>NC_044195.1:32977869-33623107 GCF_900880675.1 Sparus aurata | reverse complement strand
CATGTTCCTGACTTCAACTTCTTCTGTTGTTGTCAAAGAAAGCTCTAAACCCCACACTGATGTGAAATGATCTGCATCCCTAGAAATCCAATCATGTCAACTGATCAGCAGATCTAAAATGGACAAAAACATCAGCAAAAAGGACTAAAAATGAAGAATTTTGTGAGATAAAGATTAATTTGATGCTTTAAGGGGAAGTTAGAGCTAACAAATGGTATAGCCAATTTCTTTCTGCTAAGCTATTCAAAAACAAGTCATGCTAACATTGTTATTGTGACCATTTAAACAAATTGATTGTTTAATACAGTGAAAGGGCATTTCATGTATACACTGGAAGCCAACTGAGACATCTACTTAATTCCAAATAGAATAAATTAATGTGTAATTACCTGTTGGAAGGATGAAGTGGATCTCTCGCTTGCTTCTTAGTCTGTAGAAGGTTGAGTCAGGATCTGAACACTTGGTGTCTGCAACAAAACACAACAATACAGTGTCAGACATATTCTGTACTATAAATCCTGACTAATTAATGAACAAATGATCATACTTGTTTCAGGTGAACGTAATTCACAGGAGGATCTAGGCTCATTATGCCAAACTCCATAGAAACTGCTAACACTGTACATCATCTGCTACCCAACAATATGAGGACATGTAACACACACTCTACAGTCGTTGGGTCAGACAATATGGGGACATCACCTGAAACACACTCAGTCTTTCACAGCCTAAAACAATATGAGGACATGTAGCACACGCTCTACATTCGATGGGTCAGACCATGAGGACATCAACTGAAACACACTCAAGTCTTTCACAGCCTAAAACAATATGAGGACATGACGACTGAACACATATAGAGTCCATGTTCCTGACTTCAAACATCTTCTGTTGTTGTCAAAGAAAGATCTAAACCCTACACTGATGTGAAATGATCTGCATCCCCAGAAATCCAATCATGTAAACTGATCAACAGATGTAAGATGGACAAAAATATACCAAAAAGGACTAAAAATAAAGAATTTTGTGAGAATAAAGATTAATTTGATGCTTTAAGGGGAAGTCAGAGCTAACAAATGGTATAGCCAATTTCTTTCTGCTACGCTATTCAAAAACAGGTGATGCTAATATTGATATTGTGAACATTTCACACAAACTGATTGTTTTAATACAGTGAAAGGGCATTTCATGTATGCACTGGAGCCAACTGAGACATCTACTTAATTCCAAATGGAACAAATTAATGTGTAATTACCTGTTGGAAGGATGAAGTGGATCTCTCGCTTGCTTCTTGGTCTGTAGAAGGTTGAGTCAGGATCTGAACACTTGGTGTCTGCAACAAAACACAACAATACAGTGTCAGACATATTCTCTACTATAAATCCTGACTAATTAATGAACAAATGATCATACTTGTTTCGGTGAACGTAATTCACAGGAGGATCTAGGCGCATTATGCCAAACTCCATAGAAACTGCTAACACTGTACATCATCTGCTACCCAACAATATGAGGACATGTAACACACACTCTACAGTCGTTGGGTCAGACAATATGGGGACATCACCTGAAACACACTCAGTCTTTCACAGCCTGAAACAATATGAGGACATGTAGCACACTCTCTACATTCGATGGGTCAGACCATGAGGACATCAACTGAAACACACTCAAGTCTTTCACAGCCTAAAACAATATGGGGACATGACGACTGAACACATATAGAGTCCATGTTCCTGACTTCAAACATCTTCTGTTGTTGTCAAAGAAAGATCTAAACCCTACACTGATGTGAAATGATCTGCATCCCCAGAAATCCAATCATGCAAACTGATCAGCAGATCTAACATGGACAAAAACATTAGCAAAAAGGACTAAAAATGAAGAATTTTGTGAGAATAAAGATTAATTAGATGCTTTAAGGGGAAGTTAGAGCTAACAAATGGTATAGCCAATTTCTCTCTGCTCAGCTATTCACAAACAAGTAATGCTAACATTGATATTGTGAACATTTCACACAAACTGATTGTTTTAATACAGTGAAAGGGCATTTCATGTATGCAATGGAGCCAACTGAGACATCTACTTAATTCCAAATAGAACAAATTAATGTGTAATTACCTGTTGGAAGGATGAAGTGGATCTCTCGCTTGCTTCTTGGTCTGTAGAAGGTTGAGTCAGGATCTGAACACTTGGTGTCTGCAACAAAACACAACAATACAGTGTCAGACATATTCTCTACTATAAATCCTGACTAATTAATGAACAAATGATCATACTTGTTTCAGGTGAACAGTAATTCACAGGAGGATCTAGGCGCATTATGCCAAACTCTATAGAAACTGCTAACACTGTACATCATCTGCTACCCAACAATTATGAGGACACGTAACACACACTCTACAGTCGTTGGGTCAGACAATATGGGGACATCACCTGAAACACATCTCAAGTCTGTCACAGCCTAAAACAATATGAGGACATGTAAGCACACGCTCTACAGTCGATGGGTCAGACCATGAGGACATCAACTGAAACACACTCAAAGTCTTTCCACAGCCTTAAAACCCTATGCGGACATGACGACTGAAACACATATAGCGTCCATCCATGTTCCTGACCTTCAAAACATCTTCTGTTGGTGTCAAAGAAAATATCTAACCTACCATGATGTGAAATGATCTGCATCCCCAGAAATCCAATCATGCAAACTGATCAGCAGATGTAACATGCACAAAAACGTTAGCAAAAAGGACTACAAATGAAGAATTTTGTGAGAATAAAGATCAATTTGATGCTTTAAGGGGAGGTTAGAGCTAACAAATAGTATAGCTAATTTCTTTCTGCTAAGCCATTCAAAAACAAGTAAGACTAACATTGATATTGTGAACATTTCACACAAACTGATTGTTTTGATACAGTGAAAGGGCATTTCATGTATGCACTGGGCCCAACTGAGACATCTACTTAATTCCAAATAGAATAAATTAATGTGTAACTACCTGTCTGGCTCTTCTTTTTGACATGCTCTTTCCTTCATGTACTCCTCAACCTGCAAACATGTAGATGAGAAGATGACAAAAAGTCAACGAGACCAGTACTTATTTGAATCATAGAGGACTTTTAAATGGTATTATTCATAACTCATTTGCTGATCATGCTAATAGATCAGTGTAAACTCTGTGCAAATGTCATTAAACATTAAAACACTTTAACGAATAATATTAATCTACCAAAGCACCAACAAAGCAACTTAAAAGATAAATACTGATTTAAAATCATCATAAAAACTGTACTTCTACTTGTACTGAATTATACTAGTATCATCAATTTGTGTTAAATAGGAAAACATCATCTAAATTCCAGAAAGAAAAAAAAAACAGTTAAAAACAACTTTGACTGTCTCTGCAGTTGAAGATAAAAAAGTTTGTTTGGAGAATTGTCCCTTTAACTCAGTTTTGCATTGTTATGAACAGTTATATTTAGCAACAACCTCTACTATCTGCTTTTGAAGATTAAACAAAAGTAATTAATTACCATTTATGATACATCCCTTCCAGTTTGTTTAAGTCCACTGCGTGTGTGAATTCCGTTTTGCTAATTAGCCTGCTAATTATCTTATTAACTGTCTCTGCAGTTGAAGATGAAAAGTTTGTTTGGAGAATCGTCCCTTTAACTCAGGTTTGCATTGTTATGAACAGTTATATTTAGCAACAACTTCAGTAATTAATTACCATTTACTATATATCCCATCCAGTTTGCTAGCTATTAGCTAGCTAATGAGCCAACTTTACCTCATGAGGTTGGTGCATCGACGTCAAAGGATTAAATGTCTTCTGAGCGCTGAAGGTCCCGGATGTGCCGTTCACGAGAGCTCCGCTGCAGTCGTATCCGGGGCTTTGCAATTAGGTTCAGTCTATCGCCCAATCAGATGCCGCATCACTGACTGACTGACTGACTAACCATCCAACGCTGATCTCAAACGCAATCATTGTGTAAAGCTAGTTGCCAGCTGCAGTTGTATGATCAAACGGAAACAAAACTGAAACCTAGTATAAGACTGAACTGTGTATATAACGCTAGAGGGCTTTTATTTTGAAAGGAAGAGATACAGGAAATTGTTAATGCAGGAACTTCACCAGTCACGGACTTTCCTCGTCGTGTTTACAGCCGAAGCTCAGCAGCACACACCGGAGTTCAGGTAAGAACAATGCTTCTAAGTTGTTGAGAGTTGTCACGTTGTCATGTTTTGCAAACTACTGTTACAGTCAATCTGGTTCCGGTTGTATGGGAAACTGTTCTTAAACAACACTTCATAGGCATGTGAAAATGTTTTTCCCACTGTCCTGATTGTGGTGTGTTATATAGTGTGGTGTTTTAAAAATGTCCTAATTTGTCATGAAAACAAGAGCAGCACTTCTGGACCTCCAGAAAAGAAAGTAGTATAATGTGTTGTTCTGAAGGATTTTACAGTTGCTCAGTGAATGAAGTAATTTAATTACCCACTTTTAATGACTAAACTAATTACTAAATGAAGCTGGCATTGTGTACTGGTCGGTTTTTAATAGTGTTTTAATAGTTGTTAAACATCTGCACTTTACACAAGGCTATATTGTTAAAAGTATAAGGACATTTTAATTTAAAATATGATTAATGAAGTGTTGGCTATGTCAATCAATACTTATAGGTACACAAAGGGAGGAGAGACTGACCCTGATGATGACCATATTGAACTGGATGAGAGCAGCAGCAACAGGAACCTCCCAGTTCAACCTACTTTTGCTGTACCTAAAGGTTCCTAAGGTAGAATACTAATTAACTAAAAATGTTACTAACCCACCATATAGCAATATGTGAATTGCTCTTTTATATTGCTTGCCTGCTGGAATGTTGTTGTCTCTTAGAACATTTTGGGTGACAACAAGTAAAGCTTGACCACCTCAGTTTGTTATTTCACAGTTGTCAATGCTTAAAGATCAAAACACAAATACTAAATTTACATTACTTTGGGTGAGTATTTTATAAATGTATTTGACAGGGCTGAAGAGCAATAGATTTTGACATACTCAAAGGGAAGGCCACACTACTCACAGGATGTCTGTAATCAAGTTCAATCTGTGTGAGCTCATGCTTCCTGCCTCAACCAGTGCAGTGGACTGTCCTTCCTGGTAAACATATTTTCTGGACTGCAATAACTATATAAAATGTATCTTAATTTTCAGAATGTAAACATTTGAATGCAATAGGAAAAGGCTATGGATATAAACAACTGGTACATGCTTGTTTGCTCATGGTCATTTACTGGCAGGCGTTGTTAAGTACTAGTGGTTCTGTATATCTGTTCAGTTAAGATATCTAAAGTGCTAACTTTACCTTCAATATATTGTTCATGCACAACCCCAATTCCAGTCCAGTTGGGACGCTGTGTAAAATGTGAATAAAAACAGGATGCAATGATTTGCCAATCTCATAAACCGATTGTGGCGCTCTGCTCCCAGTGTTCCCCTACCGTTATATTCTTTCTTTGAGCAGAGCCATCAGCACTTTGCTTTTCTTTTCCAACCAATGAACTTTCTTCATAGAGAAGATACTGCAGCATTTTCTGTGTTAATTGCTGGAATCTGTCCCTCAGGAATGTCTTCTGTCACTTGCAATACTCGAGCGTGATTTTGTATCCGAGCTGCCCTGAGCAGAGTTCTCCACACTGCATGAAAAGTGGGATATTTGTCAGTAAACAGCAATGTAAATTGCTGTGCAAGTTCGCGTTGACAACTCAGCTTCAGATTCCTGGTCATTAGTCAACACTTTGAGGTGAAACCAGCTTATCTCTATCATCAGAGCAGTGGATGATGCACTCCATTTGTGGTTGCTGTGGTGGTGGGCTGTTACTTAGACTACTTGTTCACTGGTGGCCATGTTCAGCCAGCTTTCAATTGCAACATACAATCAGAAATCATCATTACTTTGATGCAAAATATGAAATCCTCTGTCAGTACTTTTGTTCCATGTGGACGACAACAGAGAGTTCCACAAACATCTAACTAATATTAACTAAATTAATCAATCATCATATCATGTACATGAACAATATATTGAGGGTAAATTAGCACTTTAGATATCTTTACTGAACAGAACCACTAGTAATTACCTCACCTTCCAGTAAATGACCATGAACAAATAAGCATGTATGAGTTGTTTATATCCTTAGCCTTCTCCTATGGCGTTCAAATGTTTACATTCTAAAAAGTAAGATATATTTTATGTGGTTATTGCAGTCCAAAAATTTCTATATGTTTACCACGAAGGACAGTCCACTGCACTGGTTAAGGCAGAAAGCATGTGCTCACACAGGTTGAACTTGATTAGCCCTGTCAAATACAATTACAAAATACTGCAATGTAATGTAAATACATGTACATGTAAACACATTCAAAATCAAGTAACAGAAGTACCATGCAGAAAGATGTATGTGCAGATTTTGACCCTTGAGGACTGTTTACATTTATACACAAGTACATACACAAGCTCAAACGTACAGTTGTGGGAACAAGAGGAAAAACACAATTTTGATTTCAGCATTGATCATGAGGATTAACTTCCACAGACTCATTTTGAAACTTTTTACATTTCCAGACATTTCTCAAACAAGAGCTGCCGGCCCTGCACAACAGATCCTGAAGACCTTCCCTCGCACTCAGCATGGTCAGCGTATTCAGCTTATACATTCTCACTGTGAAATTGAGAACAGTAACAACAATATCCTAGATTCTTATTAAGAATATAGAATGTTGTTGTTATTGTTCTCAATTGCACTGTGAGAATTTGAGTGGTGCTTATTCACGTAAGACTGATTACTATACAGAACACTGAGATCTTTACTGTACAGAGCTAAGCACTAACTATTGAATGAGAGTATATGATATTGTTGTTCACTGTGAGAATTTATGGTGCTGCTTATTAGGGTTGCAAAATTCCTTGAATGTTCAAAATTGGAAACCTTCCATGTGAATCAAAGGGAATATATGGGAATTTATAGGAATTAACATGAATAATGGGAAATTTGCAAAATTGCTGGTTAGCCTTTAACAAGGAATTTAAATGTAGTTAAAAAATATCCTGCTTATATCTTAGTTAAAACAACAAGATTTAATACAAATTCAGTTGAATGCACAGAGCAGGGAAATAATTCAACTGAATTTGTATTAATTCAACTGATTTAATACAAATTCAGTTTAATTCAACTGATTTAATACAAATTCAGTTTAATTCAACTGATTTAATACAAATTCAATTCAACTGAATTTGTATTAAATCAGTTGAACTAATTCAAATTCAGTTGAATTGCTACCCTGCTCTGTGCATTCCTCAATCACAAGCACAACTAATTTCTAGTATCCTGCACACTACAGCAGGACTATTGAAGCCACATTACTGCATGCAAGTTTAACAAGCAAATAAAAGTAAATCAGATATGCTAATGTAAGCTAGCTAACATCATTTCATTGACAATTTAAGAGCCTAGCTATCATGGTGCTAGCTAGCTCAACTGTGATGTGTTTCTTCTGCCTTCAGCTGGCCTTTTTTCATACAAGAATGTAGGTTATAGTTTGATTTAGCATACTGATTGAGTGTTCATCTAGCCTTTCTATTCATTTATACAGCATTTTTTTCATATCTTTATTGGGTTATCTAGACACAATGTATGTTCAATCAGTAAGGATACAAAAAACAAAAACAGGAGGGGTGAACAGTAGCCAAACCAACAAAAAGTAAAAAGGGGCAATTAGAGGAGGGACCCACAATGCTTGGGGAAAAAAACAAAAATTAACTATAACAGTTTGTGTATGTTGTGCCTGGTGTTCGACCACCATATCATCACACCAAGACTATTACTGGTGTCTTTCAGAATCCTGACTGGGAAAAAAAAGGAAAAAAGTTACATCAGTTTATCTTAATTGGAACCATCTATCTTAATCATCAAATGATGGAATGGAATTGAGTAAGTAAAGAATGGGATTCCAAGTTTTATCAAATTTGTCGGAGCACCCCCTAATACTGTACTTGGTTTTTTCTAAGTGTAGAAATTACGTTAGATCCTTTAGCTAAGAGTTAGGGGTGGGAGGATTCTTATCCTTCCAAAGAAGTAAAATACGTCGGCGGGCTACCAGAGATGCTAAAGTGATAGAGTTGCTTTCCCTATTGGTTAAGTGTGGGAATTCTTCAGGCACACCAAAGTTGGAGGTTAAAGGACTCCAAAGCTGTTTAGAGCTTTTGAAAGAGTATTGTAGAAAGAGGACCAGAATGAGCTTAATCTCGGACAGGAAAAAAACATGTGTGTATGACTGGCTGAAGACAGAGAGCATCTGTCACATGTATCACTTGTATTAAAAAGTTTTTTTTCAAGTTTTGCTTTGGAAAAATGTATTCTATGTAGGACCTTGAACTGAATTAATGTCAGACTGGCACAAGATGAGGTGGAGTTAACCCTGTCAAGGGCCCTTTGCCACCATTCGCCTGACAAGGTTACCACCTAGCTCCTTTTCCCATGAATTCCTAGTTGCCAGTGGGGATGACAATGATGACATGATTAATTTCACCACAATTGAAATGAACCCACAGACCGCAGGGAGAGAAAGAATTATATCAATGAGAGTACGAGATGGTTTGTGGGGGAAGTCGGGGAATTACAACGAACAAAATCTCTGGCTTGAAAATATCTAAAAAAAAATGGAAGGGCGAATTTAGTTCTCAAAGGAGATCAAAATGTCCTTGTCGAAAAGTTGATCAAAATTCACCAGCCCTTTCTCTTTCCACAGAGTGTAAGTTGAATCAAGGCCGTGGGTGGAAATAAATGGTTTTCACAGAAGGGCATCAGTGGGGAAAGAGAGGTGATTTTGAAGTGCCATTTAAACTGTTTCAGGATTTTTATAGTAGTCAAGACAATTGGGTTGGAGGTGACTTTAGTAGGGTGTGCATTTAGAGGGGAACATATTAAAGCTGATAAAGAGATGGAGTTGCATGAGTAGACTTCCATCTGACACCAGTCTGTGCTGGGGGAGTTGTACCAGGTATAGATTTTTGGAATATTGGCTGCCCAATAGTATGCCCTGAAATCCGGCAGAGCAAGGCCACCCTCATCCTTGGTTCTTTGCAAAATTGAGTACTTTGCCCTTGAAGTCTTTCCCGACCAAATGAAATGTGAAATGATCTTATCCAATTCTTTAAAAAAAGTTTTGGGCAGGTATATAGGTAGACACTGAAAAAGAAATAAACATTTTGGTAGGACATTCATTCTGATAGAATTGATTCTACCTAGAAGCGGCAATGGACTAAGTTATCTAAGAATTTGTTCATTGAGGTAGTGTCTGAAGAGGCTTCTGATTTATATAAATCAGAATAATATGAAGTGAAAATATTTATCTCGGTTGGGTCTGTAACTGAAGTTTGGGGGTTCTTACGAATTTGTGCAATGAATTGGGAAGAGGATTGATGTCTTAGTTGCCTTGCCAGTAACCGGCTAGCCGTGTTTCCATATTCATAATAAGTGCCCTTTGTACCCCTTAAAAGAAACTCCACTTTGTTTGTGGAAATGGGGTCAAATTCAGTCTGTAATTTAAGTCTCTCCATCTAGAGAGTGGGATTGGCTGAAGTGGAGTGTTGTCTGTCAATTTGAAGAGTTGTTTCCATCAGTTCAAGTTGTCTTTGTTTTTCACCCTTTCGTATCCTCGCTTTATATAAGATTATCTCTCCACATATTACCGAAGGTTTCCCACAGGAGAGAAGGTGATGTAGAGTCAGATTTGTTATTTTCGAGAAAGCGTGAAATCCTGTCAGAAATAAATCCACAAAATTTGTCGGATGATCATAGCCCAGTGTTTAATCTCCAGGTTGAGTGGCTTTTGGTTTTAGGGACTAGTTCTAAATCTAATAAGAGGGGGGCATGGCCTGAAATAATTATTCACATTGTTTCACTGAGGGTAATAAAATCTTATCAAGAAAAAAGTAGTCTATTCAAGGGTATGTTTGATGAACCTGGGAATGAAATGAAAACTCTTTCGCTGTTGGGTGGAAAAAACGCTGCACGTCCACACTGCCAATTTGATCTGTGAATACAGAAACACATTTAGCTGCTTTGGATTGAGTTAGTTTTCTTGAACACAATCTGTCAAGTGTGGGATTGACAGATAAGTTAAGATCCCCTCCAAAGATGAGTTGATGTGTATCTAGGCTTGGAATGGATAAGAATAGGGAAGTCATAAAATTAGGGCAGTCCCAGATGGGGGGCATAAACACAAACCATAATAACAGGAGTTTGGAACAGCACACCAACGACAATAATATAACGGCCATTGGGATCAGATATGACCTGTTCTAATGAGAACTGTACTTGCTTGTGCAGAAAAATAGCTGTGCCTCTTGAGCAACTATTGAAGTTGGAGTGGAAAACCTGTCCAACCCAGGGTTTTCGTAGTCTGGTGTGGTTGCATAGACGAAGATGGGTTTCTTGTAGAAACGCAATGACTGTTTTCACACTCTTAAGGTGTGAAAGTACTTTTGTCCTTTTAATAGGTCCACCAAGTCCCCTGACGTTCCAGCTCATGAGCCTGATGGTTTGTAACATGTCTTTCTGGCTTATGTCAGTCATGGAATCAGTGCCAAAATATCAATCCTCCAAGTGCTCTGATGATATGGTGCCTTAGCTGAGTCATTTCAGTACTTTTAAGCAAAGTAGCAACAACATATACAGTGCCATCGTGAGAGTCTAAGGAAAAAAAGAACACTCCTCTACCAAAGATATTCAAAAAAAGAGAAAAGGCAGATGTCCTTAGTGACACCTTCAAGTTCAAAAGAAACTTACACATTTGTCCTAACCTCATCTTGAACACTGATGAGCATGCAGGAACTACTGCTTTACACAACCGATTGAGTTGATAGGAGTTTGCTTCCTTTTCAGCTGTGAAAATGTGTACACCTCTGATTTACCATTTGACGGCGTAAAAACCTTAGTGTACCAGTTTTCCGTACTTAACAAAAACCAATTGTGCTCTTCATAGGTAATCTTTGGACTAATGTTTAACAGCACAGTCAAATCCTACCAGGCAGACCAGTCTGCCTATAACTTCAGTCCAGTTTTCATAGAGCACCAAAAAAGTTAAAGGAGATGTGTAAAGAGACGTTATGTTTTCACTTACTGCTGAGATTACAGTAGAAACAGTAGTCAAATATGCGACGGTGACCCGTAACCGCGCCGGGTATATCAACCCGAAGCGTATCCCATCCTTATAAAGGAGAGACTTAAATTTGTTGAATGATGCCTGTTTCTTGGTGAGTGAGGTGCTGAAATCCTCAAAGATCCTTATGGGATAACCCTGGTAGGAGATGCTCCGTGTTTTCTTCACCCATAGCAGCACTCGCTCTTTCTGGATGTGTCTGTGAAAGCGTACAACAATGGGCTGGGAACCCTGTGCTGGCTTCGGCCCCAGACTGCGGTGAGCTCGGTCCAGTTCAAAGCTAGTATCCAGTAAAGCATCTCCGGTCACCTCCCTGAACAGCGTAGTCATGAAGAGTCAAGCATCAGTCCCTTCCGCTCCCTCTGGGATGCCAATCACAAGGAGATTCTGCCGTTTGGATCATGAAACCAAGCTGCCAGCTGTAGCTTTTCATTCATCTGAGTGGTGGTCTCCACCTTGGATTTTAGTGTGGCCACTTCGCGCTGCAGAGTCGTCAGGTCACCTGAGTGGGAAGTGAGGGTTGTTTCCATTGCGGAGATGGTAGCTGTGTGTGAGGCTATGGTATCAGCGATCTTTTGGAGAGATGCTTTGATAGGAGCCATGGCAGTATTCAGGGAGGTGGTGAGCTGTTACATCGTTGCGTATTTTCTCGAGTTCACCGATGACCATGTCCAGTGTTAACGGTTGGGCTCCACCTGTTGCTACACTGCTACCATCTACCTTGCTAGCGTCTTTATAGTGCGGGCTGAAGTGTTGAGTCAGCTGAGGCTGGCTTTTGCCACGGTTCCCGTGGGATTTACTTATTTCAGCTTCAAAAATGTTACGCCGAAAAGAAAATAATTCAAAAAGTCTGAGTGTTATATTTATGCTTGCTTATGACAGAGTTTGTATGAATTACCCCACATTTCCCATTAATTCCCATTTATTCACATGGTAAGTTTCCAAATTCCCCAGTTTAACTTCCTATGGAAAGTTCCCAGAAATGTTTCCACCCCTTTGCAACCCTACTGCTTACTGTGCGTAACACTTGTTTACTACAGTGTTGAAGAGTATTGATTATAATTATTAAAAATGTAATAATTCTAATAAATATTGCATATATGATTATTGCCAGTGCTTTAAATAGTGTTGTTCCTTCACAATACATTGCACCCACTTAACATGCCTTAGGCTACTGTTGGTGATATTACTTATTGCACCTAAGACCCAGATGTTGATGATAATTATTATTATTATTATTATTATTATTATTTGACTCTTATTGTATGGAATATGTGTATTGCAGTAGTGCTTCAAATGTGTTAGTGTGTCTGAACAAAGTGACATATGAGGACCCGCAGAGTGACGTCACTGAAAGTGTGTTAAAAGTGTGTTAACTTCCAAAACTGGCCCCTAGTTGGCGTACTCAAAGATGAGCAAAAATGCTAAACACACTTACACACTTCATTTCTTAAAATTGTGATGTTTCAGTACATTGGAGATTTTTGGTCTGGGAGCATGTTAGGGGGGTCTAGAACACTGTAGAGAGCTCAGAAAAATGAGGACGTCAAAAATGTCCTCATTTTTCCAAGTGTCCTGATAGTGAAGGTGTGTTATCATAAAATTGTCCTGATTTGTCATGAAAACAAGTACACACACACACACACACACACACACACACACACACACACACACACACACACACACACACACACACAAACATACGCTCACTCCTGGGGCCAATTAGTCAAGTTGAAACGTCTTCATTTTTCATTTGAGTGTTCAATGATCAGTATAATTGGAATTAATAAGCCAATTTCATTTGGCAGAGATGGGAGTTTTTGGCACTTGTTTTGAGCAGCCTCGCAGTCGGCTATGGGGGAGGAAGCCACAAAACAAGGGTCTCATTAACTGGGTCAATTACAGTCGAAACACATCACCTTATTAATCTTCCACTGTCTGGCACAATAAAGATGCGTCTGTATGCTTATCAGGCTGCTGTTTATGCTGTTTGGTATTTACCGCTGCATCCCAGACCATATGTTCACAATCCATCTAATCTGATTGTACTAGTTTGTGCCTTAAATGACTTAATAAATCTAAAACCGTGGGTGAATTTATTATTATCTTTTAGATAATACACATTCAAGTTGCACTAAAGAATCATTTTTACAATATCTGGATGGATGATGTGACTCACGGTGACAAAACCGCAAAGAGGTTGCACAAACTCTTCAGTTCCGTTCAGCTTTTCAGCCTCTTTTAGTCATTGTTTTGGTTTCCTGGCCCACAGACTCCACACTCGTCAGCCTGATGTCAAACAACAGCAGGCAGCGGTTTCCAGCCCAGCACCAAACAGCAGACAGACAAAGTTAGTAACTAGCTGGTGAAGCTTTTGTTGCTGCTGGATGTTTAAACAGGAAAGGATTTGCTGTTACTAACAACTGTGTCATCTTGTGTTTTAGCTCGTTCTTCTCCTCCAGAGTGGGAAAAAAAACAAATCAATTAATGCAGATTTAAAGTAAAAAGATGCCCTTTACTCCCAGTTAACAGTTAAGTATTGTAATGACTCACGCTACACTGATCAACAGTTGAAGAAACAGCAAAATGTGGGTGTGAAGTGAGCAGATTTTTAAAATCTGAGAAAATAAATCGCTCCAGAATTGTTTTAAGAGGAAATAAATGCATTTCATGTCTTTGTGTTAAAGAGGAAAATAGCTGGTGGTTGCTTAGTAACTTTATCTAGCTTACTGTAGTCTGTTGATGTTAACCCACCCGGACTTCACAAAGGATAAAGTTTCACAGCCCACCATCTTTGTGCCATGACCTGGATGAGTGAGAGCCTTCGTCAGCAGAAGCCCACCATGTTGTTCTGAATGTGACTCACATAAACCTACTCGGCAGTTGGAGCTGGTAAAAAAAGATTAAAACAAGAAATTCCGTCAGCTCCGAATACATCAGTCTGCAGCTACACTACCCTGTAATAAAGCTAACTCTGAGCTAAAATGCTAACATCATTATGCTATGATATTGCTGACATTTAACAGGTCAAACTATATCTGCCTTTCCCCATCTTAAGCCCTATTCGCACAGGACTAGTATAACGTGGGGACCTCCAGTCATTTGTAATAATTGCGGAGGTCGTCTGTGATCTTAATCCCGCGTGAATCTGCCATGTCCGTTATTTATAAAGTAAAAATTCCACCGCAAATTACCTGCCATATTTCGGCAAACACAAAGGTCATGTGATAATATTAGTGTGATTTGGGGACATTTTTAGTTTTTTCTTAAGGTTTTTTGATTTTCCGCGCCTTTTTTCTGCCCTTTCCCGGTCCAGAATTATGGAGGCTGCGTTGGCATTTATAAATAAAAGTTTTGACAGCATTTTGGGTGCAAATTCAGGAGGCTCGTCAGAAGAGCGAAATCTCAAAAGATCATTAGATGGATTACATGCATTGCAAGGAACATTTTTCTATCTTTCAACAGGCTCACCAGTTATTATTCCATAAAGAATATCCATATCTAACCGTTGTGCTGCTCCAACTACAGCTCCGGTGCGATCGACCCGTAAATTCGAGTTAAAACACAGATTTCGCTGATCCCGTGCAAATAGGGCTTAAGTTTAGCGATATTGACACATTTTCTATCATTCATAACCTACAACAAAATGCTAATGGATGTTGAAGGAGGGTTGTTAGGTATCGTTTGGATTGTATTTGTGCTGCAGCTCTCTGAAATACCTCGCTGTCATGGAAAAATGTCGTGTTTGTCTTGGTGAAGTTCCTCTTATGAGATGTGAAGCTCTGGATGTGAAGGAACGTTTCACTGAGACGGGCGAGTGTCGTTTCTGCTCTGGGAGATGGCTTCCCTCTCGCTTTCATCTTCTACCTTCCCACACTCCTCACACACACACACACACACACACTTACTCTCGACACACTTCCCGTTCCCACTCACCCTCCTTCATCCATACAAAGGCCTATACATATGCGCTCACAAACACAAACTGTTCCCATTTCACTGTAATATGAACAGACATGTTCACACTGCTTCTCATTTGGATGTCACCGCACTGCCTGGCCTCCTTTTTGCTATATTAAAAACTCCGCTCCTATCATTGTCAAAGCTACAAGCAGATGGCGACGAATCTGCTTGGCGCTCGCTCGGGTCATGTGAAAGCTGCTTTTTTTTCTCTCTCTCGGTTTATTTGGAGACAATACTTCGTACTCCTCTCGCTGCACGGAGAGGAAATCTCTCATCTACGGCATGACACATCTCTGTGAGGGTGCAAGGTTTTTTGCTGCTTCACACCACACTTCTTCGCTCTCTCAGGGGTGGTATTTTTGTGCGAATTTGCGCTCTCAAACACGTTATAAATAACCCTGTTTGCAGCAAGTGGATGACTCGCCCATCTGTTGCAGCGATCTCATGGACGGCTACCTCTCTCTCTCTCTCGAGCGCTCTCGAAGGTTGGAACTTAAGTAAACTCATGAAATATTGAAGGCATTCGCTGTAGCATAGTGGATTCACCATATGTTAAAAATAGTGCGGATGGAGCCGACTTAGGTGTTCCACGTATGAGAAGATGTCACATCTCAACATGAGGTAGTGTCTCGGTGAGGTTATTAGTTATAACACAGTCACTAATAATGATGGCCAAACGTCAAAGTGACCTGAGTGATGGTCCTGAGGCCGGTACCTGGCATGGTAGCTGTGTGTGTGTGTGTGTAAATGGCTGAAAGTGCTTTGAATAAAAGCGCTATATAAATGCAGCCGTTTCCCATTTAATGACTTCATTGAGACTTTAACCAGCTCGGAGAAGAGCAGCGCCCGCTTCTCATCCAGCCTCAGTAAACACTCGACCCACGTATGAACTGTTTGTCTGTTTATTTGTTTAAATGATCATTTGTTGTGCTTTTATCTCGACTGCCTTTCGCTTCTCATTGTGTTCATATGGACCCTCATGAGTCTGAAGTAAAATCTGAATTTTGGATTTATTTTAGCTCACGTGAGTATTTACGTGCATTTTAGTTTGGCTGCAACTTTACTGTAAAAGTTATTTGAAGCTGTCTTCTAACCTTCCCTCTCTTTGGATAAGGTCTACTTCATTTCAATGTTTGCCTTTGACACCTGTTATAAACACAACCTGCATCATTTAAATGTGTTTGTTCTGCCCTCTTGTAAAAGTCGTGATTTGCCCTTTAATTTATTTTTGTATTTATTAAAAAAGGGAGTTCATAATTCATGTAATGTTAAAAAAAATACTATTTACAGCAAAAAAAAGGGGCAATATTACATTGCTTTGCATTATTTCATGATGTACTCTTATTTTGAAGGCTTGTAAGAGATACGCTATGCATTATGGGATAGAGAGGAGTTGTAAACAAGTGAAGCTGTGATGAACATGATGGAGGTTTTCTTTGTGTCGTAAACTTCGTCTGGACACCTTTGAAAGCGATGGCTGTAAGTTTTGTTTAAAGATGACGTTTCAGTATCGTAGATGTATTTTCTGTACAGAGCAAGAGTTTGTTTTTTGCATTTCTGTTTTGATAGTAGCTAACTGACTTGGCTAGCATTAATGCTAATCTGAAGCGTTTTAGCATATTGTTTGACTGTGTTAGCATGCTAATGCTAAGCCTTTTGTTACCACATTAGCATATCTGTGATGTTTACCTTTCATATTTGCATATGACATTAGCGCCTGTTGTTATTTTAATGGGTAACATTAGCACTGATTGCTACCTGTGTTTTAGTCAGTTTTAATGCTAATAAGAGATATTTTTCTCTCTCTTTTGTTTCTATAACAGTTTAACTCAAAAGTCTTTCAGCTGTCATAAATGGAAACTGTAAATAAGGAGCAAGGCGCTCGCTTCCTGTCTCGTGAAAATCTAGTTTGGCTGGATGTTTATTACATGGCTCTTCTTAATGCTGTAGAATGCTCCATTCGCTTGAATGAGCCTTCCCAACGTTCAGCGGTCAATTATTTACGTATAATTGACCGTTACTAAGCATATTTGACCGTCGTCAAGGGGAAGTGGCCTTTTTGCCAGCCGATCTGTAGTCTACTTCATATGGGAAAAAACATACTCCTAGGCCACTAGTATGGATGAGTTTCACATTAACTTTAATATTTTTGGAAAATACGGTGATTTCAACTCTTGGCAAAAGGCTGAGTTGTCGTCACCGGTCAAGAAAAGAAAAAGAGAGGAAGAAGCGAAACAGTGTCGGTTTGGCGAACTATATTTCTCTGCTGAAAAACACTATGAACGGTGACAAATAAATTGTAAAAAGACACACTGTGTCAAGTCTGTTGTTCCTGTTGGCAAGTAACCGTGTGATAAGCAGGATAATGTATAGAACGGCCGTCACTGTCGGGAAAATAAGTCCGCCGTTCTATATATTATCCCTTACATAACTGTTCTTCCTTACGCTGATGTAGAAGAGGAAGAAGAGAAACGGCATCGGTTTGACGAACTGTATTTCTCTGCTGAAAAACACTATGTAAAAAGACACACTGTGTCAAGTTTTTTTTTTTTCGTGTTAGCAAGTAGGCCTAACCGTGTAATAAGCGACGGGGTTCGGTTCGTCCTGATAATGACCGCCGTTCTATACATTATCCCTCACGTATATGACGTGTAGTGGGAACAGTACAGTTTTTATTTCCAGTAAGACGAGGTACACAGTAGCCATTTGCAAAAAAGGGCTTCAACCTCATTCTGGCTACTTATTTAAGTCATGACTCAACTTATTCCTTCCAGTCAGGCACATGTTCTGTACGCTGCCCCGTCGACCTGGGCGAATATGATTGGACGTTGCTAGTAGGCTGGTTTCCAAGCAGCTGATGAGTGAGCCACTGATGCTGAGCACTCAACTAATGCAAGTGTGGCTTCAGTGTAAAGCCTGAACTATCAATCTGGTCACAGATTGTGATATTGGCCCAGCTGCCAGAATAAAATGTTGGCAGTTAAGCTAAGATACTTTCACATTTATACTAACAGGCACATGCAGTGCTGATTTAACGTGTCGGATCTCGATCACATTACATGTTTATTACTTGAGTTTTATATCAGGAGGTGGACGGGATGATGGTGGACTGAAGTCTGGACACAGTTTGAGTCTACACTTAATTCAAGTGTAACACAGCTGGATATTTCAAAGAGATAACATAACAAAATGGATATTTTTGTCATCTCCGGCCATGTTTTCTGGCCACACATCCAGATATTCAATGAAAAATGAAAACATGATTTTTCACTGACCCTGACTAAGTGCTTTATGTGCCTAAACTGGACCAAAGCAAAGCAGCACTTTCACAAGATTCAATCGAACCAAAAGAAAAGTGAAGTTGCAACATAAAAAAAAATGATTGAACACATCACTGAATTGCAGAAATGTTAACTCCCAAAATGTTTTCTGGCTTCTGGATTGTGTCAGACGTGTGAGAAACCTAGTAAGTAAGTAATGTAGTGAAGGAGAATCAGATCTGTTTACTTGAATCCTTGGCACGATGTGGCTTTTGTTATCATACTTGTACTCAGCAAGGGAGTAAGAAACCTAATCAGGAATGCGAGGACATCTTGGCGAAATCTTCACCCAAAAGAAAAAAAGGCACAAACTTGAATCTGAACCCACCACAAGTCAGCGTGCCAAGAACATTCTGTATGCAACATTCGGCTTCAGCTCTCCAGACAGGCAAAAATCAAAGAAAGAGGACGTGCAGAGGACACGGCGGAGGAAAAGATCATGTCGAGCCCTCTGTTAGCAGCAGCAGAGCTGCCGTGGCGGCCGGGAGTGTGGGAGGCTGCGACGCCATTGGTCGGAAGCATGTCACACTTTTCTCCCACTCACGCGCTGATCTGCTCCGGCTCTTCAGGCTCTCTCGTCTCCTCTTCCTCCATCCTCACCGACACACTCAGACATGGTCAGGCACACAGAGCCATCCCTCTTTTTCAATTTTCCCTCTCATCCAGGTGAGACCGGGTCAGCTTAGCCTGAGCCACCGTCTCCAGCCGGTGTTAATGAGCCCCCTTTTTTATTTTTTTTCTTGACTTCGAGTCATGCAGACAGACGGCAGCAGCATAATGACAACAAACCACTTCTGTATTTTTTAAAAAAAAGGACATTTTTCTTTCCCCCAGATTGCAGAGCAGAAGTTCAGCAAGTGAAGCACTTACTGTGTGATATTTCAAAGGGGTTTTAAATAGACCAGAGATCCAGCAGGAATTGGAAAACGAAGAGAGACTTTCAAAAGGAACCTATCTGAATGCATGTATCATCCCCCTGGGTTACAGCCGGGCTTCCTGTACCATATGGATTTAGTTCCAGATTGCACAATGAATCTCTTCCCTTCTGAGGACCTTTTGTCCCGATGAGGAACTCGGTATCAGTCAAAGATGAAGCGGGTTTGATTTCCAACACCAGAGCTGATGCTTGAGATACGCTCCTTTCCCATTTGTGCTGGTGTCACTCCTGTTGGACTGTGATTTGTAATTCTGTTGGATGAGCTAGAAGACTTTTTTTTTTTCACAGAGATTTTCTACCCACGAGGGTTTCACAAGCGATAGCTTTAACTTCATCAGGCACGGTTTGGCACCTGAATGTGAATGCATTAGCTTCCTCCAGCGTCTACCTGTGCAATTCAGAGAAGGAAAACCCGCCGGGGGAGTTGATGACAGTCGACGTTGGAAAGCTGTCTCGGCACACGCAGCCCCTCTCAGTTGAAACAAGATTCTTTACACATGCTTCTTCGACACTGACAGACCATGATAAATAAACAAACTTTAACTCAGTGTGATATCTCCCGCTCTCTCTCTCTTTCTCTCTCTCTCCTGATTCCTCTCGGGTGTCTGAGTTCTAGTTCTCGTGGTGAATCAAGTAGGACAGAGCATGACAGAAATACAGTCAAAGCAGATGGCTTTATGTCTCAATCCTTTCGCCCAATATTTCATCGCGGCAGTGAATTCCTCAGGCGCTGCGAAGACTGAAAATATGAGATGTCATTATTTCCGACTATTTCTGAGCTACACCGACGTCGCCTTCATTACTGCGGTAGACGGTGCCAAACATTTGTTACCAGCCATCAGTCAATAACTCATACAGCTCCGGTGATACAATTAAGTGGGATTAAATCTGCCAGCATCCTCTTTATTAAAACAACTTACAACACAACGCTAAATCAACGCAGTGTTATTTTGCAATTTGAAGCATCCAGCCTGGTCAAGATTGATTGGCAGTAGTCGGCCACATTGGCACGGGTGAGCCCCGATTTAAAGGGATATTCCGGTGTAAGATTAATCCATGGTCTAACACATCGACCCCCTTGAGAGATCGAGTTTGCAGACGGCTAGCTTACGTAGTTTTAGCAACCTCAGAAAATGACCGCATGATAAGAATACATTGCAGTGTACGCCTCCAACAAGAAACCTCCATCAAAAAGCCACAAATAATGCTCAGAACAGCACCAAACTTCAGCAATAGTACAAATAGGGCCCCAGCACAATCTTCGAGGCATCAAACCTCCACTAGCTCAGCCGGATTTCTATTATAAAGTAAACAAAACTCACAAATCTCCTGCAGCAGCTTCCTGTTGTGGGGAAGCCCTGCGAATCAATAACCGAGTGCAGTAGAGTTCCGCAGCTCGAGGATGAAAATATATGATTATTAATCGATAGAAATGCATTTAAAGTTCATATGTGTCTTGCCTGCCAGTTTATAACAGTTGGTATCGAGAGCGGACAGGGAAAAGAACGGAATTGAGCATTTCTAACTGCACTCGGTAATCGATTCGCCAGGCTTCCCAGCAACAGGAAGCTGCGGCAGGAGAGTTGTCAGGCTAAGCTAGCGGAGGTTTGATGCCTTGAACTATTTGCTGGGGCCCTATTTGTACTGTTGCTGAAGTTTGGTGCTGTTCTGAGCATTATTTGTGGCTTTTTGATGGCGGTTTCTTGTTGGAGGCGTATACTGCAATGTATTCTTATCATGCGGTCATTTCTGAGGCTGCTAAAACTACGTAAGCATCCAAAGATGGCACACCCAACAAAATCAGAAGAAGAATACGTTATTAGATGAGTAAAAGTCAAACAAAGATGCTTCATGCCTCCTGTAATGAAAGTTGAAAGTCTAGTAGGTGTGAGGTCTCCTTGGTGCACAAGCTGTCTTCACGCTATTCAGACATCAGACTAAGATGTCAAAACAAAGATTTTTACGAGGCCACGCATCGAGAAAGAGAAAACAAACTCGACCACTCCAGCCGCAGCTACAGGACAGGGACTTTCAGGCTTCTCCAACAATCTTACTCTAACATATATATCAGAAACCTGCAGATGTTTGATGAGTAGACAACTGAGAAATGACGCACTTTCCAGTGGAGTCTGCAGTCTGGTCTTGTTCCGGTCTAACTCCAGGGGGACCCACCCTTCCTCACTCCGGACTGTCAAACCTGACCAAACGACAACGCTCACCCTGAGCTCTCTGACGGCGCGCCAACACTATGAAAGCATACTGCTCATAAATATAAATGACAGCATTAATAAATGATGACCTCTTATTCAAAACCCCTCATTATGCATGCAAATAGGTTTAAAGGGGGAACACGGGCAAAAGTGTGGTCTAATGTGTGAAGTGTAATTGTTACACGGGTGGTGACCTGAGATCATTAATATTAATTCACTACATTGTTTCAGTCTGCTCCCGCGTTGCTGCCGATGACCTCGGATATGAATGGGTTTGATTTTCATTCATGTGCAAAGTCTTTGCAGCTGATGATTGTGTGCCGATGAAAAGACACAGCACATTGGACACTCGGCGTCCTTTCACTGAATTTGATTACGGCTGCCTCATTGTCGTTTAATTTCATTTAAATGTTAAGACATTAGGTTTAGAATGGCGCGCTTGTTCCCGGCTCATGGTGACATTTAAATATGAAAAGGACGGCACAATAAACCGCTGCATCCACAGCCCACTGTTTAACTGTGTTATTGTTACCAGTTAAAGGACCAGTGTGTAGAATTTAGGGGGATTGAGGAGGATTTATTGACAGCAATGTACTTTAATATTCATAACTGCAGTGTCCAATAACCTAAATCAGTTTTGTACATGAAAGGCTCTGTGTTCAAGTTGGCAAAAATACTGTATATGCAACAAAACAAAAGCTTGATGATATGATAGTTCACATGACATTTAACAACTTTTTGACTGTTATTAGGATTGTGAAACAGTTGTTGTCAGGTTTAAGCCCCCCACACACCTCCCGGACTCAAACCAACGGCCAACTGCCTTTATCTGACCACTCCGTTTCCTCTCGTCTGGACCGTTCAGCAGAAAAGTTGCATTGAATCATACCGCTTCAACGGCTGCCAACTACACAGTAGCATGAACATTCCTTAACATCGAGTGGCGCTAGTTTCGTGCCAGTAATCCAAAACATATAAACAGGAAATGATGGAATGGAGTGCAGAGAAAAACAAAGTGCACACAGTATTCCATCCCGCCACACACCGCGCTGATTCGTTAGCACACAACCAATCAGAGTATCCAAAGGCTCAGACGGCCGACAGCCAACATTCTCAGACTTCACAGGTTGAATCAGAGCAGACACCTTCTGCATGGTTCCAAAATTGTCCAACACAGCTGAACACACTGAACAGATTTGTTCCCAAACTCATCCGAGTCTCCCCAAACGCTTCAGACGGCCAACACTTGGCCCGGTGTGTTTCAGGCTTTAGGCACAAAAACTACTTGGTTAGGTTTAGGACAGGAGCACACTTTTGGTTAAAATAACAACGTTCTGTCTTATAAGTTGTAACGTACGTGAAGTTACTTAAGTCATTCAAGTTACATCAATCATGTATGCTAACTTACTTACATCACATAATTTAAAAACAAATCACTTCTGATTTTTGTCACAAGCAGGACGCAAACCTCAGTCCGACCACCGTAACAGCCCTCCAGCTCTGACTTTACTCCCTCTTTATCGTCTGCATTATCGGGGCGCTTCAAGAAGTGACACCAGACAGCACCAAACGTAGAAAGCGCACAGCCGCTGACCGGGCTGCTGCAGAGGGAACGGGTCCACCGCCATGTTTCTACAGCTCACAACGGACAAACCAAACAGTGACTCTACAGAGGACAGTGATGGGGGAAGATGAGGGGGGGTAAGTTTGTTGTAGTCTGCAACCTCACCACTGGATGCCACTAAATCTCACACACTGAGTGAGAAATTAATGTGGAACAGCAACTGAATAAGACCTCCAGGCAAAGTTTTATTTTGTTCTTCCTGTGGTGATATTTAATCCATTTATATGCGATTTGTATTCTGAAGTTGATGGTCCTTCATTTCTCTCTTTCTTCCAGTTGATGTGTCGGACAGAATTAAAAACTGTATTTTGTAAAATCAGTTCTGTAAAACAATAACAATGTTGTGTAGTTGGTGCACTGGAAACAATGCCATTAAAACAATAATAATATGAAACATAACAAAAGGTGTTTTTTTGCTTGTAATAAGTAAAAATAATAAGAATAAAAATCATCTGCCAATGGAACAAGTTAAAATTTCCCCAAACGAGTCTATTTTTCTCCCTGAATTGCTTCTTTTTAACTGATTCTCTGATTCTGTGAGATGTTTTTTGACTACAAATTAAAGACAGACTTTCAGTTTTTGCAGGTCATCAACCAGTCAAACAACTCATCAGTGGATTGCGAGCAAACAACAGCAATCACCCTGATGAAGACAAAAAAGAGTGTTTGGTGAATAAAGAACGACGCTGGGTGGGAAGTAAAAGGTTCAAAAGAAAAAAGATCCTCACAGTGAAAAGTTTTACTCAAACTTTGTGAGTGAGCACAGAGGAGACGGGACGCGAGTCATTGGGGAGACAATGATGTAAAATCAGCAGAGAGTTACCAGCCGCGACACAGACTGTGATTCAAAAAGCATATCGAGGCTGTACCGATGATGCAAATGAAGTATGATGGGACTTCACACCCTGAAAACATCATCGAATGTGATGGCTCCATGTGATAATGTTGACAAAGCCAATTTTAAACATAACACCAATTACATTCTATCACAGTCAGTTTGAGAGATGTGCAACGGAACAAGTTCCCCACCGCAGTCTGTACTCCAGCTCTGCCTTTCATCAGCGCTGTTAGTATGTGATAATGAGCAAACGCTGTAATCCCACCAATTAACTGACAGCCGCACCTACCCCCACATTTCCTTGGCTTGTCTGTGTGAGTTTGATAATTGGGAGTTTGACGGCTTCTAACACCAAATTTCCAGCATGCTTGAGATAAGTGTCGGAAGCGTCGAAGGGCTGTTTCTAGCGCCACATCTGGATCGTTCACCTCAAAAGCGAGAGACACAAAGGTGGCTGATGTTGTTGACTTTTTCTTCAAATACTACGCTCGCAGTCGGGTTTATACGGGTTGACAATATTTGATCCTTTGTTTCAGTTCTCCCGGGTCGTTTATTTGGTTGAGATCTGCATCTTGACAGGAGACGTGTCATCTCATTTCCTTTAATATGTCTGCACTCTGCCGGCTTCAGACTCTCTCTGGAGGTGTTGATGTGGCACAAAAAATGCTGCACAATCTTCCCGGCTTTTACATAAATCTGATATCTAATGGGCAGTAAAAAATGATCCAGCACATCCATGTTGGAACATTTTACAAAACAGGGAACAACAACATTAAAATCCAGAGAAAGGATGCGAGGGGCGAAATGGTGCTCACATCACATTTGATAAAAATGCAGCACAATCAGTAAACAGCCCCCACCCCGCCCGTGCTGCCAGCCCTCCACCCTTAGCCCCACTGTCTCTACTACCGGATCCACAGCAGCTCATAATAGAGAGCTGAGTCACTACGTGTTAATAGAAATACAGCCAACTGCACAAATGGCCTGTAAGTGCTCGCTAGCTAATTAGTAAGTTGGATGGACTGAGCGGAGTTAGATGGGAAACCTCCAGCCTTTCATGGATGCACTTCAGCAATCATCACTCCCCAATAGAAAGTACGATGGACTGGTAAAGATCTAAATTCTGCCACAAACACTCCTCTGACCATAATCATACTTCACATATGGACTGTATGCATATATAACCCTCTAGTTGTAGTTTCGTTATGCTGCGATAAAAACATTCGTCTGTGTTATGATGTGCAGAGGTTGAGTTCAGGAGTCTCACAGCTTGAGGACAGAAGCTGCACGGTCATCTGGAGGTACAGCAGCAGATACTCGTGTATCTGTTGTCAGAAGACGGCAGGGTTTTGTCTTTTAGCATCCTGTGGGCTCGGCACACACACCTCACTTCACCGATGTTAGAGCCGTCCTGTCCTCGGTGGCGGAACAAGATCCGTGACAGTAAGTTGTAAAAGTTGAGAGAAAGAACTTCTGAGTCTGGGCTTTTTTTACTCGATTCATTAGACGAAGTAACTTTTTAGTGTTCAGTCAAATTGTCAATGAAGTTATTCAAATATTAAAACCCATCTTAAGGACTTCATATACAGTCGACTCGCATCTAACTGTAGCCCCTTTTAGATAGAAAAGGTGACACATCTGCAGCAAGGTAAAGGCTGCAATGTTCCACCTTGTCTATCTAAAAGGGAGGTGTAATATTCCTTCTTTTCCAAAAAGTCGCCACTTGGACATGACGTGAAGCGGGAAGTTGGGCGTGAACAGTGAAGCAGGTCAAATTTGTCTTCAAAATAAGAGCTTTACATTGCACCCCATTGGAGTTTAGAACTGGATTCTTAGCGGGGGGCTTTTAATTTGAAAGTAGCGACCGTTAGTAGCTTGCCGCTACAACAACAAGCGGACAACGAAGACAGCTACAGAGACCGAGGAGACGCTAGCATCTCCTGGATCTCAGCGGCTGTCCAGTTGCTCATCTTAATGTCCGCGGATGAAGTGATGGACTGACTGCTGTGATCAGCTGTTTCCTGGTTTTAAAACTCCCCGGCTGTGGGGCGCACAACAGTGCACGTCATCAACACCTCCGCCAATCTCACACGATTGCCGCCACATTGATGTCTCGGATCTACACAGCAATTGAGGTGGAAATAAGTGTACCCTCCATGGTGTCAAATTATCGGACCAAAACAGACCCCCAATATACCGCTTCTGTCATATTCCACGGACCGAGCCGCAAAAAGGACGGCCACATTGGCGGCTTGCTGCCCAGAATGAAACTAAACTGACTCTGATAATTTGCTGTTGTGTGTGTGTGATCACTGATTTCTAACAGACACACCTGAGTGTCAGCAGAGGTGGACAGTTATGGTGGCTGCTGGTTATCTCACTGATGTTATGAATATAGATAAAGAGCCAGCACTCCTACAGAGTCGCAGCCCTTCACTGCAGCCTGTGAATAGTCCTTTAGTTACTGACTTCACGCTGTTTTTGGCACCATCAGCTGAGCCACTGCTGTTCGGATGAATAAAACTAGGAGCAGCAACTAAGTCAGCAATAAACAAAGTGACAAGATACTGAGATCAGCAGAATAATGTGCAGATACTATGTAGACTCATGTGTTAACAACAAAATAACAGTTTGTACTGATCCCGCCTTTTAGACTGACTTATCAATCACTTCCTTCCAACATGGCTGCCAGAGTTAAGGTCTGGCCACCCGGACGTGGACAGGACGTCCAGCTCCTGGAAGCAGAATGATTTGCCTGCAATTCAAAACCCTATATCTGCGGTTCTACTGGTGTTTTATAGGCAGAGGGACTGTTTCCCGTTTTAATCTGTGACATTTTTAAAGTTACGTGATTTTCCACTCGACAGCGCCAGTAGAATATTCCGTCCTCTCATTATCGATTCAGTTTCTTTGTTCGTTTGTCCTCTCCTACGCCATTATTACTTTTATAGCTGTGTTTACGAGCCTCTCGTGGCTGCCCACCAATTAAGCTTTGTACCCCATTAAAAGTCCTCATGCACAGTCTGACATAAGTGCTGCCTGCGCCGCACAGGATTCAACACGGCTACCGTCCATTGTGTCCAAACACCGCCTGGATGCCGACCTCTCTATAAAATATTAACACCTGCTCTCGCTCGTGTGGCTCTTCAGCTCCTGTGAGGTCCACTTAAAAATCCATACCGCCACAAACAGAACCCGACCAACTCTCCACACGCTGACCCGCCAGTCCGAGCTTCCCCACATCTGCAGCTCTGTCACAGGCATCCAGCTGCTTGCATCTTTTACACTACGGCTGAATTATTCATGAAGTAAAGAGCAGACGTGTTTACTGTCCCACTTCTGCGGTTGAGAGGGAGGGCTGGAGATGAAGTGAGAAGATAGCTCTTTATGACACTCTTCAGAGGAGAGGAGCAACACACAGTCACCGCTGTGGTGTAAATGCAGCTCTTCATTTTATAGCTTTACATTTTCATGAAATATTCACACAGGATGTTGGCAGTAAATGTAAGAAACTAGGGGTGTGCCAAAATATCGATACTACGATATATCGCGATATTTCGTCTTGAGGTACGTTATTGATACACTGGCGCCAAATATCGATATTTAAAAATGTAAAAATAAAACACCACCACCCCTCTTCAGAGGACGACTTTATCTTTATTCAAACATAGGTATATATATATAATATATAAAATGGTTTAAGCAGCTCTGAAACCCACACATATCGATATTTAATGATAGTTGTAGTCAGTGTGTGTGTGAAAAAGAGTCACTGTGCAATATACTCTTTGTTTACTTGGCTGTCATTCATGTGAAATTGATTGACAATGTTTTGTAATTCCTGTGAAATGGATTCAGCAGTCAATAAATTCTGAATGTCTTCACTGACACAGATATCGTGATGTATCGTGGATGAAATGTCTTGTAATATATAGATCATCGCAGAATCGCTGTATCGCGACATTATCGTTATGGTGGGCAAAATATCGTGATAGTATCGTATCGCGAGGTACCTGGTGATACCCAGCCCTATGAGAAACACACTGAGTGCTGATTGTCAGTCTGTGTTAGAAACAGGCAGGAGCTAATGGCTGTTTCATGTCGCTAAACATGATATGAAATATTTGAAGGCAGCTATAATTGTGCAGTATATACAGTAAGTATATTTGTAGTGTGCAGTCTGATACAATCCTGCCCTTGCAGAGTCGTACATCTACAATCTGAGAGCTACATTTACTCTGCTGCACTATCAGAGCTTTAAAAGGAGAATGTTGACGTGTGTCATCTCAATCGTCGGCCTTCACAGACTTGACAGACGAGCATCTTGACTCGCAAATTATTATGTCATCTTGCACCTACCCCGCAGTAACTGAGACTCGACTTGACATTTTCTCCGACAGGCTTGAAAGTGAACTTTTCCTCGTCTCAAATGATTTGAGATAAGATGAGGTGATTGACGCGTGGATTCATTTCAAAGAGCTTTTAGACCTTCTCATCTGATTTGACACTCGGATTCAGAGGTTTTGAGACTTACCCTTGTTTGTTTAACTTGAGAGTTGGATAAACGCGTCTCATATGAAGCTTAAAACTTTATTTTGGCATGTCCTGAATGACTTAAAATTTAACTTTGACTTCTCTGTAGTGAGTTGAGGTTATTAAATGACTTGGAAAATCATTCACTGTCTCAAAAACGTGTCCAAGTCACGTCTCCAGCCACGTAAAACTAGTCTCAAATCATTTGAGACTTGACTTGGACTTGTCTTGAAGACCGTTTGAGAATTTCTGAAATGATTCGAGACTTGGTTTGGACCCAAAGGTGAGACTTGAGCCTGACTTGCGGGTTAGCTTGGGTTAATCTCATAAAACTTGAACCATTGGCTTCTCTTGAATGCGATTAGACTTTACTTGAACTTGTATGGAATAACTTCAAACTTGTTATTACTCTTGTCTCAGATGACTCCAGACACGTCTCGGCTCTCCCAAGACAGAAAAATCCGCTTCGTTAATTGGTCATGAGAACAGTCATCTATAGAAGAAGAGACTTTGAGGCTGCAGTGGATCATTTTTTATGAGTACCTACAGTATGCTGTGCCTCTTCCCTGTTTAATGAGGGAGCATGTTTGAAGGGATGATAGCAAATGTCTCCTCGCGGGACCAGGCACTGAGAGCGGGCTGCTCTATTAAAGGCCTGCGAGGACGGGCTCGCAAACGTCTTCACAGCGGGCTTCGTGTCTTGTCGCGCTAAACATACTAAATGAGTGATCACATCTCCACTTTGGGCGCGAGTGCTTCTGTCAGTTGATGGATATGGTTAAAAGGAGATATGTAAATGTTCCAGACCACCAACCTGCACTTGATCTGAAATCAAAGAACACAACAGCAGCGAGAAGCAGCGAGAACTGTTGTTGTTTTTGTTGTTGTTCAGCATCTTGCCAGGAACTCCCTTTTCTCCCCGCTGACTGGATGTCTGAGCTGTCTGCCAGCGCCGGGCCCAGCCATAATTCACTTAATCAAAACTCTCCTTCAGTTCTCCACTGATTATCGGCAGAGCGGGGATTAGAAAGTTACATCCAGGCTTTGTGAATACATAAATTTGCCAATTTCCGATAAAGGGAATTATTGTAAAATGTATTTTTCCTCCGTTCTCGTTCTGGGTACTTTTGTTTCCAAGACAATGCAAAGTAATAGTCTACAAATATAGTTTCCTAGCCAAAATCATTCCAGACAATGGTATAATCCTCCTCATACCTTTGCAGAAAGAAAAAAAAAAAGTAAAATATTATCCATTATATTTCTATCGCAGGCGCTGGGTGTGCTAATCCCCTCTGTTGTACAGTCTGTGTACATCATAGTTGAATGGTTTGGTCCTGGCCCGGAGCCCAGGAAGTCAGTGGCTCATCTCCATCCTCCTTGGAGACAACCCCAACACACACTCACACACTCACACACACTCACACACTCACACACACTCACACTCGCATTCATGCACTATTACCGCACATGCACCCGCCCGCCGCTCACTTGTGCTCTCTCAGCACCCTCTTTCGTCCTGTTTCTCTGCATCAGGCTGCACACAGTCACTCACTCACCCTCCCGCATGCTCACATACATAAATCCACACAAAATCAAATACTTCAAACCCTCCCCACCCCCGATGTGAGCACACATCCCTGCTGTACCCCATGCTGCTCAGCTCTGAAGCTCTGAATAGGACCTGGCTTTATTGTCAGTCAGTACAGCAAGCAGAGCCTGGCACCTCTTCTGTCTGTGCTGTCACTGAGGCTGATGTCCTGGGTCTGTGCCACCCTAAACCCAGCCCTTGCCTCACCTCCCTCCTCTACCATTTGTCCCTCCCCCCTCTCCCTCGTTCTCTTCCCTGTGTGTCTTTTTCTCCGACTGTCTCCTTGTCCATCTTGCACGGGGGCATTAAAGGAGTTTGCCTGGAAGATTTGGCTTCAAAGTGTTTGTGCAGGCTGCTGAATGCTGTGTGCTGCCCGCATGCAAAGATCCAAACTGCTCCTCTCTGTGAACAGGTTCTGTCAGCGGCAGAGAGATGAGACGGGTCGAGAGGGGGAGTAGAAAGCTCCTCGGGGGGGCAAACAGAAGTGGATGGCAGGGAAGGAGCAACTGAGGAGGTCCTTTTTTTTTCAGAATCAACCCGAGGGCTTGAGTCTGATTCCGCCTGACGCTAACAGTATCTTGTTGTCATGGGAACACAGCTAGCCGGTAATTCCTTCTAATGCTCCGATCTCCCCGAGTACGACCAAACTGTCAGACAGACGAGCGAGAGGAAGGGAGGAAAAAGTTGAGCGTGGCGTCAGCACAGCACAGCAGGGCAGCGCACACTTCACTGCACGGTGCCACTCAGGAGAACCGCAACCAGCGCCGGGCAGGACGGCACAGCACCCGACCGGGAAACGCACAACAACCGTGCATGGAGCAGTTTAAAGATGCTCCGGGCGTCAGGGAAGAAGACTTTTCAGATGAAATGAATGAAATGAATGCAACAAATTGACACTATCTGGCCAAAAGTATGTGGACACCCAAAGCCCCAGTGCGCTCCGTTTGGCGGATAGGGTTGATTAATCAGTGGATTGATTTTTATTCTACGTCAGAAAACAGTGAATGTTTTCCAAAGTCCACAATGACTTCCTCAAATGTCTCATTCAGGAACGACAGCGGGACATTTTCACATTTAAGACGCTTGAATCAGATAAATTATTACGATTAGCTGACTTCAGTAGTATGTTTGTAGCTTAGACACATGACCTTGTTACTATGATATATCGAACTGTGACCATGAATAAAAAAAGAAGTGAAGTGCCGCTGATAGAAAGTCACAAATCGTTCATAGAAAAACTGAAGGATGGTGCTTTAACTGAAGTATGAATGAGTGAAGGATACTGATACGAGTTTCTTATTAGACACATTTGAAACCAGAGTGTAGCAGGTGTTGGTCCTTTTTTTTCTGGATAAAGCAGCGTATAACCACAGACAAAAGATGTGTGACATTAAGAATATTTCTGCTGAAGTGTCCCAGTTCTGTATTCACAGTTAAGTGTTTTGGTGCGAGCATAGGAGGGAAGCCGCTGGCTAATCCGGCTAAGTTATGCGCTTCAGGTCTCTTAGTTTTTTCAGCTGCAGCCAGTCACCCAGTCATTCAACCAGCCAGTTGGCCAACCAGCCAGCCAGCCAGCCGACCGGCCCAGAGTGCCCCTGGTGCCACTTAAGAATCATGGGAAAAGAATGTTCTCAGCTCTTTTCTGTCCTGATTATATCAGATGTGGAGGAAATGGAGGGACTCTGGGTGAATGCCAGCCCTGCTGAGCTGAGCCCTGGGGAGAGGAGAGGGGAGGAGGCTGGGCAGGAGGGGGCAGAGCAAAGGGAAAAAAGGGGTGGATGAGAGGGGAGAAGAGGAGAGGGAGATGGGGACAGTATGCATGGAGAAGAAGGAAGAAAGGGAGGGAGGGATGGGATGGGAATGAGGCGACAGGGGTGCCGAGGACCTCCAGGGACCAGAAGGTTGGAAGGGGAGCAGTGTGATTCATCAAGACCAGCGAGAGGCCTGATCTCTGGGCAGGAGGATGGATGTGGAGGGGGTCGCTGGTTGTGGCCCAGAGAGGGACAGATGGTAAATGACATGACAGGATTTTTTTTTTTTTTTCTTTCTCTCTCTTCGGCTCGGGGACATGCTGCCCTTATCAAGTCAGCCTTGCCCATAACATCCTGCCCGGAGAGAAAGAGCTCAAGAGGGAGAGGTTGGTGCACAAAGCTAATGGAAGACGTGACTAATCATAAGATCTATGATAAAAGTATACTCAGCAGTAACCATGCCAACAACCTTGAGTGTGTGTGTGTGTTTTTTTTAATAATAATACCGTCTGCAGCTCAAAGACCCAGAGCCAGGAATCATTTAAAGCATGCAGTCATACAGCTTTGATAATTAGCCACCAGTAATGTAATATAACATAGTCTAGCTGAGTGGTCGCAGCATTAGACACGGTGTATTGAGTTGAGTTGAGTAATACTAATAAAGGAAATGGACGGTGCAACAATACATTATGCTCCTCTTCTATTTAACTGCCAAGTTTTTTTCTTGATTTAATTGACCCGATTCTTGCTTTTTGTAAAATGATATTTCTTTGCTGTGGCAAGGTCACCCTGCATTAAAGGATAAGACTGCTGTTCTATATTTTGTCCTATTTAATTCTGTAAAAAAAATTATCCAATGACATGACCAACAACGTCTGTGGATGTCGTTTGGATGTCGTCCATGTCTGAGGCTAAGAGAGTTTTTTTTAAAAACAGGTTAAATGTGAATAGTTTCATTTGATTGAGTCGTGTTAGTGGTGCTGTGAGGCCTTACTGAGACAAAGATGTCACTGATTACAGCATGCTAACACGGCGAGAATAATGTTTACCGAAAGAATTTGGTCATGGTTGGAATATTTGATGAATGTAAACTGTGACCAGCTGACTGCATTTGATGGAAAGTCAGGAAATCACAAAGACGTTCAGATTCATCCAACGAGGGATATTAATTTCTGAAACAAGTTTAATTGTCAAAAATAAGATTAGCATGCCAGCACCCAACTCACTGATGTGCAGCTAACAGCAGCTAGCAGCTAACAGCTAACAGCAGGTGGCAGCTAACAGCTAACAGCAGTTAGCTAGCTTGGCTGTCAGGTCTCAGTTTTATAAAACTTCTTTTAGACAGCAACAGAACTTTTATCCACCTAAAAGAGCTCATACATCAAAACATGTGCTTCGTATCATGGGGGGTTAGGAAGAACATGGGTGCAAAAAAAAGAAGGTATTGCGATATATTGGACAATTTCACATGTACAGACGTAGACATTGGTAGCGTGCAGATGCATTAAACCTTTGTGCACAGGCAGTGTACTTCCATCCAGAACAGAAGTCATGATGGAGCTGCAGACTGAGGTTCAGAGAAGTGGGATGAAGCCAATGCAACCAATTGTATTACACCTGTGAAAACACCAAAGGGGTCTTTTCTTAGTGTTCGGAAAAAAAAAACAGCACAGAAGCTGAAAGTCTGTTGAGTAAAAGCCGTCTGGCGTTCATGTGGAGTGTACCGAGTGGGCTGTTAGAGAGCCTGTGAATGTTGCTGCTGGGACTTTTGTGTCAATGCACTGTACTCTCTAATATCTCTGCCAAGGTTGTCCGACGCTCACATTTGTTATCGGTAACAGAAAAGGGTCATTTTGTGTCTGAAATATACGTGAAGGTCTGATTCACTGAGAATGTAGCAGATGGCTTCTGAACCCAATGCCCACAGAGCATTATGGAGTTTTTGATGTCGTCTTAAACATCCAGCGCTCCATTAAACTACTTTTCCTACAGGTTTCATGTGGGCAGACGTCTATATCCCAGCATGCATTTGGCTGAGAGGCAGGTCAGCGATATCACCCTTGAAATTGCAAATCACAATCTGTCATGATAATCTATATCAGAAGCGTGCAGATCCTGCTAGTACAGTATAGAAACTTCTATATACTGCTCAGTGTGTGTGTGTGTGTGTGTGTCTGAGTAAATGCAGACCATACAAATACCAGGGGGTGCTGCATGCCTATCAGGTTTCTGATACCCATCTCTGTGCATTGGGAGAACCTAATCCTGTATCTGATACGGCGTGCAGTAATGGCTTGTACCTATGGTTTATTCAGTTAGATAAAGACCATTATGAGAGTCTCCCTCAGCCACTCACCCCATCACTTAGCGTCCTCCTTACATACAGCGAGTAAATACGTTGAGGAATAAAAACAAGTCGATGAATCAGTAAAACTACCTGTGTTCTCAACGCAGCTGCGAGAGGTGGTGTACGTTAAGACGAAGCACTTGATCAGTGCTCTCATCTCGTCTTCCCACATCGTTGTTTTATTACGATGATCTTATCTGATTATGAAAAAGGGGATAATGGATTACACGTGACAGGACTGCAAGACCGCGATCTAGTTCATAAATAGAGTCATATATATTTGAGAAGTTACAGAATAAACTACAGAACAATAATGCTGCGTTCAGACCAAACGCGACAGACGTGAATACAATCGCTTGAGACGCTTGTATCGCGCCGCTTGATCATTTTGGACTATTCGCGTCATTCGTGCTTGACGCTCAGGGGGAAAAAAAGATCACGCGCTTGCCCGCTCATTTTTGAACCCGTATTTCTCAACCTCCTCTCTTTCCACGTCGATCGTTGCTGCACTGTACCTGCTGTACAAGTCACAGAAAACGCCGGAAAACCGCCCGCCGTCGTGTCTGGGTTCATGAAGTCCTCCGGAGACGCACGGAGCTGGGGGAATTTCACTATCTCCTCCTCCAGGAGCTCCGTCTGGATGGCGACCGGTTCCAGCGGTACCTCAGGCTGACCGGAGCCCAGTTCGAGGACCTGTTAGCTCGGGTCGGTGCCCACACACAGCTACAATTAGATTCACCTCCATGTTGGTCTGAGTGTAAACAACCGTAAGTGAGGGAAGTGACGTCGTCAGCTTGAACTCGTCGCTGATTGGATGTTGCGGCGCGATGCCGCCTGAAGAGTTGGTTATTTTCAACTTTATTTGCGTCGTTTCAGCCGCTTCAGACACTCCAGACGCTTCAGACGCTTCAGACGCTTCATTCGCGCCATTTACATTGATTTTCAATGTAGAGTTGCCGCTCAATTCGCATCTATCGCGTTCGGTCTGAACGCCTCTGAAGGCGACACATATTTCAGATCCATGTTCAGGGAAACAGACTCGCGCTGATTCTCCAGGATGGAGCGAGGAGCCGACAGGTGAACAAGGAGTTGTCCTCGTCCTCCTTCAGATCACCTTCTTAGATCGACTTACAGACGAAAACAAGATAATAACGCTTTTTTAAATTTCAAACATAAAGGAAAGTACTCAGATCTCTCTAGAAACTGTATTTAAAGTCGGATTGAACAAGAGCACTTTGAATCGTCACACCAATTATCACAAGTCGTACCGCTTCTGCAGTGGCTGTTTTTTAAAATACTGATTATGTCACTGGGGTTGCAGGTCAGGATGTGCAACACTGTAATTGGTGTGCAGGGATCTTGTAATGTGCTTTTTCTTTACTCACCTGCCCTTATTAAGAGGTGGGAAGAAGCAGGCAGAGAGCCGAACAGGCATGTGGAGAAATCTAACGAGGGGGAACAAGACGATGAGAGCTGAAAGGTGTGTTCCAACTGTAGCAGGGAAAAAAAAAGCAAGGGTGCTGCAACTGTGTCACAAGTTCACCCAACAAAATAAAAAGTCAGGCATGGTGTGGCTTCTGGTTTTAGACTAACACCACCTTAAAGATGGCGGATGGAGCCATAAATGAAGGATTATTGAGTGGCAGTGCTGGTTACATTATGCACCTGTGAAGGGATGGACGTTCTTCTTGGTTCTGTTTGCTGAGTTTGTAGTTTGTGCGCTGACATTTACTCAAGTCGTCCTGAGCAGATGGTTCCTCCTCCTGTGCAGCCTTGATGGAGACACCCAGCAGTCTGCAGCTGTGGCCGATATAGCGACAACCTTCCTGTCAGCCATTTTTATTGGGACTCTTTCGCATTGGACTGGAGAGACTATTTTAAAGAGTATATGCTCTTTAACTGATCCAGTATCCAATAAAGCAGGTTTAAAATGCTCCCCAGTAGAAGGTGTCCTTTCCTTTTTTAAAAGCACTCCTGTTACAGCACCTGCTAACAATAAGGTCAAACATATCGAAGGTCTTCATCGTCTTCTGTGCCGTCAATCATCCGAGTTTAAACGTGCTCTGGCATCACAAAAATGTCTTTACTGCCTCGCACGTCATCCTCAATATGTAAATGATGTTTTCCGATCATTCAGGACCTTCTTGGTAACCAGAGTTCATTTATAAATCGCTAACATTTTGGCGGCGGTTAATGTCCTGGGCTCGTGCTTCCTGATGTGTTTTGGAGCAGAACTCGTATCGATCTGCTCGCGTCTGCCTCTAACAGCTCCTTATTGACCCGACTCTTTTCTCAGGATTTCACACTGAGTCTCTCTCCAAAACTCGGAGCACCAAAAGAAAAAACGTTGAACCTCAGTTTTTGTTCATTTTTCACTTTCAGTCCTATACATTTACTTTTGTGTGTGTGTGTGTGTGTTCAAAGCGCATTGTGTTGTATTGATTTATGCCGGGAAATGGGCTTTTGGCTCGACCCGTGCGCATAGTGATGTGAGGTTAACGTCAGCTGCACAGAGACTTTCTCGCTCGCTTCAGCAGAGATGGTGTTTGCCAAAATATTCCATTCCATTTCATACAATTCAATGTTTTTTAGGCTTAAGTGTATCTGATATTGATATTGCACACGATGATGGATGTATCTCTTAGCACTGAGTCCAGCAACATTTCCTCAGAGTTACGGTTATCTCTCTGATTAAAAAGACTCCTCGACCTGCTCGTGTTCGACATACGGGCCGTGATGGTTCCGTCTCTAACATTCTCCACGGGCCCTGCTGATGCGCTCCGATCCACACTGACCTCCCTCTTCGTGTCCGAGCCTGCAGAGTGTTTGTGTACGTGGAACAAACAGTGAGATTGACTTGCATCTGCAGCGTCGCTTAGTTAATGTGCGATTAAGTGTGTGTGTGTTCATTGTAAACCTTGCTGTTTACTGTGTGTATATGTGTGTGTGTGTGTGTGGTGGTGATGGCGGGTGGTGGTGGTGTGTGTGTGTGGGGGAGGGGGGGGGGAGACTCATTATTATCATCAGCAGCTAATTGAGGAGCTATCACAGCTGTGCAAATTACAGCTGACCTTTGTGTTCGCATGCACACGAGCCCAGAGCACAGCCTCTTGTCTTTTGGTCCTATTTTCTATCCGGTGTGTGTGTGTGTGTGTGTGTGTGTGTGTGTGTGTGTGTGTTTCTGAGAGGAGGTAAAGCAAGCAAAAAAAAAATAATATGCTGTCTTTGGAAAATATCAAAAGTCAGCGGCTGAAATGTTCAGAAAAGTGTGATCGTGTTTCCCCTTAAAGTGAATCACTCAACTTTTCCGACGACAGGGAAGTGGAAGCGCGGTTACGATTCACGAGTTTCATTGTTGTTGTCGCAGCAGTTTAAAAAGTGAAGTGAGAAGTTTTCTTTTCGAGCTTCTCTGACGTCGCCGCTGTACAATATGTTATCCCGATCCGAGCTAGAAAACGATATGAGTAATAGAATATTATTATTTTTTTTAAACTGTGGACAGACTGTCATTTGCAATATTTTCAGAGGAATCCACAGGAAGATCACTATGAAATGACTTTCTGCTATCACATCTCCACCTCACTGCATTTCCTTTACGCTGGCTGCGTTCATTTGACTGCAAGTACCGACTTCACTCAGTGCCGGGTCGGACCACAGTGATGCACAGCAAAATATCTTTGGCCGTCTTTGTAAAACGGTTCCTGGTGCGCTCATAGTAACATGAACTATGCTAGCCTGATCCTTTAAAATGACAAGCCAGTGAACTTCTGTCTTACTGTCTCATCACCAACAAACTACAAACTGTTTGGGTCAAACACGTGGACCCAAAACCAGAACCAGACTCAGGATGAAGGTGAAATATAGTAGATATATTAAGCAACGTTTAATATGAAGATGAAGACGAACGGGACCGGCTGGCAGGGAGGTGGTGATCCTCAGACACAGCAGATCCACAGTTAGAGCGAGGCAAGAAAACACGAGACACAACTCGAGTGTAAAATTCAAGATGGCCGACATGTTTACTACGCCAGAGTGAAGTCTTTCAGGGTTGATGAGGACATTAGAGGAAGGAACGAACAGACAGTGACAACTCACAGAAGAGGAGAAAACTGTTCCTCTGTCGTGAAGTAAACAAAGGTTGCAGGTTCAAGTTCTGCAGAATCTCACAGAGCGTTTGTCTGGATTCAACTTTCCTCCTCTTATTGCGGCAATTCCGGTGAAACTGAATCAAATAAATTTTTGCTTTGTTTCTACATCCTGGTGTGACCAGGCAGTAAACTGTGCTATCATCTCAAAAACTGAATCAAATTCAAATGTTCCTCCTCCTTTAAATGCAGGACTGTGTCCATGTCACCACAGATGTTTTTTTTTCCTCCTGGTTCTCCTTTTTCACATTGGCTGAGCCCGGTTCTACTTCACGAGCTGCAGGAGGCGAAGCAGTCGGCGCGCTCCTTCCCACCAGAGCGACTTAGCCAGCTGCCGCGGCTAAAATGAGCTCTGCGCCCGTCACGCCGGCCCCCTCCGACACGGCGATCCTCTCCCAGTCGCTCCGGCAGCTTGACGAGTGCACGGCTGGCATCGCCGCGGAGTCCCAGGTTTAAACACAGATGCCACGGTGTTGAATCCTGCTGCTCGCCTCTGCAGCATATGTGTGATTTTGCTTTATGTGTATCCGTGCGCATACACGTGTGCCAGCCTCCAGACGCCGGCGGAGGGATTAAAGATGCCCTCTCACCCCCAGAGGCAGCAGAGCCCCAACACATCTGTGACTGATCCATCATTTTATTGCAGTTATATCTCTTTCCTCCTCATCTTCCTCTTTATTTCATCATCTTCTCTTCTCGTCCCAGTAACTCAATCTCACATCTTCCTCGCCCTTTTACTTTGTTTTTTTTTTTATCATTTCACGTCCGTTCCTCTCCTCCTCTCTTTGTTCACGTTATCTTTTCTCATCTCGGTCCTCCCTTCCCTCGGTTTCACAGCGTTTCGCTTTCTGCGTGCGTTATCCTTATCACAATCCACTCGTATCCCCCCTTTTTTTTTTTTTTTATTTCCCTCTCTTTTATTCCCAGTATCAGAACTATCTTCGCCTCTCTTTACATCTATTGTCACACGGAGGGGAAGATAAGCGAGGCCGAGATGATTTATGTCTGATACAAACTCTCCATTGAGCCCCATTGATTTTCAGCTTAGTGAAATGTCATAGATGTGTGATAGTAATCAAATCATACATCACAGGGTGCTGAAATGTCACTTTAGGGGGACATGACAGATCTACTCTGCCCCGCGCCGCCATCTTTCATTCTTCGGCTTCCACATTTGGGAGGGAAATGTAATAAATTTCGCCGTGCCGTAACCTTCTCTTTCACATCTCTCCTCCGACATAAGGATGTGTTTACAGTGTGTATATATACGGGTCTATATTTGACTGAGCAGCCATAACTCTGTCTCTGATGAAAGAGCCCAGGGATGTGTCAGGGTAACTGCCAGGTTTTTTTGAGCAAAAGAATGTCTAAATAGAGAGAAATAAAAGTGTTTGTGTCGGAGGTTTGGAGGTCAGGTGCTGAGTGACGGCAGCAGCTCGCCAACCTGCAATCAGCTGTGACAAAGAAATGCACGGAAAAGACACAAAAAACACTGCAGAATTTAGACAATCAGAGCGTTGAAGTGATTTAATGAGGGATTTTTTTTTCCTCTTTCACACACACACACACACTCTCACACACTGAGATGAGATGAGCTAAGCCTCGCACCCTCATTTAGGCTAAGACAAGGTGATAATTAAAGTCACAGCCTTGGCTCTGCTTGCATCCGTGGTGTGTGTGTGTGTGTGTTCAAATGTGAGTTTGTGAGAGTGTGTGTGTGCATTGTGCCTCGACCGTGACTGTGAGGCGAGTGTGTGATACATCTGTTGAGTGTGGACTGTGTGCACGCTGTAGGAAGATAACGCTCCGAAGAAATCATTTGAGGGCACATTCTGATTCAGCCATTGTTCGGTTGACTGACAGGTGTGTCCGGTCCGTCAGTAAATCTTTTCAGAAGATGTTTAAATGATGCACGCACACAAAAACCACGCAGACACTACTCCCACGCATAAACTGGTATTTATAGGGAAGAACGGTGTACACTCGTAAAGATGAGGCCGACCTGAAATAAAAGATGAGGGACTTGTGGGCGTGGACATGAAGCCAGCGCTGTCACGGTCCCGTCATCGCTCTCGTCTGATTCGTTTTGTGTGTTCCTGTGCTCTTCCTGAGTCGGCATCTCCCTCCACACCTGGTCTGCATCAGCGTTGTTCGCTCTCTCGTTTCTCCACATCGTTCTGCTCACCTGTGTCGCTCCACCTCTCTCCACCTGCGCCTCATCTCCTCGCTAGTCTGGTTTGTATTTCAGTCCAGCCGTCTCCTGCGTTTGGGTCCAACTTTGTTGCTGTCAGCATGACGAGAGCGTGTGTGACCGTTAATGCAGCGATTAATAAAACAGAGTCGTGTAAACAGATTTATAAATCTGGTAAAAAGGATGCACATGCAGTTTGTTCGTGCGTACACACAGTTTTAGTCACTCAAGTTTCAAGCTCAATCTGGAGGAAAGGGTGGATTTGTCAGGAACTATACTCTGCAGCTTATTAATACACATTTAGTGCTCTTGTGAGCATAGATTGAGTCAAATAAACTACAATGTGTGTAGGAACATCAGCCAGTGTAGCCGAGTGGATCATCTGTGTGCTTTTATTAGATTGTAGACACACAAATTGTTATCAGCACACATCTGATTTAGTTTTTTGTCACAACATCACACATGTACTAACGATAAATATCCTCCATTCACATTCTGGGACTTTAATATTGTGCTGAGCACAAAAATCATTTTGAAATAAGCAATTAAAGTTGAGCCGGTGGGATTTTCAGTATTTCTGGTATCGCTGTCTTATTTCAGAAGACTGGAAATGCTGGAAAATCTTTGAGGATGAAGACATAACGTTATTATCCAGTTTAAATAAAGAAAAAAAGTGATGCTATCTGTTTCCAGCAGCTCTTATCATTCTGAGAAAACAATCTGTGATACTGCAGAATACTTGACTTTATATGGAGAAACACGGGATCCAGTTCCAGTGAATAAGATAATTCTGGACTCAGTCTTTCTGAGAGGGAAATTTCTGCACTACAGTTTTCTCCTCTTCATCTGCAGCTGGAAGAGATAGTGATGCAAATACAGACACACACACACACACACACACACACACACACACACACACACACACACACACACACACACACACACACACACACGCACACACAGAGCACAAAGCTTACACAAATGCACCCTGATACGAAAACACGCAGTAAAACACAGAATTCAAACGCTAACATGTTCTATTACATCTGTGGATTAATAAACATAAAGGCCCCCTGCTGGGTTGGAGACGCAGTCTGGGCGACTCCCGAGAGAAACGCCGAAACACAAACACACACACGGAGGAGAGTGAAAATAAAAGCAGGGAGAGAGAAACAAGCAGACTTCTGCTCTCCGCCGAAGAAAAACACGTGATTCCAGGCGCGACCGGCGGCTCCACGCTGCAGTCTGTATATTATTGCCGTCCATTAAAACAATCATGTCGGCAGAAGAATGTGCGCGGCGATTTAGGGCGATCCAGCGGATGGGTAATGACCCATATGTCCGACACATGGGACACCTCACTAACCGCTTCATGAGCTGAAACAGAACCAATGAGTGTGTGCTTCTGACTGTGCGGTTCCCCTTTGTGTGTGTGTGCACATCTGCCGCTGTGTATGTGTGGGAAACACATGCATGTTCGCGTGTGCAACGCTTAAAAGTGTCTCCGCAAGCGAAAAAAAAAGGGAGGAAAGAAATAACAAGTGAAGGGAAAGAGGAGACCGAGGAGACTGAGGAGGATGATTTCCACACTCGTCCTGTCAGGTCTGTCGTAGGAGCTGTGGAGGAAAATGCAACCCTCTGCGTTATTGCATGAGGAGTCTAATTTATATGACCTTCTGAAATGTTTGATGTCTCCGAGTCTTCACACTGAAATGACAAAACTTATGTCGACTGCTGGTAGGACAAGAGTTTGAACAGAACATCAGTCTCCCGACACGGCGCACCATCCACCCTGACATCTTCTGTACGAGGGCTCAATGTGCCAGACGGATAAAGTGAGTTTAGGTGTCTAAATCTTTTTATTGAACCTGATTTGGATGAATCCAAGGGCAGAATCAGATGAGGAGACACGAATAAGGTAAATAATATATCAAAATAAGGATGTCTATGAAGGATGGGTGGGTTGACTCCTTCGCCATCGTCAGACAAGTTTGCCTTTCTGTTCTTTTGTGTTTGCTTTTGTTCATGTTGAACTTCATGAACCAACCAGAAAATGGTGAACAGTCGTACTTTTTTAAATATCTCCAACTTCAGCTTCTCTTTCAAACTCAAATCTATGAGGAGCTGCTTGAAAAGAGACGATGAAACAGAGTCTCAGTCCTAAAATGAGTGTGTCCATCCTGGTACCTGCTGGAAGAACCAGCCAAGACCAGCACCAGAACACAACATGTGCTGGTGTTGAACGGACGAATGTGTCAGAGATGAGAAAAGATTTAAAACATTCAGCCAGAAACAAACAAAAGGGGGGAAGCTGTTGGAGTCAAAGTCACCGTACAGCAACCCAAACAGAGATTTACGACACAAAGGAGGCTTCATGTGATAAAAATAACACAAGTAGGAACACGAGCACGATGCTGTACGATGATGACGCGACAGAAAATGTACAACTGTGACTTTATCTCCAGACGGCGCAGAGGGAGTCCACAGCTCCCCTCCCGGTGCTGAAGGTCCGGAGGGAAACGGGAGAGAGGACGAGGGTGAAAGAGAGCGAGAGCAAAGAGAACGCGGCGGAAAAATAAAAACCTTTTAGGATTAGTTTCCAATTTACAGCAGTTATCAAGCCATCAGAGGAAAACAGCTTACGGTGAGGGAACAGTGAGAGGTTGTTTGCTGAAGCGGATTACAGCACTAAAAGGATCAGAAGCAAAGCAGCAGTACGAGTTCAGGTGCAGTTGCAGGGTTATGAGGAGGGTGGATTTGGGGGGAAGTAATACCATGGAGGGTGCTCAAGCAGTGGAAAATGCACTGTGCGCCTATTTATCTACTCACCCATCCATCCATCCGTCCATCTTTCAGTCTATTGCTTTTTAGTTTTTGAAAAATATGCTGGGGAACACATTAGCAGTGTCACTGCCAGGCATCCCAGAAGCATCCATTATTCCACTGGCTGGATCCAAACAAGCTCTGCTGGATGCATCGGTATATAATGTGCTTCTAAGCACGGCCGGGATGATTCTGCTTGTGATCCCTGTTGCCAACGCGCAGCCGAGTCATTTATTTTTAAAGCCCCCTGAAAACGTCGGCATCTTTTAGTCATCTTTTTATACGTTTTCAACGTATATCAAGATTTCTACAATACCTGTTGTTCTGATCGCAGGTACACGAGCTGTTTTTCATGGTGGCATTACAGCTACAAGCCAGAGCCGGCTATTAAAGTGAAACTCTCGCCAAAAAGCAACCGAGGCTTTATTTGTGATTGAATGCATAATCACGACAAAAGAGGCACTTTTAAGATTTACCGTAGTTTCGTTTTCGCTATTTTTAAAACAGTAAGACGTGAAACTTTGCTGGTAGTATCACCAGGGTCTCTACACATGAACATGAGCATTGAGAACATTGTTTGTGTACACAGAGTTTACTAAAAAGAAGGTTTTTGGACAACTCACGTTAGCAGTAGCACCTCCGGCACGCCGCCGTCGTGGCAGACAAAAAGTGTCGATCCCCGAATGCGACCTAACAGGCAGGAGGTCCACCGTTACTCTCCGAAACTACGCTAAATCTTAAAAGTGCCTGACTCATATTCAATCACAAATAAAGCCTTGGTTGCTTTTTGGCGAGAGTTTCACTTTAAGACAGTGTTTCAGCATTTGTAAGTGTCCCGCTGGAGATTCTGGACGAGACATCGCAACATTTTCCAGCTGTAATAACTTATTCTGCCCTCTTGATTGCTCCACATGACAGACAGAGCCACCGTGTTTTCACATAAACATAATGAACCACATTCCTAAGCAGCTTAATCAAAAGTGTAATTACCGAGCACACAATAGAGACACAATAAATCAGAAATATAGGTACAAGCAGCCCAGGAGGACTTTAGCTGGGACCAGATGATCATATCATGACAGCTCAGGATGACGGCGTCCAGTTAAAAGCTGCCTGAGAGCTCCGAGATTGAAACTCCCAAAGAGCCTGGACCACAGAGATAGGGCAGCGACATGCAGCCGGGCCGCAGGCGCAAATATCATTCAGTTACAGCAGCTGTCTGAACACGGGAAGCGGCAGGTTTACTAAGTCGTAGATATCCCTGAAGGCAAATGGAGCCCCTCTCGGCTTATCTGTACAGCAGAGTTACCCAAGCCTCCCGTCTTGCACTCCTAAATATCTCCAGTGGCCAGATTTCTTTTTCCTACACCTTTTATTTTTTTTTTCTGTGCTAGTGAAAAACAGATTTTCCTTTTGGTCTGGTTTTAAAGACAGATCTTCATCCAGGTGACATCTACATTAAAGTTCTTGGGATAAAAAAAAAAAAATGTGATTCTAGAAAATGCTATTACAGCTCAGCCAGCACGCTGCTTCCTCCCAAAGTGTGATGTGTGAAAACAAATTGCATTTACTTTTTCTTCTGTTACAATCCAACACGGGGCTTATAGCTGCAGATCTCCCCGTGCTGCTCCCACAGGCTGAATAACCTTGGCCGCTCCGGGTTTGGAAGGAAAAGGTGGTGTGTTTTAGGGAGGCTGTAAAGAAAGCCCCGGCTGAAGTTAATAGTGAGCTATCATTTTAATCCATTAGGACTGCGAGGGTTATTGGAATTGGGTCTGCAGATTTGATTTTATATGATCAACATTAAAGCCCCGTCACCCACTCGTGGTGTGTTTCCTAACACACTCATTTCCCAGAGTATTGCACCCACAGCTGGGCTGTGCCCACCCAACCAAAAAATGACCTAAATGGCTGAAAGTATTTGCTTCCCCTTGGAAATACTGTTGCCGCTATGCGTGTGTATGTATGTATGTATATATATATGCGTGTGTGTATGTATGTATATATATATATGCATGTGTGTGTATTCACCACAGTGATAATAAGTACAGCACGGGGAGTTGTGGCGTGAGATGCTAATGCCATGTGACTGTGCCAAGCTCTTACGGGGCAGCATGAGGGGCAGTAAAACGGTGGCTGGGAAGTTATGGTGCAGGGTTTATGGTACGACAGACATTACTCATTCCTCCCCTTCACTTTGATTTTCTCCTCTGCACACACATGTGCTGCTTTCAGCCACTTTTGACTTGGAAAAAATATATTTTAAATGAATTTTGGCAGTTATTGCGAGCGGTTGCTTATATTAATTATACAGTTGTAAAGTTATGAATATAACTTGAATCTGATTTTGACTTTTATGACCTTGACCTGCTGACTTGTATTTACAGTGACCTCGCACACGTTCACATTTTTTCATGTGTGTTTCATTAAAGTGGCTGCGAGGAACTTTTAAGTGTTTATGAAACAGTCTCTGATTCCTCTGATGATTATAAACGACCTGTAACAGCGAACGGGACCATCAGCGAACAGACTGCTATTTATATATACTTTTTTATTAATGCCCGTGCTCGGGTCCGATCACATATGTCACGTTTAAACCCCACATATAAATACATTACCTCATCAGAATAGTTCCTCGTAGTGGCTTTAAACTGGGTGAATTCACTGATTTTCTTTATACGACTCAATTAAAAGAATAAAAGCTGATATACATTTCTGCAAAACCACAGATATGTTGAAAATTATGCTGCTTCTTTAGGTTAGATTTATCTTGTGACAACGGCGTGCTTGTGGTCTGGTCAGGTTTAGGTACAAAGAGCACTTAAACAAGGTTATGAAAATATCGTTTTGGCTTAAAATGTCTGTTTTGACGCTGAGGATGTCCCGACAACATGACCGGGAACATGACTGGGAATTCACTCGAGGTTTTGCCAGGAACACCTGGGTTTGTCGCCCTGGATTTGGCAGGTGATGTCCAGACTTCCTGTCAAAAATATCCAGTGTTGATCACAAATAAAAACATCCTGCCTTGAACTTGGCGGCCGTGTCGCCTGTAACTGTATGGAGCATTTTAAAGTCATTCACGTGGAGAGGATTCAAAGGATTTGGTTTTTGTCCAAGTGACGGCAATAATCTTGTTTCCAGCAGCAGACAAAGTTAGCAATTAGCCTGTGAGTGTAATGAGGCATTCGGTCTTTAATGAGAGCAGAATAACTCCAGGTTTAATGAGAGCAGGTAACTCCGCATCTGTTGAATGTGTGAATCAGTTTATAAGCTAACATTTTAGCTTTAACATTTTATAAGATCATAGTGTGTCAATGTTGTGTTTCCAGCTTCTTCTGGTCGATGTCACAGGACAATCACATCAGCTGATGCACATGAAAACTACTTCATTTTGAAATATGCATATAAGCGTAGATATGGAAGTGTGTTATCAGTATGTGTAAACTCACAGCACATGGCTTTTATGCATATTAGTCTCTTTTAACAAGTTATATTGCAACCTTGGGAGCTGTTTGTTCATGAATGCATACAGAAGATCCCAGAGGAGGGAGGTGTGGTGAGGATCTGTGTGAGTGAGTAAAGATGTCTCTGAACCTACTGCCAGGATGTAGGAGATCATAAAAATAACGTTTTTATTCCAAGGCCAGTTTGAAGAAAAAATAAAAAATCCAGATTTTCCTTTGAGTGTGTGTGTGAGTGTGTGTGTCAGTGGAAGACAGAGTGTGTAGCAGTGCATGCAGGGCTATAAAGGCCAGGTAAATATGTCCCGTCTGGGGGTGTGCGGGGAGCAGCGTCTTGCCCGTATGAGGTCAGTGTCATCCCAGTGTCACGCGCCTGCAGGAGGCCGGGGAAAGGTCAGACATGCAGGGAGCCCCGCTGCTTCTGGCTGACTGACCTATGCATGAACGCACACACCTACACACAAACACACACACGCCTGGCTCTTGAACTGTTATTCTGAACTTTGTCATGATTTCTATCAACCTTAAACCCCTGAACTTTAGGTTAGTAGTGATCAACCGCAGTAACTTTCCGCAGCTTACCGACAAACGATGCACAAAATAAATTCAACGCTCAACAAAGTTTTGATCCCAAAGGTGTTGAAAAATGGAAATGAATGCAGAATAAAAGACCCAGAAGTCATGTAATGCTTATATCATACTCCACGACATATCAAAGAAAAATCTAATAAATGGATGAATAAAACATTAGGATTACTGCGACTGCACAATCTAAACTCACATAGCTCCAGACAGGTTTTTTTGATGACTTTTGGCATCCTGCACCCGAAATGTTTGGAGATCAGAAATAGGAAATGTAAAATAGGTTGACTTTGACAGGAACGCAGCATTAGCCCCTCCCACCAAAAAGCATCAGGATGCATGGAGGACAAATGAGACGGTAGCCGTTTTTTACTGGGCGGCAAGCCGTCAATTTGGCTGTCCTTTTTGCGGCTAGGTCCACAGAATAGACCTCGCCTGCTATCTAAATCTGAGCCGTCGATGTGCCGACAACTGCGTGAGATGGGCGGAGGTGCATCACTTCATCCGCAGACATTACCCTTAGCAAAAAGTAGTATACTTGAAGTTCATTTTATTAAGTATGCTTGAGTATAAGTATAGCAAGTATACTATGGACCATGTACTTGTAGCGTTCTAGAAAGTATACTAATTTAATACTTCTTCGGACTAAATTGGAACATTTTAAGTTTATAAAAGTATACTTTAAGTATACTTTATAAAGTCATTTTAAGTTTAGAGAAGTACACTTTCAAGTATACAACAAGTACACTCATCTATATACTATTAGTGTACTAAGTATATACTTCTAGTCCACATTTTAGTTTAACATGTAAGGTTATCACAGGAGTAATACCTCAATGCAAATGTGTGTAGTGAAAAACAATTTTATTCCATTAATTTAAGTGTAAGCACAAGTCAATAATTTGGCCTTAATCTGCACTTAAATCAAGATATACTTACTGCTTGCAATTTGGCAAGTTCTAGCCAGAAATTTGCCATTTATCACCACACACACACACACACACACACATATCAATAGCTTAACAGACGGGAAGTCTCTCCCGGAAAACACCCCTTCACTCACGGTGCCAACATTTTTATCATCTTTGTTAACTCAACACAATTTAACTACAGAACAAGGATGTGAATTAACCCGCAACCGTCTTACACATCATCTTATTCACAAACACATTCACGAACCATAATTACACCAACAACAACAGAATACCCAAGAGTCTTTGCGCCACAGTCCACAAGGGGCGTTACAGTATACTAAAGTATAAGCTTTAGTATTAAAGTATAAGTGTAAGTCTAAGTATTAATGTACGTAGTCTTAGACTATTCTTTATACTTTTCAGTATAAGCAAAGTATACTTCACTATACTTTTCTTAAGTACATAAAATATAGTATATAAAAAGTACACTTCAAGCATACTGCCTCAGTTTTAGTATAAAATAAGTATACTTGTAGTACACTTGAATAAACTACTTTTTGCTAAGGGTAAGATGAACAACTGGACAGCTGCTGAGATCCAGGAGATGCTAGCGTCTCCTCGGTCTCTGTAGCTGTCTTCGTTGTCCGCTTGTTGTTGTAGCGGCAAGCTACTAACGGTCGCTACTTTCAAATTAAAAGCCCTCCGCCAAGAACCCAGTTCTAAACTCCAATGGGGTGCAATGTAAAGCTCTTATTTTGAAGACATATTCGACCTGCTTCACTGTTCACGCCCAACTTTGTGCTTCATGTCATGTCACGTCACAAGAAGGAATATTACACCGCAAATGTGCCACCTTTTCTATCTACAAGGGGTTAGTGTAGCTGGGAGTATTTAAACCTCATGGCATTTAGCGGAAAGTCTTCCGGGACAGCTGCTCCCATGTGTCCTTGCTCCTGTGATCTCTGGGCAACATGAAAGATGGCGAACCAGAACAACTTCCAGGTCAAACCTGGGTCATACACCAACACTGCGAGAGCAGCAGAGTAAACTGAAATACACTCTGACACCATCAGTAAAACACTGATTGAGAAAATCTGTTTCATAAACCTTTAATTTAGTTTCATCACTCATACTGTACACATGCTGTGCAGACTTTAACGGAGCTCGTTAACTTTGTGTTTCTGTAGTCTCCTCTCTTTTGTTTGCCTGTTCAGCCATGTTAGAAAAACGACTCTCACGCTAAGATAAAAGCTCTTGTGAACCGAATATCAGTTGGATCAGTATTTTATTGTCAGCGGGGAGAGAAGCAAATCTCATGAAAAATTCATATAAGCTTATTGAAATATAAAGTATTAAAACAATATCTTTGAAGCTCTGCCACTTTTGAGCAGCGAGGATATTTTTCTCACCTTTGTGCCCAAAACTGATTAAACTTTTTGGACTATATGCAAATGATGAAGCACACAAAGGCTGTAATTACAGTTCCAACGCATGCTTTTATCATGATATCACACCGGGATTCATAATGAACTGTGAGCTCTATATCTCAGGATCTCCAGAGCAATATGATATGGAGCTGGTCAGTCTGGGATCAACACTGTCTGGATGAAGTCTAGCCAGTAGGAGTGACACAAAGGGATGTGGAGGAAGAGTGGGTAAGTGCAGGGCAGATATTTATTTAAAAAAAGGCCCAGGAGATGCACTTTCAGCCATTTTTATGTGCAGTAATGGGATCTAACAATATGCGTTCTTCAGATCTGAAATCTCAGTGAGAAATACTGCAGTCTGAGCGTGTTAATGCCACTGAGTGCTGCAGAAAACACAGTTTGAGCCCGAGCACACCATTGTAACAATGACACCTTTAAAACATAAAACATCCCAATCTCTACAATCAGACTCAACGCTTATTTTTAGATTTTATAAACCATATTGTTTTGGAGTAAGCCTACTGTAACTGCTTCCAACCACTAAACAAACTGGTTGGCCGTTACCTGAACCAGCAGCTTCAGCTAAAGATGGATTGTCATTTTAAACGTTCGGCTCAGTCGCCAAAATATGTTTCTGCTAACCACAGTATCGTCATCGAGGTGGCGTGTCACGTTCACATAATATCAGCAGATATTTGTAAGAACAACTGGAGATGTTTCCATCCATTTTTGAAGGAGACCTGCAGACGTTTCCAGAGGTTTTCTGCAATTTTTCACAGGAGCTTGTTCCATCTTTATCTGTGATCGTGGAGACAAAAACAGGTAGGGGGGAGTGGGGTAAGTTGAGCCAAAGGGTAAGTTGAGCCACCCCCTGTTGCTGGGAAACAGTAAATTGATCAGATAATTGATCATGTGACCACATACTTAGGAGGAAGGCATCATTTCATAGAGTCTGTGAAGGTGAGAACCACATGGGTAAAGTGGTTCGACATTTATTTCCAAAAAAACATTTTTCACTCTTGAAAGTGAATTTAGTCTATCATAAGTTTCATGAGAATTGTGTTTAGAACAAAATAGATACTTTAAAATTTGTTTTATACATCAACTGTATCTATGAGCTACAACATGAGGTCATAAAAGTGCACCATTTTAAGCTGTGGGGACCAATAAAGTAAAAATGCCCCATCCATGGGTTAAGTTGAGCCACAAGACCACTTTTTTTGGACATGCTATATAATGGAAACAGTTATGTTTACACTCATTCTGTTTGTTTGAAGGGATGCACAACATCCTGTAATATATGCAGATATATTAGTTAGCGACAAAACTATGATTGCCTTGATGTACTGATCCTAAATATGAAAAATGGCTCATCTTACCCCAGTCGCCCCTATTTTACGCCAAACCATAATGCTCTCCTAACCCCAACCGAGTGTGTTTTTGTGCCTCCAGTTCTAACATTTCTTAAGGCGATTGGGTTGAATCGCTGAAAGGATGAAGGAGTCCGTCTGTCAGCGAACACTCCAGCGTTCACTGACTGTACATATCGCATTACTGACGTCAAGCACGGACCGCCAGCTGATGCCAGAATATAGAGTGATAGCAGGAAACTCCTTGTGTTTTAAAGCACATCTTAATCATTTTAATTAGGAACGTGACATTCGGAGCTGAGCAGCACCTTCAATCAGTCAGCGGAACAATAATACCAATGTAATGTCAACGCGGCAGTCAAGCAGGCAAGAGGAGACCAAGAGCCGTCAACAGGATCAATTTAGATGATATCCATCTTCAGTTTTAATTAACCGACTCCCCGGCTGTCACCAGCGAACATAACTCCACTTCTCAATGCAGCGATTCCAACGAGGAGGTCATTTTCAATAATTTATGTGAGTTACAGTAAATTTCATCAGGCATTTATCCACATGATTTCATACTTTCCATTTGCCTCGTGTAATAATTCTAATATAATTCAATATAATTCTCATTTCAGAGTCGTTTTGAGGTGCTAAATGAAGCATGGCACGAAAGCACTGAGAGAAACACGACCGCTGCCTGAAACCTGCAAACGCTGAACAAAACACACATCCAGATCATCGGTCAGAGAACGGAGGGAGAATAAACTTCATGATGTGTAAAAAAACACAAGACAAGACAAGTTGCATGGAGGTAAAATACTCACAGATTCAGGCTGTTACTCAGAGGGAATCGGAGATGTGTGAGGTTTGTAAAACGATGCATACTTTATCCGTTTGTCTCCCTCGGGCAAACCACAAGGTCACCGGTGTCAGTCCCAAATATCACACAGGCTTTAAATCGGGAAACATCAAGACTGAGGATGAGCCTCTTTGAATCCCACAGTTTAAGATTTCTATCTGCTGACAGCCAGCACGACTGACACAGCCTGCATATATTCAAACATTCACACATTTAAATTCAGTCTTAATGTGCGTCCCCAGCTTTAGCTCAGGCACAGCACTGAAGTCAGGTTGAATCTGATCACATTCAGACTTTATACCCTGACGATAACCACTTGTTACCTTACTGATTTCATTCCAGACTTCCTGCGGCATCGTATGTATTTTATACTGTTTATAAAACTAAAGATTTATGTTCGTCTACGTCATCGCTTTGATTCTGTGGGAGCTCCCTCAGAGAGCAGAGCCTTTTCTGCCAAATATATCTGATGAAAGTAACCGTTTGCCATCCGCTCTTTGATAAAAATGTCTCCGACTGAACTGTGTTTACAAGTGTTGCAGCAGTGACCCCCTTCAGAGGTCCCACTGGACCCACACGACCCCTCAGACGGAAGAAACGGAAAATATAAATAGCCAACGCCGTCTTCAGAATACTTTTGGCAATGTGTGTGTCTGTAAATATGCAGAAGCGTTGCATGTCTTAATGTTTCAAAGGTTCAGTTTTTAATCTGTATCCTGTGACAGCGCTGTGCTTATACCTTGGTTTCGGTTCAGGGACAAAAACGTAATTTTTTGGCTTAAAATACCTGCTTGGCTCGCCTCAGACACGCCTGGAGATGAGCCGACTTCCTGTCAAATATATCTGACTTTTGTTGCCAAAATCATGGCTGGAAATGTTTTGGTGTCAAGTGTCGTACAAATGTTAAACCACAATGGTCCCTGGTCCAAACTGTCCAGTGGTTTCTCAGACAAATGAACTGCGGTCACGGGCGTGACGGCCTTCTTGCCTGTATCTCCATCACCACCACTAAACAAATGACGTGATCATGACGCTTGTAGAGCCTATAAAACATGTGAATTTGAACGTATCTGTGATGTGCAGAAACGTTTCATCCTACATGGTGAAACAAATACCACAGTCCATAACACAGAGGTACGAATCCACCAAATGTCCTGTCACGAAATAACAGTTTTAAAATACATACTTGACCAGAAGTCAAAGCTGTAAAGCCGAAACTAAAACTCAGACTGTTGTCAGATAATTGACTAGCTGTGAGTACAAAACAGAACCTCCCCTATTCCCTGATGCAACCTATAGTAATTTCCCCCCCTCCTCCCTTTCCAACTTTCCCAATGCAATTACAGAGCAACATGAGATCAATTCAGCTGGAGAATGGAGTTTATGTTTCTAGCGTCTCGGGCCCCCCCTCAGTATCTGAAGATACACGTTCCAATATGTTCCTTTCTGCCTGAAGATAATTCAATCATCCTCACTTCCAGTTACTCTCAGGGCAAAGGAGCGGACGCAGTCGGGTCCCCTCTGACTCCAGTAACTCGATAGAAATGTGATTGTGGTTTTTTTTGCTGTGGCACATTCTGCCAACGGTGAGCACACACACACACATATGAACACAGGCGCACAGACAAAGAGATTACACAAGGTTTCTTCTCTGTATGTGTCCTCTGTTCCCTCGGGGTGGGTTCACTGGTCGGATCTAAACCTCCTCAGCCGTCCGCCTCGTGTTGCAGCGTTTGCCGCCGGCGTTCTCAGAGGAATAACCGATGAGTTATGACCTTTTTTTTCTACCACCGTCCGCTTCTCCTCCCATAAAATTCACCCCTTAATCTCTGTGTTTTGTTGTATTTTTTGGTCTCGCCCTGCATCGCCTCTAGGTGCAAATCAACTATCATCAATTTGTCAACCCCAAACCACAGAGTGCGCAACCCAAAAAGCTGTTTTGTTAATGCTTGATGTTAAATAGGGGGGAGGAGGTGAGCTGCAGGCATGAAGGCAGAGCAAATTACATACATTTAAACAGAGGTTTGGCGTACGTTTTCACCAGCAGCTGCTCCCTGTCTGACAGGCTGTGTTTAAGGCCGGAGATCGGGCCAAACAATAGAAAAAATACATCCTCACTTTTCCTGTGAACTGAGCTGAGTGGTCAGGCAGGCGCGGAGAGAGCGCGGCACCACAGAACCCCAAATGGTGGATTCCTTTCCTCTTCGCAAGGAAGTCGTGGCCTATCGTCCATTGTCCGATTCTGAGACGTGCTTTGACAGCTTTTGATCTTGGAAGCGAACCAAAAGTCTCCGGCGTTGGTTGCTAAGGGGTCAGAGCTGCAGACGTACAGCGTTAAAACGAGAAGCTAAACGGGGGTGTGTGTGTTAGTGCAAAGTGTTTTTCCAGCGAGCCCTCCAGGCCATTGTTCAAACTGTCAAAAAGTTGAGCCTCTCATCCACATTTCTCCACCTACTCCTTTCCTCTATCTCAGCGCTGGTTGCCCATCCTTCCTCACTTTGTTTATGAGCGTGTTTGGGCGTAGTCGTTTATCAGGCGCAGTTCTGACAGACAGTAGGCTGAGCGCTGCAGGATGTGGGATCTGTGGAGGAGAGTGCTGATGGATTGAGAGCGCGGGAGCTGTGCAGTGCGTCGAGCAGAGATCATTTAAAGAATTAAGATGAGCGAGATGGCATTACAGCACTCTACAGCAGCTCCTTGAGGCTGATTTTGATTTTGTCCCCGTGGCTATACGTTGTCCGGTGACACAACACGTCCACTGTGGTCCAAAAAAGCTTTTTCTCCACAGACCACAATTATATAGAGACACCTGTAGTACTGCTCACGCCTCCAGCTTGAATCTAGGTCAATGACTACCTTCACAGAGCCCGCCGTGAACTCTTTTCTACAGATGCAGCGATGATAATTGCTTGTTGGATTTTCAAACAGCATCTGAGAATACTTCCAACCACTTTTCTCACATTGGAATTGGAGGGACAGTTTGTGTAAATGTCACAAACTGCAAATCTGACATGCATGCCAACTTTACAAAGCAGTAGCCCAGGAGTCTACATGACTGAAACTCGTCTCTCGAGTTTTCTTTTCTCTTAATTCATCTGGCAGAATTCAAAATATGCTGCTGACAGAGCATGCGGCAAGAATTTCCGCTCCCCGCTTAGGTGGGTGTTCGCTCCTTCGCTCCATTGCTCAAAGACCGCTCTCCGCTCACCTAAAATTTCATTCCGCTCCGGTGAAATCGCTCCACGCTCGCTCAAATTTAAAACAGGGAGCAAATCCTGACGTTGCACCTATATGACCTGTCTGCTTGCTTTTCGAAATATTTCACAAACTCCATCTCTCAACAAATGACCTCTGATGTAGGCTAACCCTTGTAAGCACGCGTGAGTCTGTGTGGACTTGTGCATGCCATAGACTCGTGGAGAGCGATATCGGAACGGAACTGGAGCGAAACCGAACCATCGCTCTGGCCTTTGGATGAAAACCCGCTCTGTGCTCCGTCTATATTTTGCACGCTCCGCACCGCGCTCACATGCCCTGGTTGCTGATTAATTGAAAACTCCAACCAGCTGGATTCATCAGACATTAGGACGCATCCCCAAGAGATAATGACTGTCTATAGAGAATAAACTGCACTGGACAGACCAACTAAGTGTCCAACAAGTTGCATGAACGCAACAAAAAAAGGAAACAGCAAAAAAATGTAGCTATTCTTTTTAACGAATGCATTTACAGTATTTGAATTGCAAAAAATATACTCACAAAGATTCATAATACATATGCATGAATATTTTTTATTGGAGTTGGAAATTAGCCAACAAACCCACCATGTGCAGGTGATTTCTGTGTAGTGGCTGGTGAATTTGCTTAACCTATCAGCAGAGGTGCCGGGTGAATAAAAGTAGCGTAACGGATTTGTGATGTTTTTGTAGCGCAGACTGAATAATGTATCTGCTTGTTTCGCTCGGACATTTCTACAAGGAGACACAGAAGGTCACCGCGGCGGTGCGCTGCAGGGGTTAAGAGATTTTCGCAGGGAAAACCTCCGAGGAGGACACACAGGCCGAGAGAGGAGAAGGTCATAAAACACGTTTTTAATGAGAGGTAGAGAAAGAACCGTCAGCGGAGATTCCCAGAGACCGGCCAGAAAATGTTCTGTTCGCTGTTGTCGACATGCTTCTGATGCCAAAAAGACGACTGATCACATACTGCCGGTTAAAACAAAGTGCCTGGTAAGAAAACAAAAAAGCTCTGAGTGGCCAAAGAGGCAGGTCGACTAAAACAATGTCATCCCCGACTGTGACCTATTTTGCACGGTGAATTTCATTGTTTCACTTTTTCTGTTTCCTGCTCCACAGAGACCCACTCACAAAGAACACTGACTGCATAGATTTATTTAAAAAAGGACTTTTGAAATATGAAGCAATATTTTGAAGATCAAAAGGAACCGGCGCTACTTTTTCTCCCTCAGCCGACCCGCTCAGTGAGGACGATGCCTCAGATACTCCATGTGCAGATCTGGATTTCCAAATTAAGAGTCGTGTCTCCCCGTGTGCACAAAATAACACAAAAGCACATTTATTTTTGATCGCAGTTGGTGTGAGGTACATCGAATATTCTCTTTGCATCACATTGATTGGATTCTCAGGATTGTCTTGTGAGGCAGCTGCAGCTCGGAGGAGGAGGACGCCTCTCATCTCTTCACCTGTGCTGACCTCTGTTTGCAGTTATTTCTCAACAGCTTCCCATTTATTCGATCTCATCCTTCCTGCTTAAGAAGTACAGATTCAGGGGAACAGTGCGGCCTCCTCTCAGCAAAGCCTGTCACAGTATAATGAGACTCATCTTGGATTTCCTTCAGTTTCACTTCAACACGACGGTCTCCAACACATCCATCACATTGTCCGAGTCCGAGGGCGCTTTATTCTGCTGGCAGAGCAATAAAGAGAGGGTGGAGTCATCGACACACACGCATGCAAAATAATTCTGGTTTTCTATGATGGAGCATCTGTTTCATCTCTCGAAAGCCTTACTTTAACTCCGAAATCACTGCTGGAGTTCTGTTTAGTGTTTTTCCTGGATGACAACAGGTTTTATACGTGGCAGTTTTGAGAAACACTCTTGTGATCTTGATATTACAGACCATCATTAGTCTGTACGGGGCTTCAGCTTCTCTCAGTGGAGGAGGGGGGGAGTCCTGCCAAATCAACACCCACCTTACATATGAAAAGCTGCAGACGTTACCTAACCCGTCAAGCAAGGACCCACATCCTGACCGGTACATTTGACTGGTTTTGCAGCCCAGTCACCAGAATATAATGTTAGCAGATAACCTCTCTGCTAACCACAGGAACGTCCGAGGTTGATGAGTGTACCAAACGTGTAAAAGTTCACAATATGTGTTTTTATAAGCCGACTGTGGCAGCAGGAGGTGTGGGGGAGGATGTGACGTCATTCACCAGGTTGGGGCCGGCTTTTTTGTGAGGGAGCACATACAACCTGGGAAAAAAAGACAAATCTTTCATTCAGTCAACGGATAGATGGGACTTAAAACAGTGTTTACAATTTCAACAATTTTGATTGGGTATTAAACTGCTGAGACACTTTATTTCCGCCTTTCCCTTCAGTACAAAATCATTGCAAGAAATCTGTCATTGTCAGCTTCCTGTCGGGGAGGCCACAGGGGGGTCCGGACTCAGAGATATGGGAACCGAATCCCCAGAACCGCCCCTGACGTCATTACGAGCCAACATGGCTGCTGAACAAGCGACCGCAGTTTGAGTCACACCGGTGGACGACTGGAAACATTCCTTCTGCAGCCAACCCCGTTCATATTGTCGCGTTCTTTTCCCTCCTCGTTTTTGATTTAACCACAGTCTGTATCTGTGTTTTACTGCCCTTCTGGCCTGATACGTAGAACTGTTACGGAGGATTGTGATGATGTGGGGAGTCGGGTTATGGGCGACATGCTCTGTGACCCCTTTCAGAAAGCCAGGCTGAGTGTGGAATGAGGACGTCAGGGCATCATAGGATAAACAAACACAACCAAAGGACAAGGAGAGGGCAGACAGAGTGAGAGGGAAGGACAGAAAAAAGATGGAGAGAACAACTGAAAGGTCGGTCGGTCGGACGAGGGGGGGAAGGTTTGAGGGACTACAATAAAAAGTAAGTGGGGTAAAAGTGGTCCTCTAAGGAGACAGAGAGATACAGACTGTGAAGGAGAGAGACGGGCACAGGGAGCGGGAGGTTCAACCGAGAGGACCCAGGAGAGGCCATCATAAAGCATAAGTGGGCCCACTAAAGAGAGCGGGAGAGAGACATCGAAGAGCAGTGAGAGGGGCGACCAGAGAGAGAGAGAGAGAGAAAGGCGAGGGGAGAAAGTCGTGCAATGACACTAAAGAGAATAGGGACTTCCTCGCTGGAGAGTCTCGCAGCTTCACGACAGCCACGGTCCACTGAGCACAGCGGCCATGTTTTCCCTCCTCAGCGGCCCGGAGACACAGCCAGAACCCAGACTGTTTACAGCTTGTTTGACTGTTTCAACCCTTGAGAAAGTTAAAAAAATGTTATAATACTGTCATATATATATATATATCGCACCTGTCAGGAAGAACGGGAGCTCGGTGGTTAATTAAAAAGGATAAAAGAGGGAGCGAAGCAGGTAGAAAACCAACCTGTTGGAGTCGTCCGTGTGTCGGCTTGTGGATGCTGGCGGTGTTATGTGGCCCAGTCTCTGGTCCGGCTCTGTGGTCGACCCAGTTCAGGTTGCCAGGCTCGCCACGTGAAGCTCCAGATTGAGTCCCTGCTGCAGCTGGTTTATCTGCAGGGACTCACTCAGTTTTTCTGTCTAAAATCAATGAGGACTGACCGCTCTCATGTGCTTTTTCACAACACATGCAAGGCCTCGAGCGAAGGAGTTAACAAATCCACCTGTGGTTTATTCTGTGAAGGCAAAAGCCTCAAAAGACCATCGATTTCATATGTGAAAGCGAGGTTCTGGTGGTGTACTGCAACTCGAATAGGTTTGTGTTGAACACTGACAGGAATGAAGTCACAGGCACGCAAAACTGACATCAGCGAACTAGCAGTGACGGAGGTCGAAGGTAGACTGTTGCATCACCTTATCCAGAAACATGCACTTGAACGCACCACAAAGATCACAAGGAGCCAAGGGGTTTATACATTCTGCACCTGAGGAAATAGTTCTCCGTACCAGCAGGTGGTGATAGTCCAAATTTTCATCATTTGCCTACTTTCCTCGCTTTCATTTCTCTTGAGTGCACTTTGAGTGATTTCTGGCAACATGTCACCTCAACTGGCGAGAGCCGTCGGTGCCGGACGCATCTGCAGCTGCTCACAGCCCGGAATTGGACGATGGTCATCTGTTCGTTTGGTTTGCCTTCAGTAGAGATGGACTGAGACTGAGAGAATGTAGGTTTAGAGAAATGAAAAAAAAAAGCAGCTTGTTGTCAAATGTTGACCGTTTACAGACTGGATTTGTTTCGTGCTCAGTAGATTCATCACAGGAATTTGTGTTGCACAGAAAAAGACAAAACAGACGTCTCGCTCAAGCTGGAAAATATTCATCAGAGCTCTCATAATTTCATGTCTACGGTCTCGTCCCTGAACAGGTAGGTTCATTGATGGCACAGCGCAGCTCTGAGAGTGAAATCGGGGATTCTCGAACAAGATTCAAAAGACAAAGGTAAGCGTTGAAGACACTGTGAGATTATACAGAAGCCCACACTGTATAATCACATCTTCAGACAATGTTATCTGTGCGTTGCATACTCATCTCTGAAAGCAATAAATCACACACTCCCTGCTCCACACTCTCTCCTGTCACATCTTTGAGAGTCGCAGATCCATTTTCTTTTGTCTTTTTAAAAGGAAACAATCAGAATACACACGTAATTTTAATCGCCTAAATTTAAACCCAAGAAATCCAAGTACATAAATCCGTGATGACTTTTACACATTACCACCCAGAGGCACGTTCTCTCCTGGAGATCATTTCCAATCTTTTTGTCATTTGAAGTCCAATTTAAGGCAGCGGTTTGTTGCCATGTTGTCGCTTCAAAGAGATTTTATTTGCTCAGGAGCTGACAGCAGAGCCTTCATCGCGCAGCGCGGGACAATCACAGCGCGAGGAATATTATCACACGGGAAGAAAAGTTGTCAGGTTTTATATTTAGCTCGGCGCAGGCTGGTGATAGCTGAGCGCTAAGAAAACAGGCAGACACACAGTTTGTAAGGGAGGCAGCAGCAAAAGACGTCTTTTACGTTTGAATTTGCTTCACTGCTGGAATTGAAATGAGATTAATTGGACAACTCATTACCGGAAAAGTAATTAGTTGTCGAGCACTGAAGGTGTGTCAAGCATATTGTCTGACTGGAAACGCAGGATTTTGTTTTAATGAAAGACGTCTGTGTAGCACGAGTTTAACAAAAGGCTCTTTTGTTCATTATTTTCCATTCAAAGAAATTAAAAACTGCGTCTCCTGTTTGTTGTTTTTCTTACTTTTAGCTCCGTTTTGTAGCTCTATTTTTCCGGACCTGTATTAGCAGCCATGTGTTTATTAAAAGTGTGAATCGGTGATGAAACCTTCTGTGTTTCAGAATAAAAATAAAGCTGTGAAGCTCCATTCAGACCTCTCCTCGATCGCTCTGCCCTCATCTTAACCTGAGAGCGTAAAAAAAAACTCTTTTTGTGGAGATGTTGACCACCGACTGCTGCCGAAAGCTTCTGGTCAGAAAGAGCCTCTGGTGTGACGGCTTCTTCTTTCAGTACACAAAACACAAATATTAGAAAAACCACAGCAGGAAAGCACTCAGAGAGACTCGGTTGATTGCGTTGTGGCTTGAAAAGTAGCCTGCTGTAATAAACATGAAGAGGGACGCAGCCAGAGGTGATTCTGGGACCTTTTGCTCTTGGAGTTACAGAAGAACACTTTTTTTTCTGAAAGAAATGTTGGAGAACTGTTGCCAGTTATTAAAATCATGTGGACACGAGTGAGCCAACAACGAGGTTAACTCAACTGGACGTGTTCAGATCCAACATGTGGTGGGAAGAGAGAGTCGGGAACCCTGAGGAGTAAATTAATGCGAGCACATCTGATGTTTAAATGTGTTATTCCATCGCAATCCACATATGCAAATTGGGCCACACCCAATAATTTCATGTGACTCTGGGGGCACAATTATCCCTAATGTGGTGCAGCAGTAAAAAGCCAGTCCGTCCATTATTGTCTACAGGAGCCATTTACTACATTAGCAGGTTCGGGTCGTGAGAGTAACGCAATTATTAATTCAAACCCGACACTGGGAAAAAATAATGCTACTGTAGTTTCGGCACAGGCTCCTCGCAGTAACACAACATTTCTCTGTTTGTTAAAAAGCTCAACAAGCCAAAAGTCAATCAAAGCACACGTGTGGCAGGATTCAAGGGTTGGTTTGTCGGTTCAGAACAACAAATACCACATAAATTAGCATTTCTTATATTTACTAGATGTTAATAACCATTTCTTTATGTTCAACTGTTAATTTTTAGGTTGAATTTTTCTATTTCTGCCTCTCTCATGCTCATGTTTATGCTCTGATTAGGTTCAGGCACAACAACCACTTGACCAGAATCAGGAAAACATTATGGTTTGGATTAAAATACCTGTTTTGCTCGCCGGAATCACACGTTGTCCAATTTCCAAAATAGGCAGTTTTGGTTGCGACAAAAACGTCTCGAAATGTCCACAAAGCATCCAGTGGTGTGACTCAAACTTCTTCTTTTTTTGCTGCCTTAATAATTATTATAGACACTAGAGGTCTAACTAGAAAAAAAGGTAAATACGGGTCTCAATAAGCTGCTACCACAAGAAAAATTGACATTTTTCTGCTGAGCTCAGATTGAAACTACGAATGTAAAGTCGGAGAAAAACATAGGAGATAACTGAAGTCAGTTTTCTTTTGCTGCTGGTCATGAATGTCTGTCTAACATTTCATCGCAGTCCATCAAATAGATATAGAGACATTTCCGTCCAGACAAACGTGGCGGACATCAGCAGTGCCGTCCCGAGAGCCACGCAGCTGTCACGGCTACAGATGCCAGCCATAAATAGTCTCCGAGAAAAAGGGCTTGATATGATAAAAATGTTAGAGGAGTCTCATCGAGCTGGTGCGTCTGTGTACTTCATGTTCAGACTATAAATCAATTTGAGCCAGCACACTTTCAACAAAACATGTTTTCCCATGCAAGCTGGCACCGCTGGCCTCAGACTGCTGGACATGTGTTTGAATATCTGGAATTCTCCTCCGTCTTCGGTGCCATTAGATACGTTTTCTACCCAAAACAGGAGGCAGTGTTTATGCTAAGACATCGCTATCTAACATAGTTCCAGTCAGATGAAGAAGTGGGTCGGATAAATAATGTCAAATGTCTCTGGTTTCATGTTGGGAGAGTGGGGAGCTGCCTCGCCCTTGATTTTTAAAAGGAAGAAGGCACTTGTGGTTTAAATTTAATTTCCTAGAGACATTTAGACCGTTTGTCATTGATCTGTTTATACATGTTTCCCTTCGGCCAGAACAGGCTGAGATTAATTCAGATTAACTGGACTGTATTTGCCGTTTGACGAGGGAAAAGTAATATCTTTTAACATTGGAGCTTTTAAGCAATCCCACCCAAAGTTTTACAGTGTCAGGCTGTGCAGCCATGTCTAATGGGCTTGGCACGCAGAATATACGCCTTCGACTTTTCTTTTTTTTTTTTTTTTTTACACGCGCTTGTAAGTGCTCTCAGCGAGATGAGCTTACATGACTAATATTTTATATGCATGCGAAAGGAGAACATGCCTCCAGATGCTGGCAGTTATAACAAAACAGGTCAACTGCCAAAAGAAGAAAGTCGGAGGAAACATCGAAAGAGAGAAATATTTGTACAAGCGTCTTCGCTGCGACTGACAATTGTTTGGAGAGAGGAAAGAGCGTGATGCTGTTTTGGCCGGTTATCGCTCTGTTTCTAATCCTCGCCCACTCGTTAAGTGTCTGTTTTCATTCAGCCCCTCTTGATCTGAGCTCTGAGGTGATAATAAGTGATTGATGATCGCAGCGCTGCATCTTTTTGCTGCAGAACTGTTTGGGTTGTTTGTGCAGAGATCAGGATCGAAGGCAGAGCTGAGAGTGGATGGGAAATGGATCGGACGGAGGAGAAGGTCTGGTGTCTGATTTCTGTTTCTTGTCTTCCTCTCTGCGTGCCTATCTGTTTAATCTCAAGTCAACACAGATGCACCGCTCATCCGGACACTCAAAGCTGGTTTTCATTCCTGTGGGTTTCAGCGGGAACGTCATGGAAGAGACAATCTGCATATGTGAAATTCACCCATTAAACCCCGTAATGTATCCACGCTGAACAAACTGAAGCCGAAGTCCAGTCATGCTCTTTTATTCTAAACTAGTGCAGTGCCTGATCAGAACATGGTGATCATCTGGCAGTGCGAGGGGGGTTTACAGATCCATTCTGAAGCCTCCTGAACTGCTCACAGACATGTTTGATATTTATGATTTAAAATCTGGTTTCGATTACAGCCAATGAGAAGAGGGGCTGATGGTGCTGCCAAGCATTGGTAAACATTCTATCCCTGGAGGCTAACGTTAGCTAGCACGCTGCGGTCGAATGAAACTTAAAACTTCACCTCCAGTTCGTGCTGAAGAAACCTGTGTTGGCAGCATCTCCCCCGTTCATCCGGACTTGTTTAATGTTCCACTTTTGTCTTTTTCTTCTTACTTCAGTAAGCTGTTGAATGCTAATCTCCATTTTGTTTAGGTCTGCTTCCCCACCTAGCTTCAGTGCCCTCGCTGCTGCACGAAGAGACGTTCGCCGTTTTATTCAAAATATATTACTAATGAACATGTGACGTGTCTAATTGCACCAGATTTGACACTGTGCTTCTTCGGGTCTTTATCAGAGAGATACATTTATATAGGAGTTCTTGTCCCTGCCTGGATCCTCTGACAGCTCCCTCAAACAGAACAGTCTGTGCCGCCAAGCCTAACTGTATAATCATCTGCTGTAAATGGTAAATTATTTGATGCAAGTGTCTCTGAATGAGCAGAGATCATTCACACAGAGATGCATCGCTTTGAAGAGAGTCCTTTGAAAACCATATATTATAGTTGTCTGGCGGGGCGGCACTGCGACACGGCTGTGGGTTTTGTTCAGAGGAAACCTGGCGAGAGAAACCAACGAGTTAAATAAATCAGTGTAGCTACCTTTCCTTTTAATCACAGTATGTCTTCCCAGCATCACTTTGAAATGTCTTTAATGTTCTATATGTGAATAGAGTCCAATATTAGAGAACAACCTCTCATTTACAAAAAGGCACTTTTCCTTATGCAGTAATTTGTAAAGTGGAAAGTGGAATTTTCCAATTTCTGACTATTTTTTGTACATATCTCCATATATGATTAATACAATATCCCTCTGTGTCAGTTAATAAAGACCTCATGAGAACCGTTCTGCACTACAAAGGCAGGGAGCAGGAACTACAGAGGCACTGAAGTTGAGAGAAGGGTTTGAAGTTTTTCAGCCCGAGAGGCAAACTTTAAAACAGATAAAAAAAGGGTGTGATGCTTTCATTTTCATGTCCTCTAAGGCAGATTACTCTGCAGTGGAACCTACACAACAGCGTTAACATATGCAGATACCTGGATCTTCAGTGTGTGCTCAGAGAAACTGGAATAATTACCAACAGAATGTCTCTCTGATCCATTTCAACAGAAAGAAGAAAGCTTTAGTTTGTTGTTTACAGCGATAGCTTATAGCCATCGAGTGTTTGTGTTTGGCTCCATTCATATTCATTGAATTTGTGTTTATTTGAATCCACATAACACATTTTAGTACATGTGTTCATCGAGAAGAAGTCATAATAAATCATATGTTCATTAGTGAGCTTTCTTTTGAAAGTCTAACTGGACGTTGCATTTTATATACAGTTGCTAACTTTCTGTTAACCCCAAGATACGTGTCCACTGCGTTACAGCTCCGATACAGTTTTGCTCCGCCGTCCACAGTCCGGTAACCCCCACCGGTTGCGTTTTGAGTCCGCCATGACTCAAAACGCCATGGCGCAGTACGGACTTCCTGTCTGCTCGGTGCTGAATTTCAGCTGAATTGCTGCGTCGTGCTCCGACATCCACCAGAAATAGAAGTCCTGCGTATTTGTGGCGGAGGGCTGGCGTGGCGGAGACGTAACGCAGCGGACACGTATCTGGTGGAATCTAGGACTAACAGAAGCATTAACTGCTGATCTTTTCTTCAGGCGACCTGCGTGTTTGACTTTAACGTCTGTTTTGTCACAAAGTTGTTCATGGGAATAACCAACATCTGTGGAATTTGTTTCTATAGTAAAACAGTTGTCACAAAGTCAGATCAAGGTTCTCAGTAAATTTTGAGCGAATGTGTTATTACTGTCTTTGCTTTTGTGGGGCCGTGGGCATTGTTATTTGAACCTTGGGAAAATGGATTTCCCTTTCCAAGGACAAAATTGGGCTATTGTCCCCAATTAAACTAATACAAGCCTGCTGCACGCAATTACAGCCATACTGCTATTTGTTCCGTGTGGTTTTCAAACCATCTTGTTTGCTGTCAGTGGCAGGATGAGAGGCTACTGTTGAATGTTGTCGTACGTGCAGGCAATGAGCACAGACAAGGCCACGCGGCTCGCACACAATAGCCAATCACTGTCAGCTGCCGGGCCAGATATTCATGAGTCAGTGGGGGCCTCCAAGGACACCGGGCCCTCTGCTGAAAACACAGGCTATCATCACTCCCTCCCTGTGATCACACACACATTTTCTCTCCGTAGGATGAGCAAAACATCGCCCCTCGTCTCGTCCTTCTGTTCCCCAGAGCTGCAGCATCTGCCAAAAGTTTTGTGCGAGAGCGAGGAGAGAACGATGGAGGCAGAAGCACTGCAGAGCTGAAAGAAGACGAAGAGAAAAAAATAGAAAAACCAGCAGCTCTTTATCACCCCCGTCCCTCAAAGCTGCAGCGCTCTAACTAAAGTTTCAGAGAAAGAAGCAGAAAGAAAGAAGGTCGAGTGTGATTCCATGATCAAAAGCAGCATTTGCAATCTTTGGGAGAAAAAGTTTGTTGATTTGCCCTTTTTAGTGTGTGTGAGAGCGAGAGAGAGAGAGAGAGAGAATATTCAGCCATTGAATCAAGGCCTATTGTGTTAGGCCGCCTCCACCCTGTCTTCAATCCACAAACAATCAGCACGGTACACTCCACACCGGTGTGATGGGATGGTACTGAGGCTTGTCGTCATTCCAGTTTCCCAACGTAGGCATCTTGTTTTCCAGTTTTCTCATCTTTCCCTCTCTATTTGAAGAATTTGTGAAGCAGGTAAATGCAATTTGTCTAACTCTGAGCACTGAGAGACGAGAGACAGAGTGAGAGAGAGGGAATCGATCTGTGACTGTGGATGTAATACAAAAGAGAGTCGAATACAGAGGGGAACAAAAGAGCCTGAGGGGAGGGAGGATCGGGGGTTAGATGAGGGAAATGTGGTTTAATGAAAGGCACTGAAATTACATTTGATTAGTGGTCTAGTCTGAAAAAGGGGCTCCGCAACACATATTTAAGAGAACAGAGAAACATAAAAATAGATAACAAAAAATGTCTGACCTTTTCCAGACTAATGAGTGGCTTTATCAAAATTATAGCTCTCCAGTAATAATTCATTTAAATGTTGCACGGTTAAAAACAGCTTCCATCGATTAAATAAACTATTTATTCTCCCCTCTGTGCAGCAGGAGGTGCATGCAAGGAGGCAGAATGTTCCGCTGGCACGCATGTGTTTGATGGTATTTTTTTTTGTTGCGTGCATGATCACAGGCCTGCATATGTGTACGTCTGTGTGTGTGTGTGTGTGTGTGCACGCATTGTGTGTGTTGTGCAGCACAGAAAAGGTCCAGCCAGGCCAAGAAAAAGGATTTATAAAACTTGACAATTGCAGGCTTAGAGAAGCTTGCCTTATTGATTTTCATTATCCGGTTTCATCGCTGTCACATGAAATCAACACTAATGGCATCAAGGCTCATCAGCATTGGCTGGGGAGCCCGGGAACGAGGAGGAAACTGCAGCAACGAGAAACAGATCACTCGGTGTGTGTGTGTGTGTGTGTGTGTGTGTGTGTGTGTGTGTGTGTGTGTGTGTGTGCTGAGCTGAAAGGACAAAGACGAAAAATGTTTGTGTGCTCAACAGTTAACATTAAAATAATCCAGGAAAAGTCTGTCAGCATCAGATCACGTGTTATACATGCTTTGTAAATGAGTAATTAGGTCTTGTTGTGTTGACGCTGCGAGGCTTCATGTTTATTTTCATCGCTGCATATTTTTTTTAGTCGGAGCTGATGAGATGTAATCTCCACCCGCTGCCACTGTGAACTCGCAGTGATGCTGAGAAAGACAAACAACGAGGTCAGGATGGAGAAAAGATGACCTCGCTGATTTGTGCATCTGTGTCACTTGTTGTTAGTGCGTCGGTGTGTGCCCGCGAGTTTCAACTGGATAAAACCGAGGCGAGGGACGGCGGTTATTCCTACTTAATGTCTAATACACTGACCACCTGTAGCTGCTGATCTGGAGTTAATTAAGTTCACTTGCAATCATTCTGCATTAATAACGAGGTGTTACATTTCAACGTACAATTTACAAATGTATTTGGCTTCATTAAGCCAGGTACATTTTCTCCTCACACTCAAGCTGATAATAGAACAATTAAAAAGCAATTTGCCCATTGTATAATTGTTATCCAGCTTCACTGTAATCATTGGGGTTGATGCCTGTAAGAGACATTTGAATATACAACACCATATTTTTGGGGTTCTGTTCATACACATCCATGCTCAAGAATGACTCAGATCTATCAATACAAGTATGACTTCATATTCATATTCATGTAACTTTTCATAGTATTCACAGTTGTTAAGGTTCTTACGAGGTGCTAACATCCCACAGCTTGTACAGAGTGTGAAAAAATGTCTGCAAACCAAAGAATGATCACTTGAAAGTTGGAATAACTCTGCACGAATGCTTCGATCCTCCCGACACGAGGCATCAGAAATAAAAATCTGACAACAGCCTTCCTCAAATAAAGACCAGGGTCTCTCAGTTCAGCGGAGGTAAATAAAAGTCCACTATTAGAGAATTTATGGTGTCGGCCAACTGATAAAACATCGCCGCATTTGTGTGAACCTGCGGTTGCTCTAAGAGTGGAGACAGATATCGTATATCATCCTCAGTATTGGGTCCGTGTTTGACCCTGTGGCATTAACCAGGATGTCCTGACGTTTAACTGTGGATGGATTCATCAGACAGGAATGTCTTTGCTCTCTTCCTCAGCCTCTTCGGCCTCTCTTCCACCTGTGTGTGGGGCTTGTTAAGATTTTATGAACGTATGAAAGGTCTGGCCTGTGTTTCATATGACACAGATAGCCCAGCAGAGGTGCGAGGGGGTCGAGTTCATGTGCAGGGTGGTGATATAGAGAGCCACAGTGAAACCGGAGCTTCTGGGTTCTGTTCTATAAGAATGACAGCGTTATTCTAAATCCCATTTACATGTGTAGCTACGGCAATAACTAAAAATCCAGCTGTCCTGGTTATTTTCGGGCTAGACATCACGACTCGACAGAAGATGCGAGTCCATTCCTGCCTTGCAGATAGTGTGTTTGTCCAGTTTGCACCTCGGCTAGCAAGCGTGGTGTTTATTTTATGACGCTCCACTTATTGAACGTTGAAATTGCTCATATCAATTAAAGGTAATGTGAATGTAAAGGGCAGAGCTCTGAGACCACACAGTCATTCATGGTCCTAAGATGATGAATCTTAACGATGTTGGTGATCCGCTGACTTTTCTTCTAGCACCACCAGCAGGTAAAAGTTGTTCTTATCATGTGAATTATCTCAACAACTACTGGATGGATTGGCACATCATTTGTGACTTACATTCACGGTCCCCAGATGATGAATCATGTCATGACAACTACCCACGGTACCCAAAGGATGACTCCTCCTTACTGTGGCGATCCTCTGACTTTTCCTCTTCCGCCACCAGCAGTTCAAAGTTTTACTTATTCTGTGCAATATTTCAACACCTACTTGACATTTACGGTCTCTGGATGATGAATCCTGATTATTCTGATGATCATGACTCTTTTTCTACTGAAAACCAGCAGGTTTATATTTGTAGTGTTGACTGAATGTTCTTGGATTTATTTCTATAATCTATTAGAACGTGTTTTGGAGTTTTTTTCTTGGATTTGACTGGTGATTCTATACAGTTTTAATTTCCTGGTGACCATTAAAAGTGATGGATCTTTCCCCATCAGCCCAGAATAACTGCCCAGGGACGTTGTGATAATGGCTGGCGAGCATCACAACTTAAAGGGATATTCTGGTGTAAATTTAATCCATGGTCTAACACACCGTGAAACTGTGTTAGACTCCCTCTCGAGAGATCAAGTTAGCAGACCGCTAATTTTTGGAGTTTCATCAACCTCAGAAATTACCGCACGACAACAATACACTGCAGTAAATGGATCCAAATATAAACCGCCACCAAAAAGCCACAAATAATGCTCAGAACAGCACCAAACTTCAGCAACAGTACAAATAGAGTCTCAGCACATAGTCCGGGGCATCTAACCTCCGCTAGCTTAGCTGGATTTCTACTGAAAAGCTGACTAAATTTACCTCTCTTCTGCAGCAGCTTCCTGTTGACGGGAAGTCCCGACGAGTCGATTACCGAGTGCAGTAGAGTTCCGCGGCTCATGGATGAAAATGTGTGATTATGACTCCATGGAAAAGCAATCAAAGTTCATATGTGTCTTACCTGCCAGTTTATCACAGTTATTATCGAGAGCGGACAGGGAAAAGAACGGAATTGAGCATTTCTAACCGCACTCGGTAATCGTCACGTCGGGACTTCCCCGACCCGGAAGCTGATGGAGAGTTGAAATCTGTTTTTAGCTTCACAACAGAAATCCAGCTAAGCTAGCGGAGGTTAGATGCCCCGGACTATGTGCTGAGACCCTATTTGTACTGTTGCTGAAGTTTGGTGCTGTTCTGAGCATTATTTGTGGCTTTTTGGTGGCGGTTTATATTTGGATCCATTTACTGCAGTGTATTGTTGTCGTGGGGTCGTTTCTGAGGTTGATAAAACTCCGTAAATTAGCGGTCTGCTAACTTGATATCGCGAGAGGGAGTCTAACACAGTTTCACAGTAATTTAGACCATTTTACACCGGAATATCCCTTTAAGTTTAACCCTCCTGGGCAAATATTGGCAAAAGAACACAGTGAAGTCAGCTGGCAGACATGCTGAACATGATCTCCTCAATCATTATCTCTTTCTCATCAGCATGTTAGGATTGTCACTGTGTGCATGTAAGCATGCTGACTCTTAGTCATGTTTAATCAACATCATGTTTGGCATGAACATGATGGAACAGACAGATATTCACACATGCACGAAGAGTTTTCAAAGATGCATCGTGAGTGTTTATGGCTTGCCCTCATTTCCAGCTTTTAATTACTGCATACATGTGCATGTTTATGAGTGCTTGGATGCCCCCAATGCAAGAGTGAACACACACGCCTCTGTGGTCCGTACAGTAGAGCACATCAGTGTGTGCTTTTGCATGATAGTGTGTGTACGGTATGTGTAAAGTAACCCGACTGGGACCTGATGGTGTAATTTGTCTTTTAATTCATTTATTTCCCCAGTTAAAACACTCAACGATTCCCCAGACAGTGTCTTTAATGCAGCCTACACTGCATATAAAAGCCATACTAATACACACAGCCTGAAAGAGGACGGGGCTATTTCATAATTACATTTAATGCCGCTTTAATCTCAACCATAACTGCCTGCTTTCAGGCCTCCCGTCCCATAAGTCTGTTCCGGGTTTACTGGGCTAAAAACATTGATCTCATCTTTTCATCAACAGAGTAACAGCTTCTCTGGAGTCAGATAAACTGTCTTTATCTTTTTAAACGCAGCAGAAGGCCATCCAAGGCTTTTGTAATTTGGATTGTTTGGGGAGGATAAAGTACCTCGGTTTAAAATAAACTGCATTTATGGAACTTCTCAGTGAATTGAGGAGGAGCTCAGAATAGAAGCTGTTGCGTGGCAGGACAGCTTCTCTCTGAAATACAAGAGCGGCGTTGAGCCAAAGCAGACCTGCAAAATTAACTTTTGTTATCCGCATATGCCGTGCATGCTTCACTGTATGATGCACGAAACAGGGTGTGTTTTCTCTTTTCCTCTCTGAAAATTCACAATCTCAGAACTCTAAACTTAAATTCTACTTCTGCAACCAAGACCAACAAGTTAGTCCATCAACTATATGAATTCAATACCCTGAAAGGCACTCAGCCACAAATCTACATATATTCTTTCAGAAGGTTAAAATCTTAGAAGATGATTCACAAATGCACATTTTGATTTTTCAAAAAGCAAAGTACGTTTAACAAACATTCCTATAACCAGTAGAAATACTGCATTAACCAGCGACTATTTTTAAGCTGCAGATTAATACATTTTTTGATTTGTGTCGCCTGGTCACGTGGGACAGACTGAAGGTCAGCCACATTACATTCTTTGTAATGCAGAAAGCAGAGAATAACGATAAGCAAATTAATTCAATGGTCAATTGATGGAAAACTATTCCTTTAAAGGGACAGTGTGTAATAGATCAAGTATTTAGCGCCATCTAGCTGTGAGGTTCTACATTGCAACACTCTTTTCCTCACGCTCCCGTTCTGAACACGTTGGAGACGTTCCGGAAGCTACGGTGGCCCTGACGGACAAGAAACTCATTTTCAAAATATGGACTCTTTCCCAACAGCGTCGAGTATTTCTACTGATTCAAGTAATGAGGTAAAGATGTAGTTAGTTATTAAGTTAAGTTAGTTATTTTCGTTGAGCTCCCTCTCAGTTCCGCAGTCAAGCTAGCTCACGTAGTGCTTTGTGTCCCTCTCGGCAGTCCATAGTTTTTTTAAAACCAGAAAGACATGGCGGCCTCCATAGAGCTTGCCTGTGCTATGTATATTCAGATAGGTAATTCTTCACTCAGGAGGATAAGTCAGATTGTTGGCAGAGGTAATTGTACACCAATGAGGATAATAAATTACTTAAATCGTTACACACTGTCCCTTTAAGCGACACATTCTGCTCATGATAAATGTATAAACTAGAAAAAAACATTGGAAATTGAGATAATCACAACTGATGAACTAGTATTTTATTTCTGCCTTCTTTTATTTCTGTTGGCAGACTCGTGTGTGGGCTGAACATGCTTATGAGCACGAGGACAAAAGGTGTGATGTATATTCACATCCATACATTATTCTTTGGAGAGGCTGGAGATGATCCCAGCTGACACTGGGTGGGAGGCAGAGCACATCCCCGGACAGGTCGGCAGTTCAACTTATAATAGACACAAACAAACATTCGCGCTCTCGTTCCTGCCAACAGGCAATTTAAGGTCCCCGATTAACCTAAGCTGCATGTCTTTGGACTGTGGGAGGAAGCTGGAGCGCACAGAGTACATGCAAACTTCCTACAGATACAGAAATATGTGCACCATATAAATGTCCGTCCGTGCCCACATGTCAGCGGTACATGTCAGGCCACCAGAAGGTTCACGACCGGGCCAAGGAGTCATCAGTCCTCCCCGCCAAGGCTTCGTCACCTTCACCTCATCTTCCTCCACCCCTCCCGTCTCCTCTCCTCCTCCTGCATGCCCGCCAGTGTGGTTGGGAAGCCGGCTGGAGCAGAGAGCCAGGTGTTGTGAGTTAGAGCGTCACTTCAATAACATCAGTGCAATCAGAACCTTACACCGCTCGCACAGCAGGGCGCCTCCTCAGCCGAGAGGTGTGAACAGCCGGGCACAAATTAGACGACCTGCACGCCTCATCCATCATCCCATTTCATTTGTTGGTTCCTTCTCTATTTCTCACTCTCTCTCTGTCTGTCTTTTACAGTTATGCTATGTAGTAACTGGAAGAATGCCACATTAACAACACAAAGGTGGAGAAATAGATTAAAAAAAAAAATGTGTGCACACGTCCGCCTTCTTATTCCTGTGTGTTTCTCTGGGTCTTAAGGTCGCAATTAGCAGTCTGATTAAAGGAGGAAATTGTGGCTTTATCAAGTGGCATTTATAAATGGCCCTAGAATGCATCAATACTGGGGATAAAGTGCCTGTCAGTGGTTTTAATACAACAAACACAATTGCAGTCCGTGGCAAGCAGGCAACCGATATTCAGGGGCACGCCATTATGTTCTGACTACGCCCATAAAAAAACCCAGAGATACTGTAGCTGCAACGGCTGAATAGGTCGGTGTGTTTACCGGGGAAACTACAGCTCACAAGCCACTGCAAGTTCATTTTATAAACTAACAGCAAGAAAGACACAGATGCAACCTATTATCACCAGACAACCACTTAGCATACAGTTAGGAAATAGCACACCAGCTAGCAATGTCTTGTCTCATTTGTGGTGTGATTATACAGTAAATTTAAAGTGAATCTCTCGCCAGAAAGCAACCAAGGCTTTATTTGTGATTGATTGAGTCAAACCTTCGTGTAAAAGCATAATTACGACGAAAGAGGCACTTTTAAGATTAACTGTAGTTTTATTTTGTTGAAGTTTAGCTAATTTTCAATGGGAGTGCTACAGGCAATTTTATGATAGCATCAAAATCTCTATTTTTAAAACAGTAAGAAGTCTCGACACAACATGAAACTTTGCTCGTAGTATCACCAGGGTCTCTACACATGAACACGAGCATTGAGAACATTGTTTGTGTACACAGAGTTTACTAAAAAGAAGGTTTTTGGACAACTCACGTTAGCAGTAGCATCTCCAGCGTGCCGCTGTCATGGCAGACAAAAAGTGTCGATCCCCGAGTGCGACCTAACAGGAAGGAGGTCCACCATTACTCTCCTGCCTTTTAGGTCGCAATGTGATACTTGAGTCATATTCAATCACAATTAAAGCCTTGGTTGCTTTTTGGCGAGAGTTTCACTTTAATAAGGCCAACACCCTCCCTCTGGTTGTGCCATTGTGGACATCTTCTTTGCTGTGTCCTCTGGTCTTCTTGCTTGAATTTTTGGCCACAGTGCCCCTTGTGATTTCCAGTGGTACTGCTCTGTTTCATCCACATCTGTAAGCTTTCAGAAAACCTCCACAAACAGACAATATGAGCACAGAGTGTTGATATATACATATCCAACATTCAAATATGCACCTTTACATCGATCCTGAGGCTGTTGTAAGAAAAGAAAGGTGTGCAGGGTAGAAACATCTGTATGTGCACATTACCGACACGCACAAGTGCCTTATCTTCATGTTTATGCATCACCGTGCATCGGTGGTCACGCGCGCTCTCTGTTTGTTTGTGGTTCAAGCAGTTTATTTTGTCTGTGCCTTCTCATGTGCAGTGGGAGTGTATCTTTAACACATGGGCTTCTGGCAAAGTACTACAGTCTATCCCAGAGGCCAGTAAGGGATAAATAAACCATGGAGGGAACTGTACGTTTTAACATTTCCCTCAGCCTTCCGCCTTCTTTTTTTTTTCTGAAAGGCTAAGTGCACTCACTCGTGGTCGATCTTCAAATCAATAAACTGGATATCTCCGAGGTGACACACCGACTTGCAGATCTCCCATGCAGGCAAAATGTTATCAGTAATGCATTTTAAATTCTGCACACACACACACACACTGGCACAGACTGATGCACAGACGGACGTACACATTCAAGCGTACATAAAGCCATATGCTAACATTGTGTCTATTTCCTGTTTAGAAATGGATATCATGGCCCTTCTTTGGAAACAGAGGGAGGAGGGGGGGAGTTCAGGCTGGGAGACAGAGAGGCTGCAGACTGAGTTATGTGTTGTTATTGTTGTGAAAGATGTCAGCTACCAGGGGCCATAACTCACACATGGCAGGGGGAGATGATGTGGGATGAAGCAACGTGTCACATACGAAACTTAAAGCTGAGATTTAATCAGAAATGAGTCGGCATGAGGCGCCGAGGACGCATTCATGTGACTGTTTGTGTTTGTGGGCAGACATTATTTATTACAGGAACCTTTGGCACCAACTATGTGGGCAAAAATATATATATTGAGCCAAGAAAGAACAAGTAAAAGTGTTTAAAAGTAAATTCATTGTTTTTCATGATAGTGCTTGAAGCAGCTCAGCTAATCTGACGGAGTTGCATAATGTTTCTTGAATAAACTCGTTGTAAGTCACGATGCCTTAAATCTTCAGCTAAATACATGCAGTACAAATATCTAAATAATAGTAATGTACTTCAGCACCGTATTGACATATGATCAGTTTACCGTACGCTGCTTTATACATCTGCTCCATAACATTCATTTAAGTGCTATTCCATTTATTTACTTCGGTTTTACAAAGTGGTTACTTATGAATAATTTCTTTCAATAGTGATTTTTCCATGTTTATTTATGTCCAAATGTTTTTTTTTCAGTATCTTTTCTCTTTATGTATTCAGTGCTGTATTTATTTACTCCCATTTTTAATTTGTTTTCCGAGTCGCCTATTTATGATAATCGAGGCGGCTTGCAGCCAATTACGAAAACACTTTCCCATCGACGGCGTTCTCGTCGGCCGATCAAGGTCAAAGTGTCATCACGTTGGCCGCACGCCGTTTGACCACCGCGGGAAACTGCTCGGTACTTAACGACGAGGCCAGAGAAACCAATTAACAGGGAGTGCGAGCGGTAGATGAGGTTACGTGTTTAATTGCTATCGGTTGATATTCAGAGAGATGGTCGTCCATTCGTTCAGCTGACAGAGACAGTAAAACTCCTTTACTTTGATTCAGCCCGGACGAGTTGGATGAAATATGAGTGTTTGTTTTGTTCGTGCCGGATAAAAAGAAAGTGAAATCTACGTGCATCATACTTCTGTTAGTTGGTAGAACTAAAAGTGATAAGGCACTTCTTGAAAACACCTCAAAAACTAAAAAACATCGACCTCTTTAAATACATTGCTGTGGACAGTTTCCACGGGGACCTTTTTGGGGATTTAAAAGATGTTCTGATGATGAATGGTAACAGTGCGATTTGAGACTTATTCAGAATGGAAAGCGCTTAAAATTAAGTTGTGAAGGGCCTCTGGTTAAAACTGAGCTGAGGTCCCCCGCTGACCCCAATTCCTCCCACTCTCTTCGCCTTATACCCCATTAGTACTCGTCAGGCAGCGTGCACACTGCACACTGCACACGGCAGCTTCACTACATTCTGCCTACAGCGCCAGAAAACCATCCAGAACAATACAAACTCTTTTTTTAAAATGTTTTACCTCAAACTTTTGGAATAAGTATGAAACAAAAAAACAGCAGAAATGAGGAGAGTACACACAGGCCCGGCTCGGATACACTCCCCATATGAAACATAACAAAACAAAACCAAGAAAGTAGCCAAAGGAGCATATGATTATTCATGCGCGCCCAAATGTGCTGTATCTTAACAAATGTACAGTATGAGTCAGATACGGGGAGCGTAATCTCCTCCAAATAGAGACAGGAACTGTGTGACTGAGCCATTTGTTAAAACAAGGAGGGGAGGTTGGTTTCCATTCTCTCAAAATATCCCTTGTAGCTGTAACCATACAAACAGTCGAGCCTGTCGGGTCTCATGTGGCAGTTTTAGGGAGTTTTTCAGAACAAAACAGCATGAACACAGTCTGGGTCCATTTGTGTCCCTCTGTGATTGTTCTAAAAGTAAAAGTTTCCTCTGGTGGAGGCGAAATCTGACTGAAAATTAGAAGTTAATAACAAATAAATAACAAACAAAAAAATGGCTTTTAAGGTTCTTCTTCGGTCTCAAAGCGCTCGACACCAGATAAAAAACAGCATCAGTACATCTCATAGCAGTCAGTTATATGTGACCCATGTTTATGTTTGCTGTTCGTCAGCGACCTCTAGTGGGCACATTCAATTTGAGGAGAGCAAAGGAGGAAATCAGGCGTATGAAAGGGGAAATTCTGTATATGAAGGAGGATGAGAGATTGTTTTCCTGATCATGATTGAGAAACTTTACAACAAGTTAATTGTGAATATCCTCAGAGAAGAAGCTGTCTAACTCGCTGACATACAGTCCTGTATCTGTTCTCGAGAGATCAAGTTTGCAGACTGCTAGCTAACATAGTTTTAGCTTCCCCACAACAAGGAAGGCTTCTCGGGTGGTGAGTTTTTTTTATCTATTCCGACAAATCCGGCAATGATATAAAATGTTTGATGCCTTGAAATATGTGCTGGGACCCTGTTTCTAATGTTGCTGAAGTTTGGTGCTGTTCTGAGCATTATTTGTGGCTTTTTGATGGCTGTTTTATATTTGGACCATTTACTGCAGTGTATTGTTGTTGTGTGGTCGTTTCTGACCGCACGACTCCGTAAATTCACTCCGTAAATTAGCGGTCTGCTAACTTGATCTCTCGAAAGGGAGTCTAACACAGTTTCACGGTGTGTTAGACCATGGATTAAATTTACACCGGAATATCCCTTTAATTTGTCCAACATCGTATAAAAAAAGTACAGTTGTATGTGTAGATACAATCGTAGAGTCCAAAATAAAAAAGGATGAGGTTACTATTATTTTATTTCTCCTTTATTTGTGCAGGATGCCCGTGTTTGATTAATGATCAAGATTATGTGATTGATTTTCGTGTCACTGAAAAAAGATTTGTGTCCTCCCTCTGATTAGTGATTGTTGGGATAATGAATCGTAAACATGTTGACAGGATGATTGTGACGTGACGTGTTTATATCATGATGTGTTTAGTTGGTGGTCGGGACACACGAGCACCAGACTTTCACTCAGAAGGCCGATGTTTCTGTTCCACGTGCAACCAAGTCACGTATCTTACTTTCCTATGTAGCGTTCTTACTTTGACTCAACCTTAACCAAACTGTGACATTCAACAACGTCAACAATGTCACAACAAAGGTGTGGTTTGTATTGTCGTAGTTTCCTCTTTTTTTGTTTGGGCGTCTTTAGTCACAACCATCAAAATCCGCATCATATTCCACAAATTATCACTTATGTTTCTAAAGTGTATCACTGTAAAGTATTATTCCATCGCGGACACCATCACTGTCGTCGTGTTCCTCAGCACTCACACTTCTCCCTCTCCCTGTGTCTTGAGTTATCACATCTAACTCGCCACATTTCCCACGTTGCTCTGAGCTTTTCCAGGATGGGAACATAAACCACAATACGGTCCCGCATCAAGTGCGTGCATGCAAAAATAAAAGCGTTCCAGCTGGGTTGCCGAGCCTGGATTCACTTTGTAATCCTCGGTCTTTACCTCCAGGCCGACTTCCATTATGTTTTCACACGTTAGCACGACGGTCTTCGTTTTTTTTTTTTTTTTTTTTTCTTCTGCTTCTCCCATTCTTCGCTCTCTGGTTGAGTAGGAGGAGAAGGGAAGAGAGCCTGGGGCGGGCCACCTGTGCTGTTGTGTTGTCGGTTGTGTAAATCAGTAATCAGCGGAATTAACTTCTGCGGGTGTGTGTGTGTGTGAGAGAGAGTGAAGACAGAAAGTGGTGTGTGAAAGAAAGACGAGCACACATTTGTATAGAAGCCTTTTGCGACTGTACGTGAGAATATGTGTGTCAATCACACACATAGTATCTGGCAGGTGTGTGTGTGTGTGTGTGTGTGTATTCGTCGTGGTTGTGAAATGTTATTATTCCGCAGTCGTGCACGTTACTCGCTGCTGCATATTCAGCTTCATTAAAGAAAACCATCCATAAATGCAGCAGTATAAAATGACTTTTGCAGCAATATCGCAACATTACAGAGGAGCAGAGGATTCTTCAGTTTCTCTCACAGCCAATGAACATTTTCTTCTCTTCTCATAACGCTGCGAATCCATTTGTGTAAATTATTGCAACTCAGATTGTGTTTATATATCATACGGAGGAATATGTCTTCAGATATTGAGCGCTGAAAAAAAGGCAAACTTTAAATCATTTGTATTCATTTTAATGTTTGCTACAGCCAGTTATTATCTATAAAATACTTTAGCATGAAATGTCGACTAAAATATATTCTCACTGTAGTTCCAAAAAATGTCATGAATCATAAAACGAGTGGTTTCGTCTCTTGCTGGGATCTTATATCAGTTCAGTTGCATGAGCTAAAAGGTGAGAAGACGTTTGATGCAAATGATTTAGTTTATGTTATGTAATCTCTGACATTACCCCACGCAGAGTCACACAACTTCAGCATGCTTTCAAAAGTTCATCCTTCTCTCCAAGATTACTGCGATGATTAAAGGTCATTTTAGAAGCACTGTTCTCTGAGCGTACCTCCCACCATGCACTCTGTTTGAGTCACAACTCTCCATAAAACCTTTTTTTTCCCCCACCCTAATTCGTCTTATTTGGAAGAAAAAAAAAAGCGTTGTTTCGTTTCTTTGTGTGTCTCGGATGAGTCACCGAACCACGATGAGGCCAGATATTCACAGCACACTCCTCCTCCGACAGAAGCCTCCAGCGGTGCAGGAGGAGCTGTGATGATCGGGCCGAGCGGTTCAGGTCAGGCTTCAAACCGCCTGAGTCATGAAACACAGCTGAAAATGAGGCTTATAATAGCAACTCTCATCAATATTACTTAATTATTATTATCATTACTTATTCTATATGAGTTTAATTTCATTTTCTAGCATTTTCTTCTTTAATTGCCTTGAAATAATTGTTTGTTTTTAATAATAATTGTTATATTATTATATCTTACTGTTCCGGTCCGGTCATTTCACTTACATTTCATTTGTGTTTCATGCGTTTTTTTTCGTTGAGTTGTCTTTTGATATCTATATCTACTTCCTCCTTCCTGCTTTTCTCCACCTGCACCTCCTCCCCCCGTTAGTTTAGTTTTGTATATAAGGGCGTTTTCACACCTGCCTTGTTTAGTTCGGTTGAATCGAACCCTGGAGCGTTTACCCCCTTGGTGCAGTTCGTTTGGGAAGGTGTGAACACATCAATCACACTCGGGTGCGGACCAAAACAACCGGACCGTGTCCTTGTGGAAGAGGTGGTCTCGGTCCGGTTCCAAACAAACTCTGATATGGTTCATTTGTGGTGAGAACATGATCCAACTTCGATCCGACCCAACTGCAGGAAGCATCAGTGCTTAACCATGAATTTCCACTTGATACATGTCTGCTGCGTTACGGCCCGGTCCGGTTTTGCTCAGCTGTCAGGTAACCCCGATCAGTAGCGAGTCCGACACAGCGCAGTACAGTAGAGAGCTGGCGTCATAAAAACAACAGCAGGACGAGTTCCCGACCGAAGGATTAGCAGAAGAACTCGTATTTGTCTCTTTTTTGAGATTTGTGTGCACGGAGTGTTTTATTCTGAAAAGTAACCGGATGTCATATTGTTGTTTCAGTGCTTGACTTCCTGTCTGCTCGGTGCTAAATTCAGCTGAAATGCTGCGTCGTTTTTGAAATTCAGACCAATCAGAGAGCAGTTTCCTCACGCATCACACATTTTGGTCCGCTTGTAAATGCTGCCGTGTGAACACAAACCAAACTCGAGGCAACATGAAACTTTGTAACAAATTGGTCCCTGATTCGGACCAGAGCAAACAAACTATAGGTGTGAAAACGCCCTAAGTCCAGTCTTTAGTTCAGTCTGTGCTGAGTCATCTGTTGAGTTTCCCTGATCCTGAATAAAACTCCATCCACTGATCGTCCCGGCTGCCGTCTGCTGCACCGTCTCTGCTCCATCGCGACAGCTACTTCAAATCGTAGGGCCAGATAAAATACACTGGTGATGAAATTTAGTCTGTGTGTAGCCTGAGATGAGATGTCTATCATAAAGTAGGAGACCAGGGTTTCACCTACCAATTACAACCTTTATGTACTATTACGTATGTCTCCCACGTCAGCTCTTAAAACCTTCAGAGGCCATGGAGCTGCTCCACTCATGAGGAAGTCGTCCTGAGACCTCCCCTCCTCTCTGTGTCCATCATAAATAAATACGTGGGAATGTAAAGCAGACCTTCTTGTCTGGGGAGGGATCTAAAAGACACCTACTCAAGTGGAGTGTTGGCGTCATGGGCGGCCCGCTGCCCACGCTCCATCGAGGTCTGTTTGTCTAACGGCACCGGTCGCCATCGCTCCTTTAGATAAGAGGCGGGACGAGAGAAGGAAAGGGCTGAAGAGGAAAGGGTGTACGGAGATGTTAAAGTATTTTGAGGCGGAATGAGAAACAGGTGTGACGGCACAGTCTGACATTGTGTGTCAGCGTGTGTGTGTGTGTGTGTGTGTGCGCTTGTCATTTACTATTTCGGGCTGAAGGAGTGAAAGAAGGATGTTGAACAGCAAAACAGTACAAGGTCTCCAGTTACGCTTCACTTGTCCTGAAGCACACATTCCTGCGCTACCTCTCGTCGCTCTGCAGAAGCTCTGCAGCTGTGTCCACTCACGGCCTCGGCTCGCATCACCGACGATCGTAACGGGATTGTCTGAGCGTCTCCACTTCTTAACACGAGCAGCTGTGTGGCTGATAAGACGGAGAAAGTGGGTCATCAGTAAGAACTTCCTCCTTCCATAATCTCCGTGTGCTGTCCTGTGTGTTTACTGCATCAAATGTGCTTGAAAGAAGTCATTTTATCAGGAGAGGACGGTAAGCTAATAAACTAGCCGAGCACAAAGTGGTCACAAGTTAGAGAGACTTGGAGTCTGCAGTCACAGTTTGAAAACAGACGGTGATTTCATGCTTAGAAACGCTGGAACGGTGGTCTCACGCTCGGCGACCTCATTGCCACGCTGCCATCGACCCTCTGTCATGGAAGTCAGCTCGCTCTCGCGTTATCTTAGCACGATATGACACATGCTGATGCACTTATTTGAATGTGATGTGGCCTTCAGGAATGGAAAAACATCGTAACGTTATTGAGATTCACAGTGAGCCTTTCAAAATGGTGCCCCGAGCCATTATGTAAAGTTTAGAAGTTAATTTAATTCATACTCAATTAATTCTTGAGTTAATTTATTAAAAACACGAGTTAATGTTTACACAGTTAACATAATTTATTTATGTTATCATATTTTCATGCTGAAATCTCGTCTGCTACCTTAAATGTGTTGAATGTACCTTTTGGGTTGCCGTACATTTACCTCAGTCCTTCTGGCTTCTGATTGGTTAGTTCAGTCACATGTGAGTCAGAATCAGGAAGTGAAGTTGTCGCTGTTGTTGTGAAGCTGAAGTGTTGTCAAAAAGTAAAGTGCTGCTTCAGGAAATTATCCGTGTCCATCCTGCTTTTTCTTTCTTTCATTCATTAAGAACCCTGACGTTGCAGTTGTGTAGATGTTGAGACGTTTCACTAAATATGTGAACACAGGCTGAATAAATGTAGCAGGTGTCATTAAAATCCATCCAAAAGCTACTGAGACATTTCAGGAAAGCAGCAGACGGACTGACTAACCGACATCCTCAGTGTCGTGCAGCTAACATGCTAACGAGTTCTGCTCTTAAACTCAGAAACCTTCTTATTCAGTTACCGTGCTCTCCACAGAGGAAAATAAAGTGTTGCAGCAGAGTCTCTCTCTCTCTGTTTCTCTCACTGATTCAACTCATTTGGCTTTTATCAAAGTTACTGTTCAGAGCACATTCTATAGCTGCTGCTTCTACAGTTTGAGCACCAGACGTTCACTCAGGGGGAAACTAATTCAGGTCACATCTTCTGAACATTAGCATAAAATGTAATTTCATGATTCACTTTACTGAAATGTAAGTTGAGTTTAGTCTCAGCGTGGATCTATACCTCGCCGCTCTGTACACGCACATTATACGTCTCTTAAAGCGTGTGAGAACATTTTTAAAGTAACTCTGAACCGTACTTTGAACCCTCGCTGTTAAGTAGAGATCTCCATATAATCCTGCACAGTTTCTCCTCTTTTCTTTTATAAAAAATATATTTTAGTTTCAGGATTCAGCATCGTTTCAACAAGACACTGAAGGACAGTTAAGAGACGATGTATTTGCCTTCGGCAGACAGCTAAGGTGTGTTGAAAAGATGCAGCAAAAACAACATATAAGCCGTCCTTCTAATCACACGGTTACCCTTCTCTCACCTGGATCAAACAGCTCGATTAGATTCTTCTTTGATGGTGCGGGCAAGCTGTGTGAGTGAAGCTCCTGTAGGCTGACACCCCGCGGTGACAAGACTTAATGGGAGTTGTCTGTTTTAATGAACGTTCGCTCCGTCACACACCTTGAACGAACAAGACCTCCATTCAAGGTTTTCAGTCCAGCTCATGGTGAACACAGTACAGGCTCAGTGTTACAGATACATGCTCACATATCACCACATTACACGTCCTTCTACTGTTGCTCAGTTGAGTATTAAAGAAAACAAGAAAACAAGTTTGGGCCATCTGCTTTTATTACCTCTGAAAGCTTTTGTCGTCTTTTTGCATCGAGTCAGTTCTTCACGCTGTCGTCTCCAACGTCTCTCACCATCGATTCATTGATGCCAAGCTTACGTGCAGCAGCTCTATTTCCTTCTTCGACAGCCAGATCGATTGACTTTAACTTAAAAGCTGCATCATATGCATTTCTTTGTGTGTTTGCCATGTTGAGGGTGTGTGCACAATGCCCGAAATGACTGTTCAAAACACAAACTAGCATCTTCTTCTGCCCATTGTCTCTTCCACCTGTCTGTCTCGCCCCCTGGAGGCCGTTAGCTAGTAAGACTCTATAGATTAGCTGCATCGTCGTATAGGCCACATGGTTCAAAGCGTGGGAAAAAAGTAGCGGCTTATAGTCTGAAAATGAAGGTATTCTTATAAAGATGGTCTGATGTGGTCAAAAGCACCAGAAGAAAGTCACTACATGCACCATGAGTTGTAAAAGATCTGCTAAAGTTTACAAATGAACCATTAAGGCAGCGCAGATGAGACGTTCTAACAGCGATATGAATAATAAAACATTTCAGCATCACCATGAGAGCTTCTGATGAAGTCTGTGAGGTCACTGAACGTCACGCTGGATTTTTGCCCTGATTTTCCCGTCGCAAATGTTTTTTGGAGATCCCCACTGAAAGGCCCCAGATCAGAGGCAAATTGGCACTCCCGTGTGCGACAATCGGTATGTGTGAAGTGTTCAAAGACTCAATCCAAAAGTTTGCCAACCTGCTGGATATCCATATATCGGATGGAGCCAACGGGTCGGAGAGCCAGGAAACAGCTCCAGCCAATGAGACCAGACACTGCTCTGCTTTCCCCCACCGTCCTCTGCTGTCATCCATCGCAGTATCTTCCTGGACTCATTCTGATTATCATGCATCTATTGACAAGTCGACAATCGTGCAGTCTGACCAAGAAATGAGTTAAGATCAAACTACAGAAAGTTGAATTATACACCACAAAACATGCTGACAAATCTGTTTACTTGTAGATTTTGAATTTGTCCAATCTGTACCCAACCTGCGCAGCAGAACTAGCCTCCAGCTATTTCATTATCCAACCGTCCTCACTCTAAATGAGGACAAAATCCTAATGGTGGCAGGTGCTGACCCAGTCTCTGCCTCTCAAAAAGTGAATCTGTGCATGGACACATGTACGCCCTGAGGCTGGTCAAATCATGTGATGAGGTGATAAGGTGAAGCTCCAACCGGCGGTGTGTTTGTCTGGTCTGTTGTTACTGGGATAACAGTCGGCCGGTTCGGTAGTGGACCGGGACGAGACCACGCTGGTACTGGCAACAGCGTCCGAACCAATCTGTCACGGACGCTGTTGGGCGGCGACCAGACTGTGTGTCGGCCTGCCAAAGGAGATGTGCCGCCTCTGATTGCAGACAGGTGTCTCGGTCAGAGAGACAGACGGCCGAACAGACAGACAGTGGAAACATTTTGATGGCGGCCGCGGTCATGCTGATGGACAAACCAGCCAGTTTATCCCTCAGGGCTGCGCTGAAGGTCACAGCGTCCACTCACTGATCATAAACATTTAATGTGGCAACAGACAATTAGAATAATTCCTTCAAGACACCGCCTCGGGATTGGTCACGGTTTATTGATTTCTCTGCCTCCACTTTGTGTAGCTGTAAACCAATCAATATGTGTTGCTGTGAGAAGTTTTAAAGTTTCATTTACACACACACACACACACACACACACATATATTTTTCTAATGGCATCCACCCTGCTAAATCCCTACCAGGCAGCAAATTGAGCTTGATAATAGTTCAATAGCTAATCAGCTGAAACATTATTGCATAATTATTTCAGCTCAGGGTGACTGAGCTCCAGCGTTAGCAGAGGTGTTGCAACACGTAGCGTGGTCGGTTTAACCAGAAACCTCCGAGGCCAAAGGGCGGATTATCCCTCCACTGTATGGATTTTGTTTAAACAAATTTACCCAAATGGTGTGAGTAACTCTAACAGCTACTGTGAGCGAGGTCAGGAGACCCCGGTGCTCTCAGCCAGGCTGGCTTTGTTCCTGCAAATCTGTGATGTTTCATTAGATTACATCTGATCAATGCAGCTGGTGTGAAAACAGCGGTGTTAATCATATTTTGGCTCCGGCGCTCTCAAAGAGGCATATGCTGCGGGGTTTTAGCACATTTATAAAAGTGTGTTATGCACTCCCCTGGTGAAATGGTGCATACACTGTGAAACATTGATCCTGTAATCATATGAAGTTGGCCGTTCCCCCCTCTGGCTTGTATTAAACAGGGATAATGCTCGGGCCTGCGGCTGTCACATCCACTGATTAATGGCATGTAATGCACTTTACAGTGTGGAGGGGCTCCGCTGCACAGACACATGCATCAGACAGAGATGCCACATTAAACAATACAATGTTCTCCGCTCAGCATTCAGAGAGAAACCCTCTGGCAGTTTGTGACCTCTAGAAATTAATCTGATGACTTTAAAATCAACTTGACGGATTTTAAAAGAACTTGAGTTTCCACTTTGACACCGACACCGATGCTCTGAAACTGGAACACAGTAAGAAGGTTCTGGGTTAGAATAGAAACACTGATACTTCCTATTATGTTGTCTTCTCTGATAAAACTGATCCCACTAAATTTAGCTTCTGGAATCTCTCTCTGGTTTGTTCATATGAATATTTTATTTTCATCAACTCAGTGCTTGTGAGTCGAGAAGAACTCCAGTATTTTTATGAAGAAGTTGGTGAAAAAGTTGTAAAAAGTCTTGGTTCCAGAGGGAATTGTGGGAGATCGGACAAATCCCTAGACTGATGTCGTGCAGCTAGCGGCTCCAGGCTGCGTCACAGACTACTAACACAACAGATAATAACATATCGTCAAACTTTTTTTAGTGTCTATCGTGAATTAAACAATGTTATAGCCCTAATACGTTGCTGTAGGAGCCTCCCCTCTTATTTGGATTTTAAGTCAAGTTAAGACATACTTGCTGTGTCTCAGTTCGGGGTCTGCATCCTTCGAAGGACCCGGCCTTTGTGGTCTTTGAAGGCGAGTCCTTTAGATGTTTTACCCTCACGTCACGATTTCTGACGCCACGCGATGTCACCATTTTCTCTCTTTCTTTCTTCTTTATCGGGCGCACAAAGAATCTTGGGATATGTGAGGCCACGAAGAATCGTAGCGGTGCATCCTCCAAAAACAGGGAAAAGAAGGAGCATCTGGAGGAGCCTTCAGATTGGAACAGACTTCTCGCGGCGTTGTGACTTAATTGGTCTTCAAATGCTCCTCCGAAGGATGCGGACCCTGAATTGAGACACAGCAACAGTATTCACCATCCTCCGTTCAATCCTTCCAAACAACTTGGACCAAAAACAACCATCACAAACATGAAAAGTGCATTTCTTTCAGTCTAGCCCTAAAATTCTCAGAATATTCTCTATGCTCTGATGTTTTCCTCTCCGTTGCTCAGGTGTTTGCTCAGAGAGACCAGTAATTCAGAGATCAAGTGGTCTTAGCCCGGCACACAGGCCTCGAGCAGGGGGGGGACTCAGGTTGAGAGACCCTCCCAGCATGGAGGCCTGACAGCAGGGATTACCAGCATCTCATCCCCTGCTGAGAGGCGCCAGATATGGATTCAATCAGTGCAGTCTGTGTGTCTGGGGAGGAGGATAAGTAGGTGGACAATGGACCCAACACACACACACACACACATACACACATAATTGAATCCCATTTGTCTCATCCCTGGACATCCAAGAGATATAATGACAGCTAGAAATCTGTGGTAAATTGGTCCAATGGTAACCGCTCATTTACACCCTCATCTTCATCATTAGAGGTGGAGGAGGGTGGGTGTGTGTGTGGGGGGGGGGAGCGTGGATAATTGCTCATATCTAATGGCACGCTAATTATCAGAGTAAAATCACCATCGGTTCTGGCGAGTTCTATAAATATCCAGCGGCAGGTGGAGCAGCAGCGGCCAGATAACTTCAGCTACACTCTCAGCTGTTACTGTCTCGTGTTGCTCCTGCTTCTCTGTTCTCAAATGCACATCCGGTCGGTGCATCAGTGTTGGTGTAAAGCCTGCAAACCTGCTGAACGCACAATGATGCTAGATAAAAGAGAATCATTCACTTCTCCGACATACAACGGCCGCATTCGAATCCAGGACCTAAGGTCACTGTGGAGCACAGGTTTTACACCGCTAATCAGAACCATTCACACCTGAGCAACAAGGTGACTGGGCTAGTCCGCAACAATACGAACTTAACGAGCTGAAAAAAGGAAACTCAAAGAATAATTCCCTCATTCATTCAGTCAGAATAAGGTACAAATCTGAGGCACAGAGCTGCGCGTGTAGAATGTCTTTTTTCAGGGTCTGTAAATTATTTTTAGATTTCCGTTAATGAAGTAGAAAACCTCCACTTAATACCCACTTAAAATCATATATTTTGTCGGGGCAGCTGAGCTGAAAGCAGGAGATGTATCACAGCGTCAGATTGGTAAGGCAGAGCAAAATGCTCCGAGCATATGTGCCGAGAATCATAATTCTAGCTTAGTGTCAGCTCCTTGGAAGCATGTGTCCAGATGGGGAGAGCTGGGTGCTCATTTAATGGTCAGTTTAGCTAATGCAATAATAGCCGCAGAGAAGCGGACGTGTAATGACCACCTCACTGGGCTTATTCATGTGAGCCGGGCCTTTTTCCAGGCCTGGACCCAATAAGAGATCTGGAGGCCACAGCTGACACCGGACAGGCAATTGTACAATTTCTCAGACACCTCGGCCGAGACGTGAGAAATGAGAAAACGGGGAAAAAGAAAAATGAAAGGGGAGGAGAGGTTATTATTTAAAATTGAGTAGGTAACGCCTCCACGAGCACGTCTGAGCTGGAATCCTGGTAATTGTTTTGTTTGACATTTGGTTCTTCTGGATGTGATTATGAGCGACTTTTTGCTCGCTGGCAGCTGTTTATGCCGAGAGTGTACGCTCGATAAGACACAGACGATCCTGTCCTCCGACTCCAACAGCCATCAGCATTACGCACACACATCTGACTTTGTCCTGCAGCAAAGATAAAACCCTCCACTCACAACCAAAACATGAATATAGCATAAAGGGTAACAGGTTCAGATCTATTCAGAGCGTATAATTCTTTACTTGCATGCGAATGTATCGACGTGGAACCATTTGTTTAATCATTCCTACTGTCCCCTCCTCGCACTCCACTGTAAGAGATTGGGAACAAAATCCACCGTCGGTATTTTGTGCAGAAAAGTCCAGTCAGAGCGAATCAGAGGCTTCAGCGGTCCGACCTCATCAAATCAAGTGGAGCTTGTCACGATGCTAATCCATGTTCTGTAAGAAGAGGATGGACGCTGGCCACCACACACTGCATTTCTATATATAATCAGATTCTGTAAAGCCGGCCCAGAAGATGTTGATCCAGTTGTATAGCAGAGCCAACATAGTTTCACAGGAGTTCATCAGATTCATCTAATCTGCAGGATTTGTGTACGTTAACATGAATTTGTGTTTTTTTTTTTTTTCAGGCTCTCAGCACAACTGTGTGTCGTTTCTTTGACTGAATGAAAAGTCCAGGTCTGTCATTTGCATCCAGTCTATGGTTCGGCAACGTAAGCAGAATAGAATACGACTTTTTCAGTTTGTGAAAACACTGAATCTACGGGATGATGTTTATAAAAGTCTCTGTGAAATACTGACAAGATTTAATCTTTGGGATTAATGTAAGTGGGCTCAAACGCTACAATTCAAGTTTGTGTTTAGTGTCATGGGGAAAAAAAGGATTTGACAACTGTTGTGTGTCGGTCAGGCAAGGACACACAAACACATGCAGAGACACACAGGAATATGTTTTTAGCTAGCTAGGCTAATGTCTGCGTTTTAGCACCTCTGGCCATTTTTGTTGAGTGAACACAGTTAGAGGGGCGTCATTATGAATCCCTCTGCCTTTCTTGCCGAGACGTCTGATTCTACAAACTCTGCCTGTAATTGGCTAATCTGAATCTAATCGGCTGACTCGTTTGCTAGCTGTACTGGCCGTTTGCATCACAAGCAAAGACAGTAGTCACAATGGAGGCTACGCTAGTTCAGGCTAAAAAACAGAACATGTAAAATGGACAAATCCCTTCTTTGCAGCTCGGCGGCTAGAAAACAGGGAAACACAAAGAATGAATTCTGCACATTAAGGTTTGTACATTTGGTCCTGTTTAACTCAGAACATAAGATTTGAGATGTATATATTTGTAAATGTGATATAACACAACGAGGACTGTGATTTCTCCATTTTTTGAAGGGAGTCGTGCTCTGGCAGCGTGTACAAAGACCAGTACTGTACGGACTGAAGGAGTGATTGCTGTGATTAACTCTCGACACGCGTACGAGTGTTACAGTATATAACTGCAGACATGAAAAATACAAAGAGAGAGTAAGAGGAGAAACAGGACAGAGAAACTTCTCTTACTGCCATAATTGGCTCTTCCAGCCTTTGATATTTGTCTTTTTTAAGTCTCGAGCATTGTGTTCTGCTCTCTGAAGACTCCAAAATGCTATTTTCCTGCACTTTCATTTTTTAAATAGAGGGTTAACGGCGCTGTAGTTGGTGAGCAGCTGAACCGCACATTTAATTTTAATTGCAGGCCAGCTGAAGCACAGGTTGACAGTTGGCTGAAAGAAATCAAGCAATAAATGGGCATCTGGTCTTTGTGTTTGAATTAGTGTACATGCGGCAGTGATGGGCCAACAGCAACATCAGGAAAATACCCCTCAATACCACAGAGAAAATAGTGAAATAAATACACTCTGCGTTTGTAAGAACGTCTGAACAATAACGAGGAAGGAGCATCAAAATAAAACCATCTTGAAGCAGAATGCAACAAAAGAGATTGAAAGTCAAAATGACCCCCGGCTTCAGAAACACGGAGGGAAACTACAGGGTGTGATATGTGCTCCATTGTTTCATCTGCTTCATATTCACTTCCACTGTCATTATTCCGCTGGATGCGCCACCCTTTTTTAATTACACTTCACATAAAGCATTTAAGCCGGGGCCCTCTTCTTTATCTTTCCCCCCTTTCCCGTCTCGTTCAGCCTCTTTTCTTCCTCATCTGTGAAAGGTTGGGAGACACGCCACGCTCTCTCTCTCTCTCTCTAGGAGACTCTCTGGAAACTGGAAATTTCAGCTCGCCGACCGTCTTGTCATTTGAAGCTAATTGCATGGTTTAGCCCAGCTCTGGCAATTATAGCTCCCCTCCTTTGTATAAGTGCGATAGCTTTCAGGGGTCTGGTGGTTAAAGCAGACGGGGCCGCCGCCGCCGCCGCCGCCGCCGCCGCTTCTCTCACGGCTGAATTCAGTGTTTTACTTTCCCTGTGAATGTAGATGTCTTTTAAAAGGGAGGAGAACAAAGAGCTCTAACGAAGAGTTGGCTTGCAGGCTACTGACACTTAAAAGTAGAAATAGAAAAGCAGTCGACGTTGACGGGTTGATAGTTTTGATCCTCTGAATGATTACAGCAGTCAGAGTGGCTGAAAGCTGTGATTGTGTCGGGCCGAGACGCAAACAGGACATTTATCTTTCCCCGATGTTGTTTCAATCACGAGGCCGAGCGAGGGGTTAAGAGGGGAGTATTTGTTTTTATTCTCTCCTTCTTTCACCTCATCTTCTCACATTCCTGCATGGGCACATTTTGGCAACCAGAGACACAAAGAAACACACACACAGCGCTGCACACACAGCAAATATGGAGCCTGTGGGGTCAAGACCGTCTGGTGAAAAGGTCAAGTGTCTGCTCCGTCTGCGTTTCACCAGACGGCTGCTCTGTGGAATACAAGCTCTGTGCATATACATCGTGTGTGTTTGTGTGTTTGTGTGTGTGTGTTAGCTTTTAAAGAGCTAATCATTTGAATACATGTGATTAGCAATTGTGCCTTTGGTCAGTACTTTCTCTGAAAATATTCACATAATGACTTCTGGACAGGGTTTCTCTCCCGGTGCGGACAGGAAACAGTCAACACACAAACGTGCTTCTGCACACACACACACACACAAATACTTGCGTACAAACAAAGTCGCAGGGCTAAAGCGCCCGAGGCGTTTGCCAGAAGGCGCCTGAGATAATTTCACACTCTAAACAGAACCCAGGAACCGCTGACAGACCATGAGCATGCACACCAGAGCACAGTCGGCAAACAGCGGGCACCTCCCTTGTGGCTGGAGCTGTTGGAAGCGGAGTAAGGGCACTTGGTTTGAAGCCCACTCAAACAAGACTAAAGCTAATGAGTCCTTCGTTGGATAAACCAGAGCCTGATTGGGGCTGTTGTTGTAGTCACAGAGCCAAATGCAGAGGGGATTACAAGGGAATGTACCAACGATGAGGGTGGACGGTTGATGCAGAGGAATGGCAGGAACAGATTAGTCCAAAGTTGTAGAAATGTTTGGATTGTATGGCAAGTTTGAATTAGGGTGGTTTTAAAATGTTGAGGGTGTGTTCGCAGGTACAGGTTTTTCCTCCTCTATTCTGTGCAACATTTCCTTTAAATAATGACAACATGGTTACTTTTTATATCACAGAAAAGGGCATTTACACTTGTTTGGTGCCTCAGCCATTTGAAATAAAAAAAAATATATATTGTGTTTGTTTTAAGACCATTTCACACCATTCTGGGCACAGCCAACATTTTATCTGGAAACGGATTGAAACAATATCCCAGCATAAGCACGATAAACTATTATGTTTTAAGTTAAGCATACAAATGAAACTGTTCATTTGACTTGGTGTGATTAAATGACTTCTGTAAAGAAAAGTCACCACTCTGGTGGTTTGTTGAACTACTCAAACACATGTTTCCTCTCCCTTCTAACCATCCTGGGTTGAGTACAAATTCAAGCACAAAAAAAAACAAAAAAACAGTCAAGAGCCAAAAATACTTCTGGAAGATTTGTCCCAGTGGAGGGAAAAAGAAGACATGGACTCAGAAAGTCTTGATCTGGTGCTTTGTTTCAGTGTGGTCACCAGTTAAGTGCAAAGTGCAGTTACGCAGAAGTAAATTATAGAAAATTAATGATCGAAAACGGACAAAAAAATGCTTCAGGTTATCAATAAGGAACGTACGTCAGGAAGGAAACGACCCGCACTGGGCCGCTGACTACAGGACTTATCACATGCCACTATACTGGACCATCATCCTACAAGACAAACCGCGGATAAATGAAGTCAATCGACCAAAATATATAATACTTTCATGCAAAACCGTGTCTGTGTGCATCAACACATCATTTAATCTTAACTAACACAGGAATATCACATTTGCATACTTATTTAAGACTGCAAAAAGCCTTTCTGGTGTGTTCATAGAAACACCCCTCTGGATTACCTCACATGTGGTACATTCTGGGTCCCCCCATCTATAAATGACTTTGGACTCTCCCTCTCAGGTTTGTCAGGTGCACCAGGAAACTGTGCATGAAGGTGAAGAAAGTTGAAACAGACAAAACATTTTGGTAAACCGAAGTTTGCTTCAATAAATGACACTGAAGCCAAACTTTGTGTCATTTCATGGAATTTCTTACAACTGTTGTGATCACAGTTAATATGGATAGCACAGTTCAAATGATATACCAGCTGGTTCATTCTAGCTAATCATGCTAACTGACTGCTAAAGCTAATTCAAATGCAAAGACGATGGTGTCTGCGAGGATACTTGAACACTGGTAGTATTGCAACAACTGTTAGCTTAGCACAAGTGAACACAAGTAACAACATTACAAATTACTTTAATTAGAATCCTGTTACTGAGGGGATATTAAAAGGTATGACAACAGATTTGTTAGTGTAGGATACAAACAAAAAAGTGTATTCGTACCCAACAAGAAACTACATCCAAATTTGGAACTATCCTTAATCCAGAAACTGCATATGATTGATTTGTAGAATCCCTGGGAGGCAGCAGGATTGGTCCAAACGGGTTCATTCAGTCCATTTCTTTCATTTCACTCATTGCAAACAGATTAGCCAAAAAATGTCCACACATGGTTCAGATGTTCTGTCAGCTGCTGGGCTCATCTAAAAAAACACAACAGACAATTTAGTGGATTCTGATCAACACCGAAACGCTGAGTATCTGCCAGTAGTCACACTAATCCTGTACAGATTTCTGTCCGAGAAGCCTTTTATAGTCACTTTGCCTGACATGGGAACAACAGGAACGGATCAAACAGTTGACACATCGGCCCAGAGTCGGTTCCACAGAGGCTCCAAGATTTCATTAAGGGGGATCACACAAGAAGAGGTACGAGAACCAAAGTGACTTTCCATTTCCTCAGAGGCCGGACTGGGTGGAGCAGAAATAAGAACTTCTGACTGGATCAGATTGGCACGTTAATGTTAACGCACACTAACTGTAGCTGAACTTCAGAGCAGGAGAGTCTGAAAAACTGTTTGACAACTTCACACACTCGCAGTCCCAGAAGCCAGAAACACTCTTTTAAATGTCAGCACTTTGAAATGACTTCATGTGATTTCAAACTAAACTGCACACTCCTGTTTACCAACTACACCTCTCTGCTGCTGCCGTACCAAAGCCTAAAACATGAGGCAGCTGCACATTGCAAATCATTTTTTCGACCATTTATTGAAAACAAGCAATCCTATAAATCTGTTCCATAACGTGAACGGAAGATTTAGCAATGAAACACCAGACGAGTGATGGCTTACTTACCTCAAGCAGGTTTCACATTATAATGATTAAATCATTTATGAAAATCAGTGGCTGCAATGTTCAAATAGTCTCTGACAGTCTTGGATGTCGTGTTCAGTTCCAGTTCGGTGTCTAGTTGTGTTCTTTCCCTGGTTGCACTGATCCTCATTGCTCATGCTAACTCCCCAATTGATCAGTGGTCAAGAGAGACTCTAAGGTCACTGGTTCTATGGATATCTGAGTCGTTAGCCACTAAGCTAACAGTAGCTAGCTACAGTACAACCAAAGGTATCTAGCAAGAGCAGCAGTCGTCTGTTCCTCTGGTGATGTGCTGCCCCCTATACTTTGGAGCAACCTTCAATTCCTGCTCATATTTTGCAAATTACACCTTTAAATCTTGGCCCTCCTTAATAAAAAGCTGTCAAATGTTGATTATCCGCTCTCACTTGTGTGCAAAAGTTCAGTGAAGGACAGATTTCCACTTGAGAAAAACAAATTAATAGGTTTTCAATCAAAGATGACAAGTAAACTCCATTAAGGATTCAGCAGAGTCACCTTCGACCCCGAAATGATGCGACGCCTGAAAGCTGCAAAGTTAAGTCAGTGAGAGTTGCCTGTCTTTATAAAACAAACAGCCGTCTTTGTGATGTTACTTATGCATTCATGGTGGGAGTTCTCTGCTGCTATTTCCAACACAATCAAAAACACTACCCTCTGGCAGACTGGGGAGTTATGCATCAAAAACAGTGTTGTTTGGAAATAATTGAGCCAGCAGGGATCAGCTGGTAGTGGTAATGGAGTGGAGTGTTGTTGGTCATGTAGAGGTGCTGGGATGTTAGAAACGCACACAGATAAATAATGCGTATGAATAAAGGATAATGGTCAGCTGTTGTCTTTTTAAAGAGAGGACCGTTGCATTATCTATCAGTTCTCATGAACTCCATTTGCTGTGGGAGGGGGAGTTTGGTGGTTTGCTAATGTGGCGCCAACCTAAATACACATCAACAGCGTGCCATCAACTTTGATGGGAACATTATTACAGACGCACCTTAAACTGAGATACATCTCATTGAGTTTCAGTAGATCGATGCTGTTCGGCCGACTGAGCCAGCACTCAGAAACTGCATCGCCTCAAGTTTACACGGGCGGGATGATGGCGACTGTGGAGACGCGCCTGAAAACAAGAGGAGGGGCGCAACAGGATTCATTCTGCATCCTCACGGCTCTTAAAGGGATATTCCGGTGTAAGTTTAATCCATGTTCTAACACACCGTGACACAGAGTAGGACCCCCCCTCGAGAGATAAAGTTTGCAGAGCGCTAGTTCACGTAGCTTTAGCGTCCTCAGAAACTACTGCACGACAACAATACACTGCAGTAAATGGATCCAAATATAAACCGCTATCAAAAAGCCACAAATAATGCTCAGAACAGCACCAAACTTCAGCAACAGTACAAATAGGGTCTCAGCACATAGTCCGGGGCATCTAACCTCCGCTAGCTTAGCTGGATTTCTATTGGGAAGCTAAAAACAGATTTCAACTCTCCTCCATCAGCTTCCGGGTCGGGGAAGTCCCGACGCGACGATTACCGAGTGCGGTTAGAAATGCTCAATTCCGTTCTTTTCCCTGTCCGCTCTCGATAATAACTGTTATAAACTGGCAGGTAAGACACATATGAACTTTGATTGCTTTTCCATGGAGTCATAATCATACATTTTCATCCATGAGTCGCGGAACTCTACTGCACTCGGTAATCGACTCGTCGGGACTTCCCGTCAACAGGAAGCTGCTGCAGAAGAGTGGTAAATTTAGTCAGCTTTTCAGTAGAAATCCAGCTAAGCTAGCGGAGGTTAGATGCCCCGGACTATGTGCTGAAACCCTATTTGTACTGTTGCTGAAGTTTGGTGCTGTTCTGAGCATTATTTGTGGCTTTTTGATGGCGGTTTCTTGTTGGAGGCGTATACTGCAGTGTATTGTTGTCGTGCGGTCATTTCTGAGGATGGATTAAACTTGGATTAAATTTGACAAGTAAACCATGGATTAAATTTACACTGGAAAAGATGTAATATGTGACATTTCTGAGTTAAAATGTCTGATATTTTGTTGAGTTGTGGATCTAAACTATCCCTGAGAATTATGTTACATTACTCGTTACGTTATTGTTGATTTGTGCTCAACCGTGTCACATTTTGATGTATTTTAGCGATGCATTCTCCTCCTCTGATGGCATACAATGCCTGAAATTTAAGTAAAATCCACCACAAAGTTGCGGCACTTCGTAAAGCTCCTCTAACATCAGTGCAGACTGGCAGATGAGGAGCATGAGTTGCTGATGATGGCCTGTAAAGCACCGCGAGTGACCAGATAATAAAGCAGTGAACGTTTTTATTTGATGACTTCATTGATAACGTGAAGTTATGAACGACTTGTGTCACCCTGTTTTTCTAACTCCATCACAGTAAAACCAGAGAAATCACCACAGCTGAAGACGGCAGATTGGAAACGTCGGTCTGCGTAAGACAACTGATGATGTATGAGGGTCTTGAAGCTTTGCACCATTTCATAGCAGGATGTTTTAACCACTACCCCTCGAGGGGAAAGGAAGCACTCAGAAATAAGGGGTAGGGGGTACAAATGGGAGCTGGGATTGAGAGAGAGAGGGAGGAAGGAACTCGGCCTTGAGATCTCGAGTCCTGAGGTAGCTGAGGGAGGGTTGTTAGTGTTGCGCTGGATTAAAATGCAAACATTACAGCTGTCAAAGCCACAGCGCTGACGGACATGTTGGTGTTCACCCTTGAAAAACCCTGTCTCCTTTTCATAACACACCATACTTCCACTGCGGTATCTGGAAATTAGTATGCATTTGCAAAGGGAATTCATTAGTTGGATTGACTGTCTAAAGATATCTCAAAGACTTACAGTAATTCTTTATTAAATTTGGTGGACAGAAAAAAAGCCTCGGGGCCACGGAACGATTGTTTTGGAATTTGGAAGCGATCCGGATCAGGGATTTACATTATTAAATGATAATTGCTGTTTTGTTTTAGGCATTACTCCGAAATGAACAGAGATGAAGACCCGATTCCAAATCCTTTGGGTTTGTTGGCAGTGTCAGAAAAATCTATTAAAACATAAGATTCCGATGGAACGGATGTGTTTTTAGTTTTGAAAGCAAGAGAGCTGACGGAGGTTTTTGCACACACCCTCTTGTTGATACGTTACAGCTCACAGTTCTATAAAGAATTTCACAGTGTATAGCTTTACAGACAACACAGTCGCTGCCTGATTGTTATGTTTCAACACGCCCTCACTGGAACTCTATCATCCCACACCCCGCCCTGATCTCACCAAACACAGTTTCCTCCAGACCTGAATAACTTATTTTCCCCTCTCGTCATTTCTGTTTCTCTTTCTCCAGACGACGTCTCTCCCAGTGGCCCCGGCCAACCCCTCCTCTGTCTGGGGCAGCAACCAGCCGGCGGGAGTGACCTTCAGGCTGTCCGACAATTTTTTAAAATTCAGCTCCAGGTTTTGTCTTGAACCACTGGATTCATTTCTTAGACCCCCACGACCCATTATTATCTGGCTGGGATTGAGTGGGGATCACTGCCTCTTATCCCTTGGATCATCGTGGACGCCTCCACCTCCACCTCCACCTCCACCCTCACAGATGCAACAGCCAAGCTCTGTCTTGTACTGTGAAATATTGATGTTGTGAGCCAAAGGGATACGAGCCGGCGACCCCTCTGCAATCCATCTTTTGTTTATGGCACCACTGAGATTACATGTATTGACTTTAATGTTCATATTTTAATATTCAGGATTTGGTGAATTGCCGTAGAGGTGCATGTTAAGTGTTTGGTTTGGCTACCGAGTCATTTTCCTTCATAACAATGTCAATTAGATACGTAGTTAATGGTGAGTTATCATTTGTCAAGTTGTGTTGGTTGGCCAAGTGTTTTCCCTGAAGTAAAGTTACATTTCTTTCACAACCAAACTCATATTTCCGTATATTTTATTTCAAACGTTCGTATCTGTTTTGATAACATTTTACACATCATTGCTCAGATATGTGGACTCGGTTGCTCCTTTCAGTAATGTTTACGAGGCTGAGCAATCAGATACGTTTGAGAAAAAACAAAGCCAAGAAGAAAATAACGAGAAAGAGAGAATGTATAACCCACAAAAGTTTCCTAGTTTCAAATCACATTTTTGATTTTATTCACCTTATTTTCAATTCAAAGTCGAAAAGAAAAAAAGTGAGGTTAGACGAAGTTTTCAATCTGTGGGACGGGATGATGATTATCCAACATGGAAAATAAACCACATTCTGCCGGGTGAAGTCCTTATTCTATCAGTTTCCATTTGATTTCCATTTCCTTGTCATAAAACTGTTTCAGATCATTGGGTTTGTAGACATCGTTTCATATTAAGGAGTCAAACGAAAAAGACAAATAGATAATGTGGTAAAGTTATAGATGTTACCGCTGCAGGTCTGTTTTTGTTATCAGTCAGTAGGAATAACACACACAACTGGGGGTCTGGGGGAGATGGTGGGGCGCTATTAGCATTAGCATGAGCTTGCATTGTACATACATAAAACAATTACACTGCATCTGGTGATATCAGACACCTCCTAGTCCAACAAAAGCATATTTCGGTCTGCTAACTTCCTGCATGTGAAGTGGATTACCGTGTGGATGTGGATGTGGACTGGTGACTCGGCTCTGACCTTGTAGCTCCCTGTATGGAGGCACTGAGCTCAGAATAGCAGGGAGCAGGGGAGTGTTGATAGTTACTTCCACCCTATAGGTAAAAAAACGACTCAGAGCCTAAAATTGGATGCTGAGGAAGGAGGCCGGTGCAACAATAGCAGAACGTGACAGCTTTCAGAGGGCTGGGAGGGCAGCAGGCCTTGTTAAAGTGAAAGTTAAGCACATAGAGTGGAGAGGCTGCTCGTGTACTCTCCTATACTGTGGACAGAGTGAGTATGTGCTTGTATCACTGAATGCACAGTCTAGGGTTTGTATAAGGGGACTGCCAGTGTTAAAATGTAGTCCATAGCTTCACATTATTTTAATAAACTGACAGATGTTGCAGCAGTAAGAGAGTTTACAGGAGTCCTGTCCTCATGTTCATGTGTGAAACTTTACTTTTCAGTCCAAAGCTAAGAAAATGAGCCCCGTGCTCACGTCTTCGGATGAGTTAACCCAAAGTTATCTGGCGAAAGAAACTTCGCTGACCCTCAGGGATTTCTCCTCCACCTCCCTATTACCACCCCGGCAGTGACAGTGCACATGCTCGTTAGGAATAACTGGATTAAACTATCAGCTTAGAGTGTAAAATGTCCAATTATTCCCATATTATTTGGTGTAAAATAAAAAAAAAATTGACCTGGAAAAGGAAAATCACACACCGACTGTCACCTACATCAGATGTGATGTGAAATTCATCCACAGGGACATTTTGATATTGATATTTACAAGTCAAATATCATGCTCGACAAACAGCCCTCGGTTGTTTTGAATTGTTCGAACTATGTCACCGACGTCGTGGAGTGAAAAATCCCACTCTTTGTGTTGGCGCAGAGTGGCCGTCCAGCTGTTCTGAACATCTGTAGCTGCCTTTGCTATTACTGGTGGAGTCACATCCCTCAGCTCCCATCGCACAGAAATAATTAATATAACAAAAAGAAAGAAAAAGGAGAGAAGAGAGAGCTAATACTAACCGAGCGGTGCATAATGCAAGCGGGCCGCATCCACATCCGGCTGTGGTTACTCTCAGATGTGTCTTGTAAACTCAGTCTCATGTCACTGCTATCCCATAATTTCTCCCAGCGCCGTATAGAATCCCCCCTCTGCAGTGAACCATCTGCACATTGGCGGCTGGGGGAGTTACTAGGCATGATCAGCCAATGAGAGGAGCTTTAAATCTGCCTACAGAGACCACCACACATCCTTTAACTCTTAAACACACACACACACGTTTACCTCTTCTTACTCTTCATTATTATTCTCATGTAGACGTCGACTCGCATTTATTGAACCCCCCCGTTCATCAATAATGACTCCCTCTCCTGACATCTGTTAAGACTTTACCTCCCAGTGTTTCAGGACGAGTTAACCGCGTTCAAATCCCACCGCAAGTGTGTAAAGATCACAGGCAGCGTGCATCAGATCGGGCAGGAGGAAGGCGATTATTAATGCATATCTGACGAGATGGTGATTTGCACACAGGCCAACACACACACACACACACATTAGCACATGTGAAGCTACATGTGTCGGAGAGTATTAAAAAAAATTACACATTTATAATATATAATCACACACTAGGGTTTTACAGCTGTTGAAACAGGGGGACAAACTTTGCGCATCAAATATTTAATCTGTAATTATCTGTCCAAATATAAAATTCTCAGGGTATAAGTGAAACAGCGGTGCCTCCTTCGTCATTAAATTTAAATCAAGGTATCAGGGAAATGGTTGGATATCTTCTTTATTCCATTTCGAATCATCGAGTAAAGTCTTTAAAACAGCAATTAAGAGCAGCTGATTGGGAAGAATCGCAGCCTACGACTTGTTAATATCTCCCACTCGTCGAAAAGAACTCGTCAACAAACTGCTCAACATCGTATTAAAGTCTAATAAAGATGATACGACTCATGTTTGAACTTATGCAACATGTCAGTCTTTTAGCAATTTAAAGTGAAACTCTCGCCAAAATGCAACCTTGGCTTTTTTGTGAATGTACCCGAGTCAAACCTTCATGTAAAAGCATAATTACGACGAAAGAGGCACTTTCAAGATTTACCGTATTTTCGTTTTTGGGTCAAACTCATTTTCAATGGGAGTGCTACGGGCACTTTTACGATAGCATCAAAATCTTTATTTTTAAAACAGTAAGAAGTCTCGACACAACATGAAACTTTGCTGGTAGTATCACCAGGGTCTCTACACATGAACACGAGCATTGAAAACATTGTTTGTGTACACAGAGTTTACTAAAAAGAAGGTTTTTGAACAACTGATGTTAGCAGTAACTTGTTTCGCTCGCCGCCGTCCTGACAGTGGAGAAGTGTCGATCTCAGAATGTGACGTAACCTGGAGGACAGTTACTGGTGGCTGGAGACGACAGCTAGGCGTGGTTTAGATGTGACAACCGGCAACAGAAGCTCCTACAGACGTTAGCTTAGCTGCTATTCTGTCAAATAAATTACATTTCCATACACACACGTGCAAGGAAATGACTTTCACGCCTTCAAAATTACATTAGCGTTTGTAGTTATTCCTTTATTCCTCATAAAAAAAACATTTTTTGTAATTAATTTGCAGTTTAATTGTAACGCGCCTCTTCTAAACACGAACAACACTGACACCTGTCCTTTATTAAAACTGCTGTGCCCTTCTGTCCTCCCACATTCCAACAAAGAACGAGGTTTAATGTATTATTCCGATGGCATAATTGTGTTTACAGTTTGAAGAACAAGTGCTGGTTATATTTGCCATTTATTTTTGATGAGGCTCTGTTTCATTTTCAGTTTTCTCATTACGGCAGGCAATGAGAGCCCCCAGGACAGTTCTGTTCTGCTCGGTGTCTATACCACTCCTTTCAGTCAGACTGTGAGAAGAAGCAGCAGACGCAGACTGAGGGAACGAGAGAAGAATTTACCAGGGAGATGGAATGAAAACATATTCGTGACACGGTGTTGTTGAGCCATCCAGGCTACAATTTTGGTCAGTTTGGAAAACAATGTAACCGGCTAATTAAACACCTACGGACCGAGCCGGCCTTGACAGTTGCATTCATGTCGGCCGGACGTCCATCTTCATACTTCGGTCTGCCACACGTCGACTTTGACACGAGACAGTCACAACTCACCTCGTTGCTGTCATTTCTAAAGTTTTGGCTCGGCGGGTTATACTTTGGATTGTGGTCTTACTAGACTGTGTGTGTTCATGTCCTCCCTGTTGCAGGGAGGTATCTTTACAGCTCTCACACCACAGAGCCGGCTGTCATCGAAGTGAGATGAAGGGTAAATCCAGTTTGGCTTTTTAGACGATATGGCTTAGGACGTTTTCTGTGGAGAGAGCAGGAGATCCACGCCGAGTTGACAGACTGGTCCCCTTAATCTGACTTTGCATAATCATGATTCTACCAGTGCAATGCTCCATGCCCAACATCCGAACTAGGAAGTGCTGACAAAATATGAAGCAAGAAGAGCGTATTTTGATGTATTGTTTTGCTAACACACAAGAAAGTTTCCTGGCCGCCATTTAAAAAACGAACAAGCCAAAACCGAACAATCACCCGTCACCCGGTCCCGTCTCCAGCCACCCGGAGCTTCTTCATCAGATCCTGTGTGTCTGCACCATCACACACAGGCTACTGTAAACTTTCACAGACTTACCTCGCCGACCAAACCGCAAATTAGTCGCCACAGTATTCAAAATCTTTCACTTGGTTGTGGTCATTGCAACAGTTCAGCGGTCAAGCTTGAATAGACAAACGTGGCATCTCCATTGTTCATTTTTCATGGGAAGTAACAGTAAACAGTTTAGTTCCAGTTTAGTTTCCAGAAACTGTTGCAGAAATGAGGCTGGGATTCCTACAAGAGCTGAATTATTGGTCACCAAACGCCCCCACGCCCTGACTTCTTGTGGTTTGTGAGTCTTTTTCGCAATGTTGAGTGCATTTTTCAGCTAAACGTGATCGTGACCAACCTGATAAGATCTGACTAAGTTAATCTGAAACATCTCTTACATGCTTGCAAAACTCACCATCTTTTTTATATTATTTTATATTTTCATGTCGAGTTTATAAATCCTAAACCCGGCTGGCCAACTTTCTGCAAACCCGTCTCCTCCTCCTCCAATCAGTTTCATTTGCAGGTGCAGAGTTTGCATAAGGCCCCTTTATTCCCACTTGACAGATGAATTAAAGGATCAGCGCTATCATATTGGTCAGGAACACATTGCTAAAATTCCACAGCCATCAGAGAGGAAATACAAAACTATCCAAAGAAAAAAGTCCTGCACCAAAACCACAAACGTCCATGTTCACTGCAGCGTTCCTCTCCTCGCTGTCTGCTGGTCGGGCAGCCGTGTTTTAGAGAAGTGGATATTGCCTTATTAAGAGTAAGTGCAGGAACACTTTGCCTTCAATACTTTTCCAATCCAGTCTGCTGTTTTTGGCACCCAGACTGTGGGTGTGCGTGTGCTTCACATAATCATCTCTGGAGTCCCAGAAATCACTCGTACTTAAGACGGCGTTTCTCAGGTTTCTTTAGTTTCATTTCTCTTGTTCGGATCGCGGGCCCGCCACTCTTTTGCTTACTTTGACAGATCGCCTGTTCTCCGTCTCAGTTTTCAGTGCGACCGAGTCTTTGTGCTCTGAATTCTGTGTTGTGGAATATTTCCCACCTGGAACCCTTTCCGTCTCCATCTCCATCTCCATCTCCATCTCGCGCTCTGCCTTTGAATGTGATGAGGTGTGTTGTTCCTGCTTGTCTCGTAGGCTGACATTTGTGTTTTGCAGACTGCCGGAAAGTTTCTCCTTTCATTTGTGTTCCCTTTGCTGTTTCCTCTCTTTTTGTGTCCCCTCTCTCTCTTCAGCTTGCTGCAATTCTCTCGCCTCTTTCCTGTGTAACTGAGTTTTCAGAACATTATGTAATAAGGAGGTAGATCCTCTGGCTAAGGCGCAGGCAACATGCAGAATGTAAAGTGTTTGATATGATGGGATCTAAACAGTCGTCAGGATGTGTTAAACAACTTTCCTGGATGGTCTCTCCTTCATTAAAATAACAATCAATATCTACCAATTATGTATGCACATACACATGATCCATGGTCCACTACTTCTGTGCAACATCTCCACCAATAACAGTTGCTTTAAGACAGGATGTACTGTAGGTATATGGAGAAATGGTTACCCTGTACAAAGATGGCGCCCAAGTCATATCTTGTGTAGCCACACCCAAACCCAGGATGCAAATATTTGACGTTGAAGGTGATCACTGGCTACTAATGGTTTAATCCCAGCTGAGGAAAAGATAAGAGCCACTTGGTTATGTATATATGTTTAGCAACTGGGTTAGCATTATGGTGACCAATGGTTGCCACTTTCAGTTTGGAAGTGGGTTTCTTCCTCTGAATGTGCTCTTGTTGTTTCCTATGGCAACAAGGATTTTGAAAATATGTGAGTTCACCGAACCAACAACGAGTCGACAACAAGGTTCCAGGATGCTCTTTAAAGTCGATGCATCAAGACATTTTCCAGTGCGTAAAACTGTTTTTATTTCTGCTCATCAGTGAGTTAAATAAGACACATGTTCATTACTGACTTTTAGAGACGTTGGTGGATGTTTCTTTTTACCTTTGGACGGAACCAGAACAGCTCTTTACCCTGACGTGTCATGTCATTTCAATCCCTTCAGTCAAACCAGATGCTTCTCTCATTCTATGGTTCCAATATGAATATGGTGAAAAATACCAAACCATATCAATCAAGTGTTTCAGCTCAGGTGTGTATTTTGAGGCTAAGCGCATCATTTTTCAAGTGTTTATGTGCCTAAAAACGGACAAAGTGCAAACACCTTCTGTGAGCTGCTCTCGGGATGTGACAGGTCTATGCTAAAACCTTAAATGGGCAGTGTTTATTTATAAAGCGTGGATAATTTCATCTGTAGGCTGCTGGCTGTGGCGTTTTCCTCCCTCTCAGCTTCTGCTTCTCTGTCTGGGTCTCCCGACCCTGAGACAGCTCTGAATCCCTTGGCAGAGAGACATGGAGGCTGGCCTTCATCAGTCATGGGTGGTTAGTTTGATCTTCCTCACCGTAATGAGGTCAGTGTCACCTCGCCCTTTCATAATTCTCTAATTACTCTATGTCTCGGGGTGGACTCTCATTAGAGTGGACGAGAGTGAGGACAGTGTTTTTCACACAGTGATGGATGTTTCCAGCGAGATCACTGACTATGATATTTACTCAACTTGTTACCAAAGTAAGATGCCGCTGCTGCACTGACATAAAGGGGCACTCCACGGATTTTACATGTCAAAGTCAATCTACTCGTCATGAGGGAAAGAAAAAACAACTATACTATGGTAGGACTGAGAACTATGAGTTGATAGTTCTCTCAGTTTGACTTTGGACAGAAAGTTTATGTTATACTGTAAGTTTTGGTCCCATTTAGAGGAAAATAGACCTTAAAGCAGAGTATAAGCTTTAGGGGCTTGGCTACTTTGTGATTGACACGTTGCTACAACAGCGTGTCCTCTGGTTTTCAGTCAGAGCCAATCAGAACAGACCACCCTCCCCAGTTCCACCCTGTCTTTCCAACATGATCACTGATGGCACCAAAACGACAAATGACAACATAGATAGTTTTTTTTTAGATTACAATACATGTCTGGTCTTTCTCACCTTCTATCATTGTCTTTACTTCTGTCATGCGTTATTCTTGTATTCTACAAGTGGCTCGTATGTGTCGAGACCACCTGAAGTTAAATTCAGAACAGAGTTAAATCAGATACATCAAGAGACTTTGATTCCAGTCAGTGAATAAACTCATACATGACACTGAACATGTGAACATGCGAGTCTCTGTGGCAGTAATGTGTGCACCAGTACCTCGTCTTTCCGAAAGGTACAGACAAGAATATTTGTGTCTGTGTTCGGTCGTGTGCCCCAGACTAATGAGAGTCAGGAGACTGTGTCAGAAGACAAACAGGATTGTTTGTGTCTCGCTGTCTCTCACATTCAATAACCCCATACATCCACACGAATCCATGCGTGACAGCCGGGCCGTTGTCATGGCTCCACGGGCCTCGGTGTCTTCCTTTCACTTCATCATTGTTCTGAGGATCAATTCTAACTGAATATCACCGGAGTGTTGCCATCATTGCTGGTTTTACATTGTATTGATTGAAAGGTGTTTCCTGTGGACATGATGATGGGAATTCTGCATGTGTAAGAAATCGGTGATTGCGACGATAACACGAATGGAAACTCAAATGTCTGTTATCATTAGTTGGGGCAGAGTTGTGGATGAAATGTCGGCTTGGAGAAACTGTAGGAGAATATCTTGTTGTTGACGTGTTTTGGACGCACCTTAACTTACGAATGCTTTGTACAACATGTAGTTTTGTGTAAAAAACAAGATGTTAAAAGATTCAACCTTCTTTTTATTACCACAAGGTAATAATAAAGCTTCAACAGAACAGAAGCTATGCAATTACAAATACTCCTGAACAGATAATCAGGACTTTTATATCTGGCGGATGCACACAAAGCTCAAAAAAAAGACAAACACAAGCTCTTCTGCTAATCCTTTGGTCGGGAACACTTTCTGTTGTTTTTATAACACATACCTATAACTGCAGTCGCGAGTTATTATGTGATTATTGCGGAAACTCTTCGGCCTCGCGACGCCAGCCGTCTACCGTGGTGGAGTCAAAGTGCAACCGGTGGCGGTTACCAGACGGCAGACAGCGGAGCAAAACCGGATCGGAGCCGTAATGCAGCGGACAGTATCCAGTAGAAATTCGGGGTAAGCAACATCACTAAACACTTGGAGCGCGTGCGTAGTATGAAGCTAAAGGAGTGCGGTGTGTTTGATTGCTATAGCAAAGCGAGAAAGTTAGCAGCCCGGCTAACGCTAACGTCTGCAGCGCCGTGACAGCAGCACCCGGTTTCATTTCTGCAACGTCAAGTCACGGAGTTTGTTGTTAAGTTTGTAGTCATTACAGTTGGGTAGACGTTCAAAAACCATCTATGTCAAAAAACGATAAAGAATCATGAAAAAAAAGTTAAAATAAAAAATGAAAAAGTACCAATAACAGTACCGTTTGTCCAGAATCTTAACGGTACCCTGGAACCAACCCAATTAGGAGCCGGTACCAAAAAGTTCATACGTTTACGTTACGATCATACGTTTCTCGTAATTTACACAAATGGGACAAGAACAACAGCCTCCAGAGGTGAAGTGGTTTCACGCTTAGAAATATCGAAACGTCAGCTCGGAACAGTGGTCTCTCACTCGGCAGTTGTCTCCACCAGCTGTCATGGCGCCACCATCCCACCTCCACCTCCTAACATGACAGTCAGCCCATATAAATGCAGTTGGAATATGACATGACAAATTTGAACGTATACATTTGAATTGTGGAGACCGGGCTGAAAATCAGGAACACATTGACTCGCTCCCTCCTCCCATCAGCCATTGCCAAAAATCTCTCAACCCCCCACGAGTCTGATGAAGCGACTACAACAGAAAACTTGTCCAGGGCAACACCCATAAAAACCTCCGAGTGTTCACCGACTGACGAGACATCACGCGGTACCACACAACCAGCCACTCAGTCACTTCACCTCTGACAAAGAGAGGGAACAAGTCAGGTGTCTGTGTGTTGTGACTCTACAGGAAAAAAAAGCATGCAGAGAGGGAGAATTCCTCTGTGGATTACATCCTTGTAGACATGCTTGGAATAAAAGCCCCACTTACACACCACGTTAGCATAAAATCGCAGGCAAATGCACACATGGCCCCCGATGACATCCCCCTACACACAGTCACGAGCAAACATCCAGGACATTTATCATGTTCAATTACACAGTCACCCTCAGCTGGGACTTTAAACCACACACCTCTCATTCAACCTTACTGTACAGCTGGACATTTTCCTGGAAACGACCCATCTCCCTCCCTCCCTCCCTCCCTCCCGCTCTCTCTTCACCTCTCCTTGTCTGGAAATCCAGCATGTCTTCACACAAACACACACGCAGCACATAAAAGTCTCTCCTCTCACCTAATGCTTTAATGCGAAACAGATTGTTCAGGTATGAGGAAGCTTTGCAGAAGGTGTGACACGTAGCTGAACGCTTCGATAAGGCGCCATTTTACCATCTCTTCCACAAAACATCTATTGCGTTGTGAGATAGTTGGAAGACGTTATCTGTGCCGTGCAGCACCTATTTCTTTTTTTTTTTAGCCCTCAAGTCAAACCGTCTCAGATGACATGCTCGTCCTCTTCTTCCTCTCGCCGCTCGCCTCATCTATATCCACTCAAAGAAAACACCTGTGGTATTTTAATGGGGCTGAGGATAGAATTATATGAGATGTCAATCATAGCTCGGGACAGAGAAATACATTCGTCAGCACTCCAAGTTCAACCAACCTCGAGGTGGATTTGTCATTTGAGGCATCTTGGAATGTTTTTAATGGTTTGTTGCCAGGTTGCCTGGAAAAATCCAGCATGTCCAGTCTCGGTGGTTTTCTTCTGCTCCCCATCTTTATAAATGGACAAAGGAGAGATCCCTCTCTTGCTATAAAAGCACAAGGACAAAGATATATAGTATATGTTCATTGAACGTGGGCTCATTGTACAACTAGTCTGGCATATCAAGTCCAATTGGAAAGACAAAAATGGCCTAAAATGACAATAAAAGGACAAACCGAGACTTATTGACTCCACTACAGCCTCTGCTTTTCGGCTTGGTTATTCATCTTTGAAATCATATGGCAGCTGATTTTGATTGGGCAATTACAGCTTTAACAATACTCGCCACAATTACAGAGCAATATGCTCGAGTCCTAATCATTTAGCTTCGTTTAATCCGACAAGCCGGCAACAATGGAGAAAACTCATGTCAACGTCTCCATTAGCGAGCGCTCTAAAAGTCTCGAGTCGGTTTCCCTCCCCGGCGCTCTATCTCCAGCGGTCAGGTGGATACAGAACAATAGTTTTCCTGATTGAGGACCTAAAACCCCAAAAATGGGCGGATTGGCCGAGGAGGAAAGGGATAATGAGGTTTTAATCATGGCTTTTTGGACAAATTCCAAGGCGAAGGGCACGTGATGGTGGCCGGGTGCTCCGGCGCGTCCACACCCGCAACTGAAGAATCTGCAAGTTTGATCCCTGTATCGAGTTTGTTGTCATACTGAAGTGTCCTTATGCTGAGGACATGCTGTAAGATTATCCAGTAGTTTCTATGTTGAAGTGTCCTTATGTTGAGACAGACTGTAAGATTATTCAAATTTATACAGATTAAACAGCCCATACTGAGTGCTTCCACCACAGATCTGTAGTCAAGACAGTCAGAAAGGAGGATTCATCGCACGACTGAGTAAGAAGTGACTTACTGGACAGGTGAACTCGGAAATCCTGCACGAATACCAATTCACGCTTGATCGATCCGTCCATTTAAAGTTTAGTTTTTTTCACTTTCCACACCGAGTTCAACTTTTTTCCCAATAGATGTTTTCATACTGGGCAGCAAGCCGCCAATGTGGCCGTCCTTTTTTCGGATTATGACAGAAGGAGGTATATTGGGGTTCTGTTTTGGTCCACCAATGTGACGCCTCGGAGGGAACACTTATTTCCACCTCCATTGCTGTAAATCCGAGCCGTCGATGTGCCGGCCTCTGCGTGAGATGGGCGGAGGTGTCGATGACCCACAGCCGGGATGTTTTAAAACCAGGAAACAGCTGATCACAGCAGTCAGTCCGTCACTTCATCAGTGGACGTCAAGATGAGCAACTGGACAGCCGCTGCGATCCTGGAGATGTAGCTGTCTTCGTTGTCCGCTTGTTGTTGTAGCTGCAAGCTACTAACGGTTGCTACTTTCAAATTAAAAGCCCCCTGCTAAGAACCCAGTTCTAAACTCCAATGGGGTGCAATGTAAAGCTCTTATTTTGAAGACAAATTCGACCTGCTTTACTGTTCACGCCGAACTTCGTGCTTCACATTACGTCACATATTTACGCCTATCCCAGTGGCGGCCAAGTGGCGGCTTTTTAGAAAAGAAGTAGTATTACACCTCCCTTTTAGAAAGACAAGGTGGCACATTGCAGCCTTTACCTTGCTGCAAATGTGCCACCTTTTCTATCTAAAAGGGGCTATTGTGTAGCTGTCTGCTAATGATGGTGAGTTCCAACAATAGCAGTGAAATGGACAAAACTCTGTGTAATAGTTCCTGGCAAATGTTCAAATTGATCTCAAATCGGTGGAACAATCAGAATGTGTGTTCCCGTCTGAGCCTTTCACATGCACTCACTTAAAGTCTCTTTAACATCAGCTAAGGACTGGAAATGTAAATGCCAGTGTGTGAGAGCTGGAGGCTCGGAACAGGGTTCAAGTTCAAAAACCAAAGGAGGGTAAACTGATCGGAAGTCTCTCACACACAGCTGGCTTGTTTGTGAAGCCCTACCTATTCAATCATCAGCAATCTGCTACACATGGTAATTCAGTTCTGGCGAGGAGGGACAACAGTTTAAGGTTTTGTCGGGGTTGCAGCTGCGTTTGAAGGGAATGTGTTTGCTTCTCACATGTTCCCACTTCCTTTTACGCGCCGCACCGTTTTCTTTCTCATGTTGCCTTCTCATCTCTGCCCACTGCTAGAAAACACACCATCTGGTTTTCTTTCTCTCTGGTCACCCTTTTTATCCCATTGAATAAAAAAAACAAAACAAAAAAACGACTATCTCAATTTAAATGCATGAATATTATATATGCATTTTTCTTCAATCTAATATGACCAGAGCTTCACAGATTTCATTTTTTGACTGCAGTTGATGAAGAAACCAGATTTCTGCCCACATCAGTGGTGTCACCCCATGTTAGGACAAAAAAAGAAATATTTAATCTGTAATCCTCATCATCATGTAAGAATTCAAAGTACGTTACCTTCCCAGAATGCATCGCCCGGGTGGTTGCTGACTTAAAAATTTTAACTCCTTCGAGGCATTGTCTGTAAAATGATATGAGCTGGTTCACAATGAGTTTGGCTGCTTTCTAAATATCTTAAAAATGACTGTATACATTGTATTTATTACTTATTCGAACACATCCGGACAGTGGCGTGCACAGACTTTTTGAAGGGCAGGGGCGAAAAGAAGGGCACTTTAGCGCAGGTTTTGGCCTCCAAGACGGCACTTTAGCGTGCGTTTTGGCTGCCAAGAGGGCAGTTTAGTGTGTTTTGCCAACCAAGATGGCACTTTAGCGCGCGTTTTGGCTCCCAAGACGGCACTTTAGTATGCGTTTTGGATGCCAGGAGGGCACTTTAGCACGCATTTTGGCTCCCAGGAGGGCACTTTAGCACGCATTTTGGCTCCCAGGAGGGCACTTTAGTATGAGTTCTGGATGCCAGGAGGGCACTTTAGCGTACATTTTGGATCCCAGGAGGGCACTTTAGCACACATTTTGGCTCCCAGGAGGGCACTTTAGTATGAGTTTTGGATGCCAGGAGGGCACTTTAGCGTACATTTTGGATCCCAGGAGGGCACTTTAGCACGCATTTTGGCTCCCAGGAGGGCACTTTAGTATGAGTTTTGGATGCCAGGAGGGCACTTTAGCGTACATTTTGGATCCCAGGAGGGCACTTTAGCACGCATTTTGGCTCCCAGGAGGACACTTTTAGTATGAGTTTTGGATCCCAGGAGGGCACTTTAGCGTACATTTTGGATCCCAGGAGGGCACTTTAGTGTGCGTTTTGGCTCCCAAGAGGGCAGTTTATCATGTTTTAACCAGCCAAGAGGGCAGTTTAGTGTGTTTTGCCAACCAAGATGGCACTTTAGCACACGTTTTGGCTCCCAAGACGGCACTTTAGTTTGCGCTTTGGATCCCATGAGGGCACTTTAGCGTACATTTTGGATCCCAGGAGGGCACTTTAGCACGCATTTTGGCTCCCAGGAGGGCACTTTAGTATGAGTTTTGGATCCCAGGAGGGCACTTTAGCATACATTTTGGATCCCATGAGGGCACTTTAGCACATGTTTTCAACCACTGTGAACACCACTGCATCCAGACACTCAACACAATGTTTATATCACTTAAGTTATTTTCTATCACTTCTGCTGATAAAAGATGACTTGCTATCACTGCAGCAGCACCACACAACATTAACCTCGAGCACTTGTCAACATTTAAATTGTCGCTTTTAGCGTTAAATAAAAAACGTGATACCACCAATACAGTTGCTGCTGTTAATTAATGACTTTATATTCTTCGTTATGGATGATTTGTATGTGTTTTTTTCATGAATTGTTTGGCTGGAAAGCATCAAACAAACCTGGCAACACTGGGAACAGACTGTAATTCATGTGCTGAGGCAAAGAGCATGTTGGACCGGATCACCATGTGTGTGATCATCATTTTTGACATGCTGCGTTTTCGATGTTATTCAGCGTTTAATGAGGTAATAATTAGTTAGATAGTTTAATCTTGTAAAGTTGTGCAAAGCTTTCAAACCAGGTTCAGTTTAAGACTGAGTCCAGTACAGTTATGATGTCTTATCAGACCGGCCATGCAGGTTTTGTTTTGATTAATTAAAACACATTATGAACATGATTATGAACCGTCCTCGCTTTCACTTTGATTCACACGTGTGATCCAACATCAAACTGCGGCACTAATGATAGAAATGCTTGGAAATATTCTGCTAACGAGCTCCAACCAGCTGCTTTAAATCAGACGGACCTCTGACACGATGTGACTGACTGCGATTTCAAGTCGGAGGGTTTTGTTTTTCACCGAGTTTAGAAAAAAATCACACCGTTAATGTGCTCAAATATTAAAGCCGCCACATCTCATGGCTGCAGTGATCAATAGATTTCAGAGGTTCTTTTTGCCTTCTGCAAAACAAAGGAAGAAAATAAGAAAGCAAGCATGGAAAAAAAAGAAGCGGAGAAGGAGGCAGGCCTTATTGTAACATCTGGGAACCCATGTTGAAACAATGCTCTCCCCCCTCTCCCCCTCCCTCACCCCCTCCCTCTGGACCATTAGGAGACTGATGAGTGAACAGTTAGCCGGATCAACTCAGCATGTCTGCTTCTCCGGCTCGCTCTTTAATCATTCCTTATCTTCGCCGACAATACCACATTTCTGCCTCTCTCTCCCTCCCTCACTCTCTATTCCTGTCTCTCTCACTCCCTCACATCCATCTCTCCCCCCCTCCCTCCACCTGAATGTTGTTCATGGGTGGTGCTCTGTTTTGTTTCGGGGCAAAGAGCAGCACAGTTTCTCGGTGCCATTGTGTGTTGTGTCTGGAAAACAGAGGAATGCCAAAGTGCCGGGGAGTGATGAATGCTGGGTAAATACAGGAGCTGGCTCTTGATTGGCTGCACGAGTAACTCTGAATGTTTTTGCGCCTGAGCCAGAAACATTATCTGTGAGTTAACAACACTGTTTGTATGCTCAGCGGTCTGAACATGACACATATATGTCTTTCTTTTCTGTCGGAGTTGTGAAGTAACGTTCACACAGACCGCGGCGTTTCATCAGGACGTTGGAACGGCTCAACATATTGAGAAATAAATGCAAATGCTCCATAAAAACGGGACGAGAGAGCGACAATCCAACTGGAACGTCGAATCCCTGAGAAATACAGCAGCACCGAGACAAAGACAGCACACGCTGAGCCCGCGTGGACCACACAGGTCATGAATGCAGACTGTATGGAACATAAAAAAAAAGAAAAGAAAGTAATTTAATTTTGAATTATCAGTTGTTTTCGTATTTTCCATCACCTGCAGGTATTTCTCGGTAATAAGAAGTTAATTAATTCAGTGCGGAGCTGCTCATCTCGCTCTTTTGTCAACCTTCATCCCAATTACAATACGCCAGGCGAGCTTTTGATGCAGGCATCCATTGAAGAAACTGTCAATATCAATACGAGCATAATCCCCCTGAATTTCAATACTTCATTATTGCACAGCATCCAGACTGCGCTGATTCATCTAATTTGCTTCACACAGTCTTCTCTCCTCGTTTTCATGCATACGTCTGTCTCAGATTGCCTTTGAACACGTTTCATGGGATCAATCTCCCGCTTTCACTTTCTCCCTTTCTCCCACTTTCCGTCAGTGTCTCTTTTCTCTCGGGAGCCGTGTCATGAGTTTAATTGCCGCCAGGTGACGAGGAGCTAGGAAAAACAGAATTAACCTTGTCAGCCCAGAGCCGTCCCTCTCTCCTCTCTCCTCTTCCTCTTCCTCTCCTCTATCCAATGCATCAATTAAAGTTAAGCCGCCGCGGCCCCTTGGTTTCAACAGGCTCAGAGTCAGGTACACAAAGAAGGAGGCGAAAGAGACGTGAGAGGTACAGTAGAGAGGGGAGCAAGTGGGATTTACGGGGAGGAGAGAGGAGGAACGGACAGGCTGGATGAGAGAATAACAAGACAATGAGCCAAAGAAAGATAGACAGACAGACTTGGCAGATAAACTAGAGGAGGGATAAAGTGGGATTCAGCCGTTGCAGGATTTAGGAGAGAGGATGGCGGCACAGAGGCAGACAGAGCGACAAGGAGAGGAGAGCGTGAGGGACGGACAGAGGCATGTGTGTTAGCGAGGACAGGAAAACATACGAGGCAGAGGAGGAGAAACCCGCAGGAGAGAATACACGTACTGATCCTTTTCACAGATCAGCTGTGACAGAGTTCTCCCTGCCTTCAAGGTCACAACGCCTGTTTTTTATGTGCACTGTCAGTTTGCACAAAAAGGAGAAGCAGTAAAACCCCAAAAGTGACTTTTTTTTTTATTTATTTGCTTCAGGTGGGAGAGCTGGCATACTGGAAACAGTAAGTAGTAATGTTAGATGTATGGTTTGAGCAAAGATGTGGATCGTTGATAATTAAAAGGATTATTTCAGGACAGATTAGTGATGCCGCATTTGAGAAACATCACACATCATCCCTGCTCCACCCTAAACACCTGTAACACTCACTATTAGTTTTTAATGAGTGTTTACAGAGTCCGCCATGTTGCACCAACATGTCTCTACAGTAGCCCAGAATGGACAAACCATGCACAGGTTTACTATATAACTGTCAGGGTACTTTATTCTTCTATTTTGTTGTGTGATCATGAGTGTGCGGTGTGTTAAAAAAAGCAACCGAGGCTTGATTGAATATGAGTCAAACCTTCCTGTAAAAGCATAATTATGATGAAAGAGGCACTTTTAAGATTTACTGTATTTTCGTTTTCAGGTCAAACTCATTTTCAATGGGAGTGCTACGGGCACTTTTATGATAGCATCAAAATCTATATTTTTAAAACACTAAGAAGTCTCGACACAACATGAAACTTTGCTGGTAGCATCACCAGGGTCTCTACACATGAACACGAGCATTGAGAACATTGTTTGTGTACACAGAGTTTACTAAAAAGAAGGTTTTTGAACAACTCTCGTTAGCAGTAGCACCTCCAGCGCACCGCCGTCCCCGCCAGACAAAATATTACAATATTACAGTGATAATTCTGTCATATTTATTCATTTATTTATTCATTTCATATTTTTGGTAATTTACAAAGAATTTAAATTCTAAAATAAATTAAATGTGCCAATGATTTAAGATAAATCAAGTAAATTGGAAACATGCCATCAATTAGTACCCCCCCCCCACCCTATTTATACGTGGCATTTCTCCATCCAAGGCCCGCAAAACAATGGCATATATATTGCTCCTGCGGCTTTCATCAATGTAAGAACACAGCTGCGAACAATTCTGAGGCTTACGGACGAGTTGGTGAATCTGACGTAGGGTTTTCTTAAGGAACCTCTTAAGAACAACTTAAGAAAGAATCTAAGAAGATTCTTAAGAAGATATTGGTGAATGAGGCCCAATGTTCTCAATGCTCGTGTTCATGTGTAGAGACCCTGGTGATACTACCAGCAAAGTTTCATGTTGTGTCGAGACTTCTTACTGTTTTAAAAATAGAGATTTTGATGCTATCATAAAAGTGCCCGTAGCAATCCATTGAAAATTAGCCTGCCCGAAAACGAACTACGGTAAATCTTAAAAGTGCCTCTTTCATCATAATTATGTTTTTACACGAAGGTTTGACTCATATACAATCACAAATAAAGACTCGGTTGCTTTTTGGCGAGAGTTTCACTTTAACTTGTGATTTTTTTTTTCTATTAGAGGTCAAAATCTCATCTGTGAAAAATGACCATAATCAAGCAAATAGTTAATAATAAAAAAACAACAACACAATGATGGATTTATGTCGTTCCCAACCTTCTCCGTGCACAACATGACTGTCGGTGTGTCTTCATAAGCAGAATAACAAAGATAACTGTGAGTGTTGGGTTCACCTGTCCTCACAGTGCCGTCTTTGTGTGATCCTGTAGACCCATGACGCCAGGCCTGCGCACCCTGACAGTGTGATAATGGAGCTCCAGGCCGTGCACACACTGTCTTTCTCTTCCTCACACACACACACACACACACACACACACACACACACACACACACGCTCACAATGGACCTCAGAGCTTTTAGTGCCTCTCGGTTACAACCCTCTCACCATCTCCAGTGGCGTTCTTATCACCTGCCCTTTTGCTTCGTCTCTTTCTCTGCCTCTCTCTCTCTCTGACACACACAGTGGGCCTTCACTCTACAGGTGTGCATTTGGGTGCGGCTCACATTTCAAATGTTCGCCGTTAGATGCTCTTAACGATGATAACGCGCGCCGCACATGGCCGACGGAACGTTTATAAAGACTTTCATTCAGAGCGAGACATGAACAGTTTGAAGCGGTTTACAGGACAGTCAGAAAACAAGACATAATACAGCTTATAGAGATGAAAACACAAGCTTTAAAAGGTCGCAGCCGTGGCTCATCATCCAGAAAATGAATCTGAACTCAACCAAGTTGTTTTTGTGCCTAAATCCAACCAAACCACGGCAGTGTGACGGTGTTAATAACGGTCCAAAAGTCACAATATGCAGATATATGAACTGTTGGTTGCAAGCTTTATTTTGAAAGTCCATCCAGACTGTGTATCACGTTTAAGGCTTACTTTACTTTTTAATGTCAGAGGGATAGGTAGAGTCATAGTTTGAAGTTTAAGCCTTCTGACCATGTGTCTGTATTTGACACATTTTGCTACAGAAGTATGTCTCATCATACACGTTACGTAGGTACACGTTGGTGTTTTCGTGATCCCCTTTTCATCCCAACACACATTTTTTCTGGTGTCTTTCATTTGATAACTGGGCACTAAAATAATGACATCACTCTGGTTCAGTTAAGAGCTAATTAAATAAAGACGCTAGTAGTTTATCTTATCATTGCATCTCTTCTAATTACCGCCTCGTCCCTTTCCTGCCCCTCCTCCTCGCCTGTCCCTCTTTTTCTGTTATGACTTTGTTTCCAGTTTTCCCATCAGTCACTCTCTCCTCCTGGGAAAAGAATAAGAATAGCTGCTCTGTCAGTGTTGATGCACCACTTTGGTCCTGAGAAAGAAAAAAAAAAAATCTCAACGAATGTTCCCTGCAGGATAAATTATAACAACTTTATTGTTCTTCTGATTGTCTCCATGGCAAAATCCTGACAAAATCTTTGTTTTGATGAGCGGTTACCTGCAAAACATTCTGTCATCTCATCTCAGCTCAGCTCAACTGTGTGTGTTCAGTGCTAATTAGAAAATAATGGTATGCTAACATGCTTAGCTAAGACGGTGACCATGGTAACACGTTACCTGCTTAACATCAGCATGCATTTTTATGTTCCTGTTAACATACCAACATTAATATTTAGCTGTCCCTTAGTGCAGCCTTACAGAAGGAGCTAACTGTTTGTTAAAATCAAATTAAATCGTTTTTTCCTGCATATTAAATTATCATAAATAACTGCTCTGTGCCGTATCTCAATTATAATAAAAATAATTATTGAAAATATGAACCATTATTCTAAAAGTCACATATTTGACTTTGACTCTCTATAAACCAACATGTCTATACATCAGCACCGTGTGCAGAAACTCACACACCTGTGGAGTTAAATGACATTTATTCATAATAAGATGTCACAGGCTTTAATGTGTCTGAATCAACAATCTGTAGCTTAAAAAAAAAAAACTGAACAAATGACACGATGGAACAAAGGTCGCCATATTATGACAGCTTAACCGTCCAGTGTACATTAATTAGCTTAATGTGCTTACAGCTGCATACATTAGACCAATTAGCTCATTAAAATATGCGAGTGGGGATGAGTGATCAAGCGTTTTCTGTCGCGCAGCCATATGTGCTCGGAGCGACCTCGGCAGACGACACAGACAGCAGGGGGGTGACTAGGTGTACTAGTTCAGACGACAGCTAATTAAATAAAGAAGCTAGTGTGCCTGTTATCTTATCACCGCGTCTCTCCCAATTACCCCCTCTTCCCCTTCCTGTCCCTCCTCCCCGCCTGTCTCTTTTTTTCCGTTATGACTTAATTTGCTTCCAATTCCCCCTTCAGTCACTCTTTAACTCTGGGAAAATATTCGAGCAATAATAGCGCTCGTTTCCTTGATGTTTGGTGCGTAGCGCGGGCGTGCGCAGGGGGTGGGTTACTTGTCGTCTCGCGCACAGAGGGGCACTGAGGGCATGATTTAGTCAACACAACCAGCCCCCTCCTGCGCTGCCCTGCTCACCCTCACTCTGTAGCACTTAACTAACTTTCACAGGCTGATAAAAAATAATTGCTGCCCCAAGGGTGGGGTGGGTGGTGGTGGTGGTGGTGGTGGTGGTGGGGGGGACTCCAAATACATTAGCACCACAAAGAGAGGAGCGAGGATCACATTACCCAGAGCACTGACACTATAGTCTGCTGCCTGGAAAGAAGAAAAAAAAATATCAGGTCAGACAACAGAGGCACCGGCGGAGAGAAAGCAGCATGCTTGTGTGCACGCACTCGACTGTGAGTGTACCAGCGTGAACCTCGCAGCGAGATAGCGTCGGCGAAGAGGCCCAGAGAAAGGAATGCGCTCGTTTTTTTTTTTATTTGTGCCCGATCCTCTTGTATTTCTGTCTGTATGTCAAAGGACCTCATCTGCCGCCATGCTCCATTGCAGACCAATAACACAGGGTGGGGGTGCGCTCTTGGGGACGGCAGAGGAAGCAGAAAGCAAAGGAGGGAGTCAGGCAAGCATGACTCTGTGGAAGGAAAGCTCTCCTTGTGAAAGTGGAGACGTGGAGGAGGTGGAGGAGGTGGGGGCTTCACTGCTGATCCCATCCTCTCATATGTGTGTGTTGTGCTCTACCTAGCAACTGGACGCACTCGAGACACCTGTTGGACTTTGTTTGTTTTCTGAAAGCCTCTCCGAGACTTCCTGAGGTCTGAAGTGCCGTCCATACCGCGATTGTTTTTGGAGTGTTTTTGATGTCTGTCAGTCGTCCGTGCAAAAAACCAAACAAAAAACATCCAGTTTCACAAAGGAAATGATCAGCAGTGATGTAATGTCTATACACAACCCAGCTTGTGTCGGCCAAGCTTAGCATAGCATTTAGCATCCTCACCTATGCAACAATTTGTAGTTAATTTCTTCTTTATAGACCGAATGTGGGCAGATTTTAACGTGACATGAACAATAAAACCTTCCTCATTCGTCTTGGTTACATAAACAAGCCTGTGGAAGACTTGTTAAGTTGTTTTCTACTGTTGGACGCTGGATTTCAGCCAGTACTATTCAGAAAAATGACCATAGTGGTCAACTTTGCATGCAGTTTATTACAACATTATATAGAAAGTGATATATACTCGTAATTTGAAGTGTTTAAAGGAGAACTTCGGCCGTTTTTAACCCACATCCCTGTTGTTAGAGGTTACCGAGTGCTGTCATTAGGAAAAATAATGAGAACATTTGGCACAATATTTACCGAGTATCAGAACGGCAGCTAAAGCGAACCTACGGGGGCAGACATAACCAAAAGTTAAACTTAAGGATGTCAATATTGTGCAAAAAATTACACATTACTCCATAACAGGGAGATGAGTTTAAAACGGCCGAAGTTCTCCTTTAAATTAACGATTGGGGTCATAATAGATTGTATATCTGCAGTCCTGAGTCTCCCAGTTACAGCCAACGTGTCAGTGCTGAGTTATTTTAATAGAGTAACTTACGTCACGTACATAGCTGAAGTGCTACACTGATCACAGAGTTAAAGACAGTTGGACGATCTGTACTTAAAACAAAAGAAGCATTTGTTTATTTGTGGTACACTGTTTCTTTGACCTATTCTTAATAAAACCAGGAACATTTTTCACCTTTTCTTTCCTTCCGTGTTGCACATCTGTGGCTGTAAAGGTCACCGTGCACTGCTCTGCTGTTTCACTCTAACTTTGATGAAGTCGGTTCAATCAATCAACTGACCGGTCATTTAGTTTTTTCCCCTTTTTAATAGGAAGGAAATACTGCAGTGTGAATGTTATTGAGCTCAGCAAGACCCAGGCCAAAAACATTTCAGCTTTAGCTAAAGCATGCTGTGCTGTTAAACGGTTATTACCAGTCTCATAGCAACAGCCGGAGCCTTGACTATTGCCTCTCCCGAAACATCTGCTGAGTGCTGCTGGCGAGGAAAAGAGAGGTGCTCTGCAGACTCGCAGACCCACAGAGGCAGCCAAAATCAAATAACCAAGCCTCGGAGCTGCTTACACAGGAGGACGAGCAGCACTGTTGTCTTGGTTGTTTCCTACTATAACTTTTTATTGTTTAACTTTTACGTACTCCACTTAAACTTTGGGCGTGCTGGAGGCTGAACAAACTCGGTGCCATTCACCGAGAGGTCCTTGGAAATCTCCGTCTCACTGCTTCAAACTTCTTCTCGTGTAAAGTCAAGCGATAATCTTTCACATCTGATCCAAACACTTGAATTACGTTGTTGTGTGTCGAGGATAGCTTTTGAAAAAAAGACAAAAATCAGGAGGAAATAAAACACTTAGCTAAAAAGAATGAACCTATTATTTAATCTGATTATGAGATTAATATTGAAATAATTCATGGCCACCTCGAGCTCTTCCGTTCACATTAACTGTGAGGATCTGAGTCACTGCAGGAACAAGAGAAACATCTGCAAAGAGAGGAATTACACCTCCATTTAGTCCTACCTGCACCGCTTTTAAGAAAATGACTGTGTTTTTCTCTCACATCTCCGAGGGGAGCTGTAATTTTATAAAGTACCGGGGCCCGAGGTCCGTCTTCTAAAAATAGACAGGAAGGTTGTAGTTGAAGTTGGCATTTGGACCAAATAACAATGGCTGGGTTCTGCTCACTTTACTTTTTTATCTTTCCTTTGCTACCTCTGTGCTTTGTGAGCCCAGCGATCCCCATTCCAATCTACTGAATGTGCTGAAATGAAAATGTAGCGGCACATAATGACCCACTGTGTGTCCAATTAATTCTTAAAAAAGGATTACAGGATCTTTTTTCCGCCTCTCATGTCTCTTTTCAGTTTAGGCAACTAGCTGACAATTGAGATTTAAGACTTACATCGACGCCCTTACAACCAATTTACGAGCCGGAGCTTTGTGGAATCATTTGGTTTCTAATAAATGTTCTGATTTTTCTGATATTTTTGTATATTTGTGCGTGTGAGAGCATTGTTATCAGTGTTCAGACTGACACCAAAACAACAAAATAGATGAATTGCCAGCAGCTCTGAAAATTATATATATCACCTTTCCCAAGACAACGTGACTGTTTGTCGTACACTCTCAGTTTTGGTTTTATTGCAACTGTCAAACTTCAACAAGGAGAGTTTCCCTCATACGTAACAAACCTTTACTATGTCAGTAAACTAAAATAACTCACCGTTGACTCTTGGCATCACTGGATCTCCTGGATGGGAGTCTGGGGCTTGTTTGTCCCCACAGTTGACCTCAGCCTCCTCCCGTTGACCGTCCCACTCTTTGTATTGCTTCGCCGCCTTCCACACAAGACTTACGGTCGTTTTTCTGATGGGGACGGCGTGACTTGGACCGAGTACATTGCTCTGTTACTTGTGTACGTTTAACAGAGCTACAATTTCACTCAATCATGTCCTGTCTTCTGGTGCGGAAACAGCTTTTAAAAGGCAGTTGAAGATATTTCTGACCCTCAAGAACGAGCTGGCAGTCGACCAGAGTGGTTTTGGTTTGAGGAACTGAATGTAACAGCACGTACCACTGAACTGAACAGAACTGAACAGAACAGAACAAAAGGTGCGTTTACTACCTGGTGTGCATACTGAAGCGTATTTCAACCGCACAGTGATTTGTTGCTTCCACCTCTAATATAACGGCGTAAAGAAAGTTGGAGCTTCTTCTTTTCGCACCCACTCTGGAGCCACTCGTCTCCTCTTTCTGGCAGTGAGGTGAATTCAAACGAGAGCGAACATAAAGAGACATTTTAAACAGCAGGCAGAGGTTAGTCTCTCTATGTCCGGCGTTCTCAGAAATGTCTCATCCTCAACTTTGCCCTGAATTTTAAACAGTTGCAAAAAATGTGAGCTTACGGTTTGTCCGTCCCTTCTATTGATTCTTTTGTTATCATCTGGTAAGCTGCTGTTAGAGCTGCATTCCTTTTCACTAATCCTTAATGGCTTTTTAAATTTTTCCATTGAATTGTCCCGGCTGTAATTGTTTTGGGTTTTTTTTTCCGTGTTCACTTGTTCAGACTTTGAATTAAGTCAGAGTCGTGTTGTGGCCCGACCTTTCCTCTGTCCAAAACAGCTTACCCCCAAATGTAGTGTTGACCCAAGCAAAGCGCTTAATTACCTGATTAGATTAATCACCTCTCGGCCGATGCTGACATCACCGACTCGCTCTCTCCTGCAGACAGGAAGAAGGGGTGGGCGGGGAGGAAAAAGGGGGAGACCAGGAATGAGGCATATCTCTTCTCCGTGCCTGGCAAAGGACTGGTTTATTTATAGAGGGGCGATGGGGGAAGTGGGATGGGTCCGGAGGGAGCTGGACAGGTTAACATCACACTAACTGGTGAGGTCAACGCTGCACCCCCACATCCATTCATACCTCCACTCCCTCTCCTGCTCCTCCAATTCCCAAATCTCCTTTCTCTTTATCTTCGATCGGTTCGGGGAGACCTGTCTGCTGCGAGAAAACTCACATGTTTAATTTACTGCAGGCGCTAAACATAAAGTATAGTTGAACAACAAGGAAGTACCCCGGGTCCTGAAGTGGCCCCCGAGGACGAGTTAGAAATCCCCTCTCGCGTTGAATAAATTGGCCGGGCCCCTCTCATCGATCTCTTCCGTTTAAACTAAAGATGTTAAGGTTTCGTCAATTCACTTAAAAGCTGATTACAGTGGGTTCAAGTTTGTCCCCAGATGTAAAGCAATATCTCCCCGACCACTTTTTGGAATGCAGTTATATAATAAACAAAGGAAATGCTTCACCGCAAGCAAAACCGCCTCCGCCTGGCTCTTCTGTTGTCTTCTCCTCTGTCTCCTCATCTCAGCCTCATTGATTGAACCAAAAAATCATCTTAAAGGATTAACCTGGATTGATTCTGCATTAAAAGTCCAAAAGCAATGATGAAATCGCACGTCTCTCTCGTCTCGTGGTCTGATTAACCCTCTCTGTGGCTAAAAGGCCGCGATCATTTCTTAAAGTGCTGCAACCGTTGCTCAGTGTTGGGGAACTATTTTTTGCCTGCGGCTTGATACACAAGTATTTGTGTCAGCGGGAATGCGTGTGCAGGATCGAGCCAGAATACGTAGTGTGTGTAAATGGTCATGAAGGTCAACCGGTGCAACAGTGTGGCTGATTTATTCACTTTTTAAAAACAGCCTTTTTGGCCCAGAGGAATAAGACACATCGGGCTTTTGGGATGCGATACTTGTCAGCAGGGTTAAGTCTTTTTTTGACCTTGAGGATTCAATATCAACCTTGGACAACGTCACAAAAACTCCAAGCACGAGGTCCAAAAAGCCCAAACATGTATATGTATACGGGCCGGCTGTGGCTCAGGGGAAGAGCCAGCGTCTCGTTATCCGAAGGTCGTTGGATCGATTCCCCTGGTCCGCATGTCAAAGTGTCCTTGAGCGAGATAACAAATCCCAAACTGCTCCTGATGTGCTGGTCGACACCTTGCGCTTAACTGTGCTTAAACTGTTATTTACACATAACCTGTGTACATACTACGCATACTTTGCCTAATTTAAGTCCAAACCTGCATGAACTGGTGAATTACGTTTAAAAAGCAATCAAGAAATGTTCCGGGAACCAATTATTGGCGCCTTACAGCTGAACACACTCCTTCTAAATTGTTGAGACTGTTACAGAATTAAGCTGTGAAACATTTCTCCTTCAGGTGAGCATGCAGATTAAGTGTGTTACATAAATAAAAAACGCTGCTCCTCGATGTTTTCAGCTCTTAAATATCTCCCATGATACATTTTGTCTCATTATTGAAAGGTGCTCTTACCTCTGAACTTCGTGACCCTGAGCAGCGCAGATTCTTTTTTTAATCTTCTCCTCTCGGAGAATATATCGGCCTGTATACAAATTAAATGTAGCAGGTTGCGGGAGTGAAAACCTGCAGCACAAAAGAGCTCTGAATGAGAGTCTGAAATATTCATAGTTATTCCCTTAAAATATAGAACTGAGGTTGTTTTAGCTGACAAGACATTTAAAGGCCAGAATTATTGCAAATGACACATCGGGTCCTAACGTGTCCTCCGACTAATCCATCAACTAAACTCAAGCAAAGACCATGTCTGCCTCTTTATTTGCTTCTTGGATAAAAGAACAAAGAAAGCAGGAGAGAGTATGACTAACGTGGACCACGGGGACACAGAGTTCTTCACCTCCCGGATTTGATAATCACCTCTCGGTCTCCGTCTTTATCCCTCCCTTTCCTTTGGTCTCAGCTCCGTCAGAGCTCTCTCTATCCTCTCCAGCTCTCCATCTGTCAGCTCCTCTCAGGAGAGCTCACTAGGCCCGAGTCATGGATGCTCCCTCTGAACCGTCAGGGATACGCTCACCTTGTCCTCAAAGCATGTACACTCCCTCAGCACATGCCCGTCTCTCTCTCATCCCTCTCTTTTTTTTTTTCCCCCCTCCTCTCTCTCTCGCCTTGTGTCGCCTCTCATCATGTCATCCGCCTGCCCTCCCGCCCTCCTCCCTGCTCGTCTAACTCCATTAATTCCCCTCTCCATCCCTCCCTCTCAGGCCCGTAACCCCTCGGCTTTAGAAATGTAATAAAAACGATACAAATGTGACAACAGGAAATAGGTAAATAGGATCAAGGACGGGGGCACATTTATCACAACTCGAGTACACTACACGCAATCGCATACTCTTCTTATAAAGCGAGGACATTTTCGCCGTAATCCTGCATGGCTACTGGAAAAGTGCAGCCGCTGGCGACCTTGTGCCTTTCAGAGCGCCACCTTCGCTGCCTCTCCAGCCTCCATATTTACCCACAGTGTAAGTACCGCAACACTGAGAGTCTCATTACGCTGCCATTGCCAACTAATAAGACACAAGGGGAGTTTTTTTACGGCCCGAGCCTCTCACCTGCCACTGGATGTGGAGAGCGAGCAGCATTTGAAAGAACCACAGATATAATAAAACATAATGAAGAGAACATGATGAAGCATCATCTCAGGAGTCCCTGTCTATTAAACCCCGCTATTACGATGCTAATGAGAGGTTTTTTTTATTTATTTTTTTATTGTAGCGACGCGGGGTTGAGCAGATTATTGGGCCTGTAGTTTTTATGAACACTAACTACAAATAGTCTCCCCACAAATCAGTTTTATACTGTGTCCGGACCGCTGCTGTGTTTAATGGTGAACATCAGAGACAAGGAAGGGGAAAGAGAACACAGAACCTGAGTCTGATTGAACACCACAGAACCAGTGGGGTTCTAGAAGTCCAGGAGAAGACCGAGGAACTGTTCACAACTTCAAACATGTCTCTGAACAGACTGAACCTGTGAGGATGTCTAATTCAGCCTGTATGCAAGAATAAAACATTGGCATGTTCCTGCAAAACCCCAGATACGTTAAATTTGTATGTTTCATTCATAATTAAAAAACCTCTCTGCAGTACGTGTCATATCACAGTCAGATTACGTGTGTGAGATGACTTTCGTGTCGGGAGACGGAGGAGGGGATGGTGGCGGCCACGCGAGGAAGAACAAAATATCTGGATATTTAAAATAAAACCCTGGGACGACAAAAAAAGAGACTTTGGAAAAATGTCCTGCCATACAGTAAGCCCAAACACGATCCCGTCCTAGCCTTAATTGAGTTGGTCTTATACCTAAAACTAACCAGATAACATGTAGAAATTAAAAAGATTCATCATATCTGTGGTTTGCAGAGGTGAATGTGTTCAACTCAGCTTTCTTAGATGACAGCCGTTGCCACTGTGAATATTTAGGTTTGTCCGTTTTCCGCGGACAATATTGACTTTCAATTTGCAATCGCCTGAAACAGAAATACCACAAAACCTATTAACTTCAAACTCTCTACATAATCACTCAAAGAGTTGAACTCCGGGTGCATCGAACGAGAGCTGCATAAATCATCTCCGTCTACTTTAGGACATGAACTCCTCAATCATCCCTCGAACAGTCCAAACCAAATGCTGTTCTTGAGTTACCTGTTTCCTCGTGGTGAGCAAGCAGCCTGAGAGCCAAATGTTCAAATCCAAGCTAAGCTAATTATGAATGTGTGTTGTTGGAAGAATCACCTGTGTCAGACATACAGTATGCCAAAAAGAAGCACACAGCTGCTAATTAGCGTTAAACACGCTACAGCTGAGGAAATATCATTAGATTTTTAAATATTTGGTTAAAGTTTCAACCTGCTGGTCGTGCTATAGGGATGGAAATTAGGGCTGTAACGATACACCAAACTCACGATTCGGTTTGTACCACGATTTTTGACTCACGGTTCGATACAAACCTCGATTTATTTTTTTTTAATTAAACATTTTATTTATGTCACATTTCAATAACTTCTGTATATGATACTTGTCTGATAGTATTGTGGAGGACGTGTCTATCTGATGGTCTGTTAACTGCACAGATCCCTCACTCAACTTAATACAGAGAAATGTCTCACAAAGCAACGTTACAGAACCAAACGAAGGTAAAGTAGTAACTGTAACTGTCTTTGGCAACAAGGAAAAATACCGCAGCTGTAAGCCCGTCCTACCGACTCCTCGTCACATTTCTGCCCGATAAACAGCATCTGTCACTGGCAAATAAAACTTTAACTCACTGAGTGTTTATGATGAAAACAAATCTCCACTACCCCGGAAAACAGCCTCCGTCGGGTTTTGATTGACAGGGGAAACCCCTTGAAAACACACACACGTCATCATCATGACGTGTACCGTCACGTCTCTTTAGGAGCCGCAGCGCCGGCTTTCTGTGTGAATTACGCAGTGGTTCGTCTTTACAGCGGTGTTTCGCTCTGTGTGAACAAACAATGGCGGAGAATTGGCGATGTTAATGTGGTGTTACTTACAGCTCATAGTGCTGATCTGGACTGGAAGTTGTGTCGCGATTCTGCCTTCTCACAGCACGAGACAGGTTCGTGGATCTGAGTGTTGCGATTTCAGCTTCGATACGTGTATCGTTACAGCCCTAATGGAAATCCATCGGAAAGTTCTTTAAATAGTTAAAAGTGGTGGAGCAACTGATCAAGATGGCTAAACATGTCCTCGTTATGACAAACATTAGCTGGAATATCTTATTTTATATATTCAAAACAACATTTGTAGAGCAAATGGAAAGAAGAATGAAAAAGAGTTGCGTTGACCTAATTGAGGTGTGACAGGGTTTAATACCAGATTCTGACATTATACGGCAGGCACTGCAACAGTCTGTCTCTCAGTGCTCTGCAGCATCCCTACACTGGTAATCCCGAGTCCACCGGCTCCTGCTGCAGACGTAAAGCCAACACAGAGCCAACATTTCTTCTGTTCACAGTCTGAAAAGAGCTGTCAGTTGACCACTGGCTTTAATGGTGTTAATCCGCTGACGCGATACGAGCATAATGCCACATGTGCCGTAATCCTCTGAGCCGCCACGTCCCAAAAAAAGTCAGCAGTCAAAAGCTGATGTGCGAGGCTACCGAGTTCCACACAACAGGATGTTTTGAGTCGTGGGGGAACGGTAGCAGACGTCATCGTTTAGGCTCGGTTTATTTCATTCAGAGACCCAAAGAAAGGAAAATTAGTTTACCTGAAAATCTTCAGCAGAATACTCCAAGGAAATATGATGGGAACATTGCGTTCATACGTCGCTTTTCACTGAAGCAGACAGAGCAGAGAACACAGTGATTGTTTTTCATAGAAGTAGCGGGCTGGATCACAAAGGAAGATGAGGCACTCTCTGATTTCTAGTTAATTTTAGATCAGTGTTAAAAAGGCCCTTCAAGGTTAATCCCTTTGACTTTCTTTGTTTCTGACAGCCCCGTTCGTTTCTCTGCTTTTAGAGTTTCCTCACAATGGAGCCCAGTCAGAACCGGGCCTGTGGACCACCGTGTCTGTCCTCTTTGGTAATACACTCTCTCGCTACCTGTAATCAGCTGCCACATTAATGTGATTGTCTGATTTATTCCTCCCCTCTTCAAAAGTCTCTCACAGGTGCAAAGAATTTAATCATCAGGCAAATAAATGAGTGTGAAGCGGTAATCGGGGTAATTGGTAATAAACAGTTTATGCCACATTAAAGCAAATATAACTCAAAGGCTCATTAAAAATGTATACAAAAACCTACACAAACACAATGACATGTCCAACAATAGATGAGAGCGTGCTGTCACTCGTACAGACGAGAGGATGGAGGCAATGCCGAGCTAACGCTAGCTATAAACTGTAAGGCTTACGTTTACACGATGACGGTCTGAACAGAAGACGCAAAAGTGGCGTCGCGTCTTCCCTTTTTATTACACGTTTAGACGAGCGTTTTCGGGAGGAAATCTGCGTGCATACGGTGACGCAAAAGTGTGTGGAATTCGATTGGGTATGCATGCCAGGAGGCTAGGGTCTCGCCCAAATCCGCCTGGGTCGCCTCCGACCAATTGGTGCATCCAAAATTTGATAGAGGTAATTACAGATCCTTCTCTGTTCAGTAATACTATCTGTACATATCCTGTACATTTCGTGGAAAGACTCCTGTACGTTTATTAGAGCTGCCAGAGCAGCTTGAAGGTCCGATGCATGAAAATAATCCGACATGTTTGTTTATTTCCCTGTACTGGCGCATGTATGTGGTTTAAACGCGTACGCGACGTGAGCGTTTTCAAGCCCCAAAAACGCTGTCACCGTGTAAACGAAAGGCACTTCCGATAAAATATTTTGTCGTTTTTACCCGAAAGCGTCCTCGTGTAAACGGGGTCTAGATTTAATCTACACATAAGTTCCATATGTATATATATACATATATATATATATATATATATATACCTTGGCTACACCTTTCAATTGTGCTTCTGAATTAATTCTTCATGCCAACAATAGAGTTATAAAAAGCAAGGTGCCGGCACAAGAACGGCTTTTGGTTTATTTGTTTTTATGTGAATAATGTAACGAGCATGTTAACTTAAAATTCAACATGAAATTCCTCATGAAAGAACCAATCGCTGATCTTCTTCGCTGATCATTGAACTGCAGGAGTTCCAAACTAAGTCTCAGAAGAGAGAGAGACGTAAGATTGACTACTGAAGAAATTATTAAGACTTGTGCTTCAAAGTGACCAGCGGCACAAGAGCTCCAGCATCGTTTGAGGTCCAAAAGTCTAAATGAAAGTCAACTGGCAACAACACAGTTTGCCAAGTGGTGCACACAGCCTCTATTTCAGATAAAGCCAAGCTTTTAATTTCATCATTTGTGAGGATAGTTTTCATGTTGGAGCCCCACTGAGATGCCCATATTGCCTCGTATCCCAAAGACCCCAAATCTGTAGAAGACATTATTATCAATAATGACAAAGTGATTTCCTGTTTGTGTTACAACCCCCCCACACACACACCATCCTCCCTGAATCTGACAGTCGCGTTGACTTAACTCCTCACGATAACCGCGGTGACAATGAGTTTGCTGCGTTACAGAAACAAGCGCCTGAGAGGCGTTCAGACACATCAGCGCTGACATTGAGCTGCTCGGGGAAGTCAAAGTCAATAAGAAGCCGTTATGCAGAAGAATATAGTGGCGAAACAGCAACAGAGTCTGGATAAGTAAAAGAAACAGGTAGGAGGAAACAAAGGCGTGAGATGCACAGAGAGGAGACGAAGAAAGAAGGAGACGGAAAGGAAGGAGACGGGAAGGAACCGTGAGGGGTGGTGTGGGGGGCGCTTCATTTTTGAGACAATGAAAAATTCATAGCACCTTCACCGGCTGCCAGCCTGAATCAAAGGAGGATATGCATCGCTGACGGGCCTTGCAGGAATAAAATCAATTTATCTCTGATTTCACGAGGGGGGTTAAAAATATCCCCATCACTTATTTATGTCTATGTCGTCCCCTGACACCTCGAGAGGGAGGTGACAGCCACCCTGCAGGGAGCCATACTGTTTCTTCACTCCTTCAAGGATGCTAATTCACAGACGCCAGCTAAAAGGGCCTGAACATGACATCGGCACACAGTTTACTGAAGTCACACATGCCTCAGAGCACGAACTGCATCTGCTGTGTGGAGTAACAAAGTGGAGGTCTGCAGATACAAACAAAGCACAACCTACAAGTAAGAGATTATGTGAATGCCCCACGTTTCAAACTTTAATGTTGTCACATTATCTGGATTATTAATGCCCAGTCACTGATATAATGGACTGATATCTGTCGCTTAATAAATCTGATGGTCTGACGACGACACATCCCATCCATCTCTAAAAAAATACATCTTTCTGTTTAAAAATGTCACATTATTCCACCAAAGGTTAAACTGGAGAGGTATATAATGCAGCAAAACACGTCCAACCTGCCATCGTCAGGGGAAACAACCATGGAAGCAGTTTATTAACAGCCATGTTTTGTTTGGTGGCAACATCTAGTGACCTTCGTAATTATTTGGCAGCAAAGGTGGAAGTCAGGTGAAGTCGAAACACAGGGAGGTTGGAGGGATGGATGGCTCAACGCTGAGTTCTGCTGTACGTAACGTCAGTACATTCCTAACTGATGGAGTTGTTTTAATCCAAACCGTGATGTTTTCCCAAAGCCAACCGACTGTGACCAAATGACGAACTGTCACAAGAACGCTGACGTATGTTGTTTTAGGAGTCGTTGGCAATCAACCAACGGAGCCGTGCAGGCACGAGGATGTGTTGAAAGCGATGTGATGTCAGAAACAGTTTTCTAACTTTACTGATTAAAATCCATCTGATCAGCCTGAGGCAGAAATCAGGTTCACAGATCAGATCATGCGTTAAAGTTTTATTCACATCATGTTTCCTTTCTAGTTTGCGACGTATCATCTGTGTTAGAGTGACAGCCGGCCAAATAAACCAACATTGTTCATCTTTTGTTTTAATTACAGGTTGTTAACACCAGTGATAATAAAAATTATCATGTGTTGCCCAATTTTGAGATTATTCGTCTTTGATTATCATGGATTCTGACTCTTTTCCTGCATTAGACTTAACTTTGTCTTTTTTTTCCCACCTGTAAATTCATTCCTTGATGGTGATTTATTTCCTAGTTCTCCCTGTCATGGGGAGGCTATGGTCAATCAAGAAATAATAAGGCAGAGTTTCAAAGGCCCAGGATAGTCCTCCTCTGCTGTACACCTGTGATCACACAGTCGCACATTATATGAACCCACGAGGTCTCCTGTTCCATCACTGGTAAGTAATTGCAGAGTAATGGGCCTGCCCTTCCACCACATGCTGCATGATATCCACCACATGTTAGGTCATTAGAGAAAGTGAGCCCCTCCACTGAGGGCATCAGATAACGAAGGTGATACTTCATCTGCTGCCGCGACGCGCAGGGACACTGGAGTGTGGATGAGGTCTGCACACACACACACACATGCAGACACACACACACCGTCGCTGGGCTCGGCACTGGCAATGTTTTATTCGTGCAAACAGCAAATTACAACGTGCAGTACAGGAGGTCGCACATGCAGTGTCTTGTTTATATAGATTCACCAGTGCTGTCTTTAAAGGGATATGCCGGTGTAAGTTTAATCCATGGTCTAACACACCATGAAACTGTGTTAGACTCCCTCTCCAGAGATAAAGTTAGCAGACCGCTAATTTACAGAGTTTTATCAACCTCAGAAACGACCGCACGACAACAATACACTGCAGTAAATGGATCCAAATATAAACCGCCACCAAAAAGCCACAAATAATGCTCAGAACAGCACCAAACTTCAGCAACAGTACAAATAGGGTCTCAGCACATAGTCCGGGGCATCTAACTTCCGCTAGCTTAGCCGGATTTCTATTGTGAAGCTAAAAACAGATTTCAACTCTCCTCCATCAGCTTCCGGGTCGGGGAAGTCCCGACGCGACGATTACCGAGTGCGGTTAGAAATGCTCAATTCCGTTCTTTTCCCTGTCTGCTCTCGATAATAACTGTTATAAACTGGCAGGTAAGACACATATGAACTTTGATTGCTTTTCCATGGAGTCATAATCATACATTTTCATCCATGAGCCGCGGAACTCTACTGCACTCGGTAATCGACTCGTCGGGACTTCCCGTCAACAGGAAGCTGCTGCAGAAGAGTGGTAAATTTAGTCAGCTTTTCAGTAGAAATCCAGCTAAGCTAGCGGAGGTTAGATGCCCCGGACTATGTGCTGAGACCCTATTTGTACTGTTGCTGAAGTTTGGTGCTGTTCTGAGCATTATTTGTGGCTTTTTGGTGGCGGTTTATATTTGGATCCATTTACTGCAGTGTATTGTTGTCGTGCGGTCGTTTCTGAGGCTGATAAAACTCCGTAAATTAGCAGTCTGCTAACTTGATCTCTCGAGAGGGAGTCTAACACAGTTTCACAGTGTGTTAGACCATGGAATAAACTTACAACGGAATATCCCTTTAAAGTTGTATGCTAGTGTCTGAAAGTAAGCTATCGAGCTTGTATAACTGTCCTCCATCTTGTATTAAGACCTCCACAAATGGTGCATACACAGGACACATACTTACATCCCTCCTTGCATGCACCCAGAATAGATCCTAGATAGTATTTTCAATCATCCTAGTGACAGATTTTAGATAATACTCATCCACAGAATAAACTCAAGTGTTCTGACCCTGCATGGATACGGAACAAAGGATAAACCAAACACTGACGTTGGCGTTCCCCACTCATGTTGCTAATGGAAATAGCAACTTAACAATGTGGAGTTCTATGAGCCGCACAATATTTATTTTATTTCCTTATTCTAACAGTGGTGTATGCGTATAGCACGTGCTAGTGGCCCTGAAAATGAGATTACTGCGTAGATGCTATTCTTCACCACAAGAAGAGCACATGTGGGCCGAGCGGTGCGCCGCAGGAAATGTTGTTTATCACCAGAGGAAATGTTCAGGCTCAGCTCATCTGTCATTCTGGGCTGCCCTTATCAACGTGTCAGTCACCGTCCCTTTACCGACACATTGTGCATAGAGCTTAAAGGGATAGTCCACCACAAAACAGATGTGTTTCCCCTCGCCGGTATAGCGCTTATCATCCGTCTGCACTGTTGAGGTGTGAGCTGCAGAGGTTGGGAGATATCGGAAGAAGATGGTAGATATCTGCCCTCTCTTGAAACTATATAAAATGTGTCTATGAACAGTTGTTACAAAATAAACAGCTGAATACGTTCACTGTGAGTTACACTTGGTGTAAGCACTGATGTCACAAATGGATGGTGCCAAGGACGTTCTTAGAGGGGATCTATTTTGTAATAAAGAAGGAAAATGAAATGTAAAACTTTGGGCCAGTTTGCAAAATGTTTCTTTTTCTTTTATTGGAGTGAAACTGAAGTCCGGGGCTCTGTAAATCACATGCAAGGCCACAAAGACTCTGAGAGTGAAAAGAAACAAACAGCTTTGATAGCTCAAGTACCTATGAAAGAGGCGGAACGCAATCTCTCTCAAGAGTGATGAAACACCACATTTCTTAGATCCTGAGATTTTATTTGTTCCTCTCCGCCCTAACCGAGCTGTATCCCCCTCGCCTTGTGGGCATCTGAACATTTAGGCACATTCTCTAGAACAAGCGTTTGCATGACGGGCCGACTTCGAGACGAGTATTTGTTCTGGTTTGTAATCTGACACATAAAAAGGTCAGGGGTCTGCGATACTGTCGTTTGTGACCACAGCGCTCCTTGCATTAATAAAAACTGGGGAGACATAACACTGGAAAAGTGGAAATTCATCCAGGAAAACAAGAAATATGCACGGCAGCTCAGCAGGTCAGGTGGATCACTCAGTCCTTAGCGGTTCATGGTCTGCGAGACAGCGTTATTGATTTTGGGTCAAGACTGTGCAAACACCCAAATGTCAATCAATTGTTGAGTCAATGCTTCAATCCAGCTTCTACCATCTCATAAGTACCTGTTTCCAGGGATAGACTATTTCCATCGGAGCATCTGGAAACTGTTATTCATGCCTTTATAACCAGTCCATTAGGCTATTGTAGTTCTTCAATCCTCTCCAGCCTCCAGCTCATCCAAAAACTCTGCTGCCAGAGTCAAGACCACATTACACAGATCCTGGCTTCCTTACACGGGTTACCTGTTGATTTAAGAGATGATTTCAGGATTTGAATTGATTATAAAACCCTGAGGGGCCTCACTTATTAAACAGATCTTTTATTGCCCTATGTTCCCTCTGACTTCCTGAATAGTTGATGGTGGGAGCGGTTCGGGTCTCTGATGATCCTGTCGAACTTCTTCTTGCACTGCTGGGTGTACAAGTCCTCCCTGGATCTCAGTTCTGTTCTGATGAAATGTCTTGAGCAGTTTCCTCCACCCTCTCTATCGCCATATGGTTGAGGGAGGTGCAATCCCACACCGCACAGTGTATCAGACAGTAATGATGCTCCTGATGGTGCAGCTGCAGGAGCTGTAGGAGCTGCAGAGTATCCCGGAGTCAATGTTGAGCCTCTTCAGCCTGTGGAGGAACGAGAATCGTTGTCTCGCTGTCTTTGTGATGGTGTCATAGTCGCGAGACCAGGTCAGGTTCAGGTTCCTCTGGGTTTTAAGGTAAACCCAGGTGAACCTGAAGCTGCTGAAGCTCTCCTCCGTAGTCCCATTGATGGTTGGGTGGGTCCGAGATGTTGAGATTGTTGTCCTGGCACAAAGATGTCAGGGCCCAACAATAGTTTGCATGCAGCAGAGGCTTTTTCACTTTTACTTTACTTATTTCCCCCAAAAACATCTTCCAGGGAGTTTGTTGTTTTTGCTGCAGAAAACACAACTCCCACCTACGACTCTGTGTCAATCAGTCACACGGCGTTTCCTCCTGCAGAAATATGCCTTTAGATTCTAACAGCAGACTTTAAGTGAAAAAGAATAGCAGCGGGAGCGGTGAAGTCGGGGGAAAAGGTTCGGCTTAAACATTTATTTCACTCCAGGCAAACATTTAATCATTTCAGGCAGGCCGTGAGATCAAAATAGTGTATAATAATGTGTTAGAAAGGGAGCACTATGCGACACACTCACAGTGTAACATGGGGAGTTCTGAGGTCTCAAATGGAGCTAGGTTCGACATTATGCTATTATTTCTCCGGCTCTCTTAGCTCAGACTCAATAATATGATGGTTTTTACACCTCATCCCTTTCAAGTCAAATGGACGGAGCCATTCTCACCTGGGCCTGGTGTTTGCTCGGTGTAAATAAGAAGAAAAGTGTCGGTTTAGCATACACTATTCATGCGATACAGCGGGACTCAGTCGAGGTGGCGTTTTCTCACCTCGGCCGCCATGCTAATGCACAGGCTGCTCAGGCTTTGTTGGGCGCAGGCCCGGATAGCGAACCAGTGACACTTCCTCGCAGCCTGTGACCAAGTGTGATTTTAAGGCTTAGCGTCTAGACCCATGACTCCCTCATCCAAGAGAGCTTTTGGCAATTGGATGTAAGAGGCTCTGGGAGTCACAGAAGATCGGCTTAACACCCCATTATTTATTGAAACAGGATTTAAATAAGAGATGTTTTAATCATTGAGAGACAGCACACACTTACTGGTGTCACAGCTTCTTGAGTCTGGTGCATCGTATACAATATGACTGATAGCATCGTATTAATGTATTCTCGAACATTAAATCTTGCAGTTAGGGTTGTACTGCGCTGCGTGAGCCCCTCAGAGTGTATTAGATAAATCAGATAAGTAATACGCAGTTTCCTGTTCCTGTAGCTTTTAAGATGAGGCTATACACCAAAATGCTCTAACCTCTGAAACTACATGTTTAATTGATGAGTTTGGGTAGGAGCGGCTCCAGCATCCAATGAAATGAATATACAAAGAAGAATGGCCAACTTTTTTCCTCAGGTTTCAAAGGCTTCTGCTTTGAAAGATGAACCTGTTGTGCCGGGATTTTGGCAGGGCATGACGATTATTAAATTCATTTAATCTATTAAAGCTGTTCTGCATTACCTAAATGAATTTTTTAATGGGGAGCAGGCCGGCTGGGTAAAGACACACCAGGGAACATGTACGGCACTAAAGCAAACGGACATAAACAGAACCAGACAAGGGTATCTGACTGGTTCCTTCCCCGAAGCGGCTCTTGCATTATGTGGTTTTAATATCCTAAAGCTCAGCACTATGGCAGGGCGGCCTATTATGAGACAGCCTATTCAATAAACCTGGACAAGGTTTTGACTGAAAATGCTGCCAGATACTGAACCGTGTGCAAAAAACAAAAAAAAAGGAGGTTACTGGGATATGAATCAGGAAAAACAGAGGTAGAGACTCGCTAAACAGTGTATGTGATTTATTATGTGAATTGGTTCTAAAGTTTCATCATGTCCTTGAGAATACCATTTCCCTTAAAGATGAGATTTAATCATAATAATGTCGACAATATGCGAGAGGTTTGTGCGATATCTCTCCATCATGAAGGATGTAATCGTTTTATTAACTTTCTATTAACTTTCAGCCTCATCAGAAGGAAAACAGAACCACATATGTGGACTGTGAAAGCAGCTTTTTGTGACACACTGACGTTTGTTTTTAGGCGGCAACCTCGTGTGTCTGTAATCACTGTTACAGCAGCAAAGGAGGAAGTCAGGTGAATAAGTTTAAAGAGTGGAGAAGATTGAATATGGAGGAGGTTCTATTAGTGCTTCTGTCAATGTCACACTGAGTTATTTGTTTTTGCAGAAATAAGCCTGCAGATGAGCTATAACTGCCCCACAAATGGTCCAAGTTCAAATTTAACTAGAAAAATGTGCATTTCCTACGAAAATAGTGATTTCGGAAATCTGCTGAATGTCCTGCCGAAAAATGCATGAAAGTACAGGTTGAATGGCTGGGAATTTGCAGAAAAAGATGAATTTTCAAAAGTTGAAATGGCAGAAAGGCTGAAAAGTAACAGGTCGAATGGGCTAACAAAGGTGAACAGTATGACAGCTGAACAGTTTATCTAGCTGAATATAAAGCTGAATGTATGAAAAAGCAGAAAATCCAGAAAGATGATTATTTGAAAAAGCTGAATATTTGAAAAAGATGAAAAGGCAGAAAGGCTGAAAAGTAACAGGTCGAATGGGCTAACAAAGGTGAACAGTATGACAGCTGAACAGTTTATCTAACTGAATATAAAGCTGAATGTATGAAAAAGCAGAAAATCCAGAAAGATGAATATTTGAAAAAGCTGAAAAGGCAGAAAGGCTGAAAAGTAATGGGCTGAATAGGCTTTAAAAGTTGAACATTTTTTAGAGTTGAACATGAATTTGAATAATTGAAAGGGTAGAAAAGGCCTAACAGCGGAATATTAAATAAGCTGAAAAGGCTTAAAAGCTGAAAATTAAGAGGGCAGAAAGAGCTTAAAAAGGTGAACAGTTTCTCTGGCTGCAAATATGTTGGAGCAGTCGCAGAGCCAAAGTTGAAAATGTCCCCATAAGAATGGGCAGAAGGATGAATGAAAAGACAGAAGGATGAATATTTAAAAAATATTGCCATTTTTTGACCTCAGAATGCTCCTGCTTGAGTGTAACAAGAGTATTTAATTCATTAAAGTTCTTTATTTCCATATATGCACTGACTTTGTCGATATTTCCAAGATTCATCAATCATCCAGAGGCTCAGGAGAGAGCGGGTGGAACAAGAAGTGAGTCCCCTGTCTATGAAATGACTTGTTGGCTGTTGCAGGACACAGGGCGGGCGTAGAAGCTAATAACTGGTCAAATGAGGTGTCGATCAATAGTTCAGAGATCAGCAGCCGTGTTAGCGGTATGATCTTAGACTAGCAATGAAGTGAGCATCGACCCAGTTCTCTTGGCCTATGGGATTTTTAGGGATTTTGGATTATCGCTGAAAATGAGCTCTGTGGCGCACATAAATCTATACTTGTACACATGTATTTCATTATCAGCCATATGGTGTTTTGAGCATGGAATTACAGCATCTATTGATCGACTCCTCACATATTTTTAAACATGTGTTGTCTTCATGAAGATATCACTGGAATATCTCCAGATCAGCGCGCAGCTCAAGCTTTGACTGTAAGAGCCAGACGAGGACGAGGCAGCTTTAATAGCAGGCCAGTTGTATTTTAGGAGACAGTTGGTATTGATCACCAACGCAGCATAGTGATTTATTGGCTCATGAACTTAATCTTTTCTGTGCGTGTGTGTATGTGTGCTCCAACACCGACCCTTCAACTCTCACCTCCTCAAGAACGTCTCTTTTTTCTAGGAAGTTTGAGTGAATAATGGGTTCGGTTGCGTTGGTTCAGACTCGAGCCGACTCGGAGATAATAATGGTGCATTTCTGTTTAATGCATGCATGTGTAATACCAACACTTCCCTCTTCCAGATAGGTGTCAGCACTGGTTATCTTCATTCTTCTGACTCACAAAGTGGAGGACAGCTTCTTGGCTTCGCCTTCTGTTAAATGTCCTCTTAAAGCACATCTCCACGTCTCTCTTACTTCTTTCTCTGGCGTTCATTTGACAGTGTTTATTTCTAATACTTCATGGATCTTTGATGCTTTTTGAAGTCAGAGGGAAGTATTTGCATCTGTTACATCACCGTTTCCTTTTTTCCTGGCAGCACATTGGACACATTCGCTTAAGCAATCCTCTCAGCCGTGCTAGGTGCTTGTAACGTTAAATGTGTCCGTGATGTTTGAGCCTTTCGTGTTTTGGCCTCTTCTGTTGTTTTTTTTAATTCACGCGATCTAAAAGCTGCTGACCAGTAACGTTCGACATTGTGGTTGAGGCACAAATGCAATCAAAGGCAATACGGGCTTTGATCCATGGTTGTCAATTCGCATTACCGTGACATCCGACACTTCTTGGTTTGCAGCTGACAGATGTGTTTACACTCGGCAACAGCCAGTGTCGTCATGACTCACTTCAATCATCTAAATGGCGCACGGTGACATTGAAGAGCACGGGCCCAACACGAGAGCCACGGCAGCTACCTGCACTGCATACATATTTATTCTTTTCCCGGTCAAGTAGATCAGATTTAAAATCAAGAAATGAGATGCGGCTGCAACGGCAGAGAGACCGAGGACCAGATGACATACGCACAAAGAGCATGCATATGACATTTTCCCCCACATAAAAAAGGTATTCATAACAGAAGAATGAGCGCCGCGAGTTTCGCTGCATAAACACCGCGTGTCAATCTACTCGGCTAATGTGGATTTCACTCTTCAAACCCCGAGCATGAAATCATAGACTCTGCTTTGTTATGGCTGAGCACACGTAGCCGGGCAAAGATAATCCGTGAAAAGCGATGCTCAGACACCCGAGTGATTGGAAATATTTCATGGATCTCTTTTACTGCTGTTGTCATTTGAGACTGTTTGTCACCAATGAGATTATCACGCCTGGGAGAGGATGAAGGAAACATTACATGACATCATCAGCCGTGCGCCTATGAAAAGGCCTCTCCTTCCTGGTGTTTGATACGGTGGATCATAAACATCACCTGTGACATTCGGGATGAAATCTGATTATTTGCAGTTTTGCTAACGGTAATAGCTGAAAATCTGAGACCAGGCTGGCTGTAAACCTGCGTCATAAAGGTGTTTTTGTCTTCTCTCTGGTGCACAGTGGGGAGATTTGAAGCTGGCAAATTTTGCCTGAGGTGGTTCAGATGAATCAGCAGCACTTCCAAGTCTAATCAGATGCACTGACCGAAGAACAGTGTGTGTGTGTGTGTGGCCGAATTAAAACGGCCACAAATTGGCAACAGCTGCTACCACGAACACACTTTCATACAGCCTCACAAATACTTCACTCATTCGGTAATGTTACATGAATCCACTGAGAAGTTATCTGCATTTATCGGTCACTCTCACTGCACAGGCCCCCCTTTTTTTTCTGCCAGTTGGCATGAAAAATTAATAAACTGTCCTTTGAGTCATGACCAATCTTTTCACAAAGGCTTGTGTGAGTCTGTTTATTCATCTGGAAGTCATGAAGCGGGTTTGTTGTGCTGGAGCCGAACAAGTGGATCGTTCACTTTGTGTTAGAGTTATAATTTACTGCCACAAGATCAACAGGTTGTTTTTAACTAACATAGTAAAGATGGTGATTTATTGGTAGTTCTATCTTTCAAACCACAACCTGTGATTATTGACTGACAGAACAAAGAAACGTTTACCGGATCAGTTGTGAGTATTGATGCTAACGTGAGTATGATTAATTCTGATCCTCCTCATGTGAATCACATTCTAATACCACATTTTAACTCTTCATGATCGCACTATTTGCTTCACTATCGAATAACATGATATCACTTTAGCAAACTGTTATAATAAAAGCATCCAGGACCAATATAGGTGCTTCTGGTTGTGTTATTTGTCGGTGTGGGATTTCCAGCTCATGCATCGGATTAAGATGACTCTTGATGAAAACTCCCTGTGGAGGTATTCCAGGTTAATGAAGCCCAACTGGGAAAAGACTCAAGGAGAGACCCAGAATCCAAAGGGGGGATTATAAATCCCATTTGGCCTTGGAAGGCCTTGGGAATCCCCTTGGAAGATGGACTGGGAACCAGACGTGGGCAAAGGATCGAACATTAATAAATAGATGGGTGTGACTCAAGGTTATTTATTGAGTGAAAGACAATCTACCTTGACTCTCACCACACCTATAGATTCATATCCATAAGTAGATCAAACTTTACCCCAAAATTGCTTTTCACAACCTGTAAAAGAACTCCATCACTCATTACAGTCTGTTCCCATGAGCCCGCATGGACGGACGCATGTAAAATGTGGCTGCTGATTGGACAAGCTGTTAAAACAGCAGTTCCACTTAGATAATCAATGCAACCGTAGCGGTAAACAGAGTACAATCCGCTATTCTGTCCACATGCCAGTGATGTGTGACAGACCAGACCCGCTAAAGTGACTCTTAAACTTCAGCCAGTGAGGCCACTCAGCTTCCTCCCGCTTGTTCTGCTGTTTGACCTTGCAGTTTGATTAAATGGCTGATTGAACACGGGGAGGGAGGAAACACCCACAGAGATGGCCCTGCACACACACACACACACACACACACACACACACACAGACACACAAACATGCGCTCACACAAAGAGACAGCCAGGCAGATAACCACAGATAACCATGCCCACGTGTGCAGGCCGAGATAAACACACACTGATGTAATGATGCAGCTAGAAGGGCACACACACACACACACACACACACACACACACACACACACACACCTCTTACATCCACCCGCTCTTCCTGTCTACTTAAATCATCAGTGTTTTATTCCAGCTCACCAGAGTGACTGTGATCAGTCATTAGCTGTTGCTCTGTGCCGCGGCGAGGAGGACGTGGCGCCGTACGCTAAGACGACACAGTTTGGAACATTTTTCAAGCTTAATCCTGCCGTGTAGCTCGTGTTCATTTGGTGCATATTATACACAATCAGGTCCAATAAGTATTGTGTTGAGGTGGGGCTGGGGAGGGTTCCAGTGCTCTTAAATCCCTGTGAATGTCTGTGCCAGTCCGCCCTCACATGCTATGTTTAGACTGGAGATGTCATAATGGAAAAGTATTAGTAGTTAATGATCAAAGGATTTGCTGCCCTGCCAAGAATAACATTGTTGGAACAAAATGTGTTTCCTGGAGGAAAATGTGGTCACAAAAAAGGAACTGAGGAAGAAAATATGAATATTGGATCTTAAAAACCCACAAAATCTGTATTTATACAGTACAACAGGATTGACAGACGGACGTCAATCTTAAAAGAGTCCTGTGCTAATTCATCATAACACTGACAGATCCATGACTGACAGCTTTACTCAAAAAAAAGATCAAAAATCGATGCAGCAGAATCAGCTATTTTTCTTTGTCAAAACTAGGCTGCTGCTTTACCCACAATGCAACTCACTGCTGACAGTTCAGGAAGATGTTTCGGTGAACTCCCCGACAGCTATAGGCTCACTCTGAAGAGTAAAATGAGTGCAGTGCCCCTTTAATGCAGTACTTACCTGCCACATGTATGACAAAGTAGTTATTGGTTTGTGTGATCACTGAGCTCGGAGCGATCCTGCAGTGTAAACACACTAATGTTGGTAAAAAGCAGCTATTTACACTTTACTGATAAATGCATCCAGGACAAATTGAGGCGTTATCTTAAAAGCAAAGTGTAAATGCAACCATGCGGACATATTGAGACAGATTATAGCCAGATGCTGAGAAGGTGTTAATGCTCCCTCCTCTACAGGAAACATACATAATCTTTACTCCCCTCAGTCGTCAGGGCAATTTACAGGTTATGTCCCTCGCCGTAAAAAGCAGCTGAATCACACTTAAATTGCAGGACATCTCTGTGACACGTAAGAGGCGCCGGGTACAAAGTGACTCCTGCAATTTCAACACAGAATCCAGTAACTCAGAAGGCTGCTGTAACGTTTCCCTGATCCCCGATTAGTTAAAACCACTGAGCGATACTTGTTGATGAGAGAGTCGGATATGTGTTGAGGAGGAAGGAGGGACATTTACTCCATCCTGGATATTCATTCATGTGTTGTGTTAGCTAACGGATGGATGTTAGCCAGCTAGCTTTAACTGTTATTATTGTGCAAACTTGCATGTAGCCGGGGAAGAACAAGGAAAATATAAAACGTACAAGATGTAAATGTGACATGTCCTCATTCCTGCAGCAGTCAAACTATTACTCTACCTATCTCGCCAAGGTCAACTTATATAACGGAATTTAGCTTAACACAACAGCTGCCCAACCACACCCTGATTTAGATGCTTAAATTACTCAGGAGTTCCTATTCATCTGTTTCTTCAGAAGCCTATGGGGGCTGCCATGACAGGTTACTACTTCCGCCAAGCTAGCCCTAAAAAACTAGCGTTATGTCATAAATGCTAAATTATGTGTAAAAGTGAGCTCAGACACAACAACTTCAACAAACATGTCTGTGCCCTGCACGCCATGCCGAGGAAGAAGGAACGGAGACTAGCATGGCTCGCGGCTCTGAGACTAAAATAAATATTTGGTTGTATGAATACCTTCCACAACACCTTCAGAAAATAAAAGATAGTTAACTATGCCGATGTAGCTAACACCAGGCCATTGCTTCATGTCTTCTGCCCACTCCGTGAGAACTGACGGGTGAGGCTCTGTTACAGAACTGTCCTCATGACTTTTTAAAACATCCGTACCGTGTATGCACCTACAATTTTTGTCCATTTTGTGGCTTTCTCTGTGTTAAAAGCTGTTTGTTAGAGCAAGCATGACAGCTATGCTAGTATAAACACAGAGTTCAACCGGAAGAGCATAACCGAAGTCAGGAATAAGACGAATACAGGAAGCGTAGGACGACTGACCAGGCTGCTGTATTTGACGCGCTGGGAACGAGAATGAACCAACAAAATCTCTTCAGTGTTCCTTTCTGGATTATTTAATTTATGGTTGCGTATAGATTTGTTGACGTGGCACAGCATGCAGGAAAATGTGCCAGGAGCAATCGAGTTTGTGGATTTTGTCCCACGTCTTTTACGATACAGCTGCATTAGGAAGTGATCGGCTCACCGTTTGGACACTAGTGGATATTTTAATAAAACAGACTTGAGGATTTCAAACTATTCCCTTGACGCAGATATCATAGTTAATTTTATTTCACTGCATGTGTCTGTGGGACGGTGATTATACGTTCTGAGTCAGTCTCTGTATTAAAGCGCTCCACAGGTGCACGCGTGTTCCTGAGTTATCTTGCAGAATTTGCATTTCATCTCATTCAGCAGCGCAGCCGGATGCTGCGCTTGAAACGCGACACGCGCGTACAGTAAATCAGAGAGGAAACCCCCCCAGGCACACTGACATCAGCGTACAATAGGCAGGTAATATCTCCAGCACGGGAGAATTGATTTCATTCCACACTGTCGTAAGAGCGGGCTCGTAATCCGCAGTGATAACAGAGAAGTTATTTAAAAAGACACACAGAATTGATTGGAAGGCCCTCTCCTCATACATATGTAATGCTGCGGGATGGTGGAGATACGGGTAAATCATGTTGATACCTCCAAGTATACATGAGGGAAACTGCACGCTCACTGCTCTGTGCATGTGTGGGAAAGAACATGTAAGAACAGAGAGGACACGGATGTTAATCAACCAGTTTGTTGTAAGATGTCCGAGTCTCAAATCGGTAATTCTCTATTTCTAATCACATTCTGGTCACAAGCAGCGCCGCCTCCTCTTTGGATTTGTTAACCTCAGATGCTATTTTTTATTTCTCCCCGCTCTGTTTATGAGCAAAGGGCGACATAGAAGAAATATTCATGCGGCAGGCTTTTCCAGCAATTAGCATCATATCAGCTGCTAATTAGCGTTATTTTTCTTAATGGCTAAAATTAAACTTTAGGCTGTTAATTTGCTCCCTGACAGCTGCTGTCTGCGCTCACAGAGCCACTGCGCCGTGTAGCAGGCTACCTCTCCACGACCTTCTCGTCTGGCAAATGCATATTTTCAATCGAGAAAATTAAGTAGAATCACTGAATGAAACTTTTATGATCATCACATAAATATTGTATAAAGCTAATAGTTCAGGCTCAGGACTTTGGGAGTTTGGTTGAAGTTGTTCATGTAAAAAAAAAAAAAAAAAAGCTGTAAAGTCAGGAGGCTTCAACTGTTAGTCCACTGAAACAGAAATGTTTCAACTGGAAAATATAAAAGCTTTGTAGGGAATCGGGCTCCAGTCAGGCTGGCAGAGATCTGCTTTCATGTCTTTATTATGGATAAAAATAAATTAATGAACATTTTGTTCGTAGCAGCTACTGAAAACTGAGTTATACGTTTATCTTTGCGACAGTGGTGCCAACGATAACACCTCCATGGGAAAGATGTTCAGCCCGTTCTGTTATTATATTATGTATTATTGTTAGCTTGATTGTGGAGTTATTAAACTGCAAAAACTTGCACGCTAGAGGGGTCAGCATGTGCAAATAACTGTGTATGGTTTTTGTTCACTCCCATCGATCTCATAGAGATGTTTTCATTAAACTGCTCAACAGGTGAGCGTGGTGGAGCATGAAGCGGCTAAAGGACAAGAAGCTTCTCTCAGGATTTGTTGAAGAACTAAAAGAAAATGAGGAGACACAACTCCAAGTGAAGTTCACCGTATCAGCCTCCGAGGTGATGATGTGTCAATAAGTTGTGTCACGATTATTCCTGCTGCCTTTTGATAAACTCAGGTGTTAAAGGCTGATCTTAATTAAGTTTCCTGAGGGACTGGACAGGATTCAGGTTCATTAAGTAGTTTCAATAACAGATTTAGATTTAATATCAGTGCTATTAAATCCCAACGCTGCGTCATGGTGAGCAGCTCATCGTCTCTTTTCACTGCAGACAGTTACAGCAGGAACAACACAGGTGTTGCTAACGACGCGACCAATAAGCCGTCACGGTGTGACATGACAGCGAGCCATCACCAACAACACCAGGACCCTGAAACTGAAGCAGCTGAGGCAAATCCAGCCGTCACTGATGTTATTATCCAGGACTCATCGTATCATTTCAGTCTGTGCGGCCAAAGTGAGTGTTTGTTAGTCTTGAAACTTGAGACAGATGGTGCTTCACCAGTACGAGTGCAGTATTGTGCTCGACAGTGATTTTTTCCCCCCTGAAATGAACCTGAGGGGACAAGCAGAGCTGCATGCCATCGTGCTGTATCATATTGCAGATTACAGAGTTTTAACCAGGTAGTCTGTGACAAATTACTTTTTTAAAGCAGCCCCCTCAATCCCTTTGGCCCGCACAACTTCACCTGGAGCCTCGCTGCATCACTCCTCTTCTTCACTGTAATCCTTTATGACGCCGCCTCATACACCATCCATTCAGAGTGAGCCGCCAGACATATTGAGACCTAACTCTGACCATGTGTGCACGGCTGTGGCAGCTACAGTAATCCAGATGCGAGAGGTGGAAGCCGGGAAGGGAGGGAGGGGGGGGCGAGTAGATGCTACCTAGATCCACGTCCCAGTTCTCCTCCAACCCTCCTCCGTCTCCCGTCTGTCTCCCTGGAGACTGATACCAGTCAACACCCCACCGACCAGTCAAGTCATGCCAGGCCCGGCAGATGGGACAGAAGAGGGTTTCATCTTTGGCCGCGACTGCTGGAAAATCAGAGGAAGGAGAAGGAGAGGGAGGGTGGAACTGATGGGAAAGCCATGTGTGGAATATGTGACCATCCGTGGACTCCGAGGGCCTCGAACGGCTCATGAAAGGGAAAACCTGCTAATATGTGCCTCTGTGAGCTTTGTGTGTGTGTGTAGATGTAGGTGTGGATGTGTGCGCTTGAAACTGCGAGGTGCTAATTGTTAATAAGCATGTTTGTAGTCAGCGGTGATCCAGCTCCAGAGCTTCACCTTCAGCCGTTCTCATCGCGCTGCAGAAACATTGACAGCGCAGGCCGCGGCGCAGTGTGCAGCGAGCAGGTAGCTGGTAATTAGGAAGGGAGGGACTAATAAATGTCACACTGTGTGCTACTTCCAGGTTTTAAAAGGAAATGATGTGACAAATAAAGAATAACGGCCTTAAAGGTGAAGAACGGGCAGAGGAGAGAGTTGTTCTGCTGTCAGACTCTTTCAGGGTCGTTGAGAAAGCAGAAAATAAAAGATGTGCTGATGTCTTCTTTTACTGCTTTTTTATGTTTCATTCATGTTGTATTAAAAGATTGTTGTACTTAATAACGCAGCTCACAGTCTCTTTCATATTTACCAACATCTATCTTTAAACGTCCATCTTCGGGTCTGTTCGTCGCGGTTTCCTCCTCCGTCGTTAGCAGCTCTCTACAACCTGTCCACGTCTTTTTTTTTACAAAAAAGCTGCACGTTGAAGAATAAATCAGAACTTAAAGGCCTTTTTTCTAACCAGTCCTCGATCTCTAAAGGCTTGACGGCAAAACAGCAGTTTTAAATGCAAACAACAACCTGGAGGAGTTTCACAGAAGCGTCCTGTGACATCTTGATGTGCACAGGAGGAGAGCGCTCCTTCATACCGATGAACCTCCACCGAGCTTTTGATACTTTGATCGCAACTGAAGTGAGACTTTGTGGGTCGGTGTCTGTTTTCCATGTGCCTCTCAGACGGACCTGGTTCGCCCCGAGGTTCTGCTCTGGGTTCTGCTCCTGCAAATGTTGCTTTGCTAACAATATTCGATTATGCTTTTCTGCTCGGTATCATAATGATCAGTCAAAGCTGGAGTCGACAGTCATTTCCTCAAGAATCCTAGATGTTATGTTTGACCGGGCGTTGACTCTTGACAGCCCCGTCACTCCCGGTCGTACCACTGTGGAGTACAAACTCAGGCGGCATTAATTCATCCAAATTTAACAGTTCAGTCATTTTTTTGTTTGACTTCTGAGGCCGATTTAATGCTTTTTAGTCCCACAGCGACTGTGTTCACAATGCAAACTCATTTTCCATCATTATTCCAAACATGACGATACTCAGAATTTGATACGGGTCATGTAAACGACATAGATATTCCTAATTAGGCCTCATTACGAAGTCATTTTCCCATTAAGACATGTGGGACATGCCAGTATCATTCTCTGGACATTTATACAGCTCAAGGAGAAACATACCTGCTTTTAAAAGACTTGGATAGCAACAGGTTTTTGGATGTGCATAAATATTGCACCGCTGACCTCTTCAAAAGGAATATTAGTGGAATATTAATTTACCATTTAAACCCTAACACATGCAAACAAACCGACGTGTTCTGATGAATAGCCATCTAGATTGTTTAATTACGTATGTGGAGGTAAATCGTGATGAAGTTAGCAACAGTAGCTAATCCAGCTGGGCTAATGTCTGTGTTTACTTGTTTTCAGAGGTTATTGCTTTTCTTTTTAAACCTTTAAACACTGAACATGCGCTGTATAATGTTATATACATCAGGTCACACAGCAGGTTTACAGTCAATCAGACCTTCATGTTTTTGAGAAGTTAGCCAGACTGTTCATGTTTAATATATTCTTCTGTTCTTCTGTTCGTCTCTTGTTGTGTGACCCAGGTAGACTGAAGCTCACGGGGAGGTGTGTGTGTGTGATTAGAGCTCAGTAATGTGGTGGCGAGACAGGTGGTGGTGGTGGTGGAGGTGGTGGCGGAGGCGGGGGTGTCGGGCCTCGCTGTCACTGATGCTGTATGACTTCTCTCTCAGCTGATGAGATCTGGTCACCGCGGCTCGTCAGTCAATTCACCCTGACACACACACGGACCGGGCTAATTGAGCATCACCACCCCTGTGCCCTTCCAATTACACGTTCGCTTCGGAGATGGAAAAAAATAAATCTATTGTCTGTGTGTGTGTGTGTGTGTGTGTGTGACAAATTGTAAACTGGACTGTGCCCTTTCAGAGGTTGGCACTGCATTTAAAGGGGCAGTTACAAGGTCAGCAGAAACAGTCTGGGCTGGGATCAATTATTATCATAAAATCAATAAATATATAAAGGATTATTATAGTACAGAATCACATATGTAGTGGTAGTAGGGTTGACTCCTTGCAAGTGTTGATCTACAGCCATAAATATATTATTATATACTAAATAATATCAAATAAGTTTAATAATAATATTATAAATGTGTTATTGTTTCGTTTATTATACACCTCAGGACAAATAAACAGACGTTTATGTGTATTTATTTCTCTTTTTTATGCACATGATGCTGTTGAACTTTCACTTTTTCAATTTCTTATAATATATTTGTGATTTTAATTGAATTATACATTCAATAAAGAGGCTGTTGGACAACACTTTTTTTTAAAAATGGCGCTGAAAGTTAGAAGCAGAAATAAAAAAACACTCTTGCGATACATTTTTGTCCCACGATGCTGGTCAGGATGCGTGACAAACAATATTTAAGAGCACAACAGTGCAGACCGGGCAGTAAATGAAAGCCACACCATCACAATAAACATACAGATGTCGCTGATCTGCTCCTGCACAGCTGGTCCTTAGTGGCACTCGTCGATGGTGCCAAGATGAGGCTGAACCAGGATACGGCTAATCTGTAAATCTGATGGAAAGAGATCTGTCGGAGGGGAAACCTTTCAAAGACGGGGGTTTGCAGATCCCCGAGCACGATCACAGGAAACACTATCCCTCTCAGAGTGGATGAGTTCACCATACCGAGGGAACTGTTCGATTCGCTCGCCGGATGTTGTGTGTGGGATTGATTTACCGCATCAGAACGGAGCGAGCATCAGCGAGAGAAAGCTCGGACTGTACTCGTGCAGACAAACACACTAACATACTGTACACAGTGTACACATGCAGGGACAAACACAGAGAGAACACACACACACACACACACACACACACACACACACACACACACGAGGACAAATCATCAGCAATACATCTGTGGAAACAGATAACAGAAGTGAAAATGTCTAAAGAAGTCAAAAAGCCTCAGCAACATATAGAAATTAATGCAAATATACAGTCTAATAAAGTTACTTTAAACTACAAGTTTTGCTGGAGCTTTTCTGACCTCTTTTGAACCTAAAGAAATATAAGACTGCAACAAAAATAGATGTACAGATTCACACCCGAGGTTCGCAGGAATGTACATCGCCAACATTTATTCTGGCAACTGGCCCGAGGTGCCAGTCAGGCATGAAAATACTTTAATGAGCAGAAATTCACTCTTAATAAGAGAGAATATGACTCCATGTCAGAGACAGAGACAGACTGAAACAAGGAGAAAACAGAATGAGAGTGGACGGACAGGATGGATGTTTTTCTGCGTCTACATCGACTGTTTGTGTCGCGACAGCAACTGAGTTCTTTGTCACAGAGGAAGAAGATTTATCAGGATTTGTTCACACACAACTCTTGTCCAGTTGGTTTTGATCTAGTCATGGGATTTGTTGATAAATGTAGATAAATCTGATACTTACACTCGGTTAAAATCTTGAATATCAAGACAGAATATCATACTTTCTCTGATAAATATTAAAACAATGAGCTCAAAAAAATGCTAAATAACAATAAAACATAAACAGTTTCATGACTACAGTCTGGATTCGGAGAAAAGTAGCTTGACTGGTAGTTTAAACATCCTCACAGGTAACCAAACATCTTCTTACAAAGACAGGAATACTCACAGCTTCACATGCAGCACAGGATATTCATCATGTCAGAACATACTGTAATATTGAGAATGAAAGCTAATCCCAAACGTGCAGCAGCGTTCTGCAGCGGGGGAACATGAGAAAAGGTCAGCGAGAAGCCAATTTATATAAAAGGAATACGCTTTCTACTGTGCGCTTGGTTGAAGTATGAGTCATTGTGCAGGTCGGCATGTGAGCTTGTGTGTGTGTTTTTAATTACACTGTACGATCGTGCAGACCTGCATCAAAGGGAGAAACGGGTAAGACAACCCACCCACAGCCAAGAGCCAAAGAGCGCAGAGATAACCCCGATCTGTTTATCACAGAGAGGCTGAAATCTTAGAGCGACGGCTCGGTAAACATGTCAAAATGTCGGGTACGAGTGCACGCAGGCATCATCCATAACACCGAGTTCTGCGCCCGCAATAATAGGCCTCCTGATTGTAAACATTGTTAACTGCGTGCCACGGTGCATAAATCATGTTCCGTCAACACAGTGCCGGCAGGAGAGGTCGGGGGTTATGATAACTAATAGGCAGATGGGGAGAACAGCGTACGGGATGCAAAAGTAAAGGCAAACATAAGGTAAGAGCAGGGAAAAGCGGAGGAAAGTGAGAATAATTGCAGGCTCGGGCCGAAAGTGCTGCGTCGGTTCATTAAGGCAGATAGATTCTGGGGCTCTTGTGTCTGTTTGGCTTTAAATGCTGTCATCTTTTAATGGGGATTACCTCTTTTACTCTGATTCTCTTGTCGGCCATGTCGGCCGCTGGGGTTTTTTTTCTGCTTGCCTCAGCAGAAAGCAGACCATGAAGGGAGGTAACAAAGAGGGGAAGAGAAGCTAACGGCACGTAACGTCATTTATTTTTATCCACCGATTAGGACGCTGACATTAACCTGCGTCCGCAGCTTCTGAGCGAGATGAGAAAATGTGGTTTTATTGGAATTTTCCGCATCAGAGCAAAAAAGAAAAACACTTTTTTTGTATTTCACATGTTTCATGCAATGAATCTCATTCTTACTGTTTCCTGGCAACACATTTCATTAAGATGAAAACGGCAGAAATCCACATTGGGTCAAAAGGTATTTCCCTAATGAGGAGCGCTGGTTTATTTTCGGTGGCGGTTCTGTGCGCGTGCACCCGTGAACGGCAACGTCGCCCTCGTCTTTGACGACTTCTACCGTCTCAGCTGCTCGTTAAAATGACAAATGTGCAACACAAACAATTGATTATCGCTGCTTTATTGTTCCTGTGTAATGTCCCCGTCGCTGGAGAGAATCGGTTTGTTGCCGAGAGTTCGCGTCTCGGCGCCGCAGCTGAAGTAATTGAAGAGGATAAACTGTCAGCTCTGCGCTGGAACACAGTGCGATGATAGAAACGGTGTCCCTCGCTGAAGTTATTACACACAATCACACACGTACCTCGCAGAAAAACACAAAGTCACACAGTGAGCGAGCGCTGTGGGAGGCTTTACGAGCCGCAAACTTACTTTTGAGCGTTTCTCCCCGAGCTGGTGCATCGCCTGTGATTGCTCCATTTGTCTTATTTACTGTACATCGGCCTTACTCACTCCGCCCACTAAACAGGCCTAACGTGAGTAAATGTGGCCATAATTCACAGCTAGAGCTGCTTTTCGAAGACCCGGGATATTCTCTCATAGTGCCTTCTCTTAGTCTTCCATGATGAGAGATGAAGGAACAGAGCAGCTGGAGGAAGAGAGGAGTACAAACAGGAACAAGATGGACCAACAGCTCCTACCGTACTGATCTAGATCTGGTTAGCATGGAAGAAGAAGAGATGCAAGGATGTAATATTCATTCATGGCTACGAAGGATTAACGAAACTTAAACTAAATGTTGTTTTCGTGCCGTACCGCCAGACTACACGGCAGCTTCCTCCTTCAGGCTGTGAGACCTCGAAATCCATCCTTTCACTTTCCATCCTTTCACTTTTAATTTGATGATTATCTGACCGGTCGAGTCGAAATCTTCAATAACTCTGAAGAAATCATCAATCTGTCAGTCTCACTTGCTCGTGTAGGTCATAAAGAGTGATAATTACAAACTTTCTCACCAAAAAACAAGCTGATGATGACAAACCACTCTGCACACATCCCTCATCTGAGACGAGCTCCTGATATCAGTCGTGTCCATTACGGTGAATAACTACTTATGAGATTATAGCGGAGATATCTATGTATTATAAACACAGGAAGGAGCCAAGATCTACTATGATGAGGCTGTTAAGCCTTGGCTACTTTATAAAATCCCAAAAAAAGGAATATTGCACAACATTTTTTGACAACAGCACCCCTGCAGCAGCCGTCCTGCAGCTAGCTCGGCTAACAAAGGAAGAAGAAGAAGAAGAAGAAGAAGAAGAAGGGAGGAATGAGAAGAGAAGCAGAACAAAGCAGAATGAGGAAGAAAGACAGCAGTGGCATAAAAGGCGGTGTGGAGGCTCGTCCCTCATTTCCTTCCCTCTCTCTTCCCCTCCTCGTCTCCTCTCTCAGCTCTGCCTCTGTTCTCTCTCTCTCTCCTCTCTTTCACTTCAAACACAGGCTGGAGTTACAGGCTGGAACAGACGGCCTTACAGCTCATTCATAATGAATGAAGGAACAGTTTAATGACTCTGTCCACTCAGAGACACCCCTCGCCGCCCCCGCTCCTCCTCCTCCTCCTCCTCCTCCTCCTCTTCCTCTCTGCCCGGGCTCGGGCCTCTGAACGTGGGCTAATGATGTCACCTTTGGCTCCCGGGAGGGGACACAGATAAGCCCCGTTCCTCTGTTTGCTTTAATTATACATATGATAAATGCCTTCATCCAGCTGATAGATAATTAGGATCGGATGCCATTGGCTGCGCTGCTACTCCAGCTCAGAAACAAGGGGACCAACAGTGATGGAGTGAAAAAGGAGACGAGATAGGAGAAGCGAACCGGGCGGCTGGCTGTGGAAGAGGGCGAGGACGGGAGGAGCAGAAGAGGAGAGGGAATCTGTCAGTCTGCGCAGGGATGCAACAGATTGACAGATGAGGGTGTGAAAAAAAGAGGAATAAAGCAGAAAGAGGTGAAGAGAGCAAATCTATCACTTTAATGACCGGGTGCAGCCTCCTCTGTTCTTTAGAGGACGATCGGCACAGTGACCTGCCGGCTGTTAGCGTTAGCTCCCGGTGACGGATGAGCCATCGGGATGAATAGCGCTGACAGGAGTCTAAGCACTAATTTCGCCCCAGCAGACAACAGTACAGTGTGCCGCTGACTGTGGCAGTCAATCTGCAGCATTTTTATGACTTCTGTGAAAAATGGGGCTTTGTGCTGGCTCTACATGGCACATGAAAAATTCAAAAGGCGACTAAGTGCTCTGTTGATTACCTCCGAGATGCAGAGGCTGTGAATTCTTTGTAGTTTTTTTTTTTTTAGGGGGGGGGGAGAGAATTTGTCGAGGTTTTTTCGAACAACGGCTGTTTCATTAATGTGACAATTTCATTTAGTTTAGTTTCTCTCATTATGTGAATACGAATCACAAGTCTTCATGTTTTCCAGTAAAAATATTATTCACTTTTACATCTTTACCTCCAGAAGTTTTGATGATTTTAGTATTTTGACTGTTTTGCAACTCGCTGCAGCTACAAATACTCCACAGACCTGCAGCTAGTTTGTGCATCTGTGGTTGGAACTGAATGTTGATCATAGAAACATTAAATATAATGACATTAAAACCAGCAGGACAACTTGAACACAGATAATATTTATCAGGCTACCATCACAAAATTTGTTGGGTCGTGTATTTGAATTATCCCAAACACTTCTGTAACCTGTTGGAAAAAAGAAACCCAACTGTTACTGAATGTGTTCAAAATATGAGAAACACGTTAGAAATATGTTCTTTCACTGATAATAATTTTATTTAATTCATAACTACATTCTTTATTTTATTTTTCATTTCATTTATCATTTCAAATTGATCCCAGAGGTCCTTTTGATTCAATAGGCGGTTCTGTGAAGGAAAACTTTAAAAAGGTGATTTCATTGGTTCAATTCAGTTTAGCTGATTTGCTATTGGTCAAAACAGCGCATGTCCCGCCTCTTTCACGTAAGATACGCTGCGGGAGTGTGTTGGAGTATACGGAGAGAGCAGCAAGATTACAGCAGAAACACAGAGTTTTTGGAGTGATAAAACTTGTAAAAAAGTCCGGTGAACCACTGAAGCGACCCTGGGAACATCTTGTGTTCGTTTTATTTCTTTCCTTTCTCGGCTGTTTTTTTTGGATACCCTGGATTTGGAGTGATTCTTTCCTTGACGAGGGAGATGGCGAGCTACCCGTGTGAGCGTCTGGATTAAGGAGAGGCCTTCCCATTCGTCATCTTCTGTCCTGCCAGCGTGGTCGGGTTGTGGGGAAGGACTTCCGAGGACGATTCAAGTGAACATTTTTTATTTTGAGGAAGACATTCTATTTCATTTTATTAAGGGTGCGCCCAGTTAAAAGACATTTCTAAAGAGAATAAAACGAACTGCCGGCAGTATTTGTAAACTGTTTATTTTCTTATGTGTGTTTAATACAGGTGTGTTCCTTTTACTCATTGTGGTGTCCGATTCCTTCTTATTACCTTGCCAGCGAACCTAATGTGCACTTACCTGTCAGGTGGGTTACACTTCCAACGACGACAAACCCAGAAAAATCTATAATTTGACTCAAGGTTACGGTTCATTTGGTCATCTGTCGCCGTAACTTCTAGAGTCAGAAAGGGAGGAAGGAAGTCAGCAAACGTGAGTAAACGTAACATGATAGATATATTTTCAACAACAGCTCCCATGATCCCACTCCGCTGATGTCTTTTGGTTTATTTGAGACCCCCCGCAGCAGAAATTACACACTGTGCATTTAAATTAAGGATATGTTGCTTTCCGGGAAGCTTTGATACGATTTGAACGTCTTGCTTTAAAAAATTTGACCAAATAACCACTCGTAATCTTATAAAGTCAGGAAATTGTACTGTCGAGCATTAACTTATGATAAAACAATTTTACCCTCACGTAATGAAAGCTGTTCACAGCTACCTGGATGAATTAGCCGGCTCTGCCCGGAACACATTTTTGTTGTTGTTGTTGATTTATCTCCATTTGCACTGCGTCCACGGTTGTGAACGGGCTCTTGTAATGACTTCATTTGGGTCCTGCCGCGGCCCAGGTGCTGCTAAATGAGATTACACAGCTGGTTATTTCAGAGGTGTCAGCGAAGAGGCTCCGGCTGTAGAGGAGGCCGCATCAGAGGAACGCTAATTGACTGATGGGACTCCTTTAGAGGGACTTCATCATCAAAGACACCAAGAGCTGATGGAGAAGGAAGTGTGTTGGTGCACGTCTCCTCTGAGAACGTAACGTGTGAAGCTTGGTGAAGATGAACCCACATTTCTGGGATAAATACGTCATCATCATCTATAGAGCTCAACAGTGAACGCCCACTTTTTTAACGGCTCCGGTTCCGGAAGTGAATTTGCCATTCATTTACTCCATTGACGTTTCATAAAATCCTTATATAAAGAGTTTTAGGCCAATCAGCTCGGAGATGAATCGTGACCATAAAACATTTAATTTGGCGCAAAAAAAATGTTGGAAAACAGAGAAAAAAGCAAAGGTACAAGACTGTGCACATAATTATCGTAAGAGTAAAGGAACTACTCATCCCATAAACCATTGCGAATGTAACAGCGACGTCTCTGATTGGTGGAGCTCGCTGTTACCATGGAAATGTTTACCGAACCCTTAATAAACTCTTCTCCTCATCACTAAATGAACGCAGCAGGTCAGAAAGTGAAATCATGGTCGCTCTGTGGGAAACGATCGTAGAGTTCAGTGTTAGCAGTAACTAGCTAACATGAAATTCACAGGTTTGGTAAACATTTCCATGGCAACAGCGAGCTCCACCAATCAGAGATGTCGCTGTTACACTATAGGATTGTGGGTAGTGTAGTACTTCTCCATGACATCGCGAATAAAACATGTTTTTCTCAAAACATGATTGATGTCATACGGACTTGAGGCTTCTACAGGATCATATATCATCTTTTGACAATCTGATAACTCGTAGTGAGTCTACTTTGGATGGTTACGACATTATGGCCAATATTCAAAATCTATATGCAGAATATGAATGTTGGTTTCCAAAATCAATCAAATCATGTAATTTGGTCCCTTTTTGATAACATGTCTCTGAACAATGTTTCAATGGGAGACACGGCAAGAGAAATAAAGTAAAATGAGTTTGGGTGTTATTGGAAACATTTGGGGTAATGTGAGCACGCGACTTTATAAAATATAGAACAACTCTCCAAGTATATACGCATCATCCTTGCACTAAAAAACATTTTATTTTTGAGCTGATATTTGAGAATTAGTTGTGTGCAGCTTCAGGACAGACTGACTACGAATAACTCGGTTGTTTGTCTTTTACCAGCAGGAATGCATCTATTTTAAATACCGACCATACGTACCACTTTAAAAAACAGCGCGTGGACTCCACGGGGCTTTGAACCGAGAAATTTAAAACGATGACCCACATAGCATTTCCCCGCTAAACAGCCGTAGAAAAGTGCTTTCAGATATCAATCTCACGGCGAAAAACAAATCAACAGCCGTACGAGAAATGACACACAGCTGCACAACGAGACCAAACAATCAGTCTCTATTTTGGTCTGCGGCTGCAGTCGACTCCCAGATTGATTCTGAGCAACATCTGAGATGGTTACAGACGACCTTTCCTCTCCACTTCTCGGCTGATGATAAACGCGGTCGTCAGGTAGGCCCCTCTGACCCCCCGAGAGCCCATATCCTTTTGAACACAGAGCCTGATTACCCTCGAGAACACACACACACACACACACACTCACAAAAACTCATTGTGGCCTTGAGGGAAATGAGAGTGAGAGGCAGATCAGTCTTTCTTGTCCTCTGGCCTGGGACAGGTGGACTCTTTCCCCAAATCCCACCTGGGTCATTCTCTGTGGCTGATCAGGGGCAAGCAATCTATGTGTGTGTGTGTGTGTGTGTGTGTGTGTGTGTGTGTGACACCTCCCTAGATGACTTTGAAACAATGATTGTATCTCCAGGGAAAGAGATGGCGGCTGTATAAAACTGATGGTGTGTACGACCCTCATGTGCCGTCGACCTTTCTGATGCCGGTCGCGGTCGTTCACCTCAGTCGTATCATGTTTCAACAACTGGAAAATATTTCTCAACTTCCCGTCTACTAGTACACATCCTGTATCTGAAATACTCTTCTCAAATAACTTCACAAATAAACTATATTATTAAGGAACTGTTTCTTGGGTGTGTCATCATGTGGAGTCGTCTGGACACTCGAGGCTAATGACTGCGAGGTTTAGAGATAATTCCATTAATGGCCCAGTTGAATAAACTAATTAAAATGTCACAGAAGAATTGTGTGTATTAATAAACCCCAACAAACACAGTAGAGGAGCGATCCCATCTAACGGCTTCATGTGTTCTGTTGTAAAACAATGATGTAGAACAATACAAAGCTTCTGGCACAAAGTCTTCAATCATCGTTAGAGACACATTTGGACCAGGGCCCTGTGGTTTTCACACGAGTCTGGATCTTTTGGTCCTTTAAAGCTCGTTTGAAATTCATCTGGAAGTGTTCGTCAGAGCAACGAGTCCTCAAACCCAAACGCACAGAGGTGCATTTTACTCACAGGTAGCTGTCAGAACCAGGATGCTCAAGGCTCGACCCCAAACATGAGATGATTATCAGATACAAACGTCTGCCGTGGATTACAAACGTCTGCCGTGGTTTAAATTAACACATTTTACTCTGAGTTTAAATGAGAACATGCAGGTTCTGTTGGGGTAACTGTCAGAACGTTATCCTGCTGTTAACCAGTGCCTACATTAGTTTATTTAAGCTTATTGTGATGAAATTTGAATATATTTAATTCCTTTGTACCCTGTAAAAACCTGCACAGCATGAGTTAAAAGGTGCAAGTCGATAAACCGTACTGAGTGTGGGAAGTCCTGTGCATATATGACAAAAAATAAGATATTTATTTGTGAAAAACATATAAAAAAAACTACTAGAACTTATTTAAAAAAGTACATGTTTTAGTTTTGGGTACAGAAACATTTCCTCAGTGCCTACATTTGTATTCAGATGTTATATTTTTGAGTATCTTTACATGTCCAAAATGTGCACAACTACAAAACAGACTTGACTCAAACCTAACGTCTCTGACTGATCAACCTGCTCGTCCTTTCAAACACAATAAACATCCACAGGAGGATGTTTTTATTTCCACAATCAAGGACCTACCTGTATCACTATTACACAAGATATGATGCAAAACAAATTAACGCTTTCACACTTTAAAACACTCATAAAAATATATATATATTGCTAACATAAAGACACGACAGACGAAACATTTTGTTGTTAAGCCTCTCAAGACAGAGAAGAATAATTCCAGTCCAAGGACGCCGCGACCCATGCATGATACAGAAGTACAATACGAGACATATGTACAGTCATAAATACGCAGCCTTGTAAATAAAATCCCACTGATGTGTGACTCTTCTGTCGGCGTCCTCTGGCGCGGTGAAGGCGAGCGCATCTTTAACCCCGAGGTGGTGGATGTTGGCACCGTGTCAAGAGGAAGTAAAGAGAAGAAAAAGATGCCTGTTGAATTATTGAAAGCGTGAGGGACATTTCAAGAACAAAAGAGTCCCCTTAGATAAATGCCACCGAGACCTGCTTCCCCTGAGAGGATGTTTATCAGCCAGCCTTCCCACAATGCACCTGGGTTGCACACAAGAAGCACGCACATACACACAGACTCAGCGGCTGCTGCAGATGAAGGCTGCCTCAGTAATGGTGGCTGTTCTCACTCGTCTCGTTGTTCAAGGCAAAGCGCGGATAAAAACAGTTGATTCATCTGAAGAACAGAGACAGAACCGAGGTCCAGTAATGCTGCCGGGCCTGCAAAATGCTCCTAAACCCTCTTTGGATGCTTCTCCAGTAAATAAAGGACGATATGTTATGTATGCAAACTCATCTCCACAGTTGAAGGAAAACACATCTATTAACCGGCCTCTCTCCTTTCTGCATCGGTCCTGTTTCCACGGTCAAACCGCTGCATGTTGGGCTCAACAGACCCAGTTTGTAAAGTGGAAAACCTTGAAGAGGTAGTCGGTCGACAAAGAGAGTCCACAGCAGTGGCAGCTCTGAGAGGCTTAAATGTTCATTGTCGGTATACGACAGCTGAAAGTTGAGGGTCAAAAGTTTTCTATTAAAAATGTTTGCCTTTGTGTGGATCGACCTCTGAGGCTGTAACAGAAGCTTAACTTCAGAATTGTAATATTCTTCGACTCCTTTTCTGCAACCCCATTTCTATCAGCGCTTTCTGCACATGATGTTCCTCCGCGGGGCTGCTGGCTAGTTCTTAACACATTTACTGCCTTGAAGGAGCAAAAACACATCAAAAACTTTTACTATTTCAAAACAGTTTCCAACAAATCACAGGTAACGGCGATTTTACTTGCGTGAGCTCTTGGAAAACTGGTCATTGGTCCAGTTAGCAACACCTATAAATATAACTTGGTGCAGATTCTATTGGGTAAAATGCAAAAACTCCAGTTCACCATATGGAAATGTGATTTATCTCCACCGTAGAGACAATACAAAAACAACTGAACGGATGCTTCAGATGAATCTTGTTTTCAGGGTCCATTCTGATTTGGCTCTCTCTCACAAAGCTCTCAAAGATGAGCTCGAGAAAGAGAAACAAAGACATCTTCTTCTGTCCGGATGTGCGAGGGCTTGGGTTGCTGAAACGCTGTGCGCGGTAGGAGGGAGAGTACAGAGGGTAAACAGAGAGAAGGTCCAGAGTCGCTTCTCATTTTCTCCCCTTCTTTCATCCCTCTTTCTCCAAATCCCCCACCCGCCTTAATGTCTTGTTTTGGCTAATCTTCACAGGCCATGGTTGGTGGCGAGGGCCGGGCGGGGGTTCACTGAAGAGACCCCAGAAGGGCCCCGTGGCCAGAGTGCACCCCCCGCGGTCTATGGTGCTTCGCCTTCCTTGAAGGACGGATCCGCCACTCGCTTCCTGGCTGCTCCCAAAATACGTCCCCCTGCGAGCTTCCTGTGCATAATTGTCCCCAGCTGTAACACTGGGGATAAATGGGGCCGTGGAGACAACAGATTTGTAATTTTGGGGTGAGAGTGAAAAGGGAGAAAATTGGTAGCAGGCCACAGAAATTAGCATTCTTTTGGCTTTAGAGGGCATTAAACATTAAATAGCTGCAAAGTCCCTGAAGTACCGGGGTCTTGGGAGAGAGGCTGGTGGGGAGGGGGCAGAGATCAGAGCTTCAGAGGCTTTTTGTTCGGGCCACAGATGGTTGGTTTCACCAGACTACGTACCTCCTGCTGTGTTTAGCCCAGGAGACAGTGCAACTGTCTATTATTGATGCTTGTTTAGAAGGTTTTGCTGCGCTTCGTTGGCATTCACTTATCGGCTTTCATGTGTCTGTTACACCGCAATGTGCTGCTGAAACGCGTCAACACAATGAAGAGCGCTTACAGAAAAATGTAACAATACAACCACGCGAGGATCAGCCAAAGGTAAAATCAGCCGGTCTTTCAAACACCGGGGTTGGTTATGTAGATGTTCTGCAATAACTGTATTCAAACACAGCAGGACGGTTACACAAAGAGCTGCGACGCTGCGCAGGGAGGATGGTGTAACTGCAGGAGGACCGCGGTGAGTTAGAGGATAATAGAAAAGAAAAATAGTGTTTTATCACAGACCGCACCGATGTTAAAACCTTTTTAACAGTTTGATTGCTTGATTGACGCTGTGTGCAATCATTTATTCATCTATGTATTAATGTAGTCATTACCCTATGGTGTGATTTGTTCCCCCAACTATTTCGGAGTGCAACACAACTGTCGTTAATACAAATCCCAGGTTTCTGTCACCAGTTTGTCAAATGTAGTCTGACGTTACGTAGGAGCTATGAACGAAACCTCAGCACATCATAGCAATGTTATGTCCTGCAGTACACGTGCATGCCGTGCAGTGAAAACTTGCACACAACTGGAAGAGCAATAGCTCGCCAGGCTAACATAATCTGGACCAACATCTGGATATGACATGCTACCAGTTAAACCTCTGGTGAAATGCGCTGACTTGGCTTCGCTAACACAGACAAACATCAAGCAAGCACCTCTCTGAATCTCTTGTCTTGCCTCTTGCTCGGTCGCTCTCTCTTTTCTCTTCTTGGCTTCCTCCCTCAACACCCTGCTTGGTGTTTTCCCCTCCATCTTTAGTATTCCACTCACTTAGTTCCAGTTCTGGTCCAGCACCTGAGAACCTCCCCATGATCCAAAGCTCCTGTGATAGCGCTGTGAACACCAGCAGAGCGCACACAGAGAACTGGTTTTGGCCGGTATTATGAAGGTATAGATGAAGACTTCAGAGGCATTGATTGACCGAGGCTGAACTTTTCCCTGAGATTGTTTTGAGTCAGGACACAACTCTTACTTTGCAGCCGTGTGCATGCCGCACAGTGACGTTTCCATTTGGAGGTTTAAAACTTTAAAAGCGTCTTCACTGAGTTTTGCAGCCTTGGCTCTTCATTTTGCTTTGCATTTGAAAAACACCATTAGCTGCTCTCGAGCTCCGGCAGATGTTAGGAGGAGATTACATTTTTATGTGAGTAGAGAGTTGAAGAATTGCAGAGATGTAAAAAGCTCAAGTTCAATAATCAAGAGTTTATGAGCAAGAGCTTGAAGGAATTGGCTGAAAGTGAGCGGCGCTGCTTTAAATTGTTTGTGCTACATGTATAGATCGGACATTAGGAGCATCACGGCTTCCACAGATTCCTGTTTTTGCACACTGACACATCCTAATAATCACAAGTTCCTTCCTGGAAACTGAAATAACATTTTTTGAGGTTTGGCTCGGTTTGTTTGCTCTCTGCAGATTCCTCGTGGTTGAAAATGAAGAAATTAAACCTGGCTCCTTTTTAGTGCGACCTGCTCAGCGTGGTCCCACCTTTTATCTTCCGTTCGTTAGCATCGCTGCGAATAACAGGACGTGATAAACCGCCCGTCATTTCCGCGCTTTAATTAATTTCGCTCTGCAAAGAGAAGTCGGAGAAAAAAGGGCTGAGAAACAACGTTTTGGCTGGTTTCGCTGCTTGCTCTCATCATTGTGTTCCTCCTTTGAAGTGGCAGCTGAATTGGAAGCGAGTGACCCCGGCTTTCCTCCCACTTTGTGTTTTTTTTTCTCCCCTGGTCCCATCTGAGCGCTGACTTACTCATCAAGGAGGGCCAAGATCAAATTAGCAGCCTCTTAGTCAGTCGCATGTGGATCTTTCTCTCATTATGGTTCTCCCACAGCGTCACCTTCAGCAAACCCTTGCACAGATCTTATTGCACCTTGCTTTTATTTCACGCCGTCAGCAAATGAGCAGAGTGCATCCTAACTTGATTTGCCTCGCTGTATTTACACTTCCCATCACAGAGTGCTCTGACATCGAAGGCCCCGGATTTCTAATGCAATACAATAAGTTCTTTGTTAAGGACGAGGGGAATGAAGTTGCTCTGTGGACCTATTTTTACAAACTACGGGTAAAAATACGCTTACATGGTACGACCAGTGGTGTGCACAAGGGGGGGGGGTTGAAAAACACGTGCTAAAGTGCCCTCCTTGGAGCCAAAACACGTGCTAAAGTGCCCTCCTTGGAGCCAAAACGTACGCTAAAGTGCCCCTCTTTGGAGCCAAAACGCTTGCTAAAGTGCCCTCCTTGGAGCCAAAACACGTGCTAAAGTGCCCTCCCGGGATCCAAAACGCGTGCTAAAGTGCCCTCCCGGGGTCCAAAACGCGTGCTAAAGTGCCCTCCTGGGAGCCAAAACGCTTACTAAAGTGCCCTCCTGGGAGCCAAAACGTGTGCTAAAGTGCCTTCCTCGGATCCAAAATGTACGCTAAAGTGCCCTCTTGGGAGCCAAAACGCGTGCTAAAGTGCCTTCCTGGGATCCAAAATGTACGCTAAAGTGCCCTCTTGGGAGCCAAAACGCGCGCTAAAGTGCCAAAACACACTAAACTGCCCTCTTGGCTGGTTAAAACATGATAAACTGCCCTCTTGGGTGGCAAAAACATGCGCTAAAGTGCCCTCTTGGGAGCCAAAAGGCATGCTAAAGTGCCCTTTTTTTCGCCCCTGCCCTTCAAATAGTCTGTGCACGCCACTGGGTACGACAGTGTATCATGCAGGGATTGTCCATGTGATGGCATGAACTGTTTGTTCAAATGCATTCAATACAATACGCTGACCACAGAGTCGAGAGAGAAGCACTGCCCTGTGAATCTGGACTCTAAATGGGTTTTAATCGAGTGGGTCAGAGTTTCTTTCTCATGGTGGAAATATAATAATTCCTCGCTGCTTCTCTGTGTTTATTCTGGACTCACTTGACGGACTGTTGACAGGCGGACTGGGTTCATATGAGAGATTTATAAATGTACTAATACAAAACAGGTAATTCATATAAAGAACTTGTCAAAAATAAAAATGACAAAAGGCGTGGTTGAATGAGGATTAAAGCATTTCACGACTGAAATGCGGCAAAAAATTCTGACAATAAAGATGAATTATTTCTAAAAATAAGATGGACAGAAGTTAAAAATGATAATAACAGCAAGCTTTTTATTAATAACGCCAGACTTCCTGCAAAACCCTCAATGCCTTCAATAACATATTTTCTTTTTTCTTCTCTTTCTGGAAAAATGTCACATGGCAATTTGTTTTTGTCGTAGGTAGGCAGTCTTACGATGTGGTGTGCAGGCAGCAGTTCAAATCAGCGACTAGTCGGAAAGCGAAAAGATGGAGGATGAGGGAGAGACGTGAGTCTGACGGCACACATGAGAAGAACTGCAGAGATCTGTGGTCCGTTGTGTGAGCAGCTAAACACTTTCAACAATGCACAATACAAGAAGCTGGTTGCTGGGTAAATTATAACTTGGTGGAGATGTTACCTGAGTGAAAGCAATAAATAAATAATTACTTTTGATACCAAACAATGAGTCAAGCGGCATTATAACTTTTTAACAGCGTCATAAGTAAAGAGTGACTTAGTACACATTTACAAACTGGAATCAAGTTAGTTATTGTTCAGTTTGCATTCAGCCGAAGACATTTCATTTAATTTTAGTTTTCTAGACTGCCGATGAGTTTTGTCTTGTTGGGTAGTTCTGTTGGAGACGATTCCCTCCGCAGCATCCATTCAGAAGTCTGTCTGTGTTTTACACCAAACAGAATCCGACAGGAATAGGAGTTCCGCACGTAGCGCTCGGTTCTGTCGGCTCAGTTCTTCTAAGTCCCACCAAAGTTTCTTCGCAGTGAACAAAGGCGGAGAACAAAGAGTTGGACCCATAAGGGCGGCAGGAAGTATGAGCTGAAGCTCTCCACACACACCAGCAGCAGTTGTGTCAGCAGCAGACAGTTTTCAGCACCTTCTGCAGCGTCACAGAGGAAAGCTCCGTGTTACGGCTGCTAATGAGGTGTTAGTCAAGACTCTACCTTGTTGAGAACATTGTTGGTGAGCTTGGTTCGCTTTGAGTGAAATGAATAAAAAGGCACGCTTTATCCTGGGATTTTAGTCGTGTAATACATTTCACAGGAGGTGTTATTCCGAGGATTTATTCTCCTGAAGAGGATTTCTTGACGCTTTGTTGAGCGGTGACATGCGCGACGTATTGTTTGTCTGACCTCGTTATACAAGGGAGCTTCTTCTGTGTTGATCTGGTGTTTGCAACATTCACACAAGGAATATTTTACAACTTTTACAACACCGAGAACGAACAATAAAACTGCGCACCCGCCAGTTTGAACTGATAAGCATCCTTCTCTACTTTCGTCCTTGTCTCCGCCGTCGCGGCTTGTGAATGGAGGTCGCACGAAAACCTTAATTTTCAACGAGGTGGAAGTTTAACACGTGCATGACGGTTTCATTCTTTGGCGTTGAGATCCCACCGCTCTCCGCCCGACAAGAAGCAGTTACTAAGGCAACAACACAACCAATTAGTTTTGTTTTATGTTGTCATGAAACAAAGTTCTGCTGCTACAAAATTAACTAGCTGCATGTGGTGAAATGGTAATTTTGTCAACAAAAAGTATAAAGAAAGACATAAAACGACGTCTGCTGTTCATTAGAAGCACCTGGCATTCAGTAATCTGTCTCTGACATCACTGGGTCATTGAACAAACAAATTAATGGACTGCATTGTTCTAAAATCCACTTAGAATTAGACAAAATGTCACGGCAAGTCTGGTGGAATTCAGAGTCTACAGCTGAGACAAACTACTAGAATAAAAAGGTCAATATAAAAAGATGAGATAATGCATCTTTATCAAGTGCTGTGGATGTTTTATTAACGTTGCAACACTCGTGTTTCCTTTTCAGGAGACAAGATACATGTTGGAAGTCAAACTTAATTCTTTCCTGGATTAAAGAAATGTCTCAGTGTTTGTGGTTTTTTAACAAACACGTGACTCAAATCATTTGATGCAAGCGAGTTACAAGACATGTTTTTATTAACTTATCACGCAAGTTCAGCCGAAAGTCAGTGACTGCAGAGCCAGGTGACACGGTGACCTTCTCAATTTACCTGGCTGTAGATGAGAACGAGACCCCGTAACCATGGTAACTGAACGCAACAAAGATGGAGACAGCTGTAGCTTCAAAATACAATCAATCAATCAATCAGTCATTAGCAGGAAACTTCCACAGCTTATTACTTACATTAAGAAAATAGTTTGTCGTGGTTGTTTCTCCACTCCGGCACATCGTGGCTCACGTGATGCTGTTTACCATCAGTAACATGTCGTACGCACACTAATGTTCAGAACACACAGTGCGCACATGCTGGCGTTTCATTAACGCCTCGTATTGTGCGTCACAGCGTATCTTAAGAGCCACACACTGCAGCTCACAGTCGGGGGGGTTCGTCGGCTCTGTGATTCATTTTCCACTCATATTCTGATATCTGTCGTCTTCTCGCTGACTCGCGTCTGGCCCAGAAATACAAACTAATGAGAAAACAAGAACCGCTCCTGATAAATTGGCTGTTAGCGGAAGGTCAGACGAGCCATCTGGACGACCTGAGAGAACCTGGTCCAGTGGTGGTGTGTGTGTGTGTGTGTGTGTGTGTTATACCACTGCTAATGATAAGAAGACCACATAGCAGGTCTGAAACTGTGAAACTACAGAAAAAAGTGCAATAAATCCAAGTGTAACTAACTGGAGGTGCAGTATTAGTATATTTGTATATATTTCTAGACTAACGAGAGGAAGTCGATCATGTTTCAGGGACTTTTTCTCAGCGGTGGATGGACACGCATTGGACAGTTATCGAGCTAAAAGTTTGGCTCGCTGATGTGTTTTTAAAAAGTTCTGATCTCTTTCTGAGTAGACGAGGAGGAGCTCTTCACTCAGACTCACACTGATCATTTTGGTCAGTGAGTAGAACCACTGGCCTCCGTCCTCCTCCTGATTGCGTTGGCGTCAGTTGCTTTCAACCTGCAGGCCCAACCCGTCTTACATTATCAACACAGAGCCGATGGCACGGCGAACCCTAAGTGCTTTCCATTTGGCTAACGTGGCTCCCGACTGGTGTCTCCTCCTCTCGTCTCAACTCTGCCCGAGGATGGAGGCATCACATGTGCTAAATGAGGAGCAATTAGTCACGATTCCCAGCGTTTAGTTGACGGTCAGGTAGTTTTTTTTTGTTTGTGTTCGTATCATGGACAGTAGAGACGAGGGAACTTTTGTTGCAGCCATGTGTGATGCTACTGACAAACAACACTGTCCTGCTGAGGGGCATCGGATCACAAAATATCATATGCGTCATTTTGGAAGGCGATGACAAATTATGTATGTTGTTGTTTACTTACAAGGACTTGATGATGAGTCTTCTCGATCGAACCATCTGCTGTCGACACAAATAGCTCGCCGCTTTCCGAGAGAGCCAAGCAGTCCGCAGTGATGCTGCTCTCCATCTTCACTGAAGTCAGATACTGCGTCTGTGTTCAGCACATGGAGCTGGCTCCAGTGTCATCACATGTCAACACCACTGAACTCAAGTCACATGACAGGTCACATGTTAAATGTCACATGTGAAATCGAATGCTTCTAAAAGTCCCATTGGGACGAGATTAACATTACAAGAGGAGGCGACGGATTAAATATTCATTGTGCTCCCCCGAAATGTTACTCAACATTAAAAGCAACCTTTAAACTGTCAAAACATTACAGAATATGGTTTATAATAGATTTGACCATTCAGTCCTTCCAGAAAGAGTTTTTTTGTGATTGTTGCGGCCAAAAATCCTTGATTATGCGGCACGTTTTCTTAAAAAATGCAATGAAATATGCAGGATATTTATGCAATTTTATGCAATGAAATTGTGGGAACTTGCAAAAATTGCGGTTTGATAATAAAAAGAGAAAAAAAAGTGATTTCCCCAACAGCCTGTTCTCACTATACGCTACTACCTTAATGTAAAAAGTGTCATTTCTTATTACTTCTTATGATAAGCAGCACACTACATCACAGAAAGTGCTGCGAATATTTAAGTTCATTAAAGCTCATCTTGTTTTATTTCAGACCTTAATAAACACATGACTGAAACTTACAAATCATTGATGAGTCAAACAAGTTCTGTAGCTTTACAAAAGGAATATGCTACAACTTCTGTAAAAATGAATAAATAAAATATAAAAAAATAAAATGTGTTTCCTGTTTTACAGAGGTAGCGATACAAAACAGACATCTTCTGTTAAAATAAGTGCTTCCAATGCACAAAGTGTAATCTCTTACTGTACCATACATTTACATTTACTAATATACTTACAACTGGAAGGTTTTTGAATGCAGTATAATTTTTTGGTTGGCAAATGAGGCTGATTTGCGGGCTTCATCATGGCTTCATCACAGGGTTTGCAGCTTTTTGATGATGTTTACGTCGCGTAATTACGTCACTTCATAACGTTTCCATGGCAACAGGGGAAAATGGCTGCTCTTGTGTGAAGCAAACGCAACATTTTTCAACTTATATGTGACTTTTTTGCAACGAAAATGCGGGGATCATGAAATCATGCAAGCCCCGCAATTTATGCGGCGAAAGTGCCCGCACTTAAATATGTGGAATTTGGCTGATTATGCATTGAATTATGCGATCGCATAATCGCGTTTTTCTGGAGGGACTGACAGGATGAACAAGTCATCCAGTGATCATTGTCTGTACATTCATGGATACGTTCCGAAGAGGAAGTGCTAAAAACAAATATACAAAAAACAAAATTGTTGACTTTTTCTACAGGAACTTTCTCTCCTGGTGGATTTTACTCATCTCTGGTTCTCAGAAATGCCTTTTTGTTGTTGTTGGCATGTAACAAAAATGTTTGTTCACACACATTTGAATTTATTTTCCATACAGCAGAAGAACAAGCAGCTCTTCACACAGTAAAAAAAAACTTAAAAACCCACGTGTGGATACGAGGAGGGAAGGGTTTTAATCATCGGAGAACCAGCATATTCACAGAAAAAACACTAAATAACTGCGAAAGTATAATTACCGTGGTCGGGGTGAAGAATTGTCCACACACGCACTCTGGAGGCGATTATAAATCACTGACCAGCGCAGGTAATGTTCAGATCGCCCCACCTCCCGTAGAGAAATAAATCCAGCGTAAACAGGCTTTAAGTGGACCTTTGAGCTGTGATTATTTTGTTACCAGAACTGTTCCCAGAGGTTAATAATGATTTCGGCTCCACAAAGCAGGCGTTGTTAAACTCGACGGCCAGTGAACGTCTCATCTTGGAGTTAAAGCTCCGCAGCAGCTACAGGACGCAGCATCGTAGCAGTCGTCCGTCGGCCTTCCTTCCGTCTTTGTTACGGACACTTCCGCCAGTGTTTGAGGGCTTTGGTTTGTATTGTATTCCTAAAGAGTACACCGCTATAATCATGACTGTAGCTAAAATGAATCCAAGGCACAGAGACATCGTTTCCTGTCAGTGTTAATAGAAGGAAGTCATTGATATTCGAGTAGAGGAAGCTGGAGAATCCTCCAGTCCCCTCTGAAGTGGTTATGAATTCAGAGTCGGAGGAGCAATAATTATAATTGCATCTGATTGTTTGTCTCGGTTGCTTATTTGTATGACTTTGACCAAATGTCATTATCTGCTGCGACGCGTATTCACCGAAGGCTGATACTCAAGAAGAGCGAAATCTCTCTGTGCAGAAACAATTATCTTCTTTCCTCAGGAGATGAGGTCATAATAACTGTCGAGACCAGACAATTTAATCTTACTGGTGATCAACACGGCCATGCTTCAGCGTCCTCTACCTCTATTAGCATAAATGAGGCTGTAATAGAAGGTATTACCATGCAAAGAAAATCCCCAACAAAACAGCTTTATTAGTACATCTGGCTCTCGCTCGCTGATGTATTTTCCTCTATTAGGTGGACAAATGCAGACTATGTGAAACGTAATGAGATGTTTCCACCTGACATGTTTTGTTGGTGTCAGAGCCTCCAAAAACTGGAGCAAAATAAAAGTGTTTTAAGCAATTTAACGCGCAGAGCAAATTGGGAGTACGAGTCTGTATGACCTGTTTCTGCATCATAAGTGGTCTCAGTAGAAACGCTGTGTTCAGTGTAATTCAATTTGTCTCCATTGTAAGTGCTTTAAAGTTGTTATTTAGACCTTTAAAATGCATTTTTGCAGCTTTCAGAATAATGTGGATGTTTTTATGATTTGCTACCACTGTGTTCCATTCAAAGTTTTGCACAGATGAGTGGACAAATGGACCCGAACGACTGAACAGGTCGACTGCCGGACTTTTTTCTCAAATTGCATTTCACTCTCAGATATAACTAAAACACCTACAGCTTTGTGAAGGTGCAAGATCACGGATGTTCTTTCAGGGTTATTGCAGAGACGTCTCGGTTCGTGTAGTGAAACGATACCCGACATAAAAGACGACCAAATTAAATTACCTCGCTTAATAAAAAAAAAAAAAAAAAAACTCCTGGAAAGCACAGAACACAGAATGAAGATATATAACAGAGTAAGAGCATCTAAGTGTGGAATCTTCCTTGAAGGGAGACACAAATACAGTTGTCACATCTGGACTTTTAACAGGCTTCTCCCACATTCGCTGCACAGCCCCCAGAGGAAAAGCCCTCGCGCGGGCCTGTGGAAGCTGCTCCGACTTGTTAACTCAGCCGGGGATAAGAGAAGAAGATTCTCTGCAACAGGCCTTCGTGTGATTCAACATCTCACAGCCACAATGTATAACGTCTCGCCCCCCCGAATAAACCATCCATCACGTCAGCTGTCATCCTGTGGGAGGATGTGTGCATTTGTGGCTATAATGAGATTTAATGCGTTTAGGTTGGTGTTATTGTTGTGTGGAAGAAGAGTATGGAGAGTGACGTGTTTTTTGCACCAGCAGCTATCACGTGGCTGCATGTCTGAGGGCTTCTGTAAGAAACCCTTTGTGTGCAGACGAGTCAGAGATCAGACCGTGACCCGAACCTCTCTCAAAATGTTCGGCTTTGCTTTTCATCAGAAAGAAAACTGAGATTCAAGTCCAGCGCCGCGTCTTTGATTTATCTCCCATCATTCTCAGCCAATCAGCTCCTTCCTCACTCATCACCTTCACCTGTGTTTCTCCCCTTGTTGGTTTAAGTCTAAGTTTCATTCTCTTAACCTCTGTCACGATGTCCGAAGAGGCTGCTGAGCCTCGTTCTGTTGCCTGCTGGCCCGGCTCTGGTTCTGTTTCCCATTCCAGCATCAGACCTGCAGAAGCTTTGCAACCAACCAACACTCCCCGGCAGGAGCTCGAGTCAGCTAGCGGGGTTAACTTGCAGCTAGCAGTTACAAGTTGCTTTCAGGAAAACTCCGTAAATCTGAGATTTCAGGCAGAGCAGCTGGAGGATCCAAATATGATCCCGTTTGACCAAAGTCCCAGATGGTTTGTGCCGTGAAGCGTCACACATTGTGATCCCGCAGCTCATCGAGGTTACATAGCTCAGCCACAAGCATTAAAGGGGCGGCGCGGCTGAGACAGAAACACCATTCTATAACAAGTCACATTAATATTAAAATTTAAACTTTAAGGTAAAAAATTGTGTCTTAACACTTTCAGTTCGCTCATTTGTGCCAGTTTCTGAAAATGAAAATGTTGATTCCTGGCTCGTGTAAAGTTTAGCTGCAAACACAACAGACTGAACGCTTTTCTATTTAATTATGCACAACAGCGAGCTACAGACGGCTCTCCAACCAGCATTGCAGGTGTTTTATATCTAATAAGTGTTTCATTTTTTTTCATTTAGCGGGAATATATGTGTATAAAGTCCATTGTGCCTGCTCTGCCGCGTCTCTTAATTCACACACAGTAGCAGCTCAATTGCTTTTCTTTGGGCGAGATGTGACAGAGAAGGCTCATTTGGCATGATGTGCTGTTACGAGGCTCATCTTCATCATGTGAAGGTGGTTGGGATTACCGTGCAGATGCCTCATAATGGGGCTCCAGACTGCCGTAGCATTCATCTATGTCTGGGCCAATCGGGGATCACACACTCGTGCACAATAAACATTCACAGAAGTCATTCTGGCATTAAGAATGAGGATTATTTGACTAAATGTGGACTTATTTTTTTCCTCCCTTTGTGTCTGTTATTGTGCTGCAGATAAAGAAGTGTAGCAGAATGGTTGTGTTGTGTTTCTCCGTGTACTGTGTGCAGTATTACGTAGGATTGTTTGTGGATGTAAATATAACTAGATTTCTACTCGAGCCCTGATAGAAATCTCTCCAGGAATGTTTCCTTTCAAAATCCTGTAAGAAAGTAAACAATTTCAAGAACTAATGTAGAAAATGTGCAGGTTTTTCACCGATGCAAACTTAATCTTCCCTCAACTAGTCGGTGCTTTGGTTTGGAGTTTAAAAGTGAATCACTGTATCTGCTGTAATTAAGAAAGTGCACAGGGACCGAGTGAGGCATGTATGTTCAGTTTTGTTATTGATGCACTTTAATTTGTGTGCAGCGTGTGTCTACGTGCGTGCATGAACATTCATGCCATGTGGAAATCAGTGGACTAGACTGCAGTTCTGGTGGTTAAAGTGAAATATGCGTTGAATGAAGGCTCCCCGCACCACTTTACCGCTTCAAACACGAGCACAGATTGCTTTCAGTGGCCCGCAATAAGTGGATACAACATATCCCCATAAAAAACTTAGAGAATACATATCCTGCCTTCGCCCCCCAGAGCATTGGAGAGACGAGGCGAGGATTCAAATTAATGTCCAAGCTATAAAAGGATGTATTTGTTTTTGTCTCAGAGCAATCAGTGCTTCCTGTACTCGTACAGTCCGACAAGACAAACCTCCGGATGCAACAGTGAAAAGCTCACAGCACATATCTCATTACAGGCTTTTGTTTACGGCTTCGACTCCGCGCGATACTGCGAATGGATTTCTCTCTCTGCTTTCTTTACAATCTTTCATTGCCATTTTTTTTTGTGTACTTCCTCTGATTCATGCCTCCTGCGCTCGACACATTCTGCGAATTATCCGAATTTCATGAGAGTTGTTTAACGCTTGAAGGGGAAAATCTGAAGTGAACCTACAGTGCCATCTGCGGTGCGAGGACAAAGCCAATACCAGCCCACTAATAATACTTATTAATACCGTAATGATGCAAGATAGTCTGTCATTAATTGGGCGTTTATTCTTTTACATTTAATCAGTTGTCTAATATGAAATGATAATCGAGGGAAATCTTTTTCCATCATCTAGTCCGACTCATCATTAAACTGTGACCTCAATCGGTTCTTTAATTATGACCACATGACCTGCTGCATGAATTAGCAGCTTGCTATACGGTAAGGACCGTGAGCAGCAGGTAAGATTAGCTAGTTCTGCTGACTGCTGTTGAGACTGGAGTTATAGTTGTTGTCAGTTTTTACAGAGGTGGTATTGAAAGCATCCTGACTGAAACATAATAAACTGGCATTGTTCGTGCAGCATGCAGGACAGGAAGGCTGTGCAGCAAACTACAGAGCAGCTTCAGAAGTCGTTTTGATCCGTAACATCACAGCTGTGCAGGTTGAGATCAAATGTATGCCGAATTCAACGCAGTCCGAGCATGGACCCATGAAGGTCTTCTAATGTCAGCGTGCCCTTGTCTCAGACACTTGCACCCTGCATGGCAGCCTTTGCAATCAGTGTATGAATTTGATGGTAATGGGGCATGTCTCATATAGTGCTTTGGATGGTCGGTGCAGACCATTTACCATCTTTTTCTTGGACGTGTCTACAGCTGTGGAAGGAGAAATATTTGTTACATGTCTCGTCTTTTCGCTGGGAAATCCTGAGGTGCCCTCAGTATGACGTCAGCTCTGATGTGATACACTCATGGGGATAAAAAAAGGATAAATTGTTCCTCCAACCCTACGTTAAGTCGAGTGGGGCTGTTATCTTGCTGACACTGAGACTTGAAAAGAACTCCTCAACCTCACCTTCCTGCACTGACACAGACTGTTTGGATGCTGAAAAACACAAACAGTTTGAGATAAAACTAACGACATTAACATTTTGAAACCAGAGCACAAGACCAGAGAGATTCAATCACGCTCTTTACAGCAGGTGAGTGCATCGTCGACCATGCAGGTGTTACAGTTATTAATCCAGAGGGAGACTCTGCAGCGCGGAGGTTAATTTAGTTTCACAGCAGCTGAACATGCTGACCAGCCGTTCTACGCAAATAAAGACATCTTTTCACTTGTGTTTTGAATCTCCAGGTTCAAATTATCTGTAGTGTTTTTTATCTTTATTGTTGTTTCCTCTTCTCGTACCTCTGCTGCAAAACAGAAACATAACACAGCCATCATTATGAATAATGTAAAACATGATATATATTAGATTTTGCAGCATTTGTGCTGACAGATGTGCTTATAATTAGCCAGATATCAGAACAAGAGTCCCAGCTCGACAGCAGAAGTCAGGTTTTGTTTTCCTGTCCCTTTAACAGCTTTCATCTTCTGATAAAATCAACTTAAATACAAGTCCAGTTCAGTGAAAAAGGCTGAGTCAGCTATACTGACACATACAGTGAGTGAGCACAGATTAAGTAAATGGAGAGAAGAAGTTGTCTTCTTCGTGTCGCTGCCAAACATCCCAGATTTTAGACCGGGCAGGCTGACATGAGTTTTTGAAAACCTCTTTTTTTTTTTCCTATCTTCACTGGAGAGCCAAGCCAGCTTTTATAGATGTCCACACTCTGAACACGATGCATTATAAAAGTCCTGGATTAGCGTGGACAGAGGGCCAAAACATGCAGAACAAGCAGCCAACACTGTTACTTAAAGAAGAAAATGCTCCAGACTAAACACAAGTTATACTGATATTACATCCTGCAGACACAACGCAACAGAAAGTGAAAGCATGACGATTTAGACCCAAAGTTTCAGACCTCTCTGTATTGTGTTGCAGATATAGCTACAGCAGCTAGCATGCTAATCATCTTTGGCCTGTCTTGTCTTGTAATCCCAAATTGTACCTTAGAAGACGTTAGTGAGTCGCTGTAGCGTCCAATCTAACCTCAGTCCAACATGGGAGAATAAGGAAGTGGCGCTGACCCTGAGGATGTATTTTAGCCAAGAAACAAGAGACAGGAAGTGATAAAAACAGAAGTAAACAAAGGGTTAGCATTAGCGTTGCTTGCTGGGACTAGCTCGTGGCTCTTGGATGGAGTTTGATGCTAAACTTGCAACGTTTATTCTGGACTGGTAAGTAAACAGCTGGTAATGCTAATGTGCTAAAATGTAGATAATTTAAAGCATTACTGACAGTGTTAAAATGTTTGCTAAGTTAGCTATTAAATAAAATAAACAACTATCTGAGGCGGGGACTGTGCTTCTCCTTGTTTCTGGGGGGACGGTGTGCCTACAGTTTGTCTGGAATAAGAGTCTGACAGATGGCCAAATCTGACGTATAGCACCTTTAACTTTAGTCTGTCTGCCACTTGGTGCCAGCGGCTGCGTACAGTGGCTGTTTCAGAGCTTTGATGCTGCAAACAGCTGCCTGCTGCTGTGAATGAGGCTGATGAGTGAAGAGAAACAGCCAAACTCAAACCACAACAAGTTAAAAATGCTAACATGCTACCAGGAGTGGCGCGGTCACTGGACCCATTGTTGATACAAAGAAAATATTGAATGCAGCTTTAAATATTCTATCTGGTTCAACAACGGTTCACCAAGCAAACAGAATAGCATCCTGCCATCAGTAGCCTTACAATGGGGTAATCTATTCAGACTGTTTATGTACATAAAAATGTTTATTTCTGCCACGGTTGATGTGAAACAGTACACCACAGCCTCTCAAACTCACTGCGCTCACATTCCCCGCGATTCAACTCCCTTTCTTTTCTTCCGCATCTCTCTGGAGCTTTCCGCCCCGTCTTCCCGTCTGTGATTGTGAATTCACTTTTTTCGGTGGGGATCACTGAATTGTTTATAGAGACAAAAGAATCCATATAATCAATCTTTAACAATGTGAGAACAGCTCTGGTTTTGTCTCCCTGAGACAGCGAACGTAAACTCGCCCGTTGTAGAAAAAGAAAGGGGAGCGTAGATGTTGGATATGGGCAGAGGCAAGCTGCCAAACGCAGCACAGGCGATCGCATCGGCCATGACAGGCAGCGGTAACAGATGAATGGAAATCAGAATGCTTCTGTCTGCATGGGAATGATCACAGTTGACTTTTCCTTGATGACTTGTGCAGTTCAAGAGTGTATTATTCCCCTCTCCCTGACCGAACCACAGGCCCCGGCTGCCGGAGGAACCTTGATGTAGTCTGCCTTCGCCGAAGAACAAAGACGGGCTCGGGCGAAAGGAAAACAATCGATTTAAGAGATCATTATTTTATTGTTCTTCACATGATTATGTGCATGTGTTTCTCATTTCAGAAAAGCCTCATTGTATCTGCTTTTTTTTTGTGTGTTACATCGATGAAATGTGTGGGCGGATCTGGCGACGGGGAGATTCAGATGGGATAAAAAGTAATGGGGGGGGAAAAGGCTTGATAGTATTCTCCAGTGCTTCTGATTTAGCTGATTTTCCAGGTTGTGTTCCTGAAAGAGAATAAATAAGACTAATGCTAATCTGCTGGCCAAAAGGTAAACTCCCTTCCCTCAGAGACACATCCACACACGCCTCATCCCACCACACACGTCATCGCCACAGCCGAACATGCTCGCCAGGAGGGCTGACATAATTGTATTAATTGTTAACATAATTATGCATTTATGTTTAATGCCTACCTTCTGGTAATTACCAAGCAGGAACCTTAAGGCCTGGATCTTGGGCCTCGTTCTCTCTCTCCTCTTGACTCTTTCATGAATATCATTCCCTTTGTTATTACTCCGGCTGGTTCCTCTGCTAGCTTCAAAGACTTTCATCATTTTGTCTCGTAGCCGTTCTCTCTCTCCTCTCTCTTTCTCTCTCTCAGGTGCGCCACAGAAACGTATCATTAAGTCATCAAAGCTTAATTTGTCTGGTCTGGCTCCGTGGCACCCTATGAAGCCCTTTTGACACACAGAATACTAAATGTATTATTTCGACTAAATGTTGAGAAGACAAAAAGAAGAAGAAGAAGAAGAAGAAGAAGAAGCAGGGATCCCCCTTAAAGCTCATATTTGCTCTGAGCTGAATCTTGCTGGTTTTACTAAAAGCGTAAAGCGATTAAAGGAACATAATACGCTCACGGATAAAAACGGAGCGAACAAATTCAAAGCACATATCTCATCGCTCTTATTTGCATTGCTTGGAAGAGAATGATGAGGAAATCTAAATCTCTCTCGCATCGGCGCACGTGTGTCACTGGAGTCGGGATGCAATTAGCTTAGCTTAGCTTAGCATAAAGACTGGATGAGGAAGTCTGATGATGATGGCGACGTTTGTGCTGGATCCATCTGATAGAAAGCCATGCACAGCCACTGTAACAGTCATTTATTGTCCAGTAATAATACTTTTTTGCCTTTTTTTAGCCTCATACTGGCATACAGTTGAGATACAGAGCAAGATGTGTGTGATAAAAACACTTAAACATTGATTTTTACTTCACTGGAGGTCAAAGTGGAAGTTATAAAAGTAATCTGAGACCAAATATTTGATCAAAATGCTCTTTAATAACACAAAACATGTTATCGAGCAATCTTCCAGGAGAATAACGTCCTTTTGCTTAACCAGAGAAAAAATCTATTATTTCAAGGGCAAACAGAAATATTCCCTGAAAAAAAAAAGGAGTGTTTGCATTCATCTTGCAGCAGCAGCAGCAGCAGCTGAATCAGGTGTTTCTCAGCTTGACGAGAGCTAAATATATAGAACACAAGAGTTACAAACGCTGTCGGCTTACAGGAACGTAACTGATGCAAACACAATCTCCCTGCTGAACGTCTGAACATATTTCACCAAAATGAGACTTTCTTTGTGATTTTCTTAAAGAAAAGACTGAAGAATATCTTTATTTTCTAGCTGGTGAGAACATAGAGGCTGAGAGAATGTTTTGATGAATGCATATTACTGTATAGCCACTGGCCAACTTGTCTCTGCGTATTGTACCGGGTCGGAACAATTCTGTTTAATTAGACAGTTTTCATCATCATCAGAGCGTTAACAAACAGACTTATGGCTGATTTTTTTTTGATTCCTTTTTTGTATAGATCACAAGCGTCTCGCCACATATTGACTCGATCCCGTTTCTGCCCGGGAGCCGTCATGAAGGCAACAATGAGGGCTCGCCGCAGCATGTTAGACATTATTACTGTTATTGATGACTCATCGATCCAGCAGGCGGGCCGCAGTAATCAAGCACAGCGTCTCCGGGGACTGCAAGGATCAAGGCCTAAATCATGACTCCCCTGGCAGAGAGGCTGCTGCAGGAGATAAGAGGGAGGACAGAGTGTGTGTGCAGGCATGTATCTGAGTGTGTGTGTTGGTTTTATAATTAGATCAGGACATTTTGCCGCTGTGTGTTAGCATCTGTGTGTCCATGTGAACAGATTTGTGCGTATGTAGAGTTTGTGATATACTGCGTGTTTCACCAGTACATTATCTCTTTGTTTTGTTTTTTTTTGCTACACCAAGAAAAAATCAATTATCCCAAGGGCGGACAGAAATATTCATGCTGCTGCGTTGGCACATCAGACGACGTGCGTTCGGGTGGCAGAATATTGCATATGATAGATTTTCAAACGTTATTGATTTGCGATGGCGACTTCTCCGCGAATGAATGTGCTATTGATGCACTGCTGCCAGCTTTATAATGGACCAAGGCTTGAAAGATGAAGACGACGGGTCAAGACCAGGACCTGCCCTTGTACTGAATGAGTGAAGTGTGTGTGTGTGTGTGTGTGTGTGTGTGTGTGTGTGTGTGCGCATTATCTTTCTAGTTCAGGGTGAGGTGATCACGTTTCTCTCTCTGCGTGTCATCACAAGTTTGTTACCTGGCAGTCACATTTCACGTTTGAGATACTCACGTCAAACCTCAGGTTATTAAAGGGATATTCCGGTGTAAATTTAATCCATGGTCTAACACACGGTGAAACTGTGTTAGACTCCCTCTCGAGAGATCAAGTTAGCAGACCGCTAATTTACGGAGTTTTATCAACCTCAGAAACGACCGCACGACAACAATACACTGCAGTAAATGGATCCAAATATAAACCGCCACCAAAAAGCCACAAATAATGCTCAGAACAGCACCAAACTTCAGCAACAGTACAAATAGGGTCTCAGCACATAGTCCGGGGCATCTAACCTCCGCTAGCTTAGCTGGATTTCTACTGAAAAGCTGACTAAATTTACCTCTCTTCTGCAGCAGCTTCCTGTTGACGGGAAGTCCCGACGAGTCGATTACCGAGTGCAGTAGAGTTCCGCGGCTCATGGATGAAAATGTATGATTATGACTCCATGGAAAAGCAATCAAAGTTCATATGTGTCTTACCTGCCAGTTTATAACAGTTATTATCGAGAGCGGACAGGGAAAAGAACGGAACTGAGCATTTCTAACCGCACTCGGTAATCGTCGCGTCGGGACTTCCCCGACCCGGAAGCTGATGGAGGAGAGTTGAAATCTGTTTTTAGCTTCCCAATAGAAATCCAGCTAAGCTAGCGGAGGTTAGATGCCCCGGACTATGTGCTGAGACCCTATTTGTACTGTTGCTGAAGTTTGGTGCTGTTCTGAGCATTATTTGTGGCTTTTTGGTGGCGGTTTATATTTGGATCCATTTACTGCAGTGTATTGTTGTCGTGCGGTCGTTTCTGAGGTTGATAAAACTCCGTAAATTAGCGGTCTGCTAACTTGATCTCTCGAGAGGGAGTCTAACACAGTTTCACGGTGTGTTAGACCATGGATTAAACTTACACCGGAATATCTCTTTAATGTATTCACTGATGGTAACAGTTTGATAGTAATCTCTCTTTTATATGTGTGTCGACAACAAAAGGCTGGGAAAGTAGAAAAGCATATTAGAATAACAGCCATATTAGTGTAGCTACTGTAGAAGCAGTTTATTACAACTCGTATTGATGTTTTTTGTGTCATTGGGCTGCTGCTGTAATTACAGCGGTAGAAGAAGAAGGTTGGCGACGACCGAATCTGCAAAATAAATGTCAGCCAAGAATGTTTCTGCAAAAGAACATGGAAAGGTAACAACTTTAAGTTTGCTTAGTTTGACTTTTGTCACAAACACCACTCAGTGAGGGTGAGAAAAACATCATGATTTGGTTTAAAATACCAGTTTCAGTCACCGCCATCACCTCCCGTCACAGATTGCTGGTTCAGGTTGCCACAAAATCAGCTGGAGACGTCTGAGTGTCTCCTTAAAAATACCCAGTTGTCAACAACATATTCTGAACTGCTCAGTCATCATCCAAACTTCCCTTTATTACCTCGAACACTGTGGTTGACTTTGACTGAATCCATTGAGTCAAGACATTAAATCTTTAGACATCAGATCTTAAAACAAACCAAAAAAACAGTGGTTATTATTATATTTTCAGTTATAGATCATTCAGCTTCCTGTTCATTCTCTTGTACGCCGAGTAAAGCAGACACACACACACACACACACACACACACACACAAAGAAACATCTGAACACCCTAGCAACCACTTAGCAACCACCTGTTACTGCCCTATAACCAGAAGCCTCCAGGGATGCCCTGCTAATTGCCTGTTTCCATCTTTGGAGCTGACTGAAACTAAGCGACCCGTCAGTTTCACTTTCAACTCCAAACTCTTACCTGATACTTCATAAGTATTGCATTTCATAACCTGATTTAACTTTCAGCATATTTCACTCTTCTTTCATTCGATTGAAGACTTTCCCCTACATTTCATTTCAGAGGAACCCTGAAACTTCTTCTCACCGATTTGTTAGTTTTTAACAGACAGGATGACTCAAACCATAATCCATCTTAATATTATCTTAATGTAAGTCTAACTACAGCTCTACTACAGACAGCAGTGTGTCTCTACGATCCTCTCGCTCCTCCACGTCTATTCGTGTTGCTTCTTATCTCCTCGATCATGAAGGTGACGCCACTCTGTAGAGTATATCGGCTATAATGTAGTCTGGAATTGAGTATTTATAGGAGATCATTCAGAGAATATCAGAGATCCAGGACAGGAGGACTAAAAGAAAAGTACAGAACGATCTGCTGTTTTAACATCACAGACAGCAGCATGGATTTATCAATACGCAGCGCAGTTAGTCTGCTGATATTTCAGATCGATGTTTGGGAACATAGATCCTGTCAGTCACAGACAAAGGATCAATGAGCCAGGCAGACGAGACCGACATGTTCACTTTAACAACCCCTCTGACCTGAACTCTTTCTTATACTAAAACCTCCCCCCCCCCCCCCCGTCGCCACCTTTCCTCATTTAACTGCTTCAACTTTACATTTCTTTTATCCACACACCTTGAATCATGTGAACTGTATTCTAACCTCCTCATAACAGTCTGAATATTCCGACCATTTGTTCTATTTTATACTCAATTCATCCTCTGAACTCACTTTTCCAGCACACAATTTGGTCCACAGCTTCCCCAGCATTTGGTTTGGCTCCCAGGTATTCATCAAGCTTTGCAATTCAGCTCTCCGCCATTTATTCATTCAGGCTCTGTAATTCAGCAGCCAGCAATCACACCTCATTTTCCAACTCCCCCCTCCCAAAAAAAAGAAAAGCTTTTTCTAGATGGTTTTGCTCTTTTGATGACAATACACAGAATACACAGCGGCTCCATCCTGTAGCTGTACGCTCCAGTCAGAGGCGACATCACTCCTGCTAACGGCGCCGATTCTTCCTGCTTTGCATCCGGCAGCCACAACAGCTTCGAACGCACCCACTGCATTAACCTTCCTGCCAGCCGATCGATGCCATGTCACTGTTAATCTCCATTGCACATATGTGACCTTTTACAAACTTCACTGCCCTTGCGCCCAGGTGATTAATACTGGTCGGGGTAATTGGATGTTAATTGGGGAGACTATTGACCAAAGCCCTGAGAAAACAGTGGGGAGCGATTTGATGATCCATCTCATATTGATAAGCAGACGTGTAGGAGGAGGCAGACAATCGCCGTGTGACAGTAAACATTCATCATCGTTATGACCGGTTGTTTGTGAACGCAGAGGGTCCTGTCATCCCGGGTGAATGTCCTTCTGTGATGCGTCTTGGGAATAAAATCCATTTGTCTTTTCTTGTTTTTTTCTCAGACGGCAGACGAGCTCACAATATTTTTTTTTTTTTAATTGTGTAAGGATTGAGTGACATCTCAACTTAACAAAGACATTGTTCTTCAGCAATGTTTGACTCATTTATAACTATCTATTGTAAAGGAGATATATATTTTGAATACTGGTACTCAATGTGAACTTGGTGATCTTTTAGCTCTTTTGTATCAGAGCGGCTGCACAGATTCTCTACTTCATTATAAGGACCATGGGAATGTGTCTTTCAGAGATAACTAAAAAGTCCCTGACATGTTTTTACAACCAGACAAATGTTTCCGGTAATGTTCAACTTTGACACTGAAATGCACGCCTTAGACCAAACACAATGACTCTGTTGTGTAACAGAACGTCTTTGTATAGCTTAGTTCACCGTTCACAGCACACAAGTTTGCTAACATGCCATTTGCAATCTTGATAGCTAAAAAAATGTGGCTATTTTCGCTTTTCGGTAACTTTTATTGAATGAAATGTGAGTGAGGCTCTCGGAGCGGCTGTGACTAGTTCTAGCTAGCTGTATTGTTTAGGGGTTGCTTCAAATAATGTTTTAAACACAGGCTAGCACTGAGCATGACAATTTCCTAATTCCTCTCAATGCATGTTGGACCCGACTAGCGCGTTAACGGTTAACCGTGCTAGCTGTAGCAGTTCACCGACTATGCTTTCAAGTCATCCCTACGTCATGTTCATGTCCCTACACTTCGCTCCGATATCCATACTTCCATGAGTACACTTACACATAGTACACTATCCGCACTTACTAAATCTAATACTCCGTGGTGCACTTACCGGAAATTACGATCGCGACAGCCGCCGCAGCTCTTCACTTTTAACGGTGAACAAAAGACATCTACAGCTTTACTTTTTAACAATTACAAACCTACAATCCTGCAACACGGCTCCGCTGCAGGCGCTGTCGTCTCGGTAGCTATTTAAAAAAAAAAAAATCAGAGCTGAGCGCCTCTGCCTTGCTCCGCTTCTTCAGCTACGTAGACAAGATGGCAGCCGTTGAGTGTGTAAAGTGTACATCGTTGCACACTCAACGTTTTTGCCGTTATGAGGGCACCATCTGGGTCCTTTAAGTACACTTCTTTTCGCCGCGATCGATGTCGGAACACCCTAAGTACTCAAACTAAGTATAGTAAGTACGGGAAGTATGGATATCGGAACACGGCACAGGCCTCCGTCCTCACCTTTCTCACAGGTACAAGCCAACGTCAGTTAGTAGTGTGACACCCACTTATCGCTCCAAGCTTCACTTGAATATGTTTTGTTTGTGTATATGGTGTGAAAACACAGGTAGAGATTATCAGCCTTTCACCTCAAAAAACATTTATTTTTACCATCTCCAAAATGAAGACGTCTGATGTTGGTATTTAAGGGTTTTTTACTTTTTCAGCATCTCAAAAGCACACTGATGACATCAGACAGAACATTGATTTTCATATGAATCTCTGTAATTCAGCTCGCTGTCAAGCTGGAGCAAATGTGAAACTGGTGTCAGACCAATCAATGGCGCCCTGGCTCACTCCTAATAACTGTGAGCAGTGTTTGTTTTGTATATCAATAAAATGCCCGGCAACAAGAGGCTTGGCTCCGGCGTTGGACTCGGAGAGAACAGATAACAGGAACAGAGAGATGGACACAACACAACCCGGGCAGGAGATCTGTGCCGTCTCTGGTTTTGTCTTTAATCCATTGTCAAATAACTGATGACTGAAAAAAGGGAAGGTGACAAAAAAGTAAAAAAAAAAAAAAATCAATCTGACACACATACGAGTGGGCAAGTAAGATGCTTAAACTTGACAGGCGGGATTGAAGAGGATAAAAAAAAGGGAAACCACAATAGACAAGTGTGGAAATGCTTTGGAAGCATTTTCTTTAGTGCTTCATGAATAAACTGTGTGGAGATCAGTCAGATGAAGCTGTGCTGAAGCTCAGCGCAAAAGCAAACGCAGCTTGAAATAAACTCCCGAGAAACTATCGTCTGAAATAAATGATCCAGGAAAAGAAGCCGTGTTAACACAAAGCATCAGTGCAACGCAGAATGCTTTGTAATCATTTGCAGCAACGATTGACCACCTCACAGCGTGACGCGATCACACCCAGAGAAAATTTAATTCAAGTTCAGAAAAAACATCCCTGTAAAAAGTTGCAGGGTTGCTAAATTATGTCAAAGCTGCTTTTCAACTGCATTTTTTATTTTTTTGGGTCAATTTCCAGCAGGGATCATCTTTTTTTTAAGAAACAATCTTGATGTATCTTCATTTAGCTCTAAAATGAAATCTATTAAATCAAACTTTTGTCTATTTAATTTCAATATAATCACTTCATTGTTGTCTAGCTTTCTTCTGCCTGTATCACAGATCAGATGGATTAAATGAAATTAACAAAACCAAATATTCTTTATTTTATTTTCATTGGTTTTGTATTCCCCTGCTGGTACATTGGCGATCACATGCCCGGCTGTTTGTTATCTAGAAATGTAATTGTGACTTAAACATGGAGCTGTAATGAAACTGATGCATTTATGGATCAGGAAAATAACAATTAGGCCTGGACAGAAAGTGTGCATTCATTTTCAGTAATCCCGTTTGTGAAGCTTTAACCTGGAACATGTAGATGAGCTCCATCATGGAGGGATGAAGTTGTTGCAGCTCCATTTTAAAGCCGTCGCTATCCGAGGAGTTGTAATGTCCAACCTCGCCCTGAGCTGCTGTGGAGAATTTTCACAGACAGCTCGGGGAGGGAAAAAGTCTCGCTCACATTTTCAAGACAAACAGAAATACGGTTGAGCACTTTTTTCTCTACTATAAACACTCGGTCACTGAATACTTAGTCGTGCATGAAGCAAGTTCTTGGCAGGAGTCGGTGCTGAGAGTCAAAACCATGAGGTCACCGGTCAGCCGTCTCACAAATCAGTCTTTGTCTTCAGTGACCTCTTTTATTGGGAAACAATATCGCTCCGAGAAGCAATAAAAAAAAGCAAAAAAAAGCCCCACCGGTGTTTTTGATGGAGAGCCGCCATCTTGTGCTCGCGGAGACAGGAAATTCAGGGTGACACGGCTCAAGTAGCACACCTGTGACGCCAGCACCACCTGCTCCACCACTGCAGGCGAGACTGAGTCCCATTTACATCAGACCAACACACACGAGGCACATGAACTGAAGCAGGGTTCGGTTTCTAATGCCACTCAATTAACGCCGGTCGTTGGAGCTGTAAGGCTAATTAGAACATGAACCTGTACATATCACTTCCATAACTGCACACCGTGCTCTTTATATAGTGTGACATTCAAGGAGCTGCTCATTAGACTTGTTGGCCAGAACTCTGAACTTATTACTTCTTAATTTCCGGCTACCTGTGGAAAAGTTAGTAATTAATGACATCAGTCCAACAGCCCAGATATATCACAGGTTAAACTCCAAAGCACTGCAGCTTATAGCTGATGAAAGTTGGAAAAATGAGGCTGTTGTATTCACAAAACTGCTGGGCACGTGCAAGAATATAAAGTGCTTTATTGGGACTATTTTTAAGAGTGGAATAAAAGACATTCGGTGCTCTAGTGAGTGTTTGAGGCAGCAGGACAATGTAGACGAGACTGAGACATAATAATAGTAACAATAATAATGTAAATAAAGAAACAGTGTGGCTCATTAATGTGTTTTAGCTCTATCGCAAAGAGGAAAACCATGTAGCTACGGATACACACAATATTTGGTTATTACTAATAACTAACTAACTTAGTTATGATCAGCTTAGTGTTGTTAAGGTACCTGGACTTTATTCCATTACATGACAACTCACATTTTATGAGGATTTCAAGGTTTCAAGTTGATTTAATAACCGTCATACAGCACAGCCGTGCATAATGAAAATGCATGGTGCATTTTTAAAACGGTTGATGTAAACAGTAGCAACACGATGGTGATGATAACATGTTAGGATGTACGTATTTCATTATTACACTGCCGGCATTCTGTGGACAGCACATAAAGAATTTCATTGCATAATTGAAAACACGTTTCTTTACTGTGCATATGACAATAAACACTTTGAATCTTGAATCTTCTGCATCTTGATATTAAAAGGTCGATATCGACACTGACTGCCTGTGAGCACCGAGCATCAATGATGTAAACACTGAGTCCTCCTCTCCTCATCCCACTGAAGTCATGCGCTCCGTCAGCTGGTAACACAGTCCACCCAACGACTCAACAGCTTGAATTTGGGTCCCGTTTCGTCAATTTAATTTTCCTTTATAATAACGTAACATAACAATGTAGCATAATCTGATGAGCTCTCAGCCGCTGCATGTTGTTTGTTTTACGTGTAAAATATTTCTTACTTGTTAGTTTTGGTACAAGTTTGGAAATCACCCTGAAAGCGTGACAGCTAACAGACAGCTATTCAGCGCTGCATGTGTTGTGCCGCGGTAATTCAATGTACCCCACAGCCGCAGATGTAACCTGCTCACTGGGGGGAGAAAGACGGAGAGCCTCTTTGGGGACGGCGTGCTGGCCGACAAGGACGCTGGCCTCCAAACATGCGTGGAGCAGGAGGGCAGATTGGGTTTTTTGGCAGAGTTACAGTGCCGAGGAACAGAGGGAGATAATGAAAGATGGGAGGAGAATGAGCAGCATGGGGCAACCTGCTGTGTCAAGCTAGAACCGGGAGATTATGAGAGGAACGAGTGCATCTGTAGAGGCGTCGTGTGGAGGGGAGGTTGTCGTCATGTACCTGCTGGCACGCTCAAGGTTGTGCTGTTAAAAAAAAGAAAATGTGTGTAGTGATAATTTAGTTTAAAGTCTAAATAAATGTGCACACACGGAAGTATTCAGTTTGCACAGCATTAGCAATTTACAGCGACTGAATATCTGATATAACAGTATAAAGAAAACACATTTAGGTTACGCAACATTGGAATTAACGTGTTTGATCCATTATGTTGTGGTCCAAATACATCAGATCCACGTAATTGCTGTATTTTAGAATTAATGGAAATTGGTTAATTATGTAATAAGGAGCTTATGTGTCTGACTGGAACTAATTAAGCCTGTTGGAATGATAAAAAAACCCTGAATTTTGAAAATATACCACAACAGATGATTATGATGACGACGACTGATCAGCATCAGAGACAAGCAGACGCTGTCAGACTATAACAACACTGATTCAAAGAAGTTTGGATAGCTATTAACTGGAATTGAATAGTATAACTTATATGTTGTTGGTTGAGTTTGTTATCACACGTATAAAAGGCCAAATCCAATCACAAGAACCTTCATCAGAACAGTCCTGCTAAAAGAAAACTAGCGTACCTTGACAGAGAAATAACTACCGTCGACTCCCGTCTCAGCTGCTCAAATGAAAAAGAAATGACGTCCCTCCCGAAGATGTAAAGGTGGTAGCAATAATAATATACCATCGGCCTTTATAACCCAGTAAGTGTTTACATTGATAGTTACTGAAATTGTTTAACCTTTGCCTGAACCGAATGATTTTCCATTTCCACAGCGATGACATGCAGCTACACAGAAATGACTCCTTTGACCTCTTTCACATGCTCTTTTATTCTGTCAAGCTTAACTTGTCAATTGATGGCACCATTTTGATGAAGAAACAACCAAGAAAAATACCCTGGCAGGAAGTCTAAAGGCGGACTATAATTGCTGCTGTAGTGTGCTGAAAAGGCTATTCAAATGCCATTCTGCACACAGTGATTGGCTTTCCTCTCCTCCTCCCATTTGCCCTCTCTCAATGCTTTCCCTGTCATTCAAAACACGAGGAGGCCTTTTCACAAGCTTGGAATAGTTTGCATGGCAGAATAACAAGCTAATTAGAGCTCCTCCAGTGATGGATGGTTGAGAGAGGGTACGAGATGTGGGCACGAGGGCAGAGCGGCACCCCGATAGCGTCACAACCATCTGCCCCACTTTGACGGCTTAATTGGAAGAGCGATGGGGGATATTTGGGACGCAGCCTAATGACTGGGCTGACCCGGTGTGGACGGCTAATGCCATTTTGCCCCTATTTGTATCCCATATGTTTGGCACTCAGCAGCCTTTTGTTTTGTTTCTCAGGTTGTGATTGTGTTGTTGAGGTCAATAGGGGTCAGTAAGTTGCCTTAAGCGGCCATCTTAGTGTCATATTCAGGATGAAGGATGAGGACCATTTTTAAATAAACCACTTAAAAATAATCTGGGGCTCTTTCGTGCTTGGGATGCCTGGGTTAAATTAGTCAAGTGAGCGATGCTTTGTGCAGTCGTGTGTCTTTAAGAAAACATTTTTGATCTGTCCGTGCCTATAAGGTGCTTAATGGTTTCGCTAATACATATTTAATGAACGTTAATTGCTGCATAGATGTTTGTTCACTGGAAAGGCTTTTCTTAGGAAATGTCCAGGAAGTTTTTGTACCAAACAAAAGAGTTGAAATTGTGAATAGATAAAGAATAACTTCAGCAACAGTACAAATAGGGACTCAGCACATAGTCCGGGGCATCTAACCTCCGCTAGCTTAGCTGGATTTCTACTGAAAAGCTGACTAAATTTACCACTCTTCTGCAGCAGCTTCCTGTTGACGGGAAGTCCCGACGAGTCGATTACCGAGTGCAGTAGAGTTCCGCGGCTCATGGATGAAAATGTATGATTATGACTCCATGGAAAAGCAATCAAAGTTCATATGTGTCTTACCTGCCAGTTTATAACAGTTATTATCGAGAGCGGACAGGGAAAAGAACGGAATTGAGCATTTCTAACCGCACTCGGTAATCGTCGCGTCAGGACTTCCCCGACCCGGAAGCTGATGGAGGAGAGTTAAAGTCTGTTTTTAGCTTCACAATAGAAATCCAGCTAAGCTAGCGGAGGTTAGATGCCCCGGACTATGTGCTGAGACCCTATTTGTACTGTTGCTGAAGTTTGGTGCTGTTCTGAGCATTATTTGTGGCTTTTTGGTGGCGGTTTATATTTGGATCCATTTACTGCAGTGTATTGTTGTCGTGCGGTCGTTTCTGAGGTTGATAAAACTCCGTAAATTAGTGGTCTGCTAACTTGATCTCTCGAGAGGGAGTCTAACACAGTTTCATGGTGATTTAGACCATGGATTAAATTTACACCGGAATATCCCTTTAAGAAAACGTTTGGATCCGACCGTGCCTATAAATTGTTTAATGGTTTCGCTAATACATATTTAATGAACGTTAATTGCTGCATAGATGTTTGTTCACTGGAAAGGCTTTTCTTAGGAAATGTCCAGGAAGTTTTTGTACCAAACAAAAGAGTTGAAATTGTGAATAAATAAAGAATAAAGAAATATAAAGAAGTAAATTAACACACACACACTGGTGGCAGCGAGCGACCACACGATGCCTGACCACTGGGAGCAATTTGGGGTTCGGTGTCGTGCCCGAGGACACTTTGACATGTGCAGAAGAGGAGGTGGGGATCAAAACACCAACCCTGTGATTACAGCTGGCCCTGCTCCACCTCCGTAAGCCACTGACCAGTATTAAACCAATGTGATGCTATTTCCCAAACCTTACCTTGCCTTCTTTCCTTTTAATCATAACCAACCTGGTGTGATGAGATGTCCCCAATGAAAGACTCGAGGATGAACCAAAACAGTGAGGTTGCCGGCTTGAAAACCAAAAAACAAGCAGCTGAAAGACGTTTTAAAAAGCTTGGATGACTATCCTTTGTGGGTTTGTCATTATATGACGCCTCTACAGCTCGGTCAGCTTCAAACTACGACGCTCTACCCACCCATCGAGCATCAGTCCTGCACATGAAGGGCTAGTTAGCAATAATACATACGCAGACTTTATGTTTTTTAGAAGTATGTAACGCTATTTTTCCTGGACCGGTGTTAATGGATCGGATGCTGCATGTGTGAAATGAAATGCGAAAGAAAAACAAAGTGACCATTGGAGATTCAGGAGGCTGCTTTCTTCTTTACTTCTGAACAAATGCAGTGTCCACACTTTTGCCTGTTTTTTTTTTTTTTTTCCTTTCTAGCCCAGGATGGATCTAATTTTGCTGAGCCATAATTCTTCCCCGCCATCATTCCTCACTAAGACCTCTTAAAAGCTATTTGTCTGGCCCACTCTTCTTTGCCCATTTAGAGTATACAGGCCTGCCCTGAGAGGTGAGTTGCTGATGAGGCGAATATATTATTAAAAACGCATTAGACATCACTGCAAGGGAGATAATTTGTCCTGAAGCAAGCTCTGCATCAGATATAAGGTTACAACTGTCGGATCCATCACTGTAGGAACCAACAAGGCCCGGGTGCAATGAGTTTGTACTCACAGACGCATACCTGACTCCGGTTATGACCTGCGTTACCCTCCCTGTCAACTTCATCCACCCAAACACAATTTTCATGCCGCTGTGGTTGAATGGCATGAGTTTGATGTGGAGCTGGACGGCGGGATGGGAAGTGAACTCCACGCTCGTGAATTTTTACTCTCTTATTCTATTACTACCTCTCTGGCCCTTTATTCGTGTGGACATTCGTGCTCGTAACGCTAGCGAGGCCCGAGCTCGGATATCATTGGTTGTGGAAACATTCCTGACTCTCGTGTGTACTTCCCCTCCCGTTCCTCCAGTTAAAGGAGGAAAAAAAAAAAAGCGATCTTTGAGAAGAAGCAGATGTCAAACATCAGGTTTGGTTGCCATTGTATAACACATAACAAATTACCACGGATCACCATCCTATCGTTTTCAAAAGCCGCAGGATCAATAGCGCGGTAACGTTAGATGCTGCTAATTCTCGACATCACTTCCCGATTGCATCACTGCTCCCTGAAGCCTTATTGCACTGGCGATAGGGTCACCACATGCTCGTGGCAGTGAATGATCCAGTCACCCCCTCAGAGTGCCCTAATCCAAATTATTCTCCTGTTGACCACTCGGAGAGAGGAAAATGTAAAAAAAAGGGAAAGAGTGACCCAGCAAACGCAGGCTATTTCTGTCAGGTATTGTGAGTTTGATTCACTGTGTCACATTTAAAGAGGCGAGGGAGACCGGCCTGGCCTGGTCCTCATTAGTGCATGTTTAGCTTCAGGTTAGAGTCGGACCCAGGCCTATTGTCACACTGGATCAGATGACCAGTATAAACACCTTTAATCAAAGTAGGGTGTCTGCTCAGCGCTGCTCGCAAACGCAAACTGGCAGCCCAGCCCGGCCTTACAGTAACCATAGACCCGCTGTAACATTCCCTCCTAATGTAGCCGTCACACTCGCTTGCTCCGACATCTGCCGGGCAACCAACAGCACGCGGGCAGCGTATTAAAGCATCTGCATATTTTCCTTTAGTTCTTTCCCCTCCTGTAATCCAGAGGGTTGTTGGTTATCCTCATTAAGCTCGAGGTCAGTTTAAACAGGGCAGACCACCCATGGAGATCAAATTGCCTCCGCCATCCTCGATCCCTCCCTCCTCCATCTACCAACTCCTGAATTCATCACCAGACATTCGCCACACATCTCACATCTAACTAAGCTGCCATGTCCTGGAGATCAAACGGGGGAGTGAAACATTTGGTCCTTTGTCACAGTGCCGTTATCATGGGAGGTTGTGTTATAAAAAGATGGAAAAGGACTCGATGCAGAGGATGAAAGGCATTGTGGGGGATTGGAATAGATTAGTGCAGGAAAGCAGTTATTTAGAGTGCACTGTGGTAGTTTTGGGGTGATAAGTGAACAGAGGGCCGCGGGGGCGTGGTGCGTCTGCAAGTGGATTGATGAGTTGGCGAATTGGGCCTGCTATGGCGGCGAGGGGAGACAGAACCCTGCCATTATCTGGAAATGAGTTACACGTCCTCCCCCGCGACCCGGCTGCTGTCACATGCCCCTGACTGAATGATAAGAGCTGTCCAGATGCGCCGCCGGGGGACGTTTCCACACACGAGTGGACACAAATATGAGATATTTTGTGGAGAGGGTTACATGGGTGATTTATTGGAATTTCATCGACATTTGTTCCTTAAAAAACTTATTTCAGGAAGAAATGGGGCTGGCTCAGAAGCTTTTATTAATATCTGCCAGACATAAGGTTGCACCATGTAGGGATAACCAATGACAACAACCAATCGGATATGAATTTATATATACAGTATATATATTTATTTATTATTTTTTTTTTTTTTATAAAAACACAGAAAGACTGTGAAGCTGCCTTTTTCTTCTTAAGTTTTCTTGGTCACTTTCCATCAACGTGCTCTAAAAACTCCAGTATGGGTTTAATTTGTGATAAGACGATGTGAAAATATGAAGAAAAGATTCAACGTTAACTGTTAATGTATTCAGTCAACAACTGTGGAGCTACTTTGACAACAGCTCCCATTCAAACTTGACAAGTTTTAGCATTTATACATATGTTTTTACTAGTTAAACTGTTTCAAGTCAGATCTGCACCATTCAACCTCATCATTTTAGCTTTTAGTCAGATTTAAGTTACATCCAGGATCAGCACAGATCCTGTTTTTTAATGGTAACAGGTTGACGATGTTCACATCAAACCTGCCAGCAGTGATGTACAGAAACGCTCGCTGCAATGTGCCAGACAGACAGAAGCTTTTTGTTTTGAATGTTGTGATTGGCACATACAGATGTTTTGACACTTTTTTTGTTGCTTGATGTAAAAGGCACTTGGTGTGATTTTGTCCTATTGTAGTTTTAATACTGAGCATGTAGACTGGAAAAAAAAAAAAAAAAAAATGCTTTTTTACTTGCAAGTGACATTTTCAAGAAGACGTGTCTTGTATTATTCAAAAGACTTCAAAAACAGCTCTGCTGATTACAACATTGTTAGACTTTTGGAGAGTTTGGTAACTGGTGCAGATAATTGTGATGTTCAGTAAAATCTAAGATGCATTTGAATGTGTATCTCTGCAGTCTCCCACCTCCTTCTCTCCCATTGGAATAATGCGTATCACCAGAATTAAGTCAGATTATGTAGAACTCAAAGACGATGCTCCTGAATGTACTTTTTTACTGAGCTGATGGATGTCACACACAGCTGATACCATGTAAATAGAGGTCACTTCATATTTTATTCAATCTAACAAATAATCAGTGCTGTTGTTTTCCTGGAGAAGACTGTCTGTCTTGTAATATGTGCCAGACTTTAATCGTCTTGTCCACCTTGAACAATGTTATTGTTGTGTACAGTTAGGGTACTGTAGACACATTTTGTTTGAGATGTTTCTGACTAAAATGAAAGAATCTGCTGTCTGCAACACCAATTTGTTGATTAAAGAGTGTTGTAGGAGACACTGCTACCACTATATGTTCAGTCATTGTACCAACAGATCTCATTAATTCCTCCTCCTCCAGTGATATTTAAACACATATTGAGTAATATTGTTGTGAAGCAAAACAACTCAAACACAGAGGCCAGAAAAAGGGCCGGTTTAATTAAAGGAGACTTAGACAGAAATACCTACAGCAGCTGCTCGAAGCCGACAAACCAGACCTCGGTAAACAGCTGAGAGAAGAAGAAACACAACATGTAGGCAGACTGCTAAACAGCATCGGCCTCCATTCTTCATTGTGTGTGAAACACTTTGGGTTGTCTGACAAACAAGGGAAACTCCACAGTCTAATTAAATAATTGAATGCACCTGGGGGCATTGGAGACAGGCAAGCAGGGCTGATGAGGGAACAAGCAACAGGTGTGAAGAGCAGCGCAGCGCTGTTGGCCAGGTAAAGAACAGCGGATCTGATCAGATCTTCAAGAACTTACCCAATGATTTCCACAGTTAATGCCCCAAATCTCCCAATAACCCAATGATGTATGAACCCAACCTCCAGGAAACACACTAGTTTGGAGCCAGAGCTACAGGTGTGTGTTGGTCAGTGGAGGAGTCATCTTATTCTCTGATCTGGATTAGACTGTGTTGTTTAATCTGTGTTATTGTAGCTGCTTGTGGTAATCAGGGGTCTTTTCCCGGACAGCAGAAGGAATAACCCGGGGAGTGCTGTGTTTCCTAGTTGGAGTTTTCCCGGAGATGTCACAGCGGAGCTCATGGTGATGCTGCTAAACCGACTGATGACTGATGCGCTGACTGAACAACAGAACTGTAAGTACATGGCTTAAATATTGTAAACGTCGGTGTGGTTGAATTGGATTACAAACTCTGCTTTGTCTAGCTTGATTTCCTGTTTTGAAATGGTTTGTGGGGTTCCACGGGAAAACCCTGAGTGGACCTTTGAGTTACCGTTTTCTTTTGGTTGTTTGTGAAACGGATTGAACTGAAATGTTTGGCTTGTGGGTAAAACCAATCGGACTCCCTGAGTGGGTTGAACTCTGAGACTGTGGGCCTCACACGTATACATCCAGTTGCTTGGTTTGCTCATTTATCAGTGTTTTATCAGTTATTTTTAGTGTTGAAAATCATGTTGTGGTCTTTGCAGTGCTGACTGCATGATCAAATGTTATTCGCTATTTGCTGTATGCTTTCGTATAGTTTGACTGAATTTTCAGACTCTACTCTGACTGTCAGCCCACTTTTTCTTACTTCAAAGTGGCAAACTTTCTATGAAAAAGTGGCAGCCCAGATACACAAAACCAATAAACCACCGACGTGTTCAGAACTTATAGTAGACAGACAAACAAACATATACTTGTACATATTATCTGGCCATCCTCTTCTCACTGGATTCATCCACCTCATCTCCAGCCTATAAAAGCACGGCAACTCTTGGATACCATTACTCTCTACATAAGTACAATACTTTGTTTTATCAATAGAAATGGCTACGCTGAGGAAGAAGCTGTGGGATACCCATTCACTGGACACATACAAGGAGCTGAATGAAGCAAAACTGTGGCCAAAGGAAGCCAGCTGCTGCAAAAAGTACATCATATTCTTTACCAGATACGGATGTGTGCGTTTGTTTTGTTCTGTCCCAGTTGCTCATCTCACTTGACTAACAACTCTTAGTGATTGACTGACTAAAACACATATAACTATACCATGCTGCCTTTGTCTGAGGACTTTGAGGATGAACTGGCAGAAAGAGTGAGGGGACAAGAGGACAAGCATCAGTGATTTTGACTATATATTCTGCCCCTTTTCAGAGGTAAGCCTGCTGTTCTGGAGGCTGCAGTGCTCAAGCTGATCTTCAGAAACATCAATCCTCACATGAAGACCAAGCTCCGGGGCAGAGTCGCTGCTGCGGATGAACTGGTGGGACTGGTACAGCAACTGTAAAAAGACAACGCAAGTCAATCTCAATATGAGCTGCTGAAAATACAAGTTGTGAGGCAAAAGGAAAAAGACAGAGTGGATTTGCTTGTCCCCATCATGAAAGAACAATGCCCCCCATGTGGTCTACCACTGGAGATGCAAAAGCAGTCATGCTTCATATTCCTGTCAGTATTTAAATTGGTCGAAGAAACCCAAGCCAACGTATCAATACCACCCACAGGAATCCCACCGACAGCCCTCCCAATCAGCAGATGAACATATCCGGCCTTTAGGTAACACCTAATCCTTACAGCACAGTCGTCATCATGTGTCACCTTAAAATACTTTGTGCATAGACTGAGGAAATGGGAAGCAGAGTCCATATTGATCCAGACAAGACTGAGACTGTGTATAACTTCCAGGTACCCACCAACCTGAGGGCTCTACAGAGGTCCCTGGGCATGGCAGGGTGGTATCGATGCACAAAGCCATCTGGTAAGCCCAAAACCCTCTTCATAGTCTATACCGACCAGAAAGGACGAGTGGTCGTACTGGTCCAAAAATAAGACCCAGGAACAGAGGAAGTGCTTGCATTTGCCGCCCAAACCCTGAATCCAGCTGACAAGAACTGTGCCGCCAACGAGTTTAATGCTTGGCTGTGACGTGTATCTTGGAGAAGTGAAAGAGACATCTGGAGGGTTTTATTTTCACCTTGCTCATGGAACATACCTCTAATCTGAGAGGTGTTAAAACCAATCAAACCCAGCGCTCGGCTCATCGGGTGGGCACTCAGGCTTCAGGAATTCACTTCCAATGTAGAATACAGTGCCAGATGCCCCAACAGTAGATCAGCCCTCCTTCTTTGTGATCGCCAACATCATGTCTGCCTCCTCAGGGTCATTCAGCGAGTCTCCCATCTTCACCGAGGCAGGCACAACAAAGGGTTGCTGATTGTCAGGCACTATATCAAAAGTCCAGCTGACCCTCTGCTTGAGATTGTGAAGTCTGCATTACTGTAGCCACTTTTCGAGGAGCTGTTAGCCATGGCATGCTAACACTGCTATCCTGACTGACAGACTGACTGAACGGGTGTAAATGTTGTAAATAGTCCTTGTGGTTCAGCTGCGATTACAAACCTTGCCTAGTTTGATTTCCTGATTTGATTTGTTGGGATCGACTGTAAATCTCTTGACTTACCGTTTTCCTTTTTGTTGTTTGTGAACTGGATTCAGCTGAACTGTTTGGGACTCCAACTGGACCCGTTTAGTTTGTTAAAATCTCTCACATACACATGCACTTGGTTTGCTGGCTTGGTTTGCTCATTTTTTAGTGTTGAAACTTGCATTGTGGTGCCGTCTCTGTTCTTTGCAGTGTTGATGTATATTTGAATGCTGGTCACTGTTTGCTGTATGCTTTTTGTGCGGTTTGACTCAAATCTTCTGCACCCTTTTCTCACTTTAGCACGTCAAACCCACTACAATATACTGTTTTTGTCTTTTAAGAGGGCTTTGCCTTGACTTTCAGACTCGCATTCATGTTCTGTTTTTCCCTAAACTCAAAGCAAAATAATATAATCATTTTATCTCACAATAACAGCTTCAGAATCACATTGATGGTGACTTGTAATGGAATGAGTGCTGTCTCTGTCTCAGCCAATCCGTCCCCCAATCATTTGTTTCTGCAGTGAACTTCAGTGAGTGAGTAGGATCAGTGGGCACAGCAGTACATCACACACACGACCAACTGTCAGAGAAACTGGATCGTGTTTTGTGAGGAAAATGTTTTTTCCCTCTGATGTCCACAGGCTGCTCTGCCTCAGCTCTCTGTGAATTACAGAGTTCCCTGAAAGCAACATCTGACTGCTGCTAACGCTAGCGAATTCTGCTTGGAGCGCCAGGTAGCATTGTTGTTTAGCAGCAGCTTTTAACTTGCCGTAAGGATTTATTTATTTTTCTATTTTTATTTTGTGGTCTGTAGATCAGGGTGCACTGCAGCTCAGTTGCCTCGACGAACATCCTGACAGAAGTGAAGATACCAAGGGGTTAGTTTTTGATTGTGATCCAAGTCAGCACTAGCAGATAGCACGTTAAACACAGGCGTTATTGTCTTTTGTTAAAATGTTGCTAGCTAGGCATGCATGTTCTGAGCTGTGTGTTACTCCAAGACTGACGTTTTCAAGACAAAACATTGTTACACTGTGCCGAGTTCTGTTTGTAGCTAGCAAGTAATGTTTCATAACATCTGTAACACATCTGTTGTGAATATAAATCCAAGGTTTCTTTAACAATATGTCACACAAAATACCTATTTCTGCATAATTTGGCTGTAGTTGTAACCAATCTATGATTTGACAAGGAGGCAATTCATCTTTTCTTGTTTTTTCTTTAGTGAAATATTCTTTGTGTTGAAGGTTTGATGGTGGAGGTTGGACCCTGTACGGTGAATATTCTTCACTTTTATATATGTTGCAGACCTATACACATGTTCCACCCTATACACTGTTCGCATTCTGAAGAGGTGTAGATGGTAAACTGATATGTTTACCACCATGAATTTTAAAAACTGCTTTTACGGTTTTATTTTTACTATCACAAAATCCTCATAGTGACTTTTAGTTACTGGTAATAATTGCCATTTCCCCCCCTCATAAGCTAAAGGCTGTGTTTACAGCCTCACAACCCTTTGGCTTGTTAAATTTAACAGGCTCAATTAAAAGTGTTAACAACCCAAACCACAGTATAGAAACTTTAAGAAAAAAAGCACGATTGGTTTCAAGTTGCCCTCCATTCAAGCAAAAACATGTACAATACCTCCTTTTTTTTTTTTTTTGTCTCCTTTTGATGGACATCGTTTCCTTCATTCTTCCATCGCTGCGGTGAAATGCAGTCTGTGCATCAATAACAGCAAACTTTGGACTGCTCTCATGATCAATAAAGCAGCACTCTAGAGTTGGATTCCTGTAAGCAGGAAATCCCACCTCAATTATTCACATAACGATCATTTATATTTTGTAAAAAAAGAAGAGAAAAAAAAGGGTTGCCTGTGTCAATCCAGGATTTATTTATTTATTTTGATAAGTTAGTTTTAAATGCACCCAAAACACAAGATACAATGGGGTCCAATGTGCCTGTTTTTGTTCTTCGTCACACTCCTTGTAATGTGTCTGTTGTTCCACTGCCACAACAAACACCACTGTTTGCTTTACCAAGGTATATATAGAGGCAGGAAGTTTATATAGCCCGCTTATTATCAGTAGAAAGTAGAACGACTGGAGGAAAAGTGATTTACCTTCTGCTTAACATCCCCTTAAAAGCTGTGTGGGGATTTATCCTCGGCACAGGATCACACAATTTTTTAGGGTGTACGCTTATTTTTTTGTTGTTGCTCAGAGATGTGGTTTCTCTGTTAACTGCTATAAAATATGTCAGTTATTTTCTCAGCTGCATCATAAACGCCTCAAACTGAAACCATTTCTGGGGTTTAAGGTGAATTAGAAGCCTCAATGTCGCCCAGGAATGTGCACATTCTTTGCTTTGGGTTTAACCTTGGCCCTGGTGCTCTGGCACTGGTCAGCTCAGCATCTGGCATGCTAAATAGAATTGCCAATGTGTTGGAGCAGATATGGAACTAGTCTCTATTTGTCTGATGGCTTTGGGTTTGTGTTTGAGAGGAGAGCAACTACTACTGATAAGAGGCCGGCTGGACTGTAACAGTAATGTTTTTTTTTTCCCTCGACAAAACAATTGTGTTAAAGAGGCAGCAGAGTGCAATATCATATGGCTGCTGTGGATTCATGTGTAGGAAATAAAAACAAGACATCAACGCAGGATATTTGCTCGTCTGTCCTCGGTCCCCGGTCAGGAAATTAATACTGACTCAAACACGTTTAACCTCTCATGGTTTGTGACTCATCACTCCATCCATCCCCGACTCTATTTGCACTGACACAGACAGCAGCGAGGACATTTTTGTTTCATCAGCAAGTGTCCCCCTTTAATTGCCTCCCCGAACCCTGTGGAGCAAATTAAAAAGTTTGCTGTGTTTTGCTTACTTGCATTTCACTTTGTTTCTTCGGCAGCAGATTGCTCTGATCGCTCTTCACCTCGAGACCTTGTTGTGGATAAAGAAGCATTACAGTCAGAGCGAATGCGTCTCCGTTCTGCAGCACTACACTTCTGAACAGAAAGTAAATGTGATTTCCGTAGGGTGCTTTTTTCCCCCCTATACATCCATAGGCTACTTATTTTCCTGATGTACAACAATTACCACAGAAAAAAACAGCCTTCTCTGGAACAGAAATATGTTGAGTTTAGCTCAAAGATGCATTAAGGAAGTTTGTTTTTGTCACGTAGACAAACATCAGATGTGTGTCTAGCTCCTTCTGTCTGTTGTTTTAACAATTAATTTCTTATAAACACATCTGCACAGAGTGAACAATGTCAGCGCACACTTCAAGTCAAGGCTACATTTACACAATGACGGTCTGAACAGAAGACGCAAAAGTGGCGTCGCGTCTTCACTTTTTATGAGCGTTTTCAGGAGGAAATCTGCGTGCATATGGTGACGCAAAAGTGTGTGGAATTCGATTGGGTATGCATGCCAGGCGGTTAGGGTCTCGTCCAAAGCCGCCTGGGTCGCCTCCGACGAATTGGTGCATCCAAAATTTGATAGAGGTAATTACAGATCCTTCTCTGTTCAGTAATACTATCTGTACATATCCTGTACATTTCGTGGAAAGACTCCTGTACGTTTATTAGAGCTGCCAGAGCAGCTTGAAGGTCCGATGCATGGAAATAATCCAACATGTTTGTTTATTTCCCTGTACTGGCGCATGTATGTGACGTAAACGCGTACACGACGTGAGCAGATCTGAGCAGAGTTTTGCGTTTTGCCAGTGTACACGGAAACACTGCAGCGGAGCGTATTCAACTTTTCCACTCTGGAGGATGGGTTCAGATTTTTGCGTTTTCAAGCCCCAAAACGCCGTCACCGTGTAAACGAAAAGCACTTCCGATAAAATATTTTGTCGTGTTTACCCGCAAGCATCCTCGTATTAACGGGGTCCAAGTCTCCGGCCTCCTCATACATGCAAGTCCAGTATTCAGTGTCCTTTTTGCTCTGTTTTTGGTCTTCACCATCTCCTGAGGAAAGTATCCGACTCTTTTTTTCAGCAAAATGCTAAACGTTCATCTGCTAGTTGCTGACTTTGTCCATCCACTATGCACTCAAAACATCTGCTTCTGCTGCTGTAAACAGAATGGAAAGCAAATGTTGCAAGCCGAGAAATCAAAACAATTAGCACAGATGCTAAAATGTATGCTAATGTACGCTAAAGTATGTTGCTGTTGCTGGTTTGGTGTGTTCGTTGTCCTAATGATGTCACTCATTGGCCCCACGAAGGTCTTAGTTAGTAAAGGAAGTTGCAAAGCAGGTGAACAAAGTTTTGTGTCGACCAGTAAATGACGTCCAACTCTGTAAACTGAGAGTAAGCGAAACGTATTGGAGGTTTTTTGAGAACGAGGGCAGGATAGCAGAGAAAATGAATGTGTGTGTTTTCCAGTCACAATGCAGGTGACATGCTTACACCAGCATATACTCTGTTGTATTCATAGTCGCTGTAGCCAACTCTCTCACTCTATTTGCTGCTCCGGTAAACAAATCTTTGCAGGTTGATGTAAAACGGATCGTTACCGGTGAGTCGGGCCTGATAGTCGCCAGACACACCTGATTAAAAACGAGTGTTTGCTGTGAAATGGAGAGAGATCTATCTGGTGTCGTTTGTTAAAAATACACTGATATCTAAAGCAACACGTGACATTGATCCAACTTTAGTTCATTCACAAAACTCTTTTTTTATTAAAAACATCAACTTCTTTCTTTTATCTTTTTCTTGAACATGATTTTAATAAAGATAAGATAAGAACCTGAACTAATACTGAGCAGTCGGCTTCATCAGGCTCGATCAGGTAAAGACTTTTTATATTAAACATTTCTTTTTTTCTTTTCCTGACAATTAATTCATCAAAATTCAAAGACAAACTAAACTTCAAGTGAATCACAAAATATCACAGCACTAAAATCCTGCAGTACATACATGATACATTAAATCATACATGAAGTACAAAGACAAACGCTCGAGGTCAAAATGACAACGTGATGTTAACGAGCGTGTTTCTGTCCTCTGTGATGTTATTTCTTTCACAGCAGTCTGACAATCAGCTATATTAGATGGAGGTAAAGACATTACACAATACATCCCACTCATCCACTGCACACTCCACTGATGTCACTGATTCACACATCTGAATCTCTTTTATTTAAGCTAACTTGGAAACAGAAATGTTCCCCTGCTGCCTGTTAAAATGTGAGTTACTGAACTCGGGCTGCATCATTAATTCAGCGTCGTCTCATGAGACGCGATAATGTAAAACAAACCCGACGAAACAAGTTCAATAACTTAAGATATGGAATTAACTACTCAGATTTTTGTGATTTACATTTTCTACAGTTTTGAAGTTTGACACAAAGAACTGGCAAGAATCCCGGGTCAGCTTCAGATGTTTTGTATAGAATATGAGTCATATCAGCATAATAACTCAGATGTGCTGATCGTGTTGCTCTCAGAAGTTCATTCATTAAAGTCCAAAGACTTCAGGTCAGCTGAACTCACGCTGATTAGTTCTCAAGTGTTCTCAAACTAACGACTATAACTTGTAATTGATGAACTTTGCTTGACTTAATAAGTTACTTCTTTATTATCTCAGTGATGCTAAAAAGTCAGCCTGTATAATGACATAAATTGTGCATGATGATATTTCTTTAATTAAATTAATTTGAGTGTCCAGGATAACTTGCATATAATAGTTGGGCTGTTAGAACAAATTCACAACACAGCAGCGACTGAACTACAACAGCACGGACATAACGAGGGAGGGACGGCGCTGATTAACCCACGACCCGTTCATCACGTGTGTCTTACCTGCTGTTTGAACACCATCTATGAACTGGTTTCACCGTTTGCACCAAAATGTTGTTGTCGATAGCACAACATCTTATCTACAAGCTAATTATCTGCATCCTAAGATAAAGTCCCCGGACTCCCTTAAAAAATATCTACCTTTTTTTTAAAACTAAACTGTCTATGACAATTTTTCAATCATTTGGGCATTTTGGTAAATTCGGAAAATGTTACAAGAAGGCGAGTTGATTTCTGAGTCTCATTTCCAACTCGTCAGATAAAACGGGTTTGGAATAAAACTCAAAAATCAACTTTCTTCTTACAAATAGCACCTTTTAAGATCCTCCTCTTGTGTGTAAAAACATTGCATCCATTTGTCGCTGTGATATTCATGTTTATTCGGTCACTCATGTCGAGACGCATGGTGTCATCTGCACGTACGTAGAGCTGTCCACTTGTGATCTGATCACCAAAGAACAGAAGGACAGAAATAATCCAGTTAGTGGATGGATTGAAAAGAGTCGAGGGACAATGCTCACATTGAGCTGCAGCACTGGGACGGTAATGTCTCCCTTCCTTTCCTATACCTCACTTTCCTCCATTTCCTTTCATAGATCCTGTGTTACTTCGACTAACGGAAAGCACTTAAGTCACATTTTCTTCATTTTTGGCCAGTAATGGCTGGTACCTACACATTTCTTGGTCAGCTCACTCACTAAGAAACCTTCAAAATCTAAAATATAATTTTCCATTTCAGCCCTGACATTTTTCATTTCACGTTGAAATGTCAGACTGAGGGGATGAAACGATCATCTGCGGTTTTACTCCAGAACCGAGCACCTAAATCTCTGCATGAGCCTCCTCTCTTGCCGTAGTTATTGGTCAGTATGGGTAGTTTAGATTTCATACGTGAGGAGAGAGGGAGAGGGTGTTTGGACGGAGGAAGGAACCAGCTGTGAATGGCAGGAAGGGGCTATGCGTTGGAACCGAGATGCAGGGCTCCATACGCTGGCAGCACAGAGCCTGGGAAAGCTCCCTGCACCCGACACACTCACCCACCCAAACAATACAGCTGGGTGCTGCTGCACAATGACGGAGCCCCTCCCAGAGAGGCCGAACACTGCAAGGTACACACCGCCTGCACGAAGCCGGCGGGGAGGGGGGGGAGCAGGAGAAGAGATGACCAGCAACTCCTGCTCCTTCCCTCCCTCCCTCCCTCCCTCTCTCTGTGTGTGTGTTAGTGTGTGTTTGTGCATTTGTCATACCTCTTTCTGTCTGAGAAAATTCCTCCGACTCTGCCTTTTTCCTCTCATTGCGACTCAACAGCGCCCCCCATGGGAGGAACACGCACACTCCAGCTCAGAGTCGGAGGCTGTGAGCACGTGAGGATCACACAAACACACAGAGAGGGAAATATATTTTGATCTCAGAGTGTTTGTGCTCATTCACAGCTAATTAAACATTGTCACTGATCAGAACCGTGTTTTTTAAAAAGGCGTAATCATCTTTTTTTTGTCTCAGTGTGTCTCTGCATTTTGAAGTGAATGCAACTTGTGGGGCTTTTTATCTGGTAGTGATGTCTATATTGTAATCATCAAAACAGAGAAATCAGACATAATATTTATCATCAGATGATGTGTCAACAATACAAAAGCTTCAGTCACAAATGTGGGAGTTTCAGAACAGCAGTCCAGATGTTCGATTGTGCTCGGACACGTTTCAGGTGGTCAGCTGCAGTAAAACACACAAACAAAGCTGGTAAACAAACACACGATGCATCACTGAGCCAGCGGTTGCGAGCATGACTGAGACTGCCGACCACATCTGGATTAAGTGACTTTTGGGGACCTGTGGTAGAAATGAGATAGCTAATGCCTCCTCCTCCGTCACCACCTCCGCCACCTCCTCCTCCTCCATCATCTCCCTGTGAAGTTGTTTTACGTATCATGCCACATTCAAGTACACAAATTTAACAGCTCCACAGATGATTAAACACCATGTGAGCACCAAATCATCCTAAATAACCATCGTATTTCAAGAAAACTTCTGAACTTACTACTTTACCTCATGCAACAGCTGATCTCTGAGGGCAAGAAAATAAACGACTGATTTTCTGACGTGTTATAGACCGGAGAGCTATTGAGAAAATAATTGACACAGAAAAAAAGAAATGTTGGTGCAGCCCGAGACACAATCATACTGCTTGTAAACAAGCTGATGGTTTGACCACCTTGGATGGAGGTGGACTGAAAACTGAGCACAGCTGTAATGTCACTAAAAATCCCTCCGTGATCGAAAATGAGTGTGTAGAATTTGAACCAGAACGCTGCAGCTGTAAAAGATGTTTACAACCAACCGGTTAAATTGTAATCTTACCTCTCGTCTTCTTTTTCTCTCAAGACATTTTACCAAACCTGGAGATTTGTTTCCAGCCTGTTTGACTCTCCTGAGCACTCGTGCTCGTCGCCCTGTTGGATTTAATTTGGCGACGGTGATGCCGGAGCTACAAAAATAATACCAAAGTGGAAATAATCATTCTCCTTCTTCATGAAGCCATTTAATGACGGGGCCTCCGTATTAATACAGGGCCAAATTAAGGACCCTGTCATTTCAATTACAGTTGAAATTGGAATTTAAACGATGAATATTCAGCTGCAGAGGGTCACAGCGCCGTCGCATGCTGTGTCTGATCCGGCCTCGCAACGATCGGCTCGATTTGAAAATGTGTAATTTCTTTTCCAAATGTTACTGATGTTCCACAAATGTTCGGCTCTACTGTAATTTATAACATTATGAATTGATTTTTTCAAATTTAATCTGAGACCAAACACCTGTCATAATTTTCAGATTTTTATATAATCTGGTATCAAATGTGGCGGCAGGTTGAGTTTGTTTAATATTCACATGATTATAATTATTCCCCGCGCTCTGACACCAATTTATTGAGATCACAAGTGAATGTAATCTGTTGGGGGAATAGTAACGCTACGCCGCACCGCCCCGCACATATTAAACAGGAGCATGCACACACAATTATCCTCCTGAGGATACGTGTAGTCAGGTGTGAACCCACACACACACACACACACACCCGTAAACATGAGATCAACATGCATCCGCCTCACACGGTGCATATTCACACCCACCTACAGACGAACACATGTACGCTAACATCTCCCACTCGTGACACGCACAGATGTAGAAAGAAAAAAATGTACATGCAAACACAATAAATACACACCGTAAAGACACACATTGTACATTCAGTGTCTATCCTACGCCCACCGGCGGACACACACTCAGATACACACTCCCACCTCCCCAAACTGATTCTCACACTTCCCACATACAGTCGCATTCCCCACGTTTACACTACTCACACCACCCACACACACATTACAACACACACGAACAAGCGAGGGGGACACAATCCTCCCGTAACCGGTTCAGTCAGTGTCAGAGTCGAAGCCTGACCCTCCGCAGGATTACTCAGCAGAAGGAGCGGCTGCGTTTTTTTTTCCCTCCCACAGCTCCATCACTGCCTCGTACTGTGAAGGAGGCTTTGTTGGCTTGTGTTTCCTCCTCCCTGGACAGTCTCAAGTGGAGCCCCCTCCTCGGCGAGGCCTCCGAGCTGCGACGTCGTCCAGACACGGAGCAGAGGCTGTCGGCCCGGCCGCCTGCCTATCATTCCCCGCAGGGTGTAAATCAGCAGAGGCCGGCGTGGTTCTACTGTGTGTCGCGGCGACGACAGATTTACGAGAGGGCAACCTCCTCGTGAACCTGGACTGCTCTTCACGTCCAAGGCCTGCTTCAAAGCCAGAACCAGAGACTGACATACTGTGTTTAGTTTTCCATAAAAGGATAAAAAAAAAACTTCAAGGAAACATTTTTAGCAAACTCAAGATGAATGAAGGACTTAATACTCTTACTAGTTGAAGCACCGCTGCATGGAGCGCCAACTATAGCACTCACTTAAAGGTCCTGTGTGTGTGTGTGTGTGTGTGTGTGTGTGTGTTGAACCACAACTTCAGAGTGTACAACAATATATTTTCCTTAATGAGGGATTGAAAGAGGACTCTCGTCGTCTGGTTGTTAAAACTTTTTGGGCTTAAAACAACAACGTCTCACTTGCCAGCGAGCACATTCGGAGGTCTGTTGTTTCACAAACAGCCTGCTATTGTACTTGGAATCATTTGGCAGTCGGTCGGGTTATTTTAGCTGATTTCAGTTTTGATTTTTATATGATGTCTCTGCTGTATTGTTGAGTGGCGACACTGTGCCAGAGACTTTCATTCCCGGTCCTGCTGGGCACTGCTTTGATCGAAGTTTGTTAAATCAGCCAATCAGAAAAAAATCATATGCATATTGGGAATTTTAGCGCTTGGATGCATAAGAAGTGGCTGAAACATGTACTTGTTATCACCTTTATAAAGCTGTTACATCTAACGTGTGAGAAAACATTTCAGTTTCATTTTCACACATCAGTCATTGTGAAGTCCACCTGAACATTTTCCACCAACTCCTGAGGAGGAAGAACTCTCATTTGCTGCTTTGTGCTGCGTCGTGTCCACAGGCGAGTCGCTAACTTTGTTGTCTCTTCGGTAACGAGGAGGTGCAGCGCTGTCACTGAAAACAGCTGCATCTGTGAATGAAACTGATGAGAACAGTGAGACTCATCTGAAACAATTAGCTAAACAATGCTAAAGTGCTCCGTGGAGTTTAGGGGAAATTGCAGATTCTGGTGATTTATCCCAGTCGCCAGAATGAATGTTTGCGATGTACGTCGCTGCAAATCAGGAACTGTTTAAACGTCACTTTTTTTTTGGGTTAAATTATCAGCATGATGTGACACACGTTGTAGAAAAGCCAGAAAAAGAAGTAACTGTTGTTTGTAATGTATATAAAATTATAATTCTGCAGAACATACTACTTGTACTTACTGCTTAATCTTCTACATCAAACCTTTGATATTAAGTACAGTGTTTATAACATTATGCAGATTACTGTGCTATACTCGCAGCAGATTAACAGCAGAGGATTGTGGGAGAATGATTTTATCACTGTGCCGTCTGACGCCAGGATGTGTGCCGTGGGATTTCACTCCATCAATTGTTTCAACTAATGGATTCAATTTGCTCTCCAGTCAATGCCATAATTTGCTATCCAAACATCATGTGCAACAATATCCCACCGTCTGCTCTGCCATCCAGCTCCCAGTAATTAGACTCATACTGCCTATAGAACTGTGTGTGTGTGTGTGTGTGTGTTAATACAGTTACAGTCTGACCAAGGTTTAAAAAAAAAAAGGAAAGGAAAGAAAGGGGCAAATACCAAGTGAGTTCTTTTCAAATGAGGTTATCTGCAGATAATGGGGATTACAGGGGGTGTTAGCGACGGAATAATAAAACAAAAACAAACTTTCGAGACACTGCAAAGAAAATAATTAGTCTAATCCCCCCATGCTTTTTGACTGTGCATCACTTGAGACCTGACAGCTACAGCTGAGAAGTTAAACCCTGAGTCTACAGAAGTGCCCTAATTCATGTTCCTTGTGCCTTACCGAGTGTACTTGCATGGACAGGAGCACACACAAACACTCGAGGTAAGAGCGCACTTAGCCTTTAACGTGTACTTGCCCGCATTAGTATGCAAAAACATGCACTTTTCTATTTTGTTTCTGTCTGCTCCTCTCCGTCTGGCTCGACATGATCATCACCGCCACGCTCATCAACCACAAACAGAGCACAGATTTACAAGCTGACGCTGCGTCTTTGGGCAGAAGAAAAAAATATCGTGATTAACGTGCTGCAAGTCTGAAATGAAGGATGAACGCGCTGGTGTGTAAGGTTCTGGTTACCTGGCTTGACCCCCAAAAGTTTGCAGAGCTTCCACACCAGATAAGATAACCTCTGCGGCGTTCCCCAAATCCCTGCAGCCCCTGTGTGTCTGTGATGTAGTAGGAGCAAGTGACATGTTAACTAGGAATGTTCTCCGCCGAGGGGAAAAGAGGCAGTCGTGTCATGACAGGGGAATTACATTACTGATAAAATAAGGCTGTAAAAACAAGTGACATGTAAATTGTGTTGTTGCACAGAATCCTGTATCTCTGTCTCTCTTTTTTTATCCTCCACATTTGTTCCCTTCCAGTCTTTTCCTTGACATTAAACAGCACAGCTTTGAGGACAACATGTTCGCAGCTAAAGCAAAAAGAAAAAACTGCTCAGTTTGGATGCCAATTTCAAGCGTCAGTATTAAGATGACCTCAGGATGAGATGTAACAATCACCTACCTTTCTCCAGAGAGGTGTTTTTTAATGTGTACGTGTCGTAGGCTACGACCTGTATTGACATGTCTACTGTACAAAACAGTTCCAGTCTGTGTTTCAGCATTTTAAGCTGAAATTTTGGATGCGTTTTAACATTTGTAAGTGCGACAGAACTGGCTGATATTAAAGAAAGCTCGGGAAAATTTCCATCCGTGTTTGTGGCAACAAGTCACACGTTATTAACAAGACCTGAGGACATTTTAAGCTGTTTTTGTGGTGACCATTAAAGTGAAACTCTCGCCAAAATGCAACCTAGGGTCTTTTTGAGTCAAACCTTCATATAAATGCATAATTACGATGAAAGAGGCACTTTTAAGATTTACCGTATTTACGTTTTCGGGTCAAACTCATTTTCAATGGGAGTGCTACGGGCACTTTTATGCTAGCATCAAAATCTCTATTTTTAAAACAGTAAGAAGTCTCGACACAACATGAAACTTTGCTGGTAGTATCACCAGGGTCTCTACACATGAACACGAGCATTGAGAACATTGTTTGTGTACACAGAGTTTACTAAAAAGAAGGTTTTTGAACAACTCACGTTAGCAGTAGCTTGTTCCGCTCGCCGCCGTCCTGCCAGTGGAGAAGTGTCGATCTCAGAATGTGACGTAACCTGGAGGACAGTTAAGGTGGAACGCTCCTAAAGCTTAGTTCCATATAAATGCAGGATAATTTGCTGTTTTGTCGTTAAAGAAAAACAATATTGATCTTGAAGTTGAAAAAGGAGCCTCATATAAGAAACAATACTAAAATCAAAAGCCGAAAAAGTCACGAGATATTAAAACAGCGATGCTACTGCTAACATGAGTTGTTCAAAAACCTTCTTTTTAGTAAACTCTGTGTACACAAACAATGTTCTCAATGCTCGTGTTCATGTGTAGAGACCCTGGTGATACTACGAGCAAAGTTTCATGTTGTGTCGAGACTTCTTACTGTTTTAAAAATAGAGATTTTGATGCTAGCGTAAAAGTGCCCGTAGCACTCGAGTTTGACCTGAAAACGAAAATATGGTAAATCTTTTAAGTGCCTCTTTCGTTGTAATCATGCTTTTACACACCCTCATATACATTCACAAAAAAGCCTAGGTTGCATACCGGCGAGAGTTTAACTTGAAACCACGACCTTCTACTTGGAACTGTACTCCCACCCTCCTGTTTCGTTCATGTATTAAAGTCTCCTCAGCCATCAACACCCTGCTGTTTACTTCCAACTGGACAGCAGTCTTGACGAAACCACAGGTGAAAGGTCACAGGATCCCCCCTATGGACCAATCAGTGTGGAGCCCTGCTGACACAACAGGCCAAAGGAATCAGGGTGAAGCAAAGCTCACCCTGGTGGGAATTACTACATTAACTCACAACAGGGCTTAAAAATTAAAACATCACTTTCCCAGTTAATCGCAGAGAGCTCCCAATTAGGCATGTCGTTTGTTGACTCATTCCTAAAGATTAAGTGGTGCCCCCCCACCTAAACAAGCGGTGTAAATGGAGTATTAACTTATGACACATGCTGCCTAAATTGATCCCAACCCCATTAAAAATGTCGTCAACTTACAAGGAACTCAACAGTAGGTGGACAGTGGTGAGTTAAATTGCCCCCTCGGATCGTGGATAAAGTCAACAACCTTGCTGTGCAATTACGCCGCCCGGAGGAGCGTACGTGCAGAACTAATGTCGTTCTCTAATGGATGATATTCCTGCAAAAAAGAAAATGTGATCCAAAATTAAATGAGCTGCCGGTACAAGGTCCGCAGAGACCTCTGCCACTTGATGAATCCGGTGCTCTCGTTTGAAGCATGTTGATTTAAAATTTCAACCACGCGCTCAGACGCTACAAATTATATCAACCGATGAAAAAGCTGGACGCGTCGGCACGGAAGTACAGAGAGTCGCATAGTCACTATTTTCCTATACAGGCCAAATGTTTTCTCCTGGAGCATAAAGAATAAACTCTGGCCCGGTAGAATCGTCGTCACAATGAGCCCGACAGACTTCCCAGCAGCGCTAAGTGAGCTAACTCGTCTTTGTACATTTGCTCACGGCCAACATGGGAGACACTGAGGTCTAAATACTTCAGATCTTTACGAGGCTTTTCAGAGTAACAAGGGAGATTAAGACAGAATAAGTGGCCGGCGCTTAAAGGGCTGCGGCGGCTCCTTTCTTCTGCTCCCGTACTTTATAAATGCTGCATCGAAAGTAAACACGGCACTCCTCACCAAGAGCCCCGGGCTGAGGAGGTCATAACCGTAAATACGACACACAACGGCATTTAAGAGCCTCTCAGATGCTGCACTGACAGTTTTTCTTCTGTTAAACTCAAAACTGGCGCGGCGTCCTTGTTTGAGTCACACTGTTGCCTCGTAAACTCCCTGAAAACATCTGCAAAGAGCCTTTTTTGTGCATTTGCAGAACACATTTAGGGGGACAGATAGCCGGCGATAATACTAATCGATTTCTGAGCTGAAATATGTTTTGTTTTTTTCTCACCGCTGCACGGTAAACACAGCAGAAGTGCGAGGATATGGCTCGGAGGTAATGTGTAGTCGTGTTCTCTGAACAAACCACAACAAAGTGAAGGAATAAATGCTAATTAGTTCAGGTCGAGTGCTCTCAGGGTTAATGATGCATGCTTTGGGTCTGCGTTCATTGTCAGTTCCCCCCCGTACACGTCAGTCAAGGCACTTTTTATTTAAAAGCCCACTTTCAGATTTTAATTCGAGCAGGGCAGCTGCCTTGGGCCCTGTTGGCGGTGAGATTCTCATCTGCAGCCATGCTCTCCTGTATCCTTGGGCACTTTCGGCCTTTAATTTTAATCGAACAGGAAATCGTTTTTACATTCTGGGATCATTCCTCAACCAAGGTATAAATGGTTTGATCCTTTTTTTTGTGTGAAAGGTGTATGACAGACAGCTTATCCTCTACAGTGCCCCGAAGCAATATTATGTGCGTCTGCCCTTTATCCCAAATGTAATCTCATGGTGCATAAAAGCAGAAGGTGGAGTCGATTTTTCCTTTTGAATTCAACCTCTGGATTGTTTTTGCACTCCCGTTTTTATTCTTCAGAGCCACCTGAAGGGAAAAGTGCAAATAGTCACCTCAGTGGGAACATATTTAGATCTCTGAGAACTGCTTCTGTTCACTTGTACTAACATAGTGTCAGAATAAACCAATTCATAAGACAATACAGGCCAAACATGCATCCTACTAAGAAGTATAATGTGTCCGGTGCCTGATGTGTCGTGTTCCTCTGTGCCACAGAGCTCCATTGTTGTCCAAAAACTATTAAAAACACCTCATCGAGTCAAACTGCTGCACTGGGTGAGATTTTCCTTCATGACTCTGAACACATTGTTTAATTTGTCTTAAAAACCACATACTTCATTCTGCTGCTGGAAACATTACAGCAGCAATTATGAATTATTCTGCTGCTAAAAATAGTCCTGTACAAATGTACTTTATACTCCTATAGACATGGTGTTTGGAAAGTACTGAGTCATGGGTAATCCCAGAATGCTTTGCGGGTACTGTAACCAAGGGGTATGTTTGGATGGAACGGATCTGACGGTTGATGACAGACTGTTCGGTTTTCTTTTTTGATTTTTATTTTGCTTGCGGTGGGAAAAGGAACACTGGAGCACTTCCGGTACCACAACATTACATAATCAAACATTTCTTTGCCCCCAACGTTTGACACACGTTGGCACAAATGCTGTCAAGTGTTCCAGTAAGCCATGACAGTGTGACAGAACCAGAACCCTGAAACCTTTTTGGATGCATTGAGCAGGAACGTTTTGGGAGCTCGTGGACCTTTAAGGCCAGATTATTTTCTGACACATGGTTTGTGATAATGTGTGTTTTAACCATTTTTCTGTTGTGTGTAAACGGTTTTTACCAAACCCACTGAGATCCTCTGGAGGCCTGATCTGCTCAGCTGTGTGAGAGCTGATCACACCCCTCACTGTCAGACAACAGACAAAGCAGCAGCCCTCATACTGTGATCTGTGCCAGTTTGTATCCTTGATGTTGTTCGAGGAATAAAGTAGCACACGGCGGAGGATGAATAAAACACGATGCCCTCGCTCGGTTTCAGTGACCTGTATGATCTGCAGTGATTCAAATCTCCACACCTGACGTTCAGCTTCAAGTCGTGTTCAAAGTTGGTTTTCATCCCCAACTGTGTCTTTTTCACCAGCTCTGAGAGATGCTACTGTCAAAAGTAATATGTTTATTTACCCATGTTCTGCTCGCTGTTTTTATAATAAACCAGAGTCTCAAATGTAAAAAGAAAACTCATTCAAAAAGCACTAAGCACTCCTGTGTGTGTGTGTGTGGTGCAGTCGAGGATTTTCCCCCGGGCACTGCTATTCTTCCTGCTGACAGAAATATGTGACAACTCTTCCCAGGGGTCTGTGCAGAAGTAGGGAGGAGAATTGAGGATATTGGAGGATGAGGCGGTGAAGTCATGCTCCAATTTTGAGTGCAGGTGTTTACATTTCATCTGAGGTTCACAGGCTGGCATCGGCTCCGACTACCGCCTGAAACAACATGGAGGGAGCGGCTGCCGTGGTCAGTGTAACGTCCATTCTTTGCGCTTCTTTGTTTTTGCAGGGGAGAGACTGAAAAATGACAATTACATTTTTCAAGTTTTGAAACGATTGACGTTCCTATAAACCTCATTGGAAGCAACTGTTTTAATGTTAATACTTGAAACAAGCACAGTGAACACTGGCAGACGTTAAAGGGATATTCCGGTCTAAATCACCATGAAACTGTGTTAGACTCCCTCTCGAGAGATCAAGTTAGCAGACCGCTAATTTACGGAGTTTTATCAACCTCAGAAACGACCGCACGACAACAATACACTGCAGTAAATGGATCCAAATATAAACCGCCACCAAAAAGCCACAAATAATGCTCAGAACAGCACCAAACTTCAGCAACAGTACAAATAGGGTCTCAGCACATAGTCCGGGGCATCTAACCTCCGCTAGCTTAGCTAGGGAAGTCTATTGGGAAGCTAAAAACAGATTTCAACTCTCCTCCATCAGCTTCCGGGTTGGGGAAGTCCAGACGCGACGATTACCAAGTGCGGTTAGAATTGCTCAATTCCGTTCTTTTCCCTGTCCGCTCTCGATAATAACTGTTATAAACTGGCAGGTAAGACAAATATGAACGTTGATTGCTTTTCCATGAAGTCATAATCATACATGTTCATCCTTGAGCCGCGGAAATCTACTGCACTAGGTAATCGACTCGTCTGGACTTCCTGTCAACAGGAAGCTGCTGCAGAAGAGTGGTAAATTTAGTCAGCTTTTCAGTAGAAATCCAGCTAAGCTAGCGGAGGTTAGATGCCCCGGACTATGTGCTGAGACCCTATTTGTACTGTTGCTGAAGTTTGGTGCTGTTCTGAGCATTATTTGTGGCTTTTTGGTGGCGGTTTATATTTGGATCCATCTACTGCAGTGTATTGTTGTCGTGCGGTCGTTTCCGAGGTTGATAAAACTCCGTAAATTAGCGGTCCGCTAACTTGATCTCTCGAGAGGGAGTCTAACACATTTTCACGGTGTGTTAGACCATGGATTAAACTTACACCGGAATACCCCTTTAAACCTGCTAGCATCAACATGCTAGCATTATCAGCCTCACAGAGTGCTAGCATGGCTGTAGACGTTCAACAACACACCCTTGGTCAAAAACTGTGAAGAAACCAGTGAGTAAAAATGTTTTCTGACCACGCTGAGGCCAAACGTGTTGGAAGACCTTCTAAGTATTCACGTTCAAAGGCGGGATAAAATGCCTTGAAGGGATGCAAGACTTTGAACTGCAGGGGTAATGAGGGGATGGGGAGCAGGTGCAGGGATCAAGTGATCTGGTGAAAAATCTTTAAAATGAGCGGAGAGTTAGTGGAAGGACATCGAGACAATGGGAATATTATGAATTAGCAACCGCACTCATGATTCTTGAGGCTTTTCTGAGCAAAATCACGAGCCATCACCTCTGTTTACCTTTTATTAACTGTGCGCTGTGTGCACGAGACAAAGTCACGTACGTGGAGCCTTTAATGGCCTTAAATTGTTGTTGGACATGATCACAAGAGGTTGGAAGATAAGAAAGAAGATACTGACATCATTTATTCTGTGCAGGTTGAATAAAAACAAGTGTGACATGTAAAAACGGAAGAAAACAGAACAAAGATAATGTTAAGTAATAATGATTTTGCCTTTTAAAAAAAAGAACTCCGTATTGAATAATTTGTATGTAGCTCGTTTGGAGGCGCTCTGGTGGCCCCGGGGGCTCTGAGCGGTTGTTTTAATTGGCTCGTGCCTCAGGCTTGCTCGTCTTTCAGGCTCTGGTGAAGAAACAAACCAGGAGTTGTTGATAAATCCAAGTTCACCGCACATCATCCAATATGTGGATATCACAGCGGTGGGCACCGAGGTTAACACCAGTGTAATACCTCCCTTTAACACTTCTGATCTAACACAGCCGCCGTGCATTACACTTTCGCTTGTTGTGTCTTCTCTTCCCCTCTGCCTCCTCACTCATCTACAAATTATGTCTATCCCCTCTAACCTAAGGATCCACATCCAGCTGACTCATACGTCTTTCTCCTTGCGGTGAAATGTAACCCTACGGTGGCTGTCTTTCATCTCGAGAGCACTCCAAAGATGCTTTATTGTAAATAATAGCGCACGGTGTGTTTGCAAGCAGATAGTTTTATCTGATTTTATGGAGGTTTAATAATGCCATGAATCACTGCTGATGCATCACTTTGACATTGAGAACGCAGCGGAGGTTAACAGTAGTCTCAGTGCCGTAATAAAAGTCTCATATTGCATTAAGTGCCCAGCGAAGGAAATGAAGGGGGATACCGCGATGATACTTTGGGGACTCATCACACTAATTACATTTTGCAGGCTGACTGGAGGTTGGAGGGTTGCATCTCCAGGTGATGCCCAAATTTTTCTGCAGCTTTTAGTTTGTGCATATTTAACTTCTGCTGAAATATGTTGACTCCTCTTGAGCCTAAAAAGAAAAAACCTGCTTCCTTGGATGACGGTGCAGTCGAGGTCCAATCATACGTCAGAAGACCTCCAATAACAAACTCTAACTTTCAGGTGGTGACTTAAATATTATCAAGGTCGTGTAATTAGCTATTCATACCCAGTGAACGAGAGCACAGATGAATAATCTGTGCTTGAAAATTAGTGAGAATTTTATGTGTCCTTTTTTTTTCTATGTGCTGCATATAGATTGTCCATCTGCCACTCTATTACATAGAAAATTAGACACTTTGCAAGTCCTAATTTATTGTTAATGCATAATTTTATGGGAGGAACCAGTACAGGTCAGTGGATACATGCCAGGGAGATGAAGCTGCTCCCCAGCGGTGCTCCGAGCAGAGTCGGCTAACAGAGCTACAGTACCCAACAATTACAAGTCCGAGTTCAGGAAATCAGTCTGTAAATCAGAGTGTTGGGACGGAGCAGATGATAGATATATACATCCATCCATCCATCCATCCTTCTTCTGCTGCTTATCTGGGGTTGGTTCACATAGCAGCAGACTTGGCAAGGTAGTGCAGACATCTTTCTCCACAGCAGCACTTTCCAGCTCCTCCCAGGGGGATCTCAAGGCGTTCCCAGGCCCGCTGTATATATATAATGTAGGCCTATATATCTCCAGTGACTTTGGAGTCTGCCCCGGGATCTTAGTTGGTTATGCCCAGAAAACCTCCAAAGGGAGGCGCCCCAGGCGTTTTAATCAGCTGCCCCGAGCCACCTCCACTGGCTTCTTTTTGACGCGAAGGAGCAGCGGCTTTACGCCGAGCTCCCTCCGGATGTCCGAGCTCCTCATCCTACCTCGGCGGCTGAGCATAACCAACCCGATGGAGGAAACTAATTTCCAGCACTTGGCTCCGTGATCTCAATCTGCAGTGCTGCTGATGCTGCACCTTTACATCCTGTCACTCGTGAACAAGACCCCGGGATACTTATAGGGATATTCCGGTCTAAGTTTAATCCATGGTCTAAATCACCGTGAAATAGATACATGGATTTCTACTCAAAAGGTGACTAAATTTACCACTCTTCTGCAGCAGCTTCCTGTTGACGGGAAGTCCCGACGAGTCGATTACCGAGTGCAGTAGAGTTCCGCGGCTCATGGATGAAAATGTATGATTATGACTCCATGGAAAAGCAATCAAAGTTCATATGTGTCTTACCTGCCAGTTTATAACAGTTATTATCGAGAGCGGACAGGGAAAAGAACGGAATTGAGCATTTCTAACCGCACTCGGTAATCGTCGCGTCGGGACTTCCCCGACCCGGAAGGTTAGATGCCCTGGACTATGTGCTGAGACCCTATTTGTACTGTTGCTGAAGTTTGGTGCTGTTCTGAGCATTATTTGTGGCTTTTTGGTGGCAGTTTATATTTGGATCCATTTACTGCAGTGTATTGTTGTCGTGCGGTCGTTTCTGAGGTTGATAAAACTCCGTAAATTAGCGGTCTGCTAACTTGATCTCTCGAGAGGGAGTCTAACACAGTTTCACAGTGATTTAGACCATGGATCAAATTTAAACCGGAATATCCCTTTAAACTCTTTCACTTTAATGTTGTCACATAATGTTGCTATAAAGAATTGTAACCACCCCTTTTTTAGATATAAACACAGATCCCGTTGCAGTTAGCTACAATGCCTATTCCTGTGAAACTGTTTATCTAAAAACGTCCTCCGGTATACGCGTTGCAAGAGTCCTCGCTTCCTCTAATCTCTGCAGCGACGTGTGGCGAGTGCAAAGCTAGTTAGCACGAAAAGACACACAGACAAGTTTGGGGGAAACCAACCAGGTTGTAACACACTGAAAGTTTCAGCTAATAATAAAGCTTTTAATGAAACAATTATATTGATATCGGGAATGACATTGGGACAATGACATCCACGCACCTCACAGCTCCACCTCTGCAGCCATTTTTAGCATCGGAGGGCTCGCTGGGAATTGATCCTCGGAGGCTGGCAGCGTCGACACGGATTCTGATAGTTGTACAGTTAAATGATATTTTTTTCAGCTGGCAAGGTTGTCACCACACACACACTCACAAAAACAGGTTTCATTTGACCCAGATTTGCTGCTCCCAGCTTGACGGATAGGAACAGCATGCATGTATGACTCCGGGGCATGTTTGTTTTGTGGATGCGATGTGATACCTTCAGCCTCGACCCGCAGTTATATTATCAAATCCAAATTGTTGCGTGGTTGGTTTGTCTTGGGTCACATTGTTTTGGTCATCATGTATCTCTAACTGTGCATCATAGGCCTTTGTTCTGACTCCCAATAAAGCCCTCTGCTGCTTCATTATACCCCCGATTCCCACTAAATATTTATTGGAGCATGCCATACTAGTTCGACACAGGGTTACGAACAAATATATACACACGGCTCCATAGATATAATTATGCAGAATGGACTACCAAGGCCAGAAAATGTAATTAGCACGGGAGAAATATGCACATTTCTTTCCTCACCTTTGATTTTCTGGCTCAGCGGAGGCTATAAAGTCATGACACACCCCCGCTGCGCTCTTATTATTATCACATGTGAGCTGCTGGCTTGAGGTCTCCATTGACATTGCACATTGAATACCATTATGGCCAAGGATAACGACAATGGGAACATCAGAGTTTAATGACTGTGTTTGATTGCACATTACTACTTCTTTTTGTCTGTAAAGCCGTGCCCCTGTGCGAGCATTTGAGACAGTATTGTTATTTTCCTGCTCTCACATTTTGTTCACAATCGCAGGTAACAAAAGCAGTTCCACTCGCCATAAAGTGTAATTAGTCAATAATTACAGAGAGGTAATTACATCTGAGAGGAAACCCAGGGTTGACTCGCAGCAGGAAGGCTTCTGAAAAGACCTCCTGCTGTCATTTCCCTGCGCAGACTTGCACGCAAATGGAATTAAACAATAGACATACACCTACATGGTGAACACCATTACTGATTTATTCATACAAATGTGCCCCTATTATACACATAATCACAAACACAAACATATCATCTGCATGCACACATCCTCTCTGGGGTCTGTATTAATTTATTTTCCACTCAGCTATCCCCGCTCTAAATTTCCCTGAAGAAACAAACATCGTGCTGTGGCAGCGGTGGTCTGGCTAATAGTTAGTTTTTACATGAGGTTACAATAATTTCCTTGAAGACCAAATGAGATCCGCTCTGCGAGTTTTAAACTTGTGTAATGAAGCGCAGCCAGTTCTGTTTTCACATACATCCCTGCTGACGGATGGTTTCATCCTGTGCCCTCCATTATAATCAGATTGAAACACACACGAGCTCATGTAAACTTACTGAAGACCAAACCGCAACACAGACCTGAAGACATCCCCCCCCTCCCTCTCCCTCTCCCTGCCTTCTCATTTATCTGCAGGTATCGCTCAGTCTATCACCACCTTCCATCCGACTATACCCCGTAGGCCGGACCCTCTCACGCACCGTGTTAAACACACACATGTTATCCTCATCAGGCGATGTGTTATAAACCAGAGTAATCTCACATCTCTGGCTGCTCTTGCACCTTTTCAATTTCCTGGTAACCTAATCCTTTCTGTTTCTCCATACCTCATCATAGCCTGGGAGAATGAGAGAGAGAGAGAGGAGGGAGGGAGGGAGTGCGCAGGGAGAGAAGGGATAATAAATTGTGCCTTTTGATATAAGTTGGATTAGGGAAATGGCATTCTCATGTGTGTGCCGATGGAGCCGTGTTGTGCGTGAGGCTGTAATCCATCATAAAGGCGAGAAGTCAGCAGTGGATCGGTGTTAAAATCAACGTCACGTGGAGCCGTTACTGTATTTCACTAAGTACCTTCTTAAACTTGTACACAGTGTTGTTTTTGTTGCTTGGACTACAATATCTATAATCTTTTTTCTTTTATTGTTCAAAGAATGCATTTAATCCTATGAGCATTTGAGTTCACACTGTTTCGGGTAATGAGACATTGTTGAACTGAATAATGTCTGCTGATTAATTTGAAAACATATTTTAGCAGCCTTTGAAGTTTATGTTTGTGTGTGATTGCATAAGTTTTACATACGGATAGGCAGGAGTGTAAATTACAAGACTATTATGAAAAATTACTTTTTACATGACGAAACCCAGACACAAAATACACAACAGTGAGGCTTTTGAAAAGAAAATTGTAGGAAGTCTGTCAGTGTTCAGAAGATGATTTAAAGTGAGACTTTGTGTATTTAAAAAATATGAATAACACGTTTTCTCGTACAAATTATAAGCAATGAAACATAAACCTACTTAAATTAATATACTCATGCGTGCTTTGTCTACATGACTACTAGCTCACGGTGGCTAATGCTAGCTAAGGTTAAAACACTTTGTGAACTGAGTCAGTCTGATTCCCTTATGGTGACTTTTCTTTACATGTGCTGATATTACTTACCAATATGACAATTGTGGCTACTGTGACCGCTAATTCAGCTTTTGCAATGGTGGGCAGCATCGTGCATTTTAATAACATTGGTAATGTTAGCTTTTGTTTTGGGAACGAACTGTCGTAGAAATGTTGGAACAACCAGAAATACACGCCAGCAGTCATGGAAAAAGGTAAGCTCATGCTGACGTTATCATGTTACCATACACCTTGATGTGTATTGGCAGATTAATGTTGGTTTGTTTTTCTATTTTGTGTAGTTAGCATGCTAACTAGCAAGCCCCAGTTCATCCCATCTTGCTGTGTTAGAACTGTATTACCTGCAAACACGAGGCTCTTTTATTACAGGCAAAAACTTTCTTTCCACTAACACATCAGACACATTTAAATGCAATACAGTCATTGTTAGTAGTACAAGACCCCATCAAAAGGCTAAGCTAATTTAAATATGGTTATGTTCAGGTGTAAAGTGACTGAGGAAGCTAACGTGTGTGTTTCCTCAGGACTAACAGCAGGAGTGGCCCGAGGTCGTCGCCCTTAATTACCCCACTGAGCTGCCAGCAGGTCGTCTCACTGGGCGTCTATTGATTTGTTTGTTAAATGGGGACACAGGTCAGAGAACGACCCAAACAGCAGCTTAGAATCATAACTCGTCTCTGCAGTCTTTAGCCTTTGAGGATGATTGCAGACACTGAACAGGACGGAACACAAGTTCATTTTGAGATGTTTTTGTCATGTTTACAAATGACAGCGTCGACGTGAGGACTCGACGATCATCAAAACAGAACTTAAAACAAACTTATAAATCTTATTTTCACGACGCTTCCATTTGAAATTGAATCTAGAGTTTTTTTATGATACTCCTTTTATGGTCTGTGTCTATTTTGGTAACCTTTGTCAGCGAAGATATCACAATCCTGGTTTGCAGTTGGTCATAGCGCTCTTTTACGGTACAGTATATCACATATTACGACGGAAAGCAAGATGTTTCCAGTTGGAGACAATTACACCGTATGAAAGCTTTACGCCATGGCTGCCAGCCTGGCTTAGATTCTATTACAGAGGAGCAGGGGATATATTGTAAATGATTTTAAGGATGCCCTGTCTGGCCTATGGAAGGCTTTTGGAAAGGCGATCCCTGTCCCTCTCACTTATAGCACTCCCTGAATAACCACTTCAAAACGCTCGTAAACCAGCTAGCGCAGATGGATCTGGGCTCTATTGAAAACACATTGGCTCATAATATATGCCCTTTTATAATATGAAGGGTTCCCACATCAGTTTCAAGGTCAAACACCAATAAAATCAAAGACGGCAATTTGTCAAGAGTCTGCAGCGGTTCCGTGCGCGGGCCCTGACGACATCTGCAGTCCGTCCGAGACACGGGCGTCTACGCCGAGCCGGGGAATGCCGTTTCGAAGCTCCGCTGTGCGTCTTGTCATGCCAGATGTAAATCTTATATCTTCCCATTAGAGATCGGCTTCTGATGAGGCTGCAGCTGCACATCCGGACGATCTCTTATCTGTCATCTTTGGCACGTGAACGGCTGACGAGCGCACATCATGGGAACCTCCCTGGAAATAATGAATTGTTTAAGGCGGGTTAGCGGGTGAGGCAGGCATCTGCTGTCGCTGAGAATTCACAAGGCGGCCGACGCACGCACCGAGTCCTCATTAACAAGAGTGCAGCATGAGAGTGGGCTGGTCTTGGTGGTGAAGTCGCTGCACTGAGGAGGAGTTCTTCTGGCGGTTCCGTCCCTCCAGGTGGCTCTCTCTGGCTTCCCGGGGCTCGAGCTGAATTCCCGGGCCTGCTGCCTGAAAGCCTTTGTGCGCTCCGTCAGGTGCAAAGCGGGAGCTCTCTTTTCTCCTTCTTCGTGACGGCTTTGACGATGCCCAGCAACTGTCATCTGTCAGCAGCATCTGTGGGAAGCAGCTTGTTTTCAATGACTGCGGATTTTTCTGGCCGTACCTGTCAGTCTGACTCATGGAGGCTCGTAACAGATGCTGTCGTACTTTTAAACTCATTAACTGCATCCCACACTGTGTTGTGGTTGTCTCTCATTTGGAGTGACATTATGGGGTTCTTGGTTAAACTGGATCCAAGTTGGATAGAATCCTTAAACGGACAGAAATGTCTGCAACGGACTATCAAATCCTGACAAATCAATGGTTTCAGTTTGGATTTTTACTTTAATGCACTGTTTGACATATGAATGACTCACATTTCAATTCGAATAGCTCGCACGGCCAATATTTGCAGAACTGCGACCGCCTCAAGTTCATCTACGCAATGTCAACAGCACTGCCAAGCAGAGTAGAACTCAATCTCAAATATTCATCCATGGAAATCTTCACTGATTGCAGAGGAAGAAAAAATAAAATCCAAACCTCTGAAGGAGTTGGAATAGCTGCATGTTTAGCTTATGAATAAGTGGAGGCAGCTCATTCCAAATCCAGCAGAGAGGGATGATATATATACATCATAAGAATGTATGACTCCCATACCAATAACTCCTGAGTCGTGGAACAACCCCTGCAGACCTGTGTAATCCCTTTGACTAATGGCTATGGTGCAAATCTTAACTGCAGCCATCCCAGATCCAACAGCCCAGTTCCAGGACCAATTGGAAGGGGCCATTAGGGGCGTTCACATACATTTAGATGATCCCTCTGTTTGCATTACCCAGGCACAGATAATCTGTGTATACAGTGGGAAATTAGGGCAGCGCAGCCCTGGGCGCTGCAGAAAGAGACCTCCACATGTTGACTTCAAAGCGGCTGCGGCTGAGTGGAAGCAGGTGTGTCTCGTCCAGAGTCGGGCGCAGGGTGGGCCAGGCTGGATGGAGGAAGGAGGGCGGGATCCCTGCAGGCCGGTCTGTGTGTGGTGAAAAAAGGGAGTGTGCGCACGTGTGTGTGTGTGTGTGTGCAACAACTCAGTTGAAGGGTCAGTTATGATGTGGTCATGTACAAATATTGTGTCATGCCGTGACATTGTTACAGCGTACTGGAGAGTCGACCTGGCATGTTTATCCTCTGGTAGTCTTCTGGTAAATGTAATATCTGACGCTTCAGGCTGCAGTAATGTGTTTGTAATAACCAAACTGGGGTTTAGCGACATGATTGCTGCCTCAGTTTTGTCTTCTACCGAGGGTTTTTCCAACTCAGTACTGTACTGTATCCTACAGGGAAACCATAGGAAGTAGGTCAAGGTGGATAGAAGGAGATATGAAGCACAACACTGAAATAAAAGACTGGGGTTAAAGTTCATATATACTTTCTGCCAGGATGGTCACACGGACATGAGTTAACATGACAGTGTTTGGACGTTTTTATGCTCCGTGCATAAAGAAACCTGCATTCCTTACTTCCTCTATGAGCAGCTCCTAAAATATCTCTCCGTTTTCACCGCCTATCCTCATCTCCGTGGTTAGAAAAGGTGGGATGTGAACTGACAGGCAGGAACAAGCTGCACAGTACCTCAGAGAAGGAGCGTCCAGCTGTTAACATCTGTAAACACGGTTTATTGTTCCTCTTTCCAAATTCAAAGAGGGGCTGAAAACACTCAAAATGAAGGCCCAGTTTGGAGATGGACATAATCCAACCCATGAGTACTGAATACTTGTGTAGTGATGTAAAGATGACACGTGTGAAATGTCAACATGTGCATCGTGTCCGGTGTGATCCCTTCATAAGATGGTTGCTAGTTTTTATTTTTATTGTACCACATTGATCTTCTTCCAAGGACTTCTCATGGATGTCTGGATGAGAGGCTTTAAAAGTGGATGAGTAATAGAAATTGTGTAGGAGCAGAATGTTTTGGTCGACAGGGACGTTGTCGTCTAGCAGTGACTGAACGGTGGCAGTCACACCTCCAAAAACTGGAACTGGTCTTTAGAAGATTGAAGGAAGACTGTTGGCATTTCATGTGCAAGAATAAATGTGAGCCTGACATTTAAAGACCCGACATATATGTGTTTTGCCGCCATGTACGCTGCCAACATTTGTGGTGGTGACTGAGTTATACAGATGTCACTGACGATGATCATTAGAAGAAACTGTACTAGTCCTTTGTAAAAATGCAGGACACGTTGTTGTAAGTGTAGACGAAGCTGCTAGCTTTAAGAAAACCAAGAAGTGATGCAGTAAAACTAAACTGGCTGATAAAATGGACTTTCTTTTGCCGTGTGTGTGTGTGTGTGTGAGAGAGAGATGTGTGGAGAGGTGTTTATGTGCGTGGCCGGACTTAAACACACCACCTGTGTTTGTGCTGCTTCCTCTGATAATGCCGGCCCGCGTCTGCTTGTGTGTTTTCCTCGAGGTTAAACGCTTTGTTTCCTCTCTAATGGCTCCCTCGTTTGGTTGCAGCGGAAGAAGAAGGGGAGACGGGGTTATTGTGTGAGCGATTTGTCACCACCTGTCTGACTTGTGAGGTCCTCGCTGACACCATAAATACTTGATAATAGTTCATCTGGAGAAAAGCTGTTGCTCATACTCCTTCTCCCTGTGCTGACCTCATGCGGGGGCCTCGTGCTCGCTGCGACTCTGAGGGACCAGTAAATCTATGTTTGTGCCACAGGTGCTGTCGGACCGGCGTGTTGAGGCACGGCTCTCTACATTTATAACCATGATGGTATGGTCTTTATAGATCATATATTAAAACATTTTTCCTCCAGCATTCCAAAATATTGATTCAAACAACTCATTTATGGCACTTTTTAACTAAATGAAGCCAGCACTGACAGTGTTGTTATTCTTTCAACCTCTGTTGAACAGAGTAACTTTCTTTGCCTTTCCACAAAATCTTTCTTGCACAAATTGATGATGCAAACACAAATAAACCCAGTCTTAAAATGTTGCATGTAGCTCTTTATGGAATCAGGTTCTTGACTGACAGATCTTTAACAGACCAGACTGCAGCTGAAGCACATTGATTGATGAACTAAAGGCTATTAGTTCCCCAGTGGTTGTCATGTGTCTGCAAACAGGTGCTTCTTGCATCTGCAAACACATGCAGGAAAGAGTTCACATCCATAATGCAGGACGCAAGTGTCCACACGCATTCCCACACTGTCCCCTTTGTCAACAGAGCTGTTGGAAACGCTGCTGGTTTCTGAAAGGTTTCTGACGACCAGGTGACCTTTTCACTCCGTGAGTGTCTCAAAGAAACTCTATGATCTATGATCCTCCACTATGATCCTCGTGTTGAGAACATCCACAGCTAGCACAAACAAACAAACATCAAAGTCTGCAGAAAACACATAGATTAGGTTGTGTATCTCTGTGCCCGCCAACACTCCAGTCCTGTAGGTGGCGGTAATGCACGTTATAAGCTGGTTTGTCAAGAGTCGTTAAAACTCAAAGAGGTAAAACTCATGGAAGTAAACTTGTTGTGTTGTCACAACAACCTACACGTTCGTCTGAATAGAAACTCTCAGTTCTGACGTGTGTTTAGCTCCATTAGCTGGTTGCTTTGATGGCCAGACACGCTACAGCTAACAGCTAACAGCTAACTAACCCTCCTCCTGTCGACTTTGTTGTTCACAATGTCATATTATCAGGGAAGCTGTCAGTAATAAGGTAACTGCATCTTTTTTGGATCGTAACATGTCATATCTGTCTCCGGTCCCGCACTGAATAACAATGATAACAGTATGAGAAGACGCGCTGTGTTGTGCTGTAGGAGACCTGCACTAGGTTCAATTTGTTCAATTTGTCTTTTGCAAAAAATTTGTTATAGATTGAGTACAATCCTGTATGACCTATATTTAGATTTGTAACTTATTTGTTATTCATAACATGTACATAATTTAATGTGTGCTACGTTTGTAATGGAAGAGATGTGACTTAAAGACCTAAAACCAAACTGGAGCTTAGATCGGGCCCAAAATATCAAGCCCGACCCGACACGAGCCCGTGCACGTTGTGTCCGAGCCCGGCCCGGCCCGACACATTAACTGTTATCATGAGCCCGACCCCGATTTAAACCCGACATTTTTTTAATACGTTGGCTGTTATAACTGACGTTCTCAAGCTCCTTGTTGCACTAAAACTACACAATCAGTGACGCCGGTAACGCGTTCCAAACCAGAAATCAGATTAAAGTTACTTATTCAAGTCACTGTGCGTTACTATTATTTTCGTCATTTTCCTAGTAAAAATATATATTTTGCTTTCTTCTTGCGTCTCAAGGAGTGACGTCACGTGCGCGAGAAGTCACGTATTCAGCACGAGGACAACTCACGTGTAACACCACGCAGCGACACAAGCAACATGGAGGGAGGAGAGAGATGCGCGTTTTCTAGCTGGAAATACAGTCATCATTTTGAGTTATTAAAAAAAACACACACACACACACACACACAAATGCTTGATCAAGGGCCCGGCCCGAGGAAAGTGACGGGAAATATCGGGTCAGGGTCGGGCTCGGGCTCGGGCAGAGAATCTAAACTCTAAACCAAACCACAATGTTCTCCAGACGTATCGGCGCAAGTCCGACCAAATGACAAAAGTCTTGTTGTTTTTATGGTTGTTGATATTTTATCAGGAGACGCCAACAATGAACCCATTCAGTTGTGTTGGTGTGAGGATGTATATATACATACAAAAGCTCCTTTGGTTCCAGACACACCCCGGAGATGATCGAAAACACATTTCCCATCATCCTCGGGCTGACAGGACGCCGATGGTCTCCAGCCCCGCTGTTCTGTGCGGAGCTCACCATGAAACAAAGGGGGGAAAAAAAAAAAAAAACTGACAATCTTTCCTTATGGCTGCATGTCATGAGCAATATCTTGAATTATGGCGTTTCCACAAACCTCAGAGCTGCAGCTATGGCAGCGAAAATATTCTGCTGCCAAAACTGTAACATTTAATTACATGAACATTAAGTGCAGAGTGCACTCTGGAGTCGTCCTCGGCTGCTAACCTCTGTTGACATGTACCATTATCACATGTCTGTGGAGACATATTGGGCTTTTTTTGAAGAGCAGGAAAACCACCCCACCGTTCTCACTGCCCTCTGGCTTGTCTAATAATCAGAGCTAAAGCATCAAGAAACATGTTTTTATGGTCTGACAAAAGCTATAATGTATATCCCTGTTGTGCTCAGTGCTCACAAGGCTTTAACCCAGGGGCACTAAAGTACTGGGAAATATTTATATTCTCTTCAGCAGAGGGGCTGTAACTTACAGCAGGGAAGCTAATTTCACATGCTGAAAGTCCATTTTCAGCCTGGCCTGATCTCCCTGCTGCCTCCCTGGCAGATTTCTCATTCCTTCCTCTGCTCCAGTCAGAGTCGGGCTCCCACTCGTGGGGTTATATATGCATACTTTAATCATTTTTTTTCAGCTGAGCGTGACGTCCATGTCCTTTACCGGTGACATGATTTAAACCACTGCAGCCGTTTTTTTTTTCCCTCCTTTCTGTTTGTTGTTTGTGTTTATGGATGAGTGTGAGTGTATAATTCTATTTGTGCATATTTCCGTCAGTCTGTGTGTTTGGGTGAGGAGCCACGAGCCTGTTCCAGACCTCTGAATCATCATCATCCGCACTGCACGTGATTGATTTACGGGTCGGCGCTGTGCTCAAACGTGGCTGTTTGTTGATGAAACAACCGAGCCAACAGCTTGATAATGTAGACTAGGCTGCAATCCATCTAAACTAACACCGAGTTCATGTTATTTGTTTTCTGGTGTAAAGGAGTATTATTTTATCCTAACTTAATGTTAAGAAGTGACTCAACTTGCACATCAACAAGCAGCAGTAGCTTATAGAGAGGAGTTGTTGACATTTTCTCCGCCGCTCTCATTTGTACTCTGTGTTTTCTGGCCCTGGCACGAAGACAACATCCCCATTTAATGCTCATGAGTTCACGTCAGCTCCATAGGCTGAGATCAGAGATGAACTCGCAGCCATAACAGACCTGCAGACTGCAGACCCGACTGATTGACTGCTTCTCCAACCCCAGCGAGCACAACGCCGACACTACCAAGTCTGAGATGTGGATGACGAAACAGAGGTCTGGAAGCAGGCTCGCGGCTGTTCACCCAAACGACCAAACAGACGGAAATGTGCACAAATATAATTAAAACACCGACACTCATCCATAAACAGATCTACTGGAAATCACAGGCCATCCTCATGAGAAAAACAACCGTATAGGTGAACTGTGAAAGCAGCTCAGTGAGACTCATATTCACGTTCCTTTTTTTAAGGCAGCAAAGGAAAAGTTGGGTGAATAAGCAAATAGTCCACATAGGGAGAAGATACCTGATGCTGGGATGCTGCAAGTGTCATGTTGTTTTGGGACTCGCAGGTCATTTACCTGTTCAGTCACAGACGATGAAGATGTCTGGAATCAAGCTAAAGCTAACCAGAGCCAGATGCATAAAAATAGCAACAGAAACATGGTGACAAACATCAGTAAGAGTGTGAACAGGGAACTGTCGAGAACAAAAACAACATCTCAGCTAACACCTAGCTAAACAAGCTGTAAATACATTATAACCTAATTGTAGATGATACTGTGTGTTAGCCAACAGCACACATTTTACAAGATTCATATTAATTTGCACTCATGTTTGTGTCCACCTGATGAAAAGCAGGTTATTATTAGCTGTTTCTGGTTTTCATTTAGCCCCGGGGGAAACATCTGGCTCCTGACCTGAATGATGCTTAAATACTTTGTAGCTGAGGAGCTGCAGAGTCGTGTGGGTTCATCTGACCCCTTTACTCATTACTCAAAGAAATCTGAGCCATTAATAATGAGAAAAATATCGATCAGTGCAGCTTAATGTTTCTGCTTCTCTGCTGAGGGGACGGATGCATCAGTCACTACCGGCTGGTTAACAGTGGAAGGCGGTTTGATCTCCGGCTCCTTCTGTTCCCGAGATACTTAATCCCCAATTTCTTTTAATGTATGTGTATGAGGAAAAAAAAATGCAGATGGATTTGGACAGCATCTGCCAAATCAATGGAAAATAATGCCGTCTGAACATCTGATCACCGGCCTTTGGAGCCAAATAACGCGGTGAAGAAATATGTCGGTGTTACCTTAACAGCTTTCCGCCTACATCCGTACACCGATGAAATATTCAGGAGACAAAGGGAAGGTTATCATGTCACTGCATGTCAAGGTGGAAACAAAGATGCCTTCTGGGGAACCACACGGATGATTTGATGAGCGGAGGGAGCTCGCAGCACCAGATGGGAGGGGTTTACCGCGTCTATATACCTGGTTTTATTCGCCTGGTGTCACGGCGCTTGCAGGGGTGAAAAATAGACTTTTAAACACTTCTGCTCTTTAGACGTCCTGATATTTGCACAGCGCAGCACTCATCCGTCACTCCAAAGATGTGAAAAAGTAAAGAATTGCGTGCACGTAGCATTTGACCCCAGTCTGGAAGATAGATTTCTGTGGCATCTGATGGAAAAGGCTGATCTTTATAAACTCCCCTGCTACACTGTGGCATTTACTCAGCATCGACACTTGATCTTCATAATGTGTCCGTGATGAGGTCACGGCAACCTCTGGCAGCCGTGCGTCTGCTGCGCCGCAGACTGGAGGCAGAGAAGGCCTCCGTCCTGCTGCCTGTCACAGCACATTTGGCTCCTCCACTCAACACGCGATGCGGTGTAGCTCTGCGTTGGCGCTGCGCAACACAATGCAGCCGACGCCCTCTGACACCGCCGCGTTACTTATACACAGGCGTCTGCTGTGTGTGATTATCCACAGTGGTTTTATCTGAAGTGACCTCCTCAAGCGTCTGCACCGAGGAATCTCTGCCGGGATTTTCAGATACAGTAAATCAGGAGATGTTGTTTTCTCTCGGGTGAAGTGTACAGAAGACTGTTATCTAACCTTTATTTTATCAGGCGGCTCCGTAGAGAATAAGACTTTCATCCAGGGGACAGAGTAGAATAGAGTTCACAGATCTTTTTTATGATGATGGATAGCGAGGCCCACGGAGAGTTACAGGTTCTCTCTGTTTTCTCTCTGCCGTGGTTGATAATTTCTGACATGTCACCGGATTCCCACAGTCTCCTGGTGGACCCGCTGGAACAAACTGAATGACTGCGATTTTCACTGTGCGTGAGCTTAATCGAATCCTGATCTCAGGACTCCAGTCACATGAAAGGTAGAGCAAAGTCAAATTTGTTTTAACAAATGATTTCACACAGCAGTGTCGAGGATTTCACCTCCGCGACGGCAATCAGAGGCGGCACAGGCTCAAACGTGTCTGTCTGATGTGATCATCAAACACTGGCTGTTCTGTCACATGCGGCAGGTTTTTTATCTACACATTTTACAACACTGTTATTGAGATGTTACATTTTGTTTGCAGTCAGATTGGAGTCACAGATGTAATGTGAGCGGACCTCCATGTTGAAGGAGATGGTGAGACAGCTGTTCAAGACAACCTTTCAACATCTGTTAGCATGAAACCACTGGATACATTTCCAACGAGACATTTGGACATTTTCACTAAATTGTTTGTGGCGACAGAACCAGGTGAGCCAAAACATGATGTGTTCAGAACCCCTAACCAAGTGGTTCTAGTGCCTGGACCCAACCAGACAGATGTCGGATGTTGTACAAACACAAGAAGAAAATGTTACTGATTTGATGCATATTTTGCCGATTGCTGGAAATCTAGCTCATTGCACACCAAGACAAATAATTGCATATAAAAAATATCATTTATTGTCACTATATAAACTTCTGAATGTTAACAGGAGGATAGAGTTGTCGGCGGATGTGGTAATAAATGCTTAAATCTGCTTACAGCCATGTTATATTGTCATTTATTTAGTGTTTATTAAAAGATTTAAGTAACAGATCTATTTAAAATGAGAATGATGAAATAAAAGCCTTTGTTTGTGCAACATTAATCAGATATTGTGTTTGTTAGAAAAACCCTGATCATTTTAGCTCTAATAGTCAAGTTTCAGTTATATAAAAGCTTATATTTAATGCATGTTTTGGCTCATTTACTTCTCACTTGCACTGTTTTTTTTTTTATGGTCTTCAGAGATGGAGATTATTTGCTGTAAAACACCTTATTCAGGATAAAACTGAAAAACACAAAAAATGTGTCATGATGGTAATGAAAGAAGGAAGAGTTTTGTAGATGCAGAATTAAAGCCATAAAACTCACACAACACTTTATTAATCATGAGCCATAATAGCAGCAGACTTTGCCAACTCCATTAAGCCGCACTCAGTGGAACATAAATAACAGTAGACTGTGCTGCATTTACGATAGCAATGATTATTCACACAGAAAGAGAAAAAAAAAAAAATCCAAGAATTGAAAACGTCTCAGCAGCTTCTGACCCACATGTACTGTATTCTCCAGCTACTGAGACGAGGGTTAATTATTATACACTAATTGAACTACAACAATCCTGAGTGATTATCCAGCTCAAGTGCTGTTTGGAATGTGATCAGACTCACTCCGACAGAATACAAATGTTTCTCGTCTGCAGAGCCGTAGTCTGAGTTTTAGTGATGCTGTGTTCACGAGTCAAACCCGTCAGAACACGATGGACTGATCACACCTGCTCACACCTGATCACACCTGCTCACACCTGATAACACCTGATCACACCTGCTCACACCTGCTCACACCTGATAACACCTGATCACACCTGATAACACCTGATCACACCTGATAACCGCTCACACCTGATCACAACTGATAACTGCTCACACCTGCTCACACCTGATAACACCTGATAACCGCTCGCACCTGCTCACACCTGATCAAACCTGATAACTGATCACCCCCGCTCACACCTGATAACACCTGATAACCGCTCGCACCTGCTCACACCTGATCAAACCTGATAACTGCTCACACCTGCTCACACCTGATAACACCTGATAACCACTCGCACCTGCTCACACCTGATCAAACCTGATAACTGATCACACCCGCTCACACCTGATCACACCTGATAACTGCTCACACCCGCTCACACCTGATCACACCCGCTCACACCTGATCACACCCGTTCACACCTGCTGACATCTGATCCCACCTGCTCACACCTGATAATACCTGATAACACCTGATAACTGCTCACACCCGCTCACACCTGCTCACACCTAATAACACCCGCTCACACTTGATCACACCCGCTCACACTTGATCACACCCGCTCACACTTGATCACACCCGCTCACACCTGCTCACACCTGATCACACCTGCTCACACCCGATCACACCTGATCAGTTTGTAAATGCATGTAAATATACTGTATGTATAATTTATTGAACTTGTTTTGTCTTTTTGCCTTCCCCCAAATAATAAGAATTATGTGTCAGACCTTTCAAATCCCTAATTTACAAGATAGGAAATGTAGTATTATGATATTTTACCTTATGTTATTATAATCGCTTAATTCATTTAATTCAGTGGCAGCAACCACATCCAAAATAATATACACATTAACCATGTTAATAAAACCAATGATGAATTGACTGCAGTTACTTAATTCTTTATGGACTTTTTACGGACTGATTGCCAGCTGGACCGGCTGCAGCGCTCACTTCCTGCAATCCACCAGTTCTGAAGCCAAGAGGAGAAAAACCACATTAACACACCGAACATGTAAAACGCCACCAGTCGTCTCGTGCTCGGGTGTTTGTTTTTCTGTTGCGAGGGAACAAATCCAGTGTGGAGAGAGAAGATGAGTTACCGTGACCGACTGAATAGTCAGATTTATTCACACAGGGTGAATCTGTGGTCTTAATTAGCTCGGTCGGCCGTTCATTCCCCTCTCTGTGTCCTCCTCACCGCTCCTGCAGCCCGAGGTGAACAGATTGACTCCTTCACAGCCAGCAGCCATCATGTGGATAGTGTGTGGTTAGAGCTCGGGCCTCGCTGTTCTGCTTCCTGGACGACGGGGTCGATCCTCCTGTCTGGACTGTGACGGCTAAATGACCCATCTCCTCCTCTGCCTCTCCGGTTCCTCTGTGAAGAGTCTGTTTATATCAGAGGGTCAGCGGTATCACGGAGGTCAAACAGACATGTGATAACTGATAGTGACAGAATAACAACTGTCACACATCGTGTTAACATGTCAGTCAGTTTTCAGGGGTGGAACATGTTAACATTATAAATATTAGAGCACCTCTGCTCACAGAAGGTTATCATTCATCAGTGTGGACACTAACATCTTCATCCTTATGGTATACACTGACTGACGTTGGTGTGGACGACCCTTCAGATTATATAATGTTGCAGATACCCTTCAGAAGTCACCTCCCACCTCCTTGTGTCTCCTCTGTTGTTGTTTCCTCACACAGCAGTCTGAGCATCTGCACAAACTCTCATGCAGACTTTTGTGTGTGTGTGTTCAGAACAGATCTGAGCTTCATCTCCAGACAGGACAGAGCAGAAAATAGCAGCGACGACAGCAGTATATGCACACATGTACTCTGTAACAGGTAGAAGTAAAGATTATATTTGCTTTAACATGTACTGTACGTTTACAGGAAGGATGTCTGAATTGTTGGACCTTCAACACTTGGAATGTTTTCAAAAGTGCCGTATGTTAATTTCCAGCCTTTTTTTTGCAGTGAAACACTCTGTGGAGATTGTTCATGGTGTTGGCAGCATCTAAATGCTAATGCTAAATGCCGCAAGTGTCAAATAATGCTCTGATTGATAGAAAGGGCCTGATTGTGAACAGTATGACTCTGATTGCATGAGTAAACAGTCATGGGATCCCCCACCAGCAATTTCAGCTAGTCTAGCCCTGATGTGTAACTCTGTTTTTCAGCTGAAATTTCCATGTGAATAGCCCGTGATGGTGATCTATCTCGTTTCATGAGTAATACTTAACTCAATTGCTCTTGATTTGCAGAGGTTTCAACCTGAAGGTCGGTAATGACTCCACCAGGGAGACTTTCCTCAAAAAATAAGGCAGAAACGGAAGACTTGTCATGATTAAAGAGTCTCACTGTGGTGTTTGGTGTATATTTTCCACCAAATCACTGAGACGCAGAAGTATCACATGACGAGATAAAGAATAAATTAACCTGCTCCCAGTTTTCTAAGCATATAACTTGGAAACTAGGGGAAGAAATGTTCTATTCACAAAGTCACAAATTGCCCAGTTTGCTGCCTTTTCTCTCAGAGACCTGAAGTCACCTGCAGTCTTTAAACCACAAAGGGCTTACGTACGCTCACAATGTCCCAGGGTAAAACGCTGCGTCCTCCAATCACATCTATTGTAGCATGAACTGGCGACGATGGTGCACACTTTAGCACTTCTGGACAGCCTGCTGGCATTTGCGGCGCTGCCTTCGCGACAGAGGTAGTTGTGTGACAGATGTATGAGTGAGTTTTAGTTAAAGTTGAAAAACTGAGGACACATTCCCTCCAGTTCTTTACACGAGTTGGTTTAAGAAGAAACAAAAGTTATTTAAACCCGAACCACGGCGCTTTCCTCAACCTATATCCAAGCAGTTTTACACCCAACAGTCGGTACGTCTGTCACTGGTGTGCTGCAACGCCAATGTTGTTTTGGGAAAGGTGATAAATTTTGTGGAGAGTCGCTGATTATCGATCTTTTTCGTCATATGATAGATAATTTTTTTTATATGTTGTCAATTTGGTATTGATTTAGTATATGCAACATGTGTCAGTTAATAAATGCAGTAGCAACCAGGTTCTAGATCAAGGTAGAACCAAATAGTATGGTCAGTGGCGTGCACAGACTTTTTGAAGGGCAGGGGCGAAAAGAAGGGCACTTTAGCATGCGTTTTGGCTCCCAAGAGGGCACTTTAGCACGCATTTTGCTCCAAAGAGGGCACTTTAGCGTGTGTTTTGGCTCCCAAGAGGGCACTTTAGCACGCATTTTGCTCCCAAGAGGGCACTTAAGCGTGTGTTTTGGCACCCAAAAGGGCACTTTAGCACGCGATTTGGCTCCCAAGAAGGCAGTTTATCATGTTTTAACCAGCCAATGGGGCAGTTTAGTGTGTTTTGCCAACCAAGAGGGCACTTGGGCACGTTTTCTTGGCTCCCAAGAAGGCACTTTTGGCTCCAAGGAGAGCACTTTAGCGCACGTTTTTCAACAATTGGGCCACTGCCCCCCCCTTGTGCACATCACTGAGTATGGTACTATACTGACAGCACTTGGTGGGACTGGTGGACACAAGTCTGTTGTTTGAAGCATATGGGGTCTTTGACTTGCATCACTTTAATATAACTTTTCTTACAACATCCAAAACATCTCAATCATCCCAACGAGTCCTGATGCTGCAGCGGGACAGTCCTTCCTTTGACCTCACGTGGCTGTTGCACCACCTTTCAACAAACCCCACACCGGTAATAAGGGGCTCTTACCTTATCTACCGTACGTCGGTGAACATTGCTGCACACTAGCACAATATCCTGAGGGCCAAGCTCGCACTCTGGATGTGTTTGATAATGACAGGAAGAAAAGAGACAGCTAGGTGTGTGAGAGGATTTGTTTTTGGCTCCTGTCTAGCACCTCTGCTAATCCCACGGCTCTAATGTTAGCAGAAGCTGCAGGGGAAGTGTAGCTAAGAGCCAAATGCTATTGCTAGGATTTAAAAAAAATAAAAATAATAAAATAAAGAGATGGAGGAAGTGTGGCACTTGGGTGTTTTCTATCTTACAGTCTGCCAGACACGTCTGATCTCCGAGGTGGATGAAATATGACTATAGACCTCATTTCCATGGCGACTGTGATGTGTTACCACTTGATTATCATGCTTAAAGTAAATAGAGGAGACACCCACATTCAGACCCTCTGGTTATGAGAGGTTGGTACCTGAGGAGCTATTTTAGTAGTGAATGGCAGCAGGATGAGTCGTGAGCTGAGGTACACTGAACCAGTAAGAGTGTTTGAACATTTCTGTGCATCATACAGACACACTTGATCCTCTGTGTCACTCTGATTATATTTCTAAACACAGTGTGCAGCGGACCAATCCACAGAATTGTCTGAGTTCCCGTCTCTTTTCTTCCATTTTAACTCATTCCTTCCCCCCTCACCTCCCTCCGTGCTCTCTTCAATTACTAATCACAAAGAGTGCATGGATGCTTTGTGTTTTGTTGGTTGCCTAGGGAACCTCATTGTCATCCCAGTTGTTTGGTTTCCTCTCCAAAGGTCAATGACTTGTCTGACTGAATAACACTTTTCATGCAAATAATCAGCTCCAGCGAGTTCTCCCCTCGTCTGGGTTTCGGTGATATTTTGCAGCGACACGTCCTGTCACATGAAAGTGACATGCATTGAAAATTTTAAACTGTTTATGGCCATTGGCATCATTTCATATTGATGCCTGTCCTCCGTCTGGCTCGAGGCACAAAGGAACAGCGCCAGCTGAAAAAATGAACAAAACTATGTTTTTGTACTTTCCAGTTGTTCGGTTATGAAGGGCTGCAAGCTGCTTCCAGGAATGTCTGACAAACTGCAGACGGGAGATTACCTCGCCTACTCACAGTGATCTATATAGATACATTATCTTAGCGTCTTAGCTAGCCGTGTGTTTTGTGACTTTGGATGTTCTTCCTTTTGAGGTTCGTTGTAGCACTGTAGGAACAGTTCTAGCAAACGTGCCAGGTCTGGACGAGCATGTTTAGCTCCACATTTATAGCTCTCTCTCACTCCAGTACCTTGTGACAAAACGTAGCTTGCTAGCTGCTGTAGGAGCTCAGGTGTGAACTGGCTGACATGTTTTTCCTTTGGAGGCTAATCGAAACGAAACAGTCATAGTCTTGGGAAGAAATGAACAAATCTTTTTTACTGTACTTTTTCAAGTCCTGCACTCGACTGGCAAGTGTTTCCAGGGAATAGCCACAGCCTTGCAGTCTTTAGTCGGGACACTTATCAAAACCTCCCTGCTCCCAAATACAACCTCCATACCAGAGGCTTAAAATGATCATTTTACAGAAAATCACAATACAAGTCAAAGTGTGTAATTTTACAGTAATTTACACGTGTTTAAACACATTTTTGAAAGCAAACCGATGGAGCTATGTTGAGGAAAATGTGAGTCCATAAGTCCATCAATGCACTAATGCAAAATTACAGCACAACTGGAAGCCTGTTCATATTTGGTTAGGTAATACATCACTGTTTTGGCTTCAAATAATTATGAAACCACTTATGAAACTTAATTTATGAACATACCTGCATCACGTACGTAGTTATAGTTACATAAAATATGACGATGGGTTTGAATAACTCAGTTGCTCTCTCAACAGCAGCTTCCTGGGTAAAAGTCCTGTGCTTGTTTGACAAAAGCACTAATCCTTCCTATTATCCTATATCGTCCTTTTTACTACTTCACCTGACATCCTACTTTACTGCTGTAATAATTGCTGCTGCCACTAGAGCCACTGCCTAACAAGAAACACAAATATGGATCAATAATGAGCTGCTTTCACAGCCGACCGTTGTTTATCTGATGAAACTCTCCTGGTTACAACGCAACCAATATGTATTTTCCCAACTTATTGTAAAAACAAAGTGCAATCAAGACAATCACAGAAATAAAACGAATCGCTTCCAATTCACAATGTTCTCAGTTTTTATTGGCAAACGGTGAGAATGAATTGATGTGTTTCCTCTCAGTAACAGCTCTGGACTCTCGTGGCCTCAGAGTTGCGCAGCGCAGACGATCAAACACCAGGAAAAACTCAAATAGTAGAATAAACTCTGGAGGCCTGGTTCAGGTCTGAGACGGGGATTGGATGTAAGCCAATGGCCTCCAGCGTGCAAGCATCACCCAGCTAACACTCGAATGTGTTTTGTGATGGCATATTAGTTTTAAAAACAACACGGTAAAGACCGTATCAGTGTGTTCACGTAATGATGTTTATTCACGTGTGAGTGGTTACGTCCGTGTGCGCCGGTCTGTTTGTCGAAGCGTGAGCCTGATCTCTGCGACTCTGTCCGTCATGTATGTTGCATACCTTTTACAGGCGGACGATTCGAAACATGTGTGTGCGTACGGAGCCTCGACGGGGCCCCGACACACACACACACACACACACACATTCCTCGAACCTCCAGGCCACAAACACCATGTTGCCTTTGATGTGTGATGCCAACACAGTTTAACCGAGTCAGGACAAAATGGTGCAAACCTGAGAAACACTGCGGGGCGATGAAGGAGCTACCAGCAGCAGACTCACTCCCACTCCGCCCCGAACATACATGCTTCGCTGATCCTTCGTGGAGAAAACTGTGCTCCAAAATGAGATAGCCATCAATTAAAAGGGAGAGAAGAGAGACTCTACTTGACGTTATTAATGGGAAGTAGGTATTCTCTGTGCCAGAATACAAAATGACTTTAATTGGTATTTGAGTCACTGGAGGTGCTGGAAACAAAAGACAGTATTTCTCTTTCTGTGGAGGCTGTTTGTGACAGTTAGAGGACAGAAAACCAAAGAAAATAAATAAAAATCAGACGCACAATCCGGATATGCGGTTGATTTATTAAGTTGTCGGGGATGTATTAGCAATCAGCTGTTGGTTGGAAACACAACTCCACCAGGACGCTCTGTCCGCTGGATGTATGAGGTAAGAGATAAGATAATCCTTTTATTGATCTTTCAGAGAGGAAATTTGGGTTTCACAGCAGCTCAAGGAGAGAAAAAGCAAAAATAAGTGGAGAAACTGAAAGATAATACATAATAAAATGTGTATTTAATAATAAAATGGGAGCAAAACAAACCCAGCTTCACTGCTTTTTTCCCATAATCACAGGTTTTGTGCTGCGTGTGGTTCTGAAGGGGAGCGTGGGAGCGACCTTTGTGCCAATTGGTGATTTGAAAATTAGTGCCATGCAAAATTAATTTAGCTTTAATGGAAATCTCGCTGATAAAAATGTTTGTGAGTGGTCTGACATTTTCTAGCGGTACCCAACCTTTTTTTTTAAGGACATCTTAGCAACATTTCCTTTAACACACCATCACAAAATCAGCAAACGCATACGAACGCAGACAAACCCACTCTCCCGTCTTCAGTGATTCTGAAGAACCAGACACGTATGATCCGTTAGCTTAGCGTAGCTGAGCGGATGCAGCAGAGGCGACGCGGAGAGTGACAGGAAACTACCGGCTCACTCGTCGGAGGAGGAGTAGCTCAGTCAGAAAGACGGCGCCGGTAAACAAGAATGCAGAATGGATTGAGCGGATAGATTTTGAGGGATGGAGGCCTGTCAACAGCTCATCGACCTCCTACTGAGAGAGAGACAGCGGAGGCTCGGCGCTGCTGAGGTGGTTTCAGCCTCCAGTTCTCTCTGTGGATTACAGTCGCTACAGCTCTTCAGTTCACAGGACAAAATGTTACCTAAATATCACTTCTGGGGCTTCAAAGGTTGATGGAATAATTACTCACAAAGATTCAAAGCTTCCCTCAAACATATTCTATTATTGACTTAAAGACCTTACTAATAATATGAGACTCACTAAATGCCGTAAACGGGCCCCACTTCTTCCTCCTCCTTCTCCTCCTCTTCCTCCTCCAAAAAGCGGCAGTCTCTATTACAACAGCAACTGCAGAAGCTTTGAGTCAGCACTACTGTTCACCTGTTCATATTTTTGGCAATGTGTGTCTCTGGATTTGCATCTTATTGATATTGCACATTTATATTTATACACCATATATTTGCATTCTCCTCTATTTTGTACCAACTGCTGCACAAAAAATGTCTTATCCCGTCTCATGAGCCAATAAGATCCTCCATGATTGAACCTGTAGACGGCACCATGTGGTACACAAAACACACAGCGAGATGGTTTTAAAAAAACTTCCACTGAGTTAAAACATTAAATATTAGTGTAAATAATGTTCTGAGTTAAAGGGCAAATAGCTGCTGCTGTTATAATGAACACTCGCCTGAAGCAAAAATCAAATGTTAGTATAAAAAAAAGAGGCTGCACATAATTTACAAAAAAAAGATTGTTTTTTTTTTTAGCTTTACTCTGTAAGTTTGGTCTCAATACGATGAATAAACACACCCATCATCCGTCTTCGGGTTTTGAGCTGTTTAGCTTTCAGACTCAAAGGTCAACAGATATGAAGGAAGTATTTTCTCTTTCTCCACTTCAATATCTGTGTCTTTAAGCTGACTGGTTTTCTTTAACGTCCACTTGTGACTTTTGTCTCTGCGATTCTGCATCAGTTACGATTCAGTCACGTCGTCCGTTAGCCGCTCGCTCATTTACTCAGATCCGATCCGTCACCTGTTGGCACATAATGCAGACACGCATTGCCACATTGTCAGCTCTGTCAGCGGAGGTGTGGAGGCGTGTTGTTCAAGTTTTTTCCTTTTGGTCTGTCGCCTGTTGTCGGTGTATTTATACCGTTCATACAGCTGGAACACACTGTCTCCTTTGTCCGCTCAGTTTATGAGGCCGCTTATGAAGAAATTATCCTGTCAAGCTGGAGAGGAAATGAAGAGATAACACACTGAGATGATATTACGTGTTTACCAGAAGGAAAACAAAAAAAGACATATACATTATTGTCATATTCTGGTTGTTTTTTGGCCTGTCTGTGTCATGTTGGTTTAAGAAGTTGTCCCGCTGTGGGACTTTGCCATGAGGTCCCTCCTGTGGAGCAAACCATTTCAGAGGTCTCCTGCGCTCTGCGTGGCCGCTGGACTGACCCATTTATCCAGGCGGGGGGGGGGGGAGCAGTTCACACAGGTTGAACTGAGACAACGAGGTGATTCTGCCCTGAGGTGACACGTGTTTTTACAGAGTAAACTATCAGAATAAATAATCAAAACTTTGGTGTTTTTCCTATCAGTTTACATTTGACATTTGTGTAAACTTGACAGACTAAGTTTCCCCGCAAAAAAATAAAAGAAACTGCACGACAGAATTGTTTCCTGGTTGTTTACGTGTAGGTGTGTATATGCTTCAGGGTAAAATAATAACATAATTATGTCCAGTAATGCATTACGTCTTAAAATGAAGTGTTTGCAAATGATTTCCTTGCAGGTCAGACCCAATTAAGCGAGTTCGAAGCGGCTAATAAAAATATGGATCTCAAGTTTGATCTTTCGTCAGTGTGAACATGCTGCACATGGCTCACTCAAAACAGAAAGAACTGAAGCCTCAGACATTCAGATTTGTCAGCATGGTGAGCAAAAGAGATGGGAGGAAAAAAAAAAAGGGTCCACTGATCAAAAGAACCAAAACGGGTTTTTCATAAAAATGAAAATGAAGTCCACGTCACTGTCTGCCGAACAAAAACAGAAGTTCTTTCAGCAGGAGACGTATAATCATCTGTTCTGTAAAGGATGGATGGATGTAGCCTGTTTTGTACGAGGACGAATGAGGAAACCTGAACAATCTGAGGCCCAGTCAAACATCTGATCATAGCGAAACAAGCGCTCTGCTCTCAACACTCAGCGAATGTGGAGGAAATAATATTTTCCATGCCCTTTCATTCATTTAACATTTCCTAATTAACTATCATTTCAACGTCTGACAGTCCTGGACCGCACGTCCCTGAACACCCATTGAACATTTAATTCTGCGTGGCGTTTTTGTGCACCTCTGTCATGTTAAATGACACAGACCAGAGACGGCGGACTTGGAAGACTGACGCTGTCATAAATATAGCGCCCGTGATTCACTCGCCGAGCCGCTGAGAGCAGAAAACAGTGACGAGACGAGACAGAAGCAGGGAGACGGCTCGTGACACGGCAGCTCTGACACAGAAAAGAGGACGACTGCATGCTGGAGATCAAAACCACTGGGATGTAATTTATATTCAATTATATATTAGGGTTAGACTGACGCTCTGAATCACTTCGATGATGTGGCAGACCGACGTTGCCCGTTAATGAGCATCAGATATCAGTGAGTAACGGCCGACTGAGGGCAGAGTCATGGTGTCTGTCAGTCTGTAGTGTCGCATGATGGTTTCAAGACGAACTTCTGTCTGCTCAGTTTCCATGAGAACTTTGGGAGAAAACAAGTTAAATACTAAGAAAGATGTGCTGTGAAAGTTGGGCAGCACAGATCTGTGGTCGTGGTTTTATTTGGCGTAGGATGATTATGATTTAGCAAAGACAGCAGCTCGTCACGCTGGCGGCTCCTGGGACTGACCTCCAGCTTCCTGCGGGTGAAGGAGGGCTCAGTTTTGTTGCTCGGACGAGACTCGATAATGTATTGATCGTACAAACAGGAAGCTCATGAACTGATGTCAGAACCGGTCCATCATACGGAAGCCCTAAACGGCCATGCATTCATATATTTTATTTCCTCCGTTTTCCCGAGATAACAGGATAATTTTCTCGAGATCTCGTGATAACGAAACTTTGTTTCCCCGAGATAACGCACCTTCAGACACACCGTAAGAGCTTGTACCCTTTATCAGCCAGGTGCTCAGTAAATCATTTCATCACGTTCAGCAAAAATCATGCAGGCACACTTCAAACACGCACACACACGATTCACAGGAACACAGATGTTCTCGGTTCACAGCGAGACGCTTTCAAAATAAAAGTCCCGCATTTAGTGTCTAATATAATTAATGAAATAATAACCTGGCTTCAAAGAATATCAGAAATGAAAACACGATGTTCTTATTAACAACTCACATTAAAGGTCATTTACAGTCGTTACACTAACTGACTGACTCATTCTCACACACACACACACACACACCTTATTATATTGTTATCTCGGGAAAACAAAGTTTCGTTATCTCGAGAAAATTATCTCGTTATCTCGGGAAAACGGAGGAAATAAATTGTATGAATGCATGGCCGTTTAGGGCTTCCGTACCATCACTTTGGTCCTGTTTGTAATATCTTCACCACTATTGGATAGACGATCAGGAGTTTGGTTCAGATTACAAACCGTGAATGATCCAGCAGAGACGTTCGACCTTGAACCTCTTCTGTTCATGAACATGTTCAAAAAGGCTCCTTCAGTTTGAAAGAACTCCTCGAGTGTGAAATGTGTGATGCGGCTTCTTCAGTTCTTCTCTGGTTCTGTGTGAAATATCTCAATGTGTGGCCGTGACAGTTCGTACATTCATGCCGCCCTCGGGATGAATATGACTTTTCATAAAAACCACCAGCAGGTCAGCGTCTGACTTTTCTTCACACCGATATGATTTTGGTGGAAGTCTTTTGATGGGAGTTGTTGCCAATAAAAATGACTGCAGGATAATGCCGGGCTTATTCTTTTTTAAGATTTGATTTGTTAAAAGGGTTCATTTGATAAACTGTGATACCAGTAACAGTCTGTCTTTCATGTCTGCATAACCTCGAGTGTCAGATAAAAACCCAAACCTAACAATCACGACAAAGCATCTCATTTTCTGTACGCCCGAAAGTGTGAATGAACCCTCTCGCTGTCCTTTTTACAAACACGGATCCTTTGAAGGGTTAACGGTGTTTGGATCGAGTGTCAGACGAGAACGAGGCACTTCAGTGAATTATCACGTGGCCTTTGATAAAACGGTGTCACGGCTGACGAGGCGAGGGTATACGGCGATGAACACAAGTGTTCTCAATGAAAACTAAACCTCCCGTAAATCCTCGTGGAATGATCTCTCTCACACACTCGCACACATAAATCCCAGAGACGGTTTCTCGCCTCTGACAGCCAGTTTAAGTCTGTCGGTGGAACAGAAAGGAGAGCCAATCAGTCTGACAGTGACGAGAAGCCATGTTTAGAAACCAACACTGAAAATTCACCTTAAGATTCTTCAGTCTGTCTCTCAAGCTACATTTTGTGGGATTAATGAACAAATTACACGTCCGCTCCAACGCCACACAATTAAATCTGTGACTGCACATTGAAGCCTCAAATTTACTCACAAATGTAACTTTTCTTTAGGTTCAGTTTTAAGTTGTATCTTGTGACAGCGCTGTGCATCAGGTTTAGGCACAAGAACCACTCGGTCAGGGAAAAGGCTTAAAAATGTGTTTTGGTCACCACACACGGCTGGACATGTCCCAAAAATATCAATATCAGCTAGTATTTGTCACGAGGTCTTGTTAAAAATACATGATTCTGTCACCACAAACGCAGCTAAAGATGTCCTGAATTCCCGTCAAAAATATCCTGCTTCATTCACCATAACAGCTAGAGATGTCGCGAGGTCTTGAAAAAAAATAAGCACTCTATATCGTCACCGAGGCTGGAAATTGTTCAAGGTTTCACTAAAAATACAATTTGTTTTCTCAGCAGAAACACGACGCCACGCTCGCACCTTGTTCCTTGTAACTCAACAAGCATCCTCTTCACCGCCTCACATGAAAGTTAGATCATAAACACGTAATGTGCATACGATATGACACATTTTGTACAAGTGATTCTAAAACATGTGAACACATCAGCGGTTTGCAGAAGCGTTAAGTGCTGACATTTCATCCTGGCGACTGGGCTGCAGTTTAAGACTTTGAGCTGCAGGACGAACTGAAAAGTTATTATGTTTTCATCCTCACAGAGTCTTTCTCACAGCGATCAACGAAAAGACATAACGCCAAAATAAACCCCCGACAGAAAGCTGTTGCCCTGCATGATGGCACACGCTTGCAGTGAACCCTCTCAAGTGCGGATTCTGTCAGACATGTTTCAGAGATGTGACGGATAAAAATGATCTCGAGTCAGAAAATTGATTCCTGTCATTACAGGGGTGCAGAGACTCGTTCTCTCCCTGCAGTGGAAAAAAGAGCTCAGGCTGAGAGACGGGGAACGCAGCTACGATCCGTCTCTGCAGCGGGAATCGCACACCGGCACTTTAACCTTTGCCTCCATCTCAGGAGTGACTGCGATCTCCATGACAACCAGAATCTGAATAGCAGGAGCTTTATTGGAAGTGACATATTAATAAACTGTAGCCTCTAGAGGAACTGTAATCACACTTCAATTATTTTTGCTTCCCACTTCCTCAACATCTCGGCGTATTTAATATGTTAGCTTAGTCAGTGGAAATATTCCCCCGGCTGCTCCGTGGGTCAGCGCCATGAATCATCACAGTTTGATATCAGGCCTGGGTGATCGTCAGGTACCGATGGAGAATACAGATGTTTACGCGCATACAATCAAAGGTTTGTCTGACTTAAGAAGGCTGAAGTGTGAATGCATTTTGGCCCAACACATTGCACACAGTGTAATGTGAGAGAACATTTATATAACATCAGTGTCGGTATGGTTGTTCCGTGCAGCACGAGGCAGCTGAGCCAGAAAACTACATCATGCTGCGTCTCAGTGTACAGAGGACTCATCTGGAGTTACGTCTAACAGAGTTGTCTTTGCAGGGGTGTCGACGAGGGAGCACACCAGGTCAGTCGTCTCCAGCCCGGGGTCGAGAGGACCCTCTACACCTTAAAGGAGAACTTCGGTCGATTTAAACATGCAGCTTCATTGCTAACCTAGCTGATCCGTCGAGCGTGCACTTACTCCCTCACTGGCGGAGACGGAAACGTAATCCAGCATTTTCGTGTTTCTGTTCATAATGTACATGTCCATGTTACAGCCTGTCATGAGCCATGAGCCTTACAATAGCCTGTTAAGCCTGTTAAGTGCACACTCGATGGATATGCTAGTTTGGTCTAGCTACCGGAACACACGGATGTCAACAAACAGGTAAGTAGCTGCTTGCACAAACACACTATTTTAACTACTTTTTTATTCAGTTTGAGTCATACACGCTACAGTGCTGTGTTGTAAGGTGTCTGCTGATGTTGCATAACTTTTGGTGTGAGATGTGGAGCATGTTAAGACGCTTAAAACACAGTGTAAAGTTCTGACCCCATGCTGTTAGCGTTCAATGCTAAGTCTCCGTTCACGGAGCTCTGTAATGGCTGGACCAAATGTTTTCGCGTCTTCGGTACTGGCGAGTCAAGGGTAGCTTGAGCAATGAAGCTGCATGTTTAAATCGACCGAAGTTCTCCTTTAAGATAATCTGCTAGAGCAGGGGTACTCAAATACAAATCTTAAAGGGCCACAAAGATTTTTTTCGATGACTCAAAGGTACAAGTATTGAGGTCGGTCAGGCCACATGCAATAATACTGTAACATTCAAAACAAAATGTCTTTTTCATTCAAAACAAAAAGAATACGAACTGAAATGTAATGTTATTTCCGTTTTGACATAAATTAAAATACATAGTTGAATTTTTCCTCTTTTTGTTTGCCTTCAAACATTGTGTCGATCACTTCAGTCATGCTTTACATTATTATTTCTGCATCTGAGAATGCAGCTTGATATGACGATTTCATAGCATTTATTTTTGTTGTTCTTAACTCTGAATTTTGAGGAAATGTCTCCTCAAAATTCCTATTCTTCGTCTCATCACATAGTCTCCTGGCATATTAAGCACATGGGTCTTGTGCTGGTTGGAGGGAGAATAAATGCGAATTTTTCAGTCAACTCTTCTTTGAATTGCCGATTTTCACTGTCCACTTACCTTTTAGCAGTGAACTTGGAACACGCCATTTGCGAACTGCTGCAAAAACGAAAGTGAAAGTTAAAAATTGTGCGCGCAGCAGTGAGTGACCCAGCTGTCTGTCTATCGTTGACATAGAGACAAGTCCCGGTATACACGTGCTGACCCAACCAAAACGAAGGAATAACAGTTCGGGGGCCACAAATAGGAGGCCCGCGGGCCGGATAACCCTGCTGAGGGCCACTGGGATAGAGGGTTCATTGTTGAGTTGAAGATGGCCCTGACTTGTTGTACTCACCTGATGATCTCACCTTTGCTGTGTTTCAATTCAGGGTCTGCATCCTTCGAAGGAGCATTTGAAAGGGCTCCTCCAGATGCTCCTTCTTCTCCCTCATTTGGAGGATGCACCGCTACGATCCTTCATGGCCTCACATATCCAAAGATTCTTTGCACGCCTGAAAAAGAAGAAAGAAAGAGAGAAAAGGAAAGACATTGCATGGCGTAGATCGTCACTTTCACGGGCCTGAGTAAAACATCTGGTGACGCAACCAGGAAATGCTCCAAAGGCTAGACCGTCACATTTAACAACGGCTGACGAGGTTAACAAGGTCTCTCTGAAGGACTCGCCTTCAAAGACCACAAAGGCCGAGTCCTTCAGAGGAGGCAGACCCTGAACTGAGACACAGCACTCGCGTCACATCCTCAGTAACATGAGATGATGATGATGATGATGATGATGATCCACTCTGTGTAATGATTCAGAGGGTGAAAGCCATCAAAGCTTTGGGAACAGATCTTATGGCACTTTAGCTTGAAATAACTGCGATCAGGTAAGTGCTGTAACTCAAGTCACGTACCGTAAATGAAGTAATTAAATCTATCTTGTAATGTAAATGACATCATGACCCATCAAACTACAATGACTACACTTCTTCAATAAGCGACTCCAGAGGCTCGACGGGTTCTTAGAGAATGTCCGCTGACCGGGCTGCTGTGTGCAGCAGTATTATTTTGTTGATTCAGCATCACAATCATTACTTGCGCACAACAACAAATATGTAAATCTGCAGATGAAGACGAGCTTTTAATTGTCGGTGTTTTAAGGACCTTGTCATTGTCGGGGCCCTGAGTAGTTAGCTCCACTGTTCCCTTCATGTCCCTGCTCACAAAGCACCCGACGAAACCTGTTACTCTGTTTTTGAACGTGCACCTCGAAGGCAGTTCACTGAGGTATTTTTAAGCCTGGAGATAATTAAGTTGTGGATCTTGCAAAAGGGAAAACGGCTGCCGCTAATCTGACAGTTTTGTTCCAACCAATTTAAGTATGAAAAGCGTTTCTACCTCCGAGTTGTTTTTTTCATCTGGAGCTCAGGATGCACAACACATTTAGAACAAATTTAACTTTGAAGTATTGTCTTTACGAGTCTCAAGATCTTTAAAGCTTCCACAGATATTTCTTGTTTTTTTCCTGATTGTCTTTGAAGTCAACTCGATACGCTGCCGTACTTTTTCTTTACTCCACCTGTTCGGTTGCGTTCGTGTTGAACCGACTGCGATAAAAAACCTCCTCTGACTCACTGACACTTGGGTCAGTATTGTTCTGACCCACTCTGAATAGTTCATGAGTAATGGTTAGGCTCTTGACTTTTTAAGAGAGAGACACATTGAATCCTGATTTCCTGACCCTGCAGTTTTTTTTGTCTCAAGAGCTCATGTTCAAACCATTGTGTTCTGTTGGATATATTAAGTCAGACGCACAACATCGGCTCGACTTGTTTGTATTTCTTTCAACTGAAGTGTCCGAGGCTGAGCGAGTGGACAGAAACTTCAGACCTCTGCAGCGGCGGTTTGTTCGCGGCGCTCTGACGGCCGACGGTACGATGAATAGTAACATTGTGTCCGAACAATACTCGACAAACACGGCCGTGGCATAAAAGCAGGAAGCTGGCATGGCGGGTGAAGGTAAACATCAGATACGTTTCCCCTCTGCTCCTGACATGGCCGCATTGTTCTCTGAACAGGGACTTCTGTGCTACACTCACTTTTCCTGAATTGTACGAGTATAATGGCAATAATAACAGCAGCTTCCACATAATGGGGTCCGCTGTACAGAGACTGGTTTCCCACAGAAGGGTGAATTGTATCCTTTCCCATCGTGTGTGTGCAGCAGCCATGTTTGCACCGTATACGACAGGAAGCGACATTATTGTTGCTATTAATTGTGATACAAAGATCAACGGACCCCTTCATGAATACATAAAAGCAGCATTAGTTGGGTAAAGTTATTTATTTAAAACAACTTGATCTCTTCTTGCATTTACACGTGTGAATCATCCGATTGCAATTGCAGAAATAATGACTGGACGTGTGTTTTCATGGCTGCTGATGTGTTCTCAGTTAGCAAAGGTCATTTTTTAATGTGCATTTTCTCTGATGTGGAAAACGTGCAAGATGGACTCAACATGTATCACGAGGACGGTCGGGGAGGAGAGGAACATCTCATTAAAACATTTCAGTGACTGCAGATTCAGAGTGATGTGCACTGCCTTGAAAGTTTTGCTGCAAAGCATCAAAATTCCATCCAATAGTTGTGAAGATGTTTCAGTCCGGACCGAGGTGAAGGACGTTTAATGTGGGCACAGTATTGTTGATAATACGACACATTGAGAGGTGAAGGCAATGCTGTTGGACTTTAAAAGATGTGTATGTGGTTTGGCAACTATTAAGTTCTGGTAATTGGCTTGTTTTGTCACTTAGACTTGGCAACCTTGAGATGGACTAACGTCGCATTCCTTGAGCCACACCACGAGCATGAAAAAAATGCTTTTTAGCTAAAGTTAGCTGTTATAAAAGCAGGACGTCACTGCTCAGAGTTTTGAATCATTAGCAGGCGTGAGAGTTGGATCTGACTGAGGGAGGAACACAGAGAGTGGAAATATTCAAGTCAGGAAGAGGATAAAAGCATGTTTGACCTCATAATATCAGGATTTTTATTTCAGACGTGATTCTTTTCGGAAAGAGGCTCTGCAGGATGTTGACCGGCGCTTCAAAGCTGAGTTTTGAGGAGGGGAAATTTAGTGGGATCAATTCATTCTTTGATTTTTGAATATCCTAGAAAAATCTAACTTTTTCTTTGAAAGAAGCTTCTGCAGTTTAGAACTCAGAGCCAGTTGGAAAGCAAATGTAGCGATTGAAAGTGTCGGGCCGTGTTTTACAACACCGTTTCATCAAATTCCCCCTTTATCCTCTTTAAAAAATGACCTCAATGGCCAGCGCCCTATCTGATCAAAACACACTGGATGCCTAAAACAGAAATTACAACATGTTCTATTCTCGGCGCATGAGCAGAGACCGTCCAGAGTTAATTTACGACGAGCTGGCCTGCACGGAGGAATATGTTATCAATCCTGTTTTTGGGGGGTGAAGTCACTTCCTGCTTCTGCTTCCAGCCCATCCAGATAAGAGCGCCACTCCAAGCCCCACGGGAGTTTCCTCGGCAGGAAGTGGCAAAACGGGCAAACCCATCAGACCCCGCCAACCTGTCACATGGTCCAAAATAAGCATCCATTCAGCGGCTCGGTCGCAGAATCACGTTCGGCCGCTTCATTGTGGCGTTTCTCTCCCACACAGCGAAGCTACCTGCTGATGTCGAGCTCGCTGGAAAAGTCATCAGTGGCTTTTTGTTCCCCGGCCACCTGTGTGTGTGTGTGTGTGTGTGTGTGTGTGTGTGTGTGTTGTGTGCGGTCATCAGGGCTGATAGGTTATTCAGTGTGTGTAGGAAGGAAGTGTAATTGCTCTGTGTAAATCATTCGGTGCCATGATGACAGACAGGAATGCTTTTTAGGCCAGAGGTAGTGACATCAGTGCCGTCCACACCTGACGGGCCTCAGGACACAACACACACACACACACACACACACATCTCCTTAAAGGGACAGTATGAACATTATTGTAGGGACAGAGAATGGTCTCCTAACTGTTTTCTTATTCACAAGTCGTTCCTAATTTCCAGATTGTTTGGATGACTTTTTAAACACTGGCACAGAAACTCACGCTCCCCTCAGGATGAGTTTGATTGTATCCTGACTTTTTATCTCGAGTCATCATCAGAGTCTTTCATTTGTCAGGTAATTTGGCTCCTGACTGTCCCACCAACCTCCACGCTCAAAACATGGGCTAAACATTAGTATGTTAGCTTTTACATTGTGAGTACTTTGCCATGCTGGTGGCACTAATTAGCCTAAAAACACTGAGCATGTGCACAGCATGAGTCAGTTCTATCAGAGCTTTATTGAGAGATGAGCAAAGAACAACACCGAGGAGTTTCCTTGATGGAAAATGTTTTCTCTCTCGTCTAAACTGGTTAGACTGTTGGTATGATTGGTTGAAGACAGCCTGTGATTGATGAAGATAATGGGGATTATTTTTCCAGCACTTTTCCAAACTGTTTCCTGTGGCTTTCTAGAAGTTGCTGTGTAATAAACCATCTTGGATGTCAGGTTAGACAATAACTGTTTTAAGTCAACATTTTAATGACTTAAAGCAATGTTTGCCAGTGAACTAGAGGGCAAAACACAGAGGAAATGTTCTGTAAATGTAAAATATCCACATACGTATGGAAGAGGCCTTGACATTGTGCTGCTTGGAGCGTTGAACTGGCCTGACGATGTCATTCAGCCATCACATCATTGATTGATTGACATCTGATCTCATACATTTCAGGCAGCAACGTCACCTGGTCTTTGTTTTTAAACTGCAGATGATATCAGATGAGAATATTGTGACGCTCAGTCCTGTCGGCACAGACAGAGCTGGTGTCCTGTTACTTATTCTGCAGAACCTCACTCTGAACAGTCCCTGAGAAGACTGTGGAGCAGTAAGTCGTAAAGAATGACAACCTGATACTTTGACTTAATTATAGTACGAATGCCCTTTGAAGTTCCTCCTGCTATGTGTCTGCTCCATTTATAATTTCAACTAATTTGATCCGATTCATTTACACGTTTCCTCTCCATGTTGAGCCTTCTGCCACGAGAGAGGCCGAGAAAGAAACCGCAGACGCAGATGGAAGAAAACCTCACGTTAATCCAACACTTCAGCGTAAGCGAAGACGAGTAGGACTTTATGTGGATCAGTAATCCTCTGTGTTTAGCTCATACATCTACATATGTGCACAGCACCCATTTATAGCTCCTCACAGCGACCCGAGGGGAGAAGCTTCTGAGCGTATCGATGCTCGAGCCTTTTGTTACGGGACCGGTGACGAGCACATCACTCATCCTTCACGAAGTGTGTCTCATGAATATGTATACGCAGCTTTGCTTGTTAACATTCCCATCTAATCCTGACCAGACGGGTGAAGAGCACATGTGGAGCTTTTTACAGCCACGCCAGCCGCCCCGCGGAATAATCAGCCGGGGCCTGAAGAGGGGTCACCAGAGTGGGGATGGTTTGGAGATCGACACCCTCGGTCCCCACGTTGTTTCTCTCCCTCAATTGCTCCGATGAGCTGCGCATAGTTCCTCGAGGGTTACTTTAATAATCCGCTGTCTACTCAATGCAAATAAGCACTCAGCAGGCAACAAGCTGTTTACGACTGTCTTGTTTGCGGAGAGATTTATTCTGCATCAATTTATACCGAAACATTTATCACAGCATCTGTCACGGGCAGCTTGAAATTGGATGCTTGTTATGATGTCAATACTTTAACAGTCTTATTAGTGTGTGAAAGGCATAATTGTAAATCCCATATAAGGCTGAGTTGAATTTAGATCCATCAATGTGATTTTTTTTTTTTTTTGTGCAGGCTGTTTTTCCCTCCAGGACCTTTTTGTGTGTCTCATCTCGTAGATGACGCACGGCAGAAACATGGGCTTTTTTATCTTCCGTGCAAATTGAATAAAACGTTGTTGCTGTTGTTGTTTTTTTAGCATGTTTAAGATGTGACACTGTGTGACTGATCCACTTTGTACAGAGATTGTCGTAATTGCTTCTAACTATAAATTGGCTGTGCTTAGATGTCAACAATCACCAGCGACGTGCGTCCCGTACGTAGACGACTCATAAACATCCATGTTGCGGTATTTTTTCCACGCCTCTGGGTTACGGGTGCCAGGCTTGATGACATGTTCGATGTGTGCAGGTTTGCATGAAGGCTGAATGTATTTTTTTAGATTATCTACCAATAAAACAAAGGGAGGAATGTCTGTTATTTGCGTCTCTCAAGAACCGTTCATCTGATCTGCGTCACGTTTGGTAGGTTTGTTGCTGAGGACCCCAAGGAACTTAAACGAAAGAGGAAAAGGGGTCATCACGTCAGCGAATCTTGCTTTGGTGCCAGCCTGTGGTGACGCATCCCAACATATCTCCGTCGTATGACTTCAGATGAACGAATGCCTCCAGAAAATGAAAGTACACAATCCAGAGAGTAGGTTAACCACTGAGTTGTTTATCGACGTGTTGTTCCTGCCTTGATTTCGTTCAGAAATGACTTCTATTCGCAGTGTAATTGCAGTTTTATCAGCTGTATTTGGTTGGACCTGCCTCGTTCAGTCACAACATTATCATCCCAATCAATCAATCAGTCAGTCTCTGAAGTGTGCTCCTCATTTTCTGGCATTTCTTCATCAGAAGTCATAAGACGGAGATTTGTTGGGCTTTTTTCTCCCATTGAATAAACAGCGAACACGACTATGTGCAGCAGGACTTTTTAAACTCTTAACCAATTTTGAAATCACGTCGTCACACACACACACACACACACACGAGGAGAAACTCCACAGATTTTCTTCTCTCTCTGCTCATATTGTCTGCGCTGAATCAAATCAAAGAGAAAAGGTCAAGGTGGCCCGCGTACGACTCGCCTTACAGTGAAACAAACATCTCTTGCTTTCAGTGCGATCTTTTTTTCTGGCTCTTGCCCTTTTTTGTGCAGAAAACTTTGATGTTCCTCAGTTCAGATTTCCTTTTGTTGAGTTTCTGTCACTGGTCTTTTTCTTTGCTGAGCTCTGCTGGTTCTTCATCTTGCTGCCGTCTGCAGGAGGAGAAGTCTCACTCAATCCTGCTGACCTTCCACCTGACCTGCACTAACCCCTAATCTCAGCTGCTGATGTAAACATAAAGATGCATTGATTTGTCCAGACCCGGTGGAATACAGTGTTCATTACGTCGTATTACACCGCTGCAAACACAAAGCCTTAAAATGAGCTGATTATTGCACCGGTTTGCTTCATTACATAACTCTTAAACACACCACGTGCACGACATATTTAGAGTGCATCCCCCAGATTCCTGACAGATTGTCGATCTGGGTTCTGAATCATAAAACCCATTTCTGTGCGTCTTGTTCTGGTGTGATGTGATGTGTGTGTGTGTGTGTGACTGTGTCATGGTCCTGCAGCAGTGAAGGAAAGTTGTTCACACTCGTCCTCACGCGTGTGTGACCTCTCAGTGTTTGTTCCACACAGCGGGCCGTGGCGCTTTGCAGGCAGATCATCATCAATCATGGATGAAAAAACTGTCTTTTTTTCTCCCCCCCTTTTCCTCCCAGGCTCTTGACCTTTCACAGACTTTTTCTCTCGGATTCCTTCCTACTGCGATACCTTAATAAAAGATAAAGCGATCTTCTTAGTGCCGAGGAAGAAATACCCTCCAGAGGGTCCACGCATTATATTTATATATATACCAACTCTTCAGTTCCAGGGGCGAGACGGCACTCTCAGGGATGTCTACACGAGTCTCCCAGGAGGATCAGATGGCAGCTCTCAGCAGCACCACCATGTGTTTTCTCCTCACACAGACACCAACATGCACCAAGAAATTCATCTGATTCCCACAGAAGAACTTTACGATACAGATCAGCATCACTGTGGAAATTCAGCAGTTTGAAACACATGTTGTCTCCTGCAAAATGTGTGTAGGTACTAATATTATCAGCCAGATGGAAGAAAGATAATTTGGAAGAGTTTGTTAACTTGCAATGGATTTATGGACAAGGACCTTCAACTTCGTCTTGCTAGTCTGAGGTCACTAAATCACTTGGTTAAGACTCATATATTCAATATACAGAGAATTATAACCAACTCTGCTGTTTCCCTTTAAGTTCCGCAGAGATTTTAAACATTTTGTCTCGTTGTTTTCCATTTTCAAAGCTGTTTAGTTCAGTCTCCCCTCTCTCATTAGCATCACTTGGAGCAGGAGCAGGCAGCTGTTTTGAGCTCTGGTGAACTCACTGCAGACTGTATACCTGCTCAACACCACATGCCGGCAAACAACATCAAGCATTTAACAGCTAAAGAGCAAAATATTCCAAAAATGAATTATAGACAATAATGGATAAAAAAAATGACTACAAATGAAATATAACCTGTATTTGCTGTTTGAATCTTGTTTTGTGCCCAAAAAAATCACAATCATTTTGGCTGAAATATCCAAATATACATCTTATTAAGGTGTTAAGGCTAACAGATTAGTAAACACCTGCTTTTCTGTACATCCAGCGGACGCTAACAACTTTAGCATTCACTTACTTGGCATGCACGACCCAATGAAGCAGGAGAAATATCTAATTTAACTTCGTCTGTCTGCGATTTGGTGCTTGGCAGGTAATGTAGTCAGTCGTTAAGAGCTTATATAAGGAAAACAGCTGCTTGTTGCTCCAGTGAGGTTGACGAGAGGGGATTGTGGAGAATGGACGGTGAGGTGATGGGCCTGGTGGGCTCAGTGTTTTCCCTGAGAGGACATGAACATTATCTGAAGTAGCCGCCTTCTCGAGTAGCCCTTCCCTGTGGCGGCGCTGCTCCCTGTTTGCCCCGTCCCGCTGTGACACGGCCTGCTGTGGCCTTTTTCCTGTGGACGAGCAGCGCCTGAGAAGCTAGCAGGGCTCCCCATATTCAGCACACCAGGGCCAGACAGAAGCATCTTTCTATCCCCTGAGAAACCCCTCAGTTTGCAGGGGGAACCCGCTGGGCCGAGCCTGTCCTCCCTCTCTTCTGCTGCTCCTTTCTCCTTATGGGAGTAATCCATGCTTGGCAGTGCGCTAAAGGCTAGACAGGGAGTATAACTCGTTTCTGAATGTTTAGAGGACGGGGATTAATCTGTACCTGTCCCAAATCCTGTCTTTTTTTTATTAGCAGGAGGGAATTGAAAGAGGTAGACACAAAAGACAATGGGGGGAATAAAAGAGGCGACAGGGTGATGGACAGTAAGCACAAATTGAAAAAGAGCGAAGCACAGAAATCTGTAATAAGATGGGCTTCTGCGGTAACAAGGATGTTTCACTTATACATCAGCTGAAGGTCAATACTCTCGGCAAGTTGCTGTTGCAAAGAGAGTTAAATCTGTCCGAGTCTAATCTAAAAAGCCCATTATATTAGCCGAGGTTCACACAGAGAGCTCAAAGAGCCACAATGGATGTTAAAGGACAGCAGCAGAGAACACAAAGGCCTTCAAACCTTTATGTAACCACGGCTGGCATGTGGTCACTTCTAAATCTCCACAGCAATTTCTGCAGGATAAGACGGGCTCAAGAGACGGCGCTTCGTTCTGATGCTCTGCTGTGGCACCGACTTTATTTATTGTTATGTCATTTCAGAGTCAGACTTCCACTTTATGGTTTTCATACTCGGCTGTCACTCACGCACGTACGCTGGCTTGAAAGCAGCCAGAGAGTAGAAATTCACATGAAACAGGAGGGGAGAGACAATAAATCCATGTAATGAAACAGGCCAGTACAGTGGAGCCTCAGCACGTCCCTCCCTGATTGGTCAGCAGGCAAAAAAAAAAAAAAAAGAGAGAGATTAGACTCAGCGGCCCGCCTCTAACCTGGCACTCACTGTCCACCACCATTAGATCAGTTACTAAATCCTATCAAATATATTGCCGTCCCTGAAGCGCAGCAGCCAGGAACAGAGCTCGCCACCTGCAGTCAGTCATCATTAAAGCTCTGGGTGAAAACACCCTGTTTGTGTCAGTATTACTGAGGGGGAGGAGCCGGCGCTGTGCTGAGCCAGGATTAGAGCTGCCGCGGGACGGTGGGAAACATCAACAGGAATGCCACGGCGGAGATTTCCCAAGACTGTAAAAGTCTCCAATTTTATTCCCCCCAGACAATGAAATTGTGAATGTTTGTGCGTCTGCAGATATGGAGAGAGAAACGGAGATGAGAGGGAATAAGCCGGAGCGGGACTGTAAATGTGGCAATGCATTCAGAAGTAAAGTTTGTTTTTCCACACAGTAAAACTGCATCAGTTTGATTTTACAGCCGATCGTTTTTCACCGATGTTATCATTGAAATTATTGTCTGTCAGCCGCAAGTTGACAAAAAGACAGTAAAGTTTATTTTTTTTTAAACAAACAGATGCTGTGGTTCAGTGTGTGGAGAGTGAATGAAACCTCAAACTGATTCAACATAATCACGACTGGACAGCGAGACTGATGAGCTTAATGTCGAGTTACTGGATGAAAATAATATCTTAAATTTGGCAAAGTTATTTACCGTGAAATCAGTGAAAACCATGATGCATTTCAGTCAGTCCCTCATCGTCTCAACATACTTTATATCCACTGGTAATAAATCAGTATCTTCTGGTTTGAATGATTAGCTGGAATAATGTGGATCACAAGTTTAACCTACGAGGATTTCATGTAAACAACTGAACAACAATGAATAACACTCAAGAAATACAGAATTTCACAGTCAAAGTTGTGTTTTACCAAAGAACTAAATCAGGTTTCTTGTTCCAGCCGCAGTCTTTTATCATCTCCACTCTCCAGTTGTGTGATTTGCAGGACGCCGTGTTTAACCGGCTGTCTGCTATTATTCTGAGTGCTCTTTTGCTTTTATTGGCTGTAATAAAATTGTTTTTCTATCGGTCTGTTTCATTTCTCATGGCAGTCCTCCTGCCTGAATTTATTACATGTATCACTGTTTTACTCACATTATTATCGTAAGCACCTTGTAATTGTGTTTTGAATATAGTTATGGAGTTATTAAAACCTCCGGCAAACACCGTGAGACTGCGAGAGTGCTGCCGAAACTCCATCCTCTGCACAGTCGTCTTAGTCTAAACCTGCAGCACGTTAATCGCTCCTGCACGTGTGCCAAGTTATTACAGTGGGAAGAGCCGCAAATACAATTATGATAATGGGGCACAGATAGTGGAGAGGATAATTGCATAGTTTTTGGATGAACATGACTTGACATCAGGAATACAGTCCCGGTTCACATCTGCTGTTCATCACTCGGCGGCGGTGTGGGTGTTTTCTGCTGGAACGTGACAAATCTGATGGGGAGAACGGTTCACAACTTGGCGTCAACTCCGTGGCACAAAGGAGAGAATTTGTCAGTGGAAGAGGACCTGTCTGCCTCCTGAGTTAATGACGTTAGGGCCAGTGTATGTTTGTCTGGGCCTGTCTCATTTCAAGTCAACAGCTGTGGGTGAAATATACAACAATAACAAATTAGCATTAGAAAGAGTCGACGCAGGGTGAGAAGGAAAAGAAAAACTGGCGTCGGCATCCTGGCAAAGCGCCATCTGTAGTTCACTCGCGACCCCGGTTTGTTTCCTTTGATTCAGCATTCAAGGGAAAAGCCATTAGTCAGTCCCAGGGAGGCAGGACGCCATCGGAGTGAGTTATGTCCCGCATCATTTTCCACGGAAGCAGGATAGATTAGTTTTCTACGCCACTCACTCTCCGTGTGGCAGACTGACGCGCTAAAATATGTGACGAGTCTCCTTGTTTGACTCAGCAAAGTGAGGAGGTTGTCTGGAGCAGATAAGGATGAATTGGTTGTCATTGGCTAATCATGTTAGCGCTGGTTTTACGATGCTGTGAATGACTTGGCAGTGCAACATGATTTAATTGTTGCCAATAAAATAGAAAATAAAAACATGATTCATATTCTGTGTTTTTGGAATTGATATGGTAACAGGCCTTGGCTGTGAAGCCTGTTGCCAGATTATACTTGTAAAAAAAAAAAAAAAAAAAAGGGGTAAAATCGAATTTTTTTCACATCCAGCGCCTCAAATATGGCAGCTTGTTCAGTGATCTCAAGCTTCAAGCTATGACACTAACTCCACTTTCCTTTTTAGCACCAGTGTTGCATTCAAATGACTCAGCAATGATACTTTATGTGTAATGTTTGTCAGCCATCTTTATTTTAGAAGAGCTCACATATGATGACTTTTGGACTGTTATTATCGTTGCTGAACGGTCTTTGTTGGGTGAGGTTTCGTCACAAATAACAACATTCAGCGTTGTAACTTACCTCAACTGAACTACGTAACTCACATCATGTAATGTAAAGAACTTGAAGACATCACTCATGTAACGTAATTGATGTTAACTTTGTACATATACCTAAAAAGAAATCATTCTTGACTCTTGGGCAACAAAAAGTCCGATGTATGACCCAGCCAACGGCCCCCAGCACCAACTGACTTGGACTCATCTCGCTCCACTGATCTGTACCGGACGTGTTGGATGTGTTAGCAGACTGAAGTAAGTCCTGTCTGTTGAGAGACTTCTGCGTTTTCCAGGTTTTTAGTAGTCACCACAGGAGAGAGGCCACTAAATCCTACACAATGTTTCAACAGATTGTCGTCACTACAGAGGTCGTCACGACCATCATGATCCCTTAACTCTTGTAGGAGCTAAGCTAGCCCACACTGCCAAGCCTTAGCCTTTTTATTACTTCACCTTTTGACACAAACAGCACATTTACATTAATAATATTAAGTTCCAACCTGCATACACTGACGAATATGTAAGATTGCATCAGCCTCCAACCTGTAAAGAGCAGGGAGAATGTAAAAATATCAAGTAAACACACAAAAAGTATTCATGACAACTACAGATAAAGATGCTGAACCTCCATTTCAACTCTTTGTGACTATTTAAAAAGACGAGACCTCGGGCAACCTTTCTGGTGAGGCTGGAGATGTAGAGAAGGGTAATTATGAGGGCAAATCAACAAAGTAAGTTCTGCAAGACTATAAATGCCATGGCAACAGCACATACTGGGTGATTGTTTTCCTCCTGGAAACTAGACTCTAACCAATCTGAATAACACTTCAGCATGCTGAAAAATAAGACCAAAGACGAGAAGAAAAAAAGTCCCTACACTGTGCGATCTGAAGCGGTAACATTGAACCTGAAAGCATCAAACAGCACCCTCTTTTTTTGTTGTGCTTCAGAGAGAAAACGCCGGCCCCCCGGTGATTTTATTGCCACTGTGTCACTTTCAGTGCCACACTTCTGAGCGGGGGAGGGGGGCGGGGTTGGCTTTTTGTTCTGAGAACCGCTGCAGCTTTGTGTTGCAGGTGAGGAAAATGGACTTTTCTCAGACAATTCCAACCCACGCCTGAACAAAGGCCAGGCTTCATCTCTGCTGGGGCCTGTTGGAGTTCTTTACTTACAGCTGAAATATTGAGATGCTCTTTGCCAGAATGTAAAAAGGAAAAACACTCAGGAGAGATTAAAAAATGGGGGCATGGCTGCTACTACAAAGTTGAATCATTCCCTGCTGGGTTTATCTCTGCCAAATGCAATCTTTTATCATGTTGAAATGAGTGGGGAACAAAATAGGGAGACGGAACAAAGGGAACAACACCTGCATGTGTGATTATAAATTAACACACTTGAGTTATGGAAAGCCATGGCGATGCACTCTGAATGGCCCAACTGTACCGACTGAGCAACTGAATAAATGTGAGGCATCACAAAGCAACATTTGATGGTGGTCGTTAACGCACCGTTCATGAAGAGAGTCTATTAAGACCAGCTGGGTCTCGTCTTTACAACTGAGGATGTGTGTCCAACAACAGCTATACAAATAATAGGCCGAGCAATTGTGACACTACCCACGGCTTCCTGGAGAGCGAGCATGAAGCTCGAAGTGGGTGGTGCCGCCGGGTCACCATGTCGGCAGTCCCCATTCTGCCTAATTTTTGGTTAGAACAAGCCCACCTAGCTGGAAGCTACAAAGCTAGTTAAGGCTAAAGAAGTGGATTTCAGGACATGCAAGTCCAAGACTCCAATACAAGACTCTGGCGTCCGTCCATCAGCTCTGGTCAGTAGCCCTTTTTAGATAGACAAGGCGGCACATTTGCTCCAAGGTAAGGACGGCAATGTGCCGGCCTGTCTTTCTAAAACGGAGGCATAATATTCCTCCTTTTCCAAAAGCCGCCTCTGATTTAGGCGTAAACATGTGACGTGACGTGAAGCTTCAAGCTGGGCTGTGAACAGTGACAACGAATTTGTCTTCAAAATAAGAGCTTTACATTGCACCCCATTGGAGTTTAGAACTGGGTTCTTAGCGGGGGGCTTTTAATTTGAAAGTAGCAACCGGTCTTAGCTTGCTGCTACAACAACAAGCTAACACAACCAAACAGCTACAGAGATCCGAGGAGACGCTAGCATCTCCTGGATCTCAGCAGCTGTCCAGTTGTTCATCTTAATGTCCGCGGATGAAAGTGATGGACTGACTGCTGTGATCAGCTGTTTCCTGGTTTTAAAACTCCCCGGCTGTGGGTCGCACAACAGTGCAGCTCCGCCCACCTCATGCAGGGGCCGGCACATTGCCGCCTCGTTTTTAGATAGCAGGCGAGGCGGAAGTAAGTGTACCCTCCGAGGCAGAAAATCGGCGGACCAAAACAGACCCCCAATTTACCGCCCTCTGTCTAAAACCACGGACCTTGCCGCCAAAAGGACGGGCAGATTGGCGGCTTGGTGCTCTGTCTAAAAACGGCTTGTAAGTCCAAATAACTGCATGGAAAGTTAGTCGTCCGATATTAGCATTGAAACTTCCAGCACCACAAACACAGCAGAAAATTTTTTTTTTGAGATTGGTTACTGGAATAAGCCAAGGTGAAGCCAAGCAGGCAGCTCATGGTGAGATGTCACTCAAAAAGACCTTAATTATGCATAACTTTAAACATTTATATAATTTTAAGGAGTGAGTCAGATAAAAATGCAACCCTGGTGCAGTTGTCATTAGCGGGGAAAAATCTTTTTTATACCAGGTTATAAACATTTGTCTTTCTAGCTGGGCTTGTTCACATGGTGGTTGACCAGCTTTTGGACCCAGACTCTGGTGGTCTTTTGAGGAACTGCAGTTTTTGGTACTTCTGTGTTCGGGTTACTGCTTGCTAAACAGCAGGTGATTTCTGTACATCCAGCAGACGCTAACAACTTTAGCATTCACTTACTTGGCAAGCACGACCCAATGAAGCAGGAGAAATATCTAATTTAACTTCGTCTGTCTGCGATTTGGTGCTTGGCAGGTAATGTAGTCAGTCGTTAAGAGCTTATATAATGAAAACAGCTGCTTGTTGCTCCAGTGAGGTTGACGAGAGGGGATTGTGGAGAATGGACTGTGAGGTGATGGGCCTTGTGGGCTCAGTGTTTTCCCTGAGAGGACATGAACATTATCTGAAGTAGCCGCCGTCTCGAGTAGCCCTTCCCTGTGGCGGCGCTGCTCCCTGTTTGCCCCGTCCCGCTGTGACACGGCCTGCTGTGGCCTTTTTCCTGTGGACGAGCAGCGCCTGAGAAGCTAGCAGGGCTTCCCATATTCAGCACACCGGGGCCAGACAGAAGCATCTTTCTGTCCCCTGAGAAACCTCTCAGTGTGCAGGGGGAACCCGCTGGGCCGAGCCTGTCCTCCCTCTCTTCTGCTGCTCCTTTCTCCTTATGGGAGTCCGATTTTGGCATTGAAAATTCCTCAAAAGGCACCAGCACCACAAACACAGCCGATTTCTTTTTTTTAGATTGGTTACTGGAATAAGCCAAGGTGAAGCCAAGCAGGCAGCTCATGGTGAGATGTCACTCAAAAAGACCCTAATTATGCATAACTTTAAACATTTATATAATTTTAAGGAGTGAGTCAGATAAAAATTCAACCCTGGTGCAGTTATTAGCAGGGAAAAATCTTTTTATACCAGGTTATAAAAAATTGTCTTTCTAGCTGGGCTTGTTCACATGGTGGTTGACCAGCTTTTGGACCCAGACTCTGGTGGTCTTTTGAGGAACTGCAGTTTTTGGTACTTCTGTGTTCAGGTTACTGCTTGCTAAACAGCAGGTGATTCCTATTTATGATCAGCAAGTCACTTTGCATCTAACCTGAAAGTTGTTGTACAAGGAAACCAAATGTAAGTCAGTGTGTGTGACCAGACGCTGCACTCAGCCGGTGCTGCCTCCTGCACTGTGGCGCTGTCGGGGCAGAAGTGGAGGTTTAAGCGATATTGAGGGGAGGAAATGTATAATCTTTATCACTCTTGGTGACCGTGACGAGCTAACATTTATTAAAGCCGGCCTAGAGGCACTTCACTTTAGCTGTAATGTCTTGTCAATGACAGTTAATGCCACCCCGGATGATCTTGTTAAAAAGCTTTTTAATCAGCGGAGCAATTAGGAAGAAAGTGGCACATCCATTCATTTCTGTGGCCTAACTAAGATCTGAATCCCTCCTAATCAAAAACTGATCCTGAGTCGGGTGCCTGAGTATTATTATCCTTCGAGATTGTGAGATTGGACCTCCACTTACCTGCCTCACAGCTGCAGATGAACTGAAAAGTGGCATACCTGCATTCAGGTCAGAAGAATAATGATTCGTTTTTTGCACATAGCATTCCCTCTCACAGTCCACCAGTGCTACTGTCACTGCCTTTGTCATGCTCCCACTGCCTCGCAGACACTTGTCATGGCCTCGACGCCGAGTCCCTTTTCAGACAAACACACCGGGCTGCTTTGTCATAGTGTCATTCAACAGGCTTGAGAGAGAGAGAGAGAGAGTGGCGAGGGAAATCGCTCCTGTGCTTCCATGCACTCTTTCTATTTGACTAGTCTTTGGTGTGAAACCGCTCAATATTCTGGGTTTGGAGCAGCCGCTTTCCCAGATCAGTGGAGACTGAATACATTAAGTTGAGGTCCGTGTTCAGGCATGGTTGAAATGCAAATATTTCATGCCCCTGAAATCAAATCATTTCACTACCTGCTGAACCCAAAAGAGAATATTTTTTTCCTCCCTTTTTCTCCAACCGGTACACAGGTACCCGCCTGGAGCGATGAGAGGGAGCGCTGCACAGATCCAAATGCATGTTCCACTCGTGTATCTGCTGAGTCACTCAGGCGGATATACAGACTTTTAAAAACTTTCTCTGGTTTTAACTCACTCACACCATTATCCCCCAAAATCACTCCCAAAGCAGAGTCAATGAAAACAACACATCTGTGATGTCATTCGTAACATTCCCTCATACCGACTGAACCGGTCGATTGCCAGTAAAAAAGACAAATATCACCATTTTTGAAATACACCATGATTGAAGCATCTTACCAGCAACAAGCGTACCAGCGGTGGTCGTTTGGTGAAAGTCCTGTGTTTGTTTGATCCGTCCTTCTCGACCTGGAAGCTTTGTGGTTTTACTTCCCTGTCACCTGACGTCCTCCCCTTGCTTCTATAAGAGCAACGACAGCCACTAGATGTCGCTACCCAACAAGAAAATGTAAAAATGAGTCGTAATAAGTCGCTTTGGATGTCAGCGTGGCTCGAAAACTGCCACTTTATATATATATATATCAACCAGCCTGTGTGATGGCATGTGCACAAAGGTATTTAAAGGAGGGTCAAATGAGAGATGAGACATATTTGTGCCCTATTTTGATACTAAACACGTCCTGCTACATGTGTATATACCTTTTTCTTGAGCGCTGTAAATCCAGATGGGTTTAGCAGCCCTATGACATTTCATTCCCTCATTTTACCACCACGTCTTTCTTCTGCAGTTTTAAGCTGTTTTTCTACCGCGTGTGTCAGCTGCCGTTCGGTGGGTTAAAAAGGGAAAGTTAAACAACCTCTCAGGCAGTCTGAGATGATGATATCTCAGCGAGGCGGTGAAGGTGAGACGGAAACACACGAACACACAGACGCACACAAACAGCTGTAATCAGCCACCGCTGATGACTTGCCTGCCACTCCTCCCCCCAGGTTCCTGACATCGTGAAAATTAATGTCCTGGCATCTATTTCGACGGTGCGGAGCGGGGCTCAGAGGTGGAATCGGGGCACTTCTGTGTTTTGATTCAGATTTTATTTCAATATTCATATATTTATTTCCCCATGGTTCTTCTCAGTGTCCATTTGTGCGGTGACGGACACAGAGAGTGGGTGAGGAATGAGGATTGGATGTGTGTGTGTGTGTGTGTGTGTGGTCGAGGGAGGGAGTAATCTCTCAGGATGTCAGTGAGGTAATTTCATTTTTCTCTGAGCTATCAAAAGTTTGTCATTTGGCAATCACACCGTGTCAGACTTCCCTCACCTCCTGAGGATTGCTCCATTTTATTATGCCTGACAAATATTCACAGGGAATGCAAGAGCTCAGCGACGGCAGTGGAGTGCCATAAGATGATAGGATTGCACCAAAGTATGTGTGTGTTCATGGTGCATTCATGTGCGACTCTGTTTGTAATCCCAAACTAAATGCAGAGTACTTTGGATGTTGCAAAAAATGTCCAATGCTACATGTTTGGAGTGTATAGTGTAGCTTTCCTTTGAGATAAAGCTCAACAATGTGTTAATTGAGCTTTAATGCTGTGTTTTCAAGACATAAATAGACAAATATCAACCCCATCCATGTTTATGTGTTAGTACCGGACTTGAGTCAGGATGTAGTTAGCCTAGCTTAGCATAAAGACTGGAAGCAGAGGGAAAAACTAGCCTGGATTTGTTCCAACTGCAAAAATGCAACGCCTACATATGCTAAAATATGCATATAAAAAGAAATGTGTACACTAGAGTCTGTAGTTTGAGAAACAGACACCTCACAGGTCCTCAACTGGCAGCTCCATGAAATGGTACCTGCCTCAAACACCTGTCTCAGGTCCAACTCCAGAATACTGACCTTCGAGGCAGAGTAGCAAAGAAACATCCAAATCTGAGACTTTCCAATAAACAGAAAATGTTAAGATGAGCCAAAGGACACAAAAAACATCTTACGGAGAGACAGATTTAAGTTTGAGCTGCTTGGATCATATAAAAGAACATTTGTGAGGGACAAAAGAAAAGATGTCGGAGGATATCTTGAAGGAACGCCACCACTCCATGGTGCGACAGACATCATACAAAAGGATGACGACCAACGGGGTGGAAGTTATGTGCTGAACTCAGAGCCTCTGCTGTAGATAGGACAGCAAACCAAAAGTGATTTCTATCTGTTTGTTGGTTTGATAGTAATAAAATGAAATGGGCGACTGATAAAAAATAAAAAGTACATCTTTAAAAAAATAACCTCTTAACATATTACAGAAGCGTATCTGATGCAGATGTATCAGTCCACCTATCTGCCTGACAGCCTCTCTTTATCTTGGATTGGATATATGTATATTGTGTCATTGAATGATGAAATGATGGATATAAATTTTGCTGGATTACAGGATGAAATCTATGATTTATATGGTCTCAGGGGGCATTTCCAATCAGTTTGGATTACATTAAAGGGGGGAGTCCATCAAAACATCCAGACAGGGGAGTCGCCGTCTCTCCGAGCTAACATTCCCTCCACACATGTGCCGCGTTGATATTCTTCTCTCCGATTATTTTCATATCCATCACCTGTCCTGATCTTTGGCTCTCCACGGCCGGGAAACAACCCAGATTTACTCTCCATCCCGTGTGTGACGCTTGTTACGAGTTCTGTTTGGCTAAAGATGCTATAACAGGACATCCAATGAAAATAAAAAGGGATCATCTCTTTTTCTTTTAATGTGATTGTGTTAAATCCTTGGATTACATCTTACATCGGTCCGGTAGGTTACGTCACCGTGTTCAGCGGAACACATTTACATCAGCTGAGTGATTACCGTGTGATTTGAAATGGCACTTGAACAGCGAAGACACTTGAACTGCATCTCGTCAGCGTGATAAACACACCACCTGTCGTTCTGAGCGTGTTAGCATTTAGCGCAGACCACCTTTGTGCCTAGACGCAGCATCCCATTGACCTGCACGCGCCGTCACAGCTCATGAATCGTCTCTGTCTCTGGATTTTTTCTGGCCAGTTGGTGTAGCCGACCATTTTTTCGTTAGTTATCCCACATTACAACAAGAATCTCCTCTCTGCTGCATGTTGAGGAAACGAATACACCGCCTGCCAATCAGGTGGCGCCTGCCTCGATCTGATGCCATCTCCCTGTGACAGCCGGCGTCCGCTGTGCCGCGTGTCGACGGCGCTAATCTGCTCGAACAAATGCATCACTTTCACTCCTTTTGACCTCCGTTGTGTGACACTGAGGTGTTGAGTGCATGTAGTAAAAAAGCACACACATGCATGTTACTTGTGCAACACACATTCACACCCTCACACATGCAGTCTAACACACACACACACACACACAACACTGCTAGGATAGCTGTCGTCTGCTAATTGGCAAAATGGCTCAGGAGTTCAAATGCACATCCAGCGCTCAGCACCACTATCTTATCTCCTTCCACTCGCTCTGATCCGAGGGACAAACGCTGGAGGGAAAAGAAAAAGAATTATGGAACCTGAGCGAGTAAAGTTCCGACCCTGTTAGAAGAATAAAAGTGGCCGTCGAGGAAAACGACACAGAAGGTGCAGGTGGGAAAATAATCATAAGACAGATTCCTTCAGTGTGCCTCCCCTCGCTGCAGCAAAACAACAAATACGGGAGTGATAGAAATCAGATGAAAGCATCTGTGGCACACGGTAACCAAGGGGACCATCTCTCAATTTGGCAGAACAGAACAAACACACATATGAGGTGAACCATATTGAATTGAGTAAAGTAAAGGTCAGGGTCTGCAGCAGGCAGGCAGCAAGCAAGCCCACCTCCGACCTGCTCCCCGGCTTGTTATGCATCAATTTTTATTCTGCAAACATTCTTCTGTGACAGTTGACCTTATCTCGGCACCCTGAAATATGGGCGTCAGGGCGCTTGATCGAAAGCAAATTCATTTTATGAGCTGTACTGTAATATGCTGAGTTAATTCGCAGCTTAAATGTCAGGTGAAATGCTGGTCGGGGTTTTTTTTTTTTTTTTTTTCTCCGCCGGTGTTCTAAACAATGTGTTCCTGAACCCATAGCGCTGATTTTAATAAGTCTCACTTGTCTCACTTCAACTGTCGGGCTGATTTGTTGCTTGTAAAATGTCATTCACTTCTTCAGCTCATTTATGGAACCTACAGGACATTCTGTACGAGCCGCGCTGAGATGTGAACACGCAGTACAAGCCTCATTTAAATGTTACACGGGCGCAAACACCTGCCGATACGGCCTTTGACATCGTTTCAAAATGCGGTTATATGATGGAGCAGTCCGCCTTGAAAAAAAGTCTATACGTGCAGGCCGAGTGTACGGACGGTTGACTTGGATAAACACAGGAATGCATTTCACCATCACAGCATGTTTGTTGCGCCGGTAGCTTTGCCATCGCCCATTAGAAACATCATCAGTAACGCTTAAAGGGCTTCCCTGCAGCTTCATTGCCTTAATGCATCATTTGTCACTAATGTCAGAGGCCAATTGTAAGCAGTTTGTTAATGTTGCATCTTATCATGTGAAGGTTTTTAAGTATGTGCGGCTGCAGCTCAGGGATACCAGAATAATGTCTCCTCCTCTCTTTTACTGCAGCAGCAGAGGGAGGAGAGACATGGATTACTGACCAAACACTGTAATGTGATAACTCTTGGAGTACAGAGCTATTTAACTTACTTTAACATGACAATAATGCTACATGCTAGCTACCAAGCTAGTTAAAGCGAAGTTTGCGCTAAAATGCAACCTAGGCTTTATTTGTGGATGTACCTGAGTCAAACCTTTGTGTAAAAGCATAATTACGACGAAAGAGGCACTTTTAGGATTTACCGTATTTTCGATTTTGGCTCAAACTCATTTTCAATGGGAGTGCTACGGGCACTTTTACGATAGCATCAAAATCTCTATTTTTAAAACAGTAAGAAGTCTCGACACAACATGAAACTTTGCTGGTAGTATCACCAGAAACACGAGCATTGAGAACATTGTTTGTGTACGCAGAGTTTATTAAAAAGAAGGTTTTTGAACAACTCACGTTAGCAGTAGCTTGTTCCGCTCGCCGCCGTCCTGCCAGCTGAGAAGTGTCGATATCCGAATGCGACGTAACTTGGAGGACAGTAATTATGCATTTACACAAAGGTTTGACTCGGGTACATTCACTCGGGTATTTTGGCGAGAGTTACTTACATCTTGCATGTGCTGATTAATTAACCTGTATAATGCCCATCCTCTGGCAGACACATTTTATTTGACTGGCATTATAAAACATTTTTTACTGTATGTCAGACACAAAAATGAGATAAAATCATGCAGCGGGCTTTGCAGCAGCTGTTCTCCTGTGCACTGGTGACGCTGATAAATAGTGTAGTGTGGTGAATGTTGTGTGTGCATAAGAGAGTCTTGTGTATCAGTAAACTCAGAGCCATGGTGTCTTGTGTGACCTCCTGTTTCTCGGTGGTGAATTAGCAGAACAGGTCAGTAACACCAGGCTGAGTGTGCTGATCCGGATGTGGGCGTGTTATTAATATTCTGCAGCACCTGGGAGACAAATCTCTCCTCTGGTACCTGGACATGACGCTCTGACTGACAGCTCCCATCATGTAAAGGTATATACTGATGTTATTTGGCAATTTCTATCTATTTCTATATAATACTGACACATGACATCTAAAGTACAAACAGACATCGCAATCTGCTGCAATTTTAGAAGTGGATCATTCCAACTCAGAGCAGAGTGTTACACTTTCTGTTTGCGCTCGATTTCCCCCCGTCAGTCCTGGGATTTAAGCTTGTGTGGTGAGTTTGTGACTGCATGTGTTTTAGGATTTAGAATTTCCATTTGTCGTGTGGACGAGCGCCACACTCTCAATCTTGTGACTGGCAGCTTCCACATTCACTGCTTTGCTGCCTGAAGCTCGTCACTGGGTGTCATGTGTTCATCTGCAAACGTGTCAACTAATATTCATGTCTTCTGACTTTATTAACTCAAAAATAACAAGCTTGAAATCATCTTAAAAACATCCAGTCCCAATTAGGCTCCAGTAAAATCTGGAAATGATCCTTCTGGGGGTGGAAGAAGCATGAGAAGAAGACAACCAGGAAATCGTCCCGATTCCAAGTAATGTTCGGGACTCATCTTGGACCCAATCATACAAAAACCACGAAGAACACACACTTAGAATCTCCTCTGGTGTTATCGTTGGAGCCGAACAGACATTCGGCCCAAAACCAGAAGAATAAAGTGGAATCTTGGCGTTTGTTCATTTCAAACAGAGCAGCGCGAGCTTGTGTAATTGATGCTCGGCAAACAATGCATGTGAGCGGGGCGGGGGCCTGGGAGCGCGGGGATGGTTTCCAGATGAGGGACGTTTTTTGCTTTTATCGTCTTCTGTTGTCAGCGAGTTTGCAGGATCTTTGATGGTGCAGGAGCGGGACGGGAGGAGGGGAGGAGGGGAGGAGGGGCGGAGGGGCGGCGACTCTGCTGTCCAATATCTGGAGCAAGTTAACAAGCTGCTCCACTTGACTTGAGATCTAAGTTGAGACAGATGCGTCCAGATGTGTTGTGTTCAGGGTAGGTAACTCTTCTTTCATGGGCAGTAGCCGTAGTTTATTGTTGGGCTTTCTGAAGCTTCGACGCGTGTGATTTATATGTCAAAAGGAACCAGACAGACAGGGGATTTATCTGAGTGCGCACAGAATTAATAAATCCCATGTCTGCCTTTGGGCAGTCATTTCAAGCTATAGTTCAAGCCATTAATTATTCAGACATATTCTTTGTGTGCGTTTAATTATACAATAACTAAAGGTTAACTTCACGAGGATGCCCGTGCTCGCTGGCATTTAGCAGGATCAGATGCTTATTGTGTCTTCTTTATTAAAGCACATAATTGAATAATGACTTGGACCGGTTGACCTCCGTCACCTGAACCACCGGTAACACAGAATGACACCCATCGGTTTTTACCGCTCCCGTCCACATTTGAATCGGCTCAGATCCGTTTGGAGGACCCTCCCCACGAGGCCCCCGCTCCGTCTTAATTAGCGCTCAAGTGCAGGGAGGAGAGGAAGTGGCTCTCTGTGTGAGATATCTTTATTCATAGGGGCTTTAGCTCTGACTGGCATGGCCTCAAGACATCCCAACCTCTCTCCTCAGGAAGCCCGCCAGATGTTATTGATATTCACAAATGGTGAAAAAAAAAAAAACGTGCATCTTGATGTTCCAGAGAAACCTCATCCAGATCGCACCAGAAGGGAGGGGACGGGGTGGGCGGGCTGTGGTGAATAAACAAAATTGGTCTGTGGGTAGAGGGCTGTGTGCTGTATGTGTCTCTGTAACAGACAGGCAGTTCGTGTTTTTTTACATTTCCATTAAAGGTACAGTGTTATGTGTGCGTGTTATTTATCCTTCTAAATTAATTCAGTGTGAATCACAAAGTTTTGGAGATATCGGCTTTCTCTCCAACACAACCAATCAAACCCTGCGACTCACTCTCTGGTGGACTGTCCCTTTAAATTCCTCATCTTTATTTACAGTGAAACGGTCCATCGCTCCACACTTCATATCCACTTTCTTCTGTGGGATTTTTTTATTTTTTGTTGATTAGGATGCGGTGGTGGTTGATGGGAAAGGCGGCTCGGCGGCTTGTGTGAGGCAGGACGGTACATTATGCGTGTCTGCACGCCCTGATAGTCACATTTGCTTCCTCTTAGCCCCCCGTTTGTTTTTGTTGTCTCTCTTGGTCGGGCAGAAAATCCGCAGTGTACGCAGCTGTGGACTGTGGTTATATGGCTGACAAATAATGATCCACCAAACTGTACACAGAGGTTTTTGCGGAGTGATCGTCTTGATGGAACTGATGAGAGGAAAAGGAACACACAGGATGTCTAATAAGCTAAACTCCCGGCCAATTGGGGGCAATCATCCAAATTAATGAGCGATGGATTGACATGCGGCTCTGTCTGGATGCTGTAATGTCATCCTAATCAGCGGCCTGGAAAAAAAAAAAAGAGCTCACCTTCAGAGCCTTGCAGCGGGAATATGGATATATTCTATTAATATAACAGAGGTTTGGCAGGATCACGTTGGTTTCTGCTTCTATATACTTCGCTGTGAGATGTTTATTCACATGGGTGGCTCACCATGAGGCCAGGCTATCAGGAAGAGCCACAGTCTGGTGGGTGTGTGTGTTTGAGGCACTGGGTCGAGAGCCAGGGCCCAGGCAGGATATCAGGTGGCCTTTTAATTACTCCTCTGCTGGGGGAGCGAGGCGGCGGACGAAAATGGCAGATGGATCCTTTGACTTCACTTATCAAGGTCCAGTGATCCAGAGCACCTTGAGAGCCCTTCTGGCTAACAATAGAAAGCCCTCCTGGTAGAATAGCAAGTGGCACTGTTGGGACAAAGGGAGCGTGAATATGAAAATATAGCCTCGAGTCTACACCTTCACGCAGAGGTGCCCCCTTGACCTGCATACCAACTCCTCAAAACATGCACACACTCCCTCGTGCGACGCCCACCTCCCTGGGCTCCGAAACCCAAAGCAGCTGGCCGTCCATCTGGGGCTCATCAGTTGCCCTGGAGAGCAAAAACAGGCCCCTCCGTGGCAGACCGGGCATCCGTTCTGCATTATCACCACTGCCTCTCCTTTTTCCACTGCTGCCCTGCCACGCTCGCACCGACTGCCGGCCCAAAGCCACAGCAAAGAGCCCCGTTACGCTCCACCGTTCAAACGCAACGGCCCTTGCTGTAACTCCTCTTATTTAGGTTGTAAACTAAGCATGTGAGAATGTGCGCAGTAATGAATGCGGTTGTCGTCACGAGAAAGGAATCGTAGACAAAACACGCGGGTGCCTGGAGTCCGTATGAGCTAATAATGATAGTGATCGAGTGAAACCTCCGCTGCTGGGAGACGCACACGACGAGAACGGCCAGAACACCAGAGAACAGACGAGTCCTCGTCGCCTTACGTAAAAAAACACGAGAAAAATGAGAAGGAGATGCAACTAAGAGTGAAAGAGCAGACGGATAACATTTTATATTTATAAAAATCTCTGTGTAAGTGCTTTTGGATGCATTATTCTTTTCTGGTTCAAGTATGAATGAACTCGTGACTGCTTTATACTTCCACTTCAACTAAACGTGCAGGGGAGCTGCAAAATGCAACCATACTGTAGCTGACAATAGCGAGCATTGGCACAAAACATAATGTACTGACCCACTATGTACATTACAAACAACCAAACAAAAGCACTAAGTGGTTCTGATCCTGAGAGGCAGATGAATGACACGAGACGGCCGTCTGACAGGATCTGATAACATGAAAAAACCAGATTTACATTTAGTTCATTCAGTCTGAAAGGTTTGAAGAGCTTTAAGCTTTTTGAAATACAGGACCAACCCTTTTCCCAGAATACATTCTGGCAGCGTGTACCAATCCTGCAGACCACAGATATGTTGCAACTTCACATTTCCTGAGGTTCAGTTTTTGATTTTATGTGGTTCTGTTGTGACAAACGTGGCTTGAAATTTTCCAGATGTTAAGTCAAATATATCTGGGTTTTTTGACACATACACTATTAAAAATGTGCTCATGTGACATGTTGATGTGATGCGTGTGTCACACATACACACATTCAGCTCGGTCCTAATAATAAAATGCTGGTATTTTATGTCACAGAGTTCTACCACAGGACCTGTTGAGTCAAACGTGAGCTTTGAGAATTGACCCCCCCGTTGCTGTAACTTTTTACTTGCAGGTTCCAGTGGCAGTGATTTATAACTATTGCTATTAAATATCAGAATGTATAAAGTTTTCCATTACACTGACTAAACAATTCATCTGTTAATGTTGCACAATTTATTATTTTATTCAGCACCGGAGCTTTAGATTTATGACCGCACCTTACCTGCTTTTCAAATCAGAAGTCTGCCCCCTTAATTCAAACTTATCCAACATTACATGCGAGTAGCAGAAACTTGGAGACTTGACATGAGGCTGTGAACACCGTGCGTCGTACCGCCATAATTCACGGCACTCGGCCGTGGCAGTTGTGTCCAGGTCTGTCGCTCGGCTCACCGTCTGTGTTTCCCTACAGTGTACGCGTCAACCTCTCGAGCTAATCAACCAGGGAAAATAAACTGCTGGAGGACGGTGGGCTCTGTCTCTTCCCAGTGGAGAGAAGTTAAAAAAAAAAGAAGAAAAAAACCTCAGAAAACAAACCCAAACTGGAGTATATACGTCTATAATTTGTAAAGAAGCCCCCCAGAACTGTGGTACTTAAATCGCATATTTAGCGCCAACCAAACTGATTAAACAAGAAGGCGTACTGTACTGCTCTGGCAGCTGGCATCTTAAAATCACTGAACGCGGCCTTTCATTGAGTAAACAAGTTTTAATCAAAACACAAGGGCCTTAAAATTGTATGGAGGTTTTCAGGCCGGGCTTGGCGGAGCTCACCTCATTGCAGGCCAGGAATGTATTTTCCCTCCTTATTTTCTTGGTTCTACATGACTTCCTTTGATATACACCCCATCTGGATGTCGAGGGAAATACTCAAACACAAACTCCACTCCTACACATGCCCAGAGTTAGAAACCACATGTTCCAACACTACTGTACCTCGGCAAAAAGTAAGCTGTGCTAATTGCTATTGATTGAGATGTTAAAGACTCAGGAACCGGTCGTTTTCTAGATGCTTTTACTTCAACTCCTGGATGCCATCAAGCACAAAACTCCTGAAAAATGTTTTCTAAGATGAATAGTAGTGAGCAGAAAGTCTAAAAAGGAAGTTTAATTTTCACGGTCATAAATCACCCCGGCTCTGGAGGATATGAATAATAGTCTGTAAGTGCACCATTCATACATTTCGGTCGGAGCCGCGCGGGGATTTTGCAGACCTGATTGGGCCTGGGTGTGCATGGCCTCGGGATTGTTCTGGATGTGTGACACTGCAGATGTGGACACAACAGGAACAGATCATTTTCCCCCGCTAGCTCTGATTAGAGCCGTTTCCAAGGAAACCAGCCTTGCAAATGTGCGAGAGTAAAGTGGAAGTGTTGAGAGGAATGAGGGAGCAAAGAGACAGAAACCCCAAGGTTATGAAGAAGAAGAAAAATGTGTGTGTGTACCTGCAGCTTGTTTGTGTATCTTTGATGTCGACATACATATCGGTGTGTATGTTTTCTCAATAACTACAGCTCCTTACCGGGGGGCTAAGCATGGGTGTCATCCGTGTTTTCCAGGAACGTCAGCCGTGGCGGAGACAGCAGAAATGGCCGGTCTGTTGTTCGAGATAAGGTCTTGGTGAAATCACACGGCTGGCAATGAGACAAGACATCTGAGGGGGGACTGGGCCATGCTGAGGTAGACCCCGGACTTTAATTTATTTCATGTCTGTCCTGCACACACAAACGGCCTCACACTGACACAAACGCACAGTGTGGGTTTGCGAAGCCGGCCCCTGACCTGGAGCAATCACCTCAGACTCAGCTGTGATGTCTGTAAATGTGTCTGCTGGCTATTACAGGTGATACGACACGGAGGATCAGAGGCATCAGTAATAAACCTGGGATGTATTTTTTTACTTTTCCATTCCTGGGTGATCGACGCAGTGTCTTATTGGCTGGAGGAACTATTGTGTTGCTGGAAGGTTATGAGTTCAAATCCCAAATCAGCCATCTGTAATATTAAAGCGTAGCTGAGCTCGACATTGAACTGGACCGGCCAACTTTCTAAGCTAGTGGGATGCTGCAGTGTCTAATAGGGGCCACATTCTTTTGTGTGCTATTGGTCCAATATTTCCTCAACATGACAGCACCCTCGTGCACACGGGCCGGTCCGTGAAGAATTTCCAAACACATTTGGGATGAGCTGGAACTCGGACCGTGAGCCAGGCCTTATCGCCTCTGAACGGGAACAAAACCCAGCAGCCAGGTTCCAACATCTGGTGGAAAAGCCTTCCCAGCAGAGTGGAGACTGTTACAGCAGGAGCAGGAGATAAATGGTTCTGGAGTCACATCTATGCAGCCCAGTTGTCCAAACACTTTTGGCCACATAGCGGGCAGCCTTGAGAACCTGATCCTGCTCATACAGTGGCCTCTTGCTAACAAGCAAATTGAAAAATAACAGTAATCTGTTAGTTATGACCTCACCACTTGTCATTTTTCCAAGGCTGTCTTTTAAATCTCATAAGTTATTCTTTCCCCACTTAATTCGGAGGTCCAGAGTCTCGTAAGCACTCAGACATTTAGCATGGCTCTCACTGAAACATTTGTCTTGTGTTTATTGATTACACAAACCAGAACGAGCAGCTAGCAACAGATTGAATATCAGTTTTGTTTTTCAGTCTCTATTATAGGTTCATGTTTGCCCATTTCTTGTTGCGAGAAGGAGGTTAGTTTTGATTTGTTTAGCTCCAACCAACCACCATGACAACAACATGGACGCTGCGTGAGAAGTTAAACATTCACGTGGCAATTTGTAACATATGGCAAGAACTCAACTCTCAACAGTGTTGACGTTTTGTCTAAGACATCTTTATTGAGACATCATGAAGTTAGCATGCTAACCAGCTAGCCACGGCCCTGTCTTGTCTCCTAATACCACTTTGTACTCAGTTGCCTCTTTAACTCATCGTAAACACACTTAATTCCAACTCGACATAAAAAAATAAGACTCAACTGCCGAGTCTTTTTGTCACTGGAATCGTAGTCCCGGTCAGTGCTGCTGTAAATCGCCTCCTTCCTGTTACCCCTATCTTCAAACTGTTCAGTCCCAGTCAGGTGTCCAGGTGTGTTCACTCTCAGGCTGCTAAACCCAGGTGAGCTGGACCCTGTTGACGGTGATAACTCCCCCATGATCCAAAGCATTGGTCCATTCTTCATGGCTTAAAGAGCCAGGGGGTAGTTAGCTAACAGTAGCTAGCCAAAGATAGCTAGCAAAAAACAGCAGTTGGCGGATACTGTCATCTATGTTTTTGGTGCTAAGAATTCTTGCTTCTTATTTGAAAGTTTCACAGTCACAGCATCTGATAAAAACACTGCGATCCCTCTCTGTGGTGAAGAATAACCTCTTCAGGTCAACAGCATTACAAACCACTCTTCTGTAGCTGAGTGGTGTCACCTCCGTGAAGTCTCCTAAAAGAGAAAGCTGTGACACTGACGTGAACTCATCCTGCATCTCCAGCTCCTCGCCTTCATGTTGCCTCTGATGCAAAGTGTGTCCCTTGTTATAGTTCAGCAACACAAATAAACCCGCTGCTCTCAGACCCGATTCATCTCTCACACAAGAGTGCTTGTTTTGTGGTTCCTCCAGCTGCAGCCATGCACAATTTACGCTCCACACCGCCGTGGGTGAAAAAACTCAAGACGAGGCGGTGTAATAACAACAGCCTTCTCCTCTCTTTCACTTTTCCTGTCGCTGTCTCCTTTTTCCTCTCCTTTTCTGTTATTTGAAGGCACTGCAGAGGCTGGCACAGCTGTTCGTTCACTCCGAATGAAATCATGTGCTTGACGGACGTGATCGGCGTTTCATGATGGTGACAGATATTTACACGCAGCCAGGGCATCGTGGAAGATTGACAAAACTGCTCCTGTCATCAGACTCCATTTTTTTTTTGCTCCCATATTACAAAACAGGGTGTGTTTTTAAATAGAAGCGCATGTTGGATGAATCGAAATGACTAAAATAAGATGGCCGGCTGTTTCCCTGACAGGGCGACGATTGCATCCCGCGCTGCAACTTGTTAATGGAATTTGCAGCTTTAGACAACAATTTTCACTCTTTGAAAAGTCTGTGGATGACAGCAACACGTGTGCCGTCTCCAGAAACTGCCTTCCTCACATGCTGGTGAGGGAATAAATAACGAAAAAATGTGATTCACACTTGGCACCATACATGGTGCAAACCAAATTCTTGATTTTTTGAGGCTTTTTTTCTGTTAGTGTGTAACCATCATGACATAACGTTTGAGTGATCTAAGCTTATTGTGGCTTTTACGTTGCACGGAAAATAAGCAAATTAGTATTGGCACTGATGACATGCTTAAAGATGAAGAATTGGGAATGACATCCTACTTACATGAGGTATTGCTTGAGTTGTACATGTGGGATATTAAAAATGATTTTAGTGTGCAGCGCTGCCTCTGTATAATCACTTAATCATCCATCATGTTACGAGTGAAGAGTTCACAGAGGAGAAATAGTCCCAGAATAAATAGATTTCAACAGGAGAACAGAGGGAGGGGAAGAAAAGGAGGTTTGGCAGGAGACGGATGCGGTTTGGAGAGCGAAGCCTCGCCGCGCTCCGACTGTATCCCCCGCTCTCTGGCTCTGTATCTCCCTCCACAATATCTCTTTCCATCTCTTTTGTTCCTCCCTCTCTCTCTGTCCTCGCACTCATTCTTTTCTTCCTCTCCATTCACCTGCCTCGGGTTCAGGCATTGATTTATGACTGCATGCTGTGTGCTTCCCTCTCTGAAATTGCCTGGATATGTATGTCATACTGCGCAATTATAAGAGCGTGACCTCAACTGTCTGCGACCTGAACGATCCAAAACTCAGCGCTCAGTTTGGCTCCATTTGACCTGTTTGTGAATGATATTCAAGGTGGGTGTTCGGACCGCAAAAACATCTAACCAGTAAATCACTCATTTATTCATTTCTTAAATATGTCTCTTGTAGCAGATGGTGCGGATGCCCCTTTAGAGTTAGTGTCAAATACAATAAACTACACTGAAAAAGTTCCACTTCAAAAATAGGTAAACAGTAAAATAGGAACAGGTATAAAGTCGGTGTTAAAGGGATATTCCGGTGTAAGTTTAATCCATGGTCTAACACACCGTGAAACTGTGTTAGACTCCCTCTCCAGAGATCAAGTTAGCAGACCGCTAATTTACGGAGTTTTATCAACCTCAGAAACGACCGCACGACAACAATACACTGCAGTAAATGGATCCAAATATAAACCGCCACCAAAAAGCCACAAATAATGCTCAGAACAGCACCAAACTTCAGCAACAGTACAAATAGGGTCTCAGCACATAGTCCGGGGCATCAAACCTCCGCTAGCTTAGCTGGATTTCTACTGAAAAGCTGACTAAATTTACCACTCTTCTGTAGCAGCTTCCTGTTGACGGGAAGTCCCGACGAGTCGATTACCGAGTGCAGTAGAGTTCCGCGGCTCATGGATGAAATTGTGTGATTATGACTCCATGGAAAAGCAATCAAAGTTCATATGTGTCTTACCTGCCAGTTTATAACAGTTATTATCGAGAGCGGACAGGGAAAAGAACGGAATTGAGCATTTCTAACCGCACTCGGTAATCGTCGCGTCGGGACTTCCCCGACCCGGAAGCTGATGGAGGAGAGTTGAAATCTGTTTTTAGCTTCACAATAGAAATCCAGCTAAGCTAGCGGAGGTTAGTTGCCCCGGACTATGTGCTGAGACCCTATTTGTACTGTTGCTGAAGTTTGGTGCTGTTCTTAGCATTATTTGTGGCTTTTTGGTGGCGGTTTATATTTGGATCCATTTACTGCAGTGTATTGTTGTCGTGCGGTCGTTTCTGAGGTTGATAAAACTCCGTAAATTAGCGGTCTGCTAACTTGATCTCTCGAGAGGGAGTCTAACACAGTTTCATGGTGTGTTAGACCATGGATTAACATTAAACCGGAATATCCCTTTAAGATTTGTTGAGGTGAGATGTGATGTCCCTATATCTCTCTGAAGTGTTACTTGTTGGGTTATATGTCTGTTATTAATTATAAAGTGATATCTATGTATGAAATAAGTCAAATGTTCTTGCTAAGATTGTGAGATTTTGAGGTTCAATCAGGAACATATTCAAGACACTATATTTGAAAATGTAAATATGCAATGTTTTGTTTCTGGGAGGCTCTTATAACATTTGTATTGCTTACATCCATGTTTAACTATACAGGCTCCACCATTCTGCTCCGGACCTCTTAACTTGTAGTTAAGGCTTCCTGACAGAAACAAAACTCAGGATTTATTAACACCTGGCTCATTTGTTTATGAACACATCGATGGCGCTGCGATGCAGGACAAAACAAGCAAGCCACGATCGCCAAGGAAAGGACGTCTCGGTCCTCTTCCAAGTGGACTCAATTCAACCAGCAAACAAACCAACCACGCGATTTAATAATAGCAGATGTCATCAGATTCATACTTCAGTGAATCAGTGACTGATCGCTGTCAGGTCAGTGAGGCCTCGCAGTGATTCAGTCTTTGATTTGGATATCATTCCTGAGATATAACAAGAAGGTTTATCGTTGTATTTTAGCATTTCAGCATGCAAACATATGCTGGATGCATATTTCAGTTTGGGCCAGCTTTGCATACGCCTTGCAACATGTACTTCAGTAGTGGAGACATAATTTATGCGAATGGAAACAGTTTTTGAGTATGAGAGATGTCGGTGATGGATAATTTAAGAAGAAAAAAAGAACCCAGGATGCAAATATATTCTTTGAACTCTGTGAACTGTGTTTCAAAGTGAGTGCTATGCATCTACTGCATGTAACTTTATTGTTGTCGACACAAGTTCACATTGAGGTGAGCGGCGAGGTCGGACGAGGGTGGAGGAGGGAGTCAGGAGAACGCACCTTACTGAACGCTTCCTGTCTCCACACGCAGAACGCCGCCGGGTCACCGGAGGAGCAGCGGAGCAGATTAGAAGGTGGAGAATATGAGAAAACAACACGGCGGAAGACAAAGAAAATAGCATTATGCTAATGCGGTGTGATAGGGAATAGAAACCCTGTTGATGCTGTTTGTTTTACTTTGGTGGAGAAAACAGAGCGAGCGTGCACGCGGGAACATGTGAAGGTCTGATAATGTATCTTATTACATGCAGGTGGTGTGTGTTATTAAAACGTCTGTGTGCACACGCTGCGGAGAAGACCAGAAATAATTTGTGCAGTTTAACTTCAATAAACCTAATATAGCGACTACATATGTTAATAGAAATCAGTGAATAAATTCTAGAGTCAGGAGGGCAGAGGACGGAACATTTGACAGACTTGGTCAAATAACTGAAGTCAAACTTGCTTCACCTACGAACTTCTGTCTGCAAAGGCTGGATGAGGTCATGTGTCTTATGAAATCATAAATGAAATATTATTACATGCTGTATTTTTCAGGCCACTTCCCTCTGACCTGACTGACTCCAACATTTTCTGACTAATTTTGTGGACCGAATAAAGGCGACGAGAAATACTGAGAAATATCCTCAAGAAATGAAACTTTGCTTCGTGCACTTTGCAGAATCACAGCGTCAAAGAGCTCGACATGAAGTTTTCTGGAATAAAACTAACAAAACTGAAATTTCCAAGATTAAAAATCTCCGCTGGAATTCCACTTTGCTCCAGGAACGAGTGTGTTCTGGTCCATTTACGACCCGGACTGCGAGCGCATAGACACTGCAGCACAGTGTGTCGGACTGTAACAACACACACACTCACACACAAGTCCCCGGTATTTCATTAAGCATTACGGCGAATGTAGCCTGAGGTGCTGTCGTAGAGAAATATATACCTGTAGAGGCTTTGCATATATATCTGTTGTGAGGTTAAATGTGGGAAAAAAAGGACAGAAGTCATCAGAGTTAGCTTGTGAAAGGTATAATTTTACTTTTGCAAGCCCATCATCATAAAAATAAAGAATTATAAAGAGATCTGGGACGGTCAGACAAGCACCAAACATTGAATTCTTAAAGAGCTCTAACGAAACCATCAGAAGAAAAATAGAAATAATAATGCAACAAGCTCACATAGTATCCAGTTGTGAAGCTTTCAGCAGTCTGTTGTTTCTCTGCCTCATTCATTTCCTTTTTTTATTATTCCTCAGCCGGGTCCAGAGGCGGCTCGCACCGGCGCTGATCGCAGCATTCTCCATGTGACTGATTGGGCCTCCACAAGGAGTCAAATGAATCGCTGCATTTCAAATAACAGACAGAGGCAGATAAAACAGTGAGGTGACAGTGGCACATTAGGACAGTCCTCTGCTATTAACATTATCTCAGCGTGATCACTGTGGATCAGTCTCCATGAGCTGATCAAAGGCATTTGACTCCTGCCACGCGGGGCGCTGATTGCTTCCATGCACTCACTGACACCACTCGGCTTGGCTGAAGACACCCTAATTAAAACTGAGAGTACGGGGAGAGAGAAATAAAGCGGCTCTCTGTTCTTTTCCTCACCAGCCCTCCATCGCTCTTTGTCCCCTCTTTCTTTCTTTTTTTTTCTCTCTCAAGGAGTGACCTTGCGCTGACTGTCGCCCCACTACTGTTGTTCAAGGAGAAACTTGAGCAATAATAGCTGCGAATGTTCCCTTTAACCTGTGTTCGCAGGCACAGCCATAAGCACAATGTCAATGGCGGCACTGTACATTTTGGCATTAGGGCTTTCTGGTTAATGGAGAAGTGGATTCACATCACTAAGCATGGCTAATGGGCTGAGTGAGAGCAGAGAGTCTGGAGGCAGCGCAGCAACACTCTGATTCCCGAGAGAGCCGGAGTTTATCAAGTTTCTATTTAAAATTCCAATAAGCAGTTATACGAGGGGGGAGGAGGGATCCCCAGTCGTCGCCCTACACCGGGCTGTTTCAGGTAACCAGACTCTTTGTTGGTCGCTAAGCAGGCGGGATCAATATCATATCAGGGCCCAGTGGAACACCTGACAGTTCAATTTCGCAGCAAGCCTCGAAATCAATACCTTTGGAATAGTTTTGGACTTTCCCAAAGGCTACCCTCTGGAGTTAATCTATGGTGTCATTAGCCCGGGTCACAGCGTGCATGGTCATTACACTGTGTAACAATAAATGTTCATAAAAGACGACACGCTCCGTCCTCTTGTGCTTGACTGCAGCCTCTAATTGAAGTAAATTCATTCACGAGGCGGAGCGGGGGCGCCTGATCGACTGGTCTGCGCCGCTCCTCTTTTTGTAATTCACGTCCGAGAGAATATGGGGAAAAGCTCGGCGTGTCAGGTCCATCTGAAGGGTACAAAGCACAGGAAATTGAACAAGGTTTTATCAAGCAGAAAATGTGTTAAAGTGTTTAGTTTGTGCCGCAGAGCCTACGGGAAGGATTGTTTACCCTTGAAACATAGTGGTAGTTAGACTCTCTCTACGAGTCCTTCAGACAATCCCCAGAAGAGTTTTTAGACTTGCAGAAGGATGAACCACTGCAATCCGTCTTGATCAATACATTATTTGCCCATCATTTCGAAGCCAAAAGTAATAAATAACCCAGAGGAGCCGAACACTGACCATCAATTACTAACGTAGCGAGGATACGATTCGACGCGATCAATCAAAAGGGAGAAATAATTAAAGCCATTTTGATTTTTAGTGGCTTCACCAGAAATCTGTTATACAAGACTTTAGCCAGACTTTAGACTTTAGCCATAAATCAGCATGGGTTCCTCTTTAATGTTACAGATTGTAAATGGAAAAGGAAAGAAAGGGAAGAGGGAGGAAAATAAAAAAAAAAGAAAAGAGCCTTCCCCCTATTTATCGAAGCTTTGCTGGAATGGCCTGTCAAAATATACCGCGGAAAGCCAGTGGAAAAATGACACAAGCGGCCCTGGATTTGAGTGGCACGGTGGTTTTGGCCGGGACCCACTCCAAACTGGAATCTATTTTCCTCCTCTGTGGATGTGTCAGGGGGGGCAACGGCCAGGGGCAGGACAGGAAATGGCAGGAGAGTAATGGCTAATATTTTCTGGATGGGTTCTGCAGCTAGATTCCCCGGGTCGGAGCTCGTTACCAGGGCTGGAGTAAATGTTTAGACGAGGGACCGCTATGATCGGATTAATTAAAGTTTTGACATACCTGCCTCTTCAGATCATCTCCGTCTTCCCGTGTGCGCTGTTTAGACGCGGTAAATATACAAAGATGACATCACTTAGCGAGACCAAAACAAAATCATAATTGCTTTCCCTTCAGTAAAGCGCGCTTGGCCATCGACAGGAACGACTTTTGCGGGCGAGCAGAACATATTTGGAAGTGGAGGGTTTTCAGGGATATCTGAAACTGCCTATTTTCTAGACAAAAATGTAGACGTTTGGCTGACAAGTGGCATCATTTCTGGGATTCTGGCCCCAATGTAGATATTCACACTCCTTCCTTCCATCCCTCCACTTATATCCCAGCTGTATAATTTTACAGTAAAGCTTGAAGCAGAGGTCCAACGTCGTCATTTTTCCTCCAAACTCTCAGTTTTAAGTGTTCATTTGGAGGCTTTATTGCAGTGGGAATACACGAGTTCCAGCAGCTTAAGAGGTTTGTGCCTTGGACTGAAGCAGGGAAACAATCTTATTAATTTAAAAGCATATGAAACACAATGATTGTGTTGTACCACTATTCATACAACCATTACTGAGTTTGCCCTCTTCGGTTTCTAGCAAGACTGACGAGTGATTTACTAAATTGGGATGCAGTATTAAAGGGATATTCCGGTGTAAGTTTAATCCATGGTCTAAATCACCGTGAAACTGTGTTAGACTCCCTCTCGAGAGATCAAGTTAGCAGACCGCTAATTTACGGAGTTTCATCAACCTCAGAAACGACCGTGCGACAACAATACACTGCAGTAAATGGATCCAAATATAAACCGCCACCAAAAAGCCACAAATAATGCTCAGAACAGCACCAAACTTCAGCAACAGTACAAATAGGGTCTCAGCACATAGTCCGGGGCATCTAACCTCCGCTAGCTTAGCTGGATTTCTACTGAAAAGCTGACTAAATTTACCACTCTTCTGCAGCAGCTTCCTGTTGACGGGAAGTCCCGACGAGTCGATTACCGAGTGCAGTAGAGTTCCGCGGCTCATGGATGAAAATGTATGATTATGACTCCATGGAAAAGCAATCAAAGTTCATATGTGTCTTACCTGCCAGTTTATAACAGTTATTATCGAGAGCGGACAGGGAAAAGAACGGAATTGAGCATTTCTAACCGCACTCGGTAATCGTCGCGTCGGGACTTCCCCGACCCGGAAGCTGATGGAGGAGAGTTGAAATCTGTTTTTAGCTTCACAGTAGAAATCCAGCTAAGCTAGCGGAGGTCAGATGCCCCGGACTATGTGCCGTGACCCTATTTGTACTGTTGCTGAAGTTTGGTGCTGTTCTGAGCATTATTTGTGGCTTTTTGGTGGCGGTTTATATTTGGATCCATTTACTGCAGTGTATTGTTGTCGTGCGGTCGTTTCTGAGGTTGATAAAACTCCGTAAATTAGCGGTCTGCTAACTTGATCTCTCGAGAGGGAGTCTAACACAGTTTCACGGTGCGTTAGACCATGGATTAAATTTACACCAGAATATCCCTTTAATACTTTTACTATTCAGAGAGATGATGTTATTGTAACATGTGAATATCTTCTGGGTAAGTTGTGTCAGTATCTGTATGATGAAGGGAAATCCACATCAGGAAGCTAACTTCCTTTTTACTTACTGACTCTAAGGTTGAACTTATGTTACATTTTGATGCAAATAAGTGGTAAAAGTTCAGTTTATTGCTTAGAAAACCTCTACTTCATATCCTTTATTATCAATACTGCTGAAAAAATGATCTTCCCTCGCAGGCAGCTAAACTGTATAAATGCTGCATCATGTAAGTAAGAACCTGAGTTCTCATGAGCGACAGTATCAATAACAGTCTCAGCGTCTGGAGAATTATCTGGAAATACCGAACGCATCCTCCCCTCGCCTGAGTCTAGGTATCGATTCCAGCCATCTGTTGATTTAATGAAGTTCAGGACTCTTCATTCGAGTGCATTATTAAATAAATCTCTAAACAGATGATTGTCTTTCCAGTGAGACTCCTGCACGTATCAAATTCATCTAAACAGAATAAACACAAGACTAAGTGTGTTTATAACAAACGAAGATACACTCGGATATCTTTTAAACTTCAGTCAGGAGAAATTTCTACTACTGACTTTGAAAAAAAAAACATTTCCTGGCTCCCTCAGAATACATATACAGAGCAGACGGAGCGTCGAGCAGCGCCCCACCACAGAGCTTTACAGGAAGGCTCCTCCATAATGACTGTCGGTGTAGAAACACGAGTCAGACGAGGGGATGAACGCCGTATAAATAAACCTCCAGGACTAAACCTAAAGAATAACAAGCAGCTGAGGACAGTAAAACTCGATAGGTGGAATCTGCGGCTTCTCTTTCACTGGAGTTCAACCGCGTGGAAATATTTCTTTATGGGGAATTAATGTCCTCAAATTAGGACAATGTTTAGACTAAATGAGATCATTTTAGCACTTTATTTCACATTTATTACAACATAAGTAGAACCCTGCCATCCCTAAATAACTCAGTCATGTCGCACTGACGTTAATGGAAATGCTTTTGTTTTTCTTCTGTTGAATTTTCCTTTTGAAATGATGATTTAGTCAAATGAGAAATAATTGAAGATGAACACTTTATGGACAAAATGATGAAATGAGAATATAATTGGCAGATTCACAGATCATATTTTACTGTATATTTGAGTTGGAGTTTGGAATGAGACTCAAAAATCATCTTTTCTTACAAACAGCACCTTTTAACCAAAACCTCAACATTCCCCAGACGTTCCCCCTCAAACCCGCTGTGTGTTTCTGATCTGAACCGAGGTGTTTTTGTTTCACCGCCCGGCTAAACGCAACAGGATGCATCACGCAAATCCTCATCTCTGCTTCGTGCAAAGGGGGGAGTGTTCTCTCACCATCCGCCTCGCTGCCGTGTGGTGCAGAAACGTAGCGTAGAGTTTTTGGAGTGCAAAACTTTGTCGTGGAACCAAATCCAGACAGAAAGTGTGTTCTGCAGGAGAATGAACGTTTTTGTGTGCGTGTGCGATCTGTGTTGACATTTCAAAAATCAGGTGTCTTTATTTAATTACTAACCGTTTCAACTGAATAATCGTTTCAGTCATTTTCCAAGTAAAAATGTCAAACGTTCACTGGTTTGGTTTGTTTCTTTGTCATTTATCATCGTTAACTGAATATCCTTCAACTCTTGGTTGAGTAGGCAATTTAAATAGATCTGAGGCTTTGACATCAGGCTACAGGCAATAATAACAGACAACTCTCACTATTCACTGACATTTATTAGATAATAATGACTTTTATTGAAATGTCTGCTACAATCTTATTTACTCATGATCCTTTGTGCTTTAAATGCTGTTCTTTTAAGGAGGAACTGTGGTATTTTGAAACCTGGGCCTATATCAACGTGCATTTCTGTGTAAATTATTCATATTTAAGAAAGATTTTGGGATCAGTTCAGTAGATGGAGGCGACTCCAGATATCAGAATTACGTCCCCTGAAAGTCCTGAGGTTGTGACACAAGTGTTTGACACCATTACAGAACGCTCCACTCTGAAGTCTCTCCAGAGGGGAGGTGTTACAGTTGTTACCGTATCTAGATTGTCTAAAATCAGTTAAACAGTCATCCATGACCTCTGAAATAAACTCTTGCTGGCCGTTCCTCCAGGTAAACTCCAAACCTCCTCTCTCCAGCTCTGACAGCGTGTCCTCGCCCTGCAACAAATCAGCTCTCGTGAGATTTCAGTGTGAGGCTTCTCCTTGAGCGAGACTCGTGTTTGAACATTACAGAAATCGTTCCTACAGAGACTTCCTCAACAACCTCAGCCTGTCAGAGGCAGGAACAGGAACTGTTAGAGGATGAAACTTTGACGGTCATAGTTGCCCAAAAGCTGAGGAGATCTACTGGACTGATCTCGACACTTTTGGTAATATGAATAATTTTTACACTAAAGCATGTCGGTACAGGATTGAAAATACTGGTAAGGTGATCTAACTTATTACATTTGTTCCTGTAACACTGCTGGTTTGCGTCGGCCGTGCTTGGCAGGATGTTGAGGATGATCTTATTAAGGGGACAGGGGATGCTTCCCCTCCTGAATCATGTTAGTTAATGTTTACATCAGACGTCCCTCTGCTGCTGTAAGGCTGCTCAGTCCAGGATAGTGATCCGCCACGAGGGGACGAAGATCCAGGAAGTGACCGGAGAGCACGGCTATCAAATGTTTAACAGGGAGCGCTGAGGGGAGTCGCCGTTACCGGAGAGATTTGTTTTATCCCGGCGGAAACTTTATCCGATTAATGAATGCCTCAGTAGATATTTTTCTAGTGGAATAAACAATAACAGGATAAACTAAGAAAAAATAAAAAATCCAAGACCGATAAATAAACAAACCTCTTGGCCCTCAACTGGTAAACTTTCAATTCAGCGAGGCCTCATGAAATTCAGTTTGACCATTTTAATAACATGTTTTCCGCAGAGCAAGAGGAGGCAGTTAATGTTCAATCAGAAACTCATTTCACTGAAACAGAAATAGTCCACATCGATGGATAGATGAGTGACCTCAGAGCTCTCAGACCCGACGCACGGCAGAGTGAATGTAGTTCATTACTACTCAAGTCTGAAAAGAGAATCCTTGGGAAGTAAACAAAAGATATATCCTGTGATGGATTTGTGAGTCCTGGTTGTGCATTATTAACTGGCTGCATTCAGCGTTTGTCCGACAAACTGTAACCCTGATACAAATACACTGTCCACAAAAAACATCTTTATCAGGTATTAACTTCACCGTACATGTTTTTGAAAGAAACGCAATGACACTTCGATTGTAATAACCATAATAAGAGAAAAAAATGAAACTGCAAAGTGTAAACCTCTTCATATTTGAAAGATATGTCTTTTATTTTAGTTCTCAACATTAAGCCCTGACCCGTCCTGTGTCGTAACACCACATTGTGTTAAACTCAATCAGCAGGATAAGTGTTAGTCATGTCCACTTCCCCAAAACTGTTGCAACTTTCCATTTGTCTCCGTTGGATTTTCTCGTTCTCTCTTTCCTCCACGCTGTGCCTTATGCTCAGTTTAGGTTTTACATGCAACAACCAGGGTTGAGATCGTCCAACCTCTTGTGAAATAATTGGTCTTGGTTGCGGTTGCCACAGAAAACACAAAAACAGACGGAAATGCCTCCACGGTGTCGCCGTAAACACAGATGGACACGTCCGCAGTTCTCCTGCGGCGGAGGTGAATAATGAGCATATAATGTGAACGCGACATGTCACATTTGGTACCAACATCAATCGGTGGGTTGACTGCTAACGTGATATCCCGACAACCAGGCTGCACTCGGGAGGTGGCGAGCTAAACTCACTTCTTTCCACCTCCACATTTATTTCATTTTCAAACTACGTTGACTCGAGTCACATCGCCGCTGTGTGTCGGTCAGATTTCCAACAGCTCTCTAAAGCCACACAAGACTTTATAGAGCTTTTTTTTTTTCCCAGACTTGGATTGGAGAAAAACAGCTGAGTTCTTCTTTAATTGCACAGACACGAAAGCAGAAAACACAGAGGCATATTTAAAAACCAAAACTATCTGTTCAGGCAGGAAATACCTGTTAGTAATACGGATGAACGGAGCCGTTAAATCAGCGGTAGGTCGACTAAAGCTGCGATCTCACACTGAAAATACCGCCGGCTGATTAACTAACAATACAACACTGACATTCTACAAATAGAAAATATCATTTTTTCTCAAACAGACGCTTCTGTTCTGCTGTTTTCATGTATTCTGTTACACAAACAAGGATAACCTGAAACGGCAACAATCAATAATTCCTCAACAAAAGGTCAATCCCTGCCCGTCTCCCGCGTTAGCTCAGTATTGATGAGTTCCCCTATTTACTGTAGCAAGTGAGAATTAGAGTGAACGCATCTTTTCTTCTCTTTCTTTTGAAAAAGGCCAGAGGTTGGATTTGGGGGTTTTTTTCGCCCGCGTTTGGCACCCCGACACCTTCGCGTTGGTTGAGTAAAATCCCCACTTCCATTACATCAACAGTGGGAAACACTTAATGCCAGTTAATCAGTCTAAGCTCCGGCTCGCTCCAACTCTGCTCTCACAGCTTACAGGAATGTTCAAGTTGGCAATTGTTTTGCAGCTTGACAGCAAAAACATACTGCCAGACTGGAGTGCACAGTTTGAGCTGTTGTAGAAATCCCTTTACATGCATTTACCCTGATTCTCGGCTGCGTTAATGCAGCCGGAGCGCCACAATTACAGGCTGTATCACAGGATCATATTCGCACTTTCTACGGCAGCTCGCTTCAGTCACTAAACCCATCATTGTGCCGTGAGCTTAGCGGATGAATTTTTCCGCGCGTCTTCTTCTATGGGGGGGATGAAGAGCAGTAAAGATTGAGGCTTCCACATAGGCTGCATCTGCACTACATGTCACAGCTGGTTTAGCTCAGCAGATGTTTCATGCTTAGCTCAGCTTCCCCGCGTTCTGTCACTTCACTCAACACTCAGCAAGGCATGGGGTCAGGCTGGGACTGTCTTCCTCCTCTTTAATGAACCAACAGATAATGGCCTATGGGGGCCCTGGAGAGACATGACACAAATTGCCTTGTCCTCTGACTGGGATTAGTGGTAATTGCTGTTCGCCCTGGCAGATCAATGGGATAGCAGCGCGGCACATAGAGGCCACCCCGTGTCACACGCTAGCTTGATACCAACGCTCAAACGGGGCACAATCGAAGGGGAAGGGGGTTCTAAAGGGCTTGAATTCCCACCGTCGTCTTCTCGGTGCCTCAAAAGTCAATGGGTTATTGCACCAAGTCCTCTTCTTATTTAACAGTGTGTAGACATGTAGGAAGTCACTGTATTCTGCTAACAAATAAAAGCAGTCAACCTATCTGCAATGTAGCTGCTCTGTGGGTCGGTGGGTGGAGTTTAGAAAAAGCAATTTCGCCACCCGTCACCAGATCTGCAGAGATATCAGACCTCTTCAACGACTTTATTTAATGACTATCACACGAGTGAAGAGTCTTGTTTATCAGGCGGCGGCTATATTCTCGCTACAGCGCCCAATGTTGCGTAAATTGATTTAACCGCGGTTTGGTTGAACTTAAAACAGCACGTGAGACCAGCAGCGACCAGTCACTTGTTTTTCTTTTCAATTCCAGCAGGAGAGAAAATCCTCCATGTTCTTATCTTTCTACTGTCGTGCCACAGACGGTACAAGTGAAACAGTTTGTTCTCCAGACAAATTCATTACCACGATGACCACGACATCGTACACTGAATGCACCTGTACGCCAAAAAACAAGAGAGGACGCAGAACTTCAGATCGGACTTCTTGACGACCAGTAAATAATAAATAACATCCTGTGATTGTTGCACTGTTTACTCACGTCCATCAATGCCAATTATGTGCCTTAATGAAGTAATTACAGAATTTAATGACCTGCAGCAAACGCGTCTTCTAGGATGTGCTCGCTGGTAGAATCCTTTTAGGCCGTGTTTGCTGCGATTCTGCGAGCACCCACTGAGAAATATCGGAGGCGAGGCTTAGCAGCACCTTCTTATTGAGGTGTGTTTTACCACACTCATGCTCCCAGCAGTGACTTTCACTTCAGTTAGTTGGGCACCGCTTTTTGGCTGCTTTTTCAAAAATCCCTGTCAGCGCTGTGAGTGCTCATTCTCCAAGCTGAGAAATGTTAACAACATTTGAGCGGTAATGTCAGACATTACACGCAGAGCGGTTTGGTTATATTCTCCGCTGAGACTGAACAAGAAAGAAGTCGGCCTTGGGTCAGATTGTTAAGGATTTTGTGGAAGGCAAGAAAAAAAAAAAATACTATCTAGTCAGTCAAACTGTCAACAACCACTGTGCTGCGGAGCAACATGGTGTTATGTGTGTCTGCTTTGAAGCGTGCACAGACTCTCTTTTTGCTTTATTATGTGTTGCCCTCCTGCGCTCGTACACCCCGTACATACATATGTTATCTGCCTTGTTGTATTCTGCTGTTGAGTGCACTGACAGCCCGTCCGATAAGAATTAATTCACCTTCTCCGTCCTTGTCCGTCATCGTAAGTATTTATTTTTTTTTAACCCGGTGAATTTTGTTCTCGTCTGCTGATTAAATCCACCAAGTCTTTACCAAGAAAGGTGGAAGCATGTGACAAATAAAACGAAAACCACAATGAGAGATATAAAGACTCTAAAATATCTGTGATGCAAACACTTCGTTTTGGCTTTCACGTTTGACTCAGGCGATGCTGGATAATGTTACACGACTGCCGAAAAATCTACATTTGTCTGGTTCTGCCAGCGGACATGGAAAATAATGAATTGCCAATATGCATCACTACCAGTTGCACGTTATATCTAATGAGCTGAAACTTTCCAAACCAAGAAGTATTTTTATATCTCTCACTCCGCTCACTCAGGTTCACTGTTCACCAGCATTAATTAATTAATGTTGTTAGTGTAACTGGTAGTCAGCGATGTAATATTAGCAGAGTGCTTAAACTATTATCATATATTCAGACAGTTGAAATAAATCGTAATTGTTTTAGTGGAACTCAAAAATATTGGCTTATATTTAGATATATAGCCTGCCTCATACCTGCAGTATGAATATGGCAGAGTATAATTACCCTTTTGTAGCTGTTGCAGGAACATTAGTATTCCTATTTAGGCTTCATGCAGATAGGTTATAGATTTAATTATGTTATATATTATTTTCTTATTGGCTAAAATCTTTGTCCTGTGTTTTATTATTATCATAATCATGATCAACTCATTAAAAGCAAAAGTACAAAATCATTCAATGATCAGTAATTTTCAAAGAAAAAGTATCAGTATCGGCAATACTGGCACCGTAACTACTTGGTATCGGATCGATACCAGGGCATGTGAGCGGAGCGAGCGGGGAGTGGAGCGTGTGAAATATAGTCGGAGCGCAGAGCGGGTTTTAATCCAAATGGTTCCGTTCCGATGCCGCTCTCCAGGAGTCTAGGGCCTGCACAAGTCCACACAGACTCACGTGTGCCTTCAAGGAGGTCATTCGTTGAGAAATGGAGTTTGTAAAATATTTCGAAAAGCAAGCAGACAGGTCATATAGGTGCAACGTCAGGAATTGCTCCCTCTTTTAAATATGAGCGAGCGTGGAGCCATTTCACCGGAGCTGAATGACATTTTAGGTGAGCGGAGAGCGGTCTTTGAGCGGAGCTGTCTGGTATGACTTGGAGCGATGGAGCGAACACCCACGTAAGCAGGGTGCAGAAATTCTCGCCGCTCACATGCTCTGATCGATACCAAAATTTGCAGTATCGCCCACCCCTATCTGCTGCCATCACTGGCCCACCCACACAGGTGTGTTCACTCTCCTAGTACATAAAGTTTTGTGACATCACGTCTCCAGTGTGGCTCCACCCAACCTCCAACTAGCCAGAGGATATTAAGATACCTCCGCGGGTGTGCAGGGCCTTGAAGTCGTAAACTTGTGCTGATATTCCGACAGTCCTTGGAGTGATGAGGCACCTGCAGTTTGTTTGGATTTATAGTAAGTCCACTGCTGCTCCAGCCACAGCGCTTTAAAGATCTTGCTGCAGGTATCTTTATTTTCCCCTGTCTTTTCTAGGTGGAGCACAACGTTAGGAACACTTGCAACAACGACCAAATCTATTAAATTAGATATAAAAGCCTTAAAATTGTGCACTAAACATCTGGGAACCTCCACCTCCAGAAATGCATGAGAACGGTGTAACCTCTAATGGCTTCACTGCTTACAGCGTCACATCCCTGTTGAGTAATGTGGACTTCGTGCCCTGCGAGCTCAATGAGCACCATCATGCAAGTCAAATGAATATTGTGCCTCTCAACCTTCATGTCCTCTTAATCTCCGATGCAGTTTTTTCCACCCGGCTCCCTCATCAGCCTGCTGCCTGTTCTGCAGGAAGAAACTGATGTCATCGTGTGTTGCTGCTGTCAGGGAGCAGCGCCTCGCTCCCCTCACCTCTGCAGAGGGGGACGAACCTCTGATTAATGGCTACGGCTTTGCTCTCATGGGTTTTTAATTAAAGCACCCAGATAGATACATAGACATGCACACACATGAATGTAAACCGTACACACAGACACACACACACACACAAACAGCCTGCGGCACCACACAAGGGCGAGAAGAATGGGATTTAATTGAGAGAGTGTAATTTAAGGGGGGAAATACAAATGGAGAGCTCTTTTATGGCGTGACAGCGTCGGCCTCTGACCGCATTCTTGTGTCAGTCATCTCCTCCCACCGCGTGAGAATGCTGTCGGTTAGTTAATTACAACGGCATAAATCAGGATGGAGATTACAAAGGGAGGTTTCAATTTGAGGAGATGTTTAAAGGCCACGCAAAGGTCGGAGACTTCGCTCTCTAGGTTTAAAAAATAAATGTTGATAGAAACTGTGCCAACACAAACCGGCACAGACTAATAACGGTGAAATCACCTGTCATATAATGACTCGATCTTAAATTCAGAATATGGAATATTTCTGCAGCACCTTATATCAGTCGTGTCATACTTTCCTTACTGTTATGATGTCATCGACTGCGGGTTAAGCTTCCTGCGGTGATGCTAGAAGTCCATATTTCAACTTAAAAGCTCACCAGTAAAGGGAAGTGTTATGTCCTTGGAGCTGCTGGAAGGAACATCCAGTCCAAAGGATCAGAGTTTCATTGACGGATTTTTCATGTTTTACAGGGACCTAAAGGACGTAACCCCTTCCTCTCCCAGCAGGCATTTAAAGCAACATTATGTAGATATGATTATGAAGCTTTTTCGAGGTAACATTCTGATGCTGCAGCGTCTGCTCTGTCTGGGTGAGCAGGTAGGATCACACCGTATTAACCGTCAGTGATTCTGGTGACGCTGGAGTGCACGTTTTCTGGTTTTCCCTTCGATGTCCTCCGGCTGCCGGGTGTCAGCTCAGTGATTCAAACTTTAACTGCTGCGTGCTGCAGCTACAAGTTAGCACTGCTAGCTGACTCTACCTGGAGCACAGCCGGGGGGAGGTGTTGCTGTTTTCACCACTGGAACAGCAGCTTTGGACTGCTCGGAGGAGGAGGAGGTTTTCAGGAGTTATGGTGAAGGTGAAGAGACCGAAGACGATGCTGACAGAGGAAAAGAAGCGGAGCGAGTGACCAAACAAGACAAGAGACATTTCTACAAAACAGGAAGGCTTCTTACTAGAATATGAAGATTCAAAATATTTAATATGGCCGCTGCTGTGATGCAAAATGTTGGGCTTTTTAAAATATTCGTCTACAAACCAATGAGGGACGTCTTCATGGGTTCACACTGGGTTGAGGTTAAGGAGTGCCATTTCTAAGGGTTTAGCGTTTGTGTATCGTTCTCTTTGTGAGAAGAAGTGCACTCCTCTTGTCAAACTATCCTGTCTCTCATTTGTTCAAGGCGCCATCCCAATACCTGTCAGTCATCTTGATGAGCTCTCTACCTTGACACCGTGTCTACACAGAGGCCGAGTTAACCGGAGTCTGTGAAGGATTTTAATGAGAAAAAGTTGCAAAGCGTGGCGTCGTCAGCTCATGTGAAGAGAAAACAAACTTCATTTTTATTTATTTATTTTTTTTACGATCGTTACGGAGAAGAAGGTGGACGACGCTGGCTGCGGCTCTGGACTCTCTCACCTGATGAACGCAGATGGATGCCGCTCTGCCGCCGTCGAGAGGCCGAGATTAAACAAGCCAGCAGACAGTCAGGCACAGACTGGTAGGCCCGGCAGAACCGCTCTGATCTTTTTACCCATCAGTTGTGGATATGAGCAGATGCAGCAGACACACATCTCTGTGTTTTAAAAAGCCTGGCTCGACATAACCGAACAACAGGAGACACACGCACAGCAAGCTCTGGGTGTCGTCCTTTACGGGACTATTCTCCTCCAGTGATTCGGATTAAAGGCTTTATTGGCGCTGCTCGTTGGAGGTTTCATTGTGATCGGAGTAACTGGCAGAAAGCGCGTCTCCTCTGGGATGCTTTATTATTTTAAACAGTGTAACGAGGTTTATGCAGCACCGAGGGACGAGAAGCCAAGACAGGTTTTTGCGTCTTGCATCAGTGCGACGGGTTCTGTGGAAAGTGATTAATGGAAGTGTTTGACATCAGCCGTGACACAGAGAAGAGAAAGTCAGGATTTAGATATTAATAACATGATGACTCAGTTTGTTTTGGACAGATTAGAAGATTCGTCGTTTCATGTTGATTCGTGCTTGTTAGCTTGAGTCTGAACATGTTTAGCCTAGCTTAGCACATGGAGACAAAGTGAGTCAGCTGATCGGAGTCTGTTCTGATTGAGCGTAGCGCTGCAGGGCCCGTGAACGCGGCGCCTTGTGTATTTTGCTCCAGCCTCCGTGACCGTGTCCACCTGCTGAAGCGTGACCAGCTTGCTGCAGTGAGCTGCACACTAATGTCCAGACACAGCGTGCATTTACTCTACGTGACGGACAAAGAGAAAAAAGCACACTGTCTCAAGATCACACACAGTTTGTTCGTCCTCCTCGTGGATCAGGGTTTCACTCGCTAAGGTGAACTACAGAGGAGGGTGAGACCAGGTGATCTGTCGACCGTCTGCGATAGTAAGTTAGAGGCTTCTTTAGCTCGGTCAGCTGTTTGTTTGCTTCCTGCTAATGAATGCCGTACCTGTCTCAGTCAGCAGAGCAGGTACTGACAGGAGTCCGGGGTGTATTATGACATGGACAGAGTCAAACTGTATCCCTGCTCGAACGAAGCCAGGCTGAGCACGTCCTGCTGGCTCCATGTCTGCACTTGAGGTCCAGACAAAACAGAGATTCGACCTCTATCCTGGAAAACTCATCACATTACCAGCAGCAGAAAAAACGGTTTGTTTTTAAAAGACGGAAGAAGAATGCTGTAGTTGTTCCAGAGGCTAAAGGCTGCAGCTACTGAACTACTCACTGGCAGAACAGACCGACAGTGTCACAGGCAGAATGTGAAACGCCACATAAAGTTAGACATCGACGCACAAGCGATATGAAGAATGCTGAGACAACACCCGGAATTTATCCTCCTCTATTTCCTTTGTTTGGACAGAGAAAATAGCACAACATCCTCTCCCACGTTACACATAACAGCGGTCTGCTTTAGTCAAACCTGTTGAGGAAGTGGAGAGGATTGGCTCAAGCCCGTCCTGCAGATGGGTAATGGTGGATCTAAAAACAAAGTGCCCCTGAGTCGCTAGCATGTGTCAGGCAGGGCAGTGGGTAAAATAAGAAAGGCGATTGGATTGTGTGGTGGCACAGCTTGTACCAATTTCCTGAGTTAATGGGAAATTTCTCCTTCCTGCCTCGTTGTGTTTTCCGGGGCCCTGGCAGACGCCGGCCGTCGTCGCGGACGACACAGGGATGGAGGTAAACAACAACCCCGGCCCGACATCGCACTGCTTCACCAGTGTCTCTAAATATCTCAGCAAGCGCGTTGTGTTTCAGGGGTGTGGCGTCGGCGGAGGACGGCGCAAATTTGGCGTGGACTCTTGTTGGAGGGCGACGAGGCCGGGGCCGCTGGCCGGGACAGTACGTTTTGTAAGTGTGACCGGACAAACATGGCTGTGGTCCTCCTCCTGAGGAAGAGCCAACACCGCCAGCCATCACCACATCCACTGCGATACCCAAAATCAACAGAGCATAGAGAAATAAACAGTGGCATGAGTTATGCTGCAGTCCCAGAGTGCTTTTTCAGACTTTCATCTGCTGTCTGCGTCTCTCTTTCTTTGGACATCTGCTGGGATGTCTCGCTCTTTCTCTCTGAGGAATGTTGTGATGCAGCATGTGCTGAAGCACAATGGCATGATCAAACAAACTCTATGCGGTTCTTAATGAATGCAGATAAAGCCACAGATGAGACAGATGGGGTTTGGCTATACAGTGCAGTAATGTCTCTCATGAACAGACTGATTATCCCGGTAATGATGTTTCATCACACATTTTTCTGTTGATAACCGACAAACAAAGCATTTCTGTCGGTATTCAACGGTTAGGAAACAAACTCCCCTTTTTATTTTTGCTCTTCGTGCAGGTTATATGTATCTTCTGCAGCTTCTCCTCTCCCACCGTCTCCCACTGTGACCTTTTAAGGTCTTTTTAAAGTGGAGGCAGGCGAAGACACGCCTGCAGCTCCATATTATCGGACGAGGCAGCTGACAAATGTGGCAGTGTTCACGCGTGAGCTTCTATTAATCTCCCAAACGATGCAGGACCTAATGGGAAGAGGACTTAAGAGAGGACACAGCCGCTTTCTGCTCTTCCTCCAGGACACGGGCAGAGAGTAATGTCCTATTGCAATCAGATTACTCCTTTCTCCCTCTGACTATTTCCTGACACCATCCACGACACTCCCCCTCCGATTTATTTCACTGGCCACTGTTAATTCCCACTTGTGGTTATCCATCTTTTTTTTTTTTTCCTCCCTTAGTTTAGCAGAATTTAATCTCTTCCATTTTTACAAATCATTTTTCTTTCCCTACTTAGATTACAGCGAGAAATTGTCCATGAAAGATTAGACGTATAGTAGTTCACGCACTGCATACCCATTGTATTACAAGGTCATCTAACACGGGTGGTCCGACACAATGTAATAAACCGCAAACTGCAGGAGAGAAAGTCTCGTATCTGAAGATAAAGTGCGATGACATGACTCGGGTGCATGCGTGTTGGTGAACAAATCACTGTGTTTACATCCTGTAGTGTTATGAAAGGTGGGAATGAGATCGGTTGTTAAGCTAGCAGTGTAATATTGGAGACACGGGCTGTTTGTCACATGGGTAAGGTAGTCATTTTATTGTGTGTATTTAAAGCTCCCAGTGTTTTTAACATTTCTGATTTTAGTTTGTAGTTTTAATTGTGTGTTTTTAGTGCATGTATCGTACACTGGGAGTGTGTAGTGCTTTTATTTTGAAAAAAAACCTTATCCTGGTTGTGGCACCCCTTGACACAATCACCACACCTGAGAGAGCGAGATGGGCCGTAGACACCGAAGGGCGTGAGAGAGGACAGCGGACGTAGAACACCGTGACGGCGGGCATTGTGACACCGAGGGCACCAGGACGCCAAGAGGTGTGCGCCGGGAACGTCGGGGATGGTGGACGCCGTGACACCGAGGGCACCAGAACTCCAGGAAAGCAGGCGCCTGGAACAGTGGGCACTGGGAACGTCGGGAACGGTGGGCACCATGACACCGAGTGCACCAGAACGCCAAGAGGCGGGCGCCGGGAACTGTAGGCGCCATGACACCGAGTGCACCAGAACGCCAAGAGGCGGGCGCCGGGAACTGTAGGCGCCATGACACCGAGTGCACCAGAACACCAGGAAGGTGGGTGTCTTGAACGGTGGGCGCCAGCCAGGAGACTACGGACCGAACAGAGGACGTGTTGGCGCTCCTTCCCGGCGACAGAGCTAACCCCGCCGGCGGGCTGTACGTGTGCTGCCGCCTTCCTCCCGCAGATAAAATTCTGAACTGTTTTGTTGGACTTTTATCGTCCCGTGGTTTCCTCATTTACCTTTTTAGCGCCCTTTTTTCTTTTGGACTTAGTGGTTTTAACCTGATTTTATTCTGTGATTAAGTATCAGTGTTTATCCTCCTCAAGCATTTGTCTCTTGGTTTTAGCAATTGCTCTTCCACCTGATTTTAAACTCCACAATCAGTTTTAACTAAACATCTTTTTAATCATTTAAACACATTACACTACACCATGACCTGCGTTACACGCTCTCACTCCCAACATGTCAAATATGCCCACTTGGTCAGTAACGCATCGTCTGAAACTAGGAGGCTGTAGATCGGGAGTAACCACTGCAGCAGACTTTTATAAAGGGCAAGAAAAGGTTCACGTCAGAGGTGGCCGGAGTGGTCAGGTGGGTCAAACAGAACTTTCACAGTTGTCAGTTGTGAACCTAAAAGTCTGGACTGACTGTTGATGATATTTTCCTAAACCCAACCAAACAAGGAAGGTAAAAAACATCCCTACTCCTATTGTGTGCAGATGAAGATCTAATTGAGCAGAGTTGCTTCACCTGTTTAGTCTTTTAACGTTGTGGCTGATCATGTTTATATTTGCAAAAAAAAAGACAAGCGGACGTAACAGAACCCTCATTTGGTTCCGTCTCGTGACTCGATTGCAGCAGCGTGCTGTGCAAGACCGATCTTAAATGTGCAATATTCATGTTTCCTCCTCTCGCCCTCTTTTTCCTACCGACTGTCATTTCTTCTTTTAGAGGAAATATTATTAGTTTGTCAGGCTGATGCAAATATAAGCAGGAAAAATGAATAAACTGAGATTCACCATAGCTGCTATAGTTTCCAGTGAAATAATCAAATGTCCCTGTCGCTCATAATGATTTCTGACCCTCAGTGCTCGGCCCGTGTTGCTACATCAGCTAGAGCTGAGGTGCCTGTGATCTCATCAGCCTGCAGAGAAAGAGGGAGGAAGCTCAACTGACACCTTGAGAATCGGGGAGAGAGAGAGGGAGGTTGGTGGTGATGGAGGAGCGAGACGCTGCCCATCCATATGGCTTACAGAGGGAAATGCAATAACGGTGCCTCAGCAATACAGACCAACCAAAAGCCTCCAAGTCAGCGACTCCTGATTCCCAGGTCTGATGAGGACTTCAATATCAGTTCACCGGGCTGCCTGCACCTGCACACCTCTCGCTGTCTCATTAAAGTCGAGCTGATGCAACCACACAGAAACAAAATCTTCCCATTCGATCGTCTCGGGGGGCCACAACAGGAAGCTTAAGACGAACAAATCTGCACTTGATTGATGCACCGTTCCAGAGCCATTCCGGGCACGTTGTGATCTTTTCTCGGTACATGAGTGTGACGCGCCAGAGTGCATTCCACTTTTGAAACTTTTGTTGCCGGAGTTTAACCTCACAGAGGCCAATTTTGGTAAATGTCAGGACAGACACACTGCAGCAGAGGGAGGATGGCTGAAGGGCTGAGGGAGCGCAGGGAGAATATGACTGTGACATTTGCTGACACGCTGCTACAGAGTGGAACCTCTGAAAAACCCACTGCGAGAAAGAATTTCGTAACCTCCCACCTCGCTCTCGATGTCCTGAAGGCCCGGTGATGTTGGAGAGATGAGAGCATGTCTCTTTAATTGAAAGGTTGAGTTAACTTTGACCTCCTGGCTCACAGCTCATGTTGCTTCTTCCCCGTGTACCTGTTTTCTTGTTTTTTTTTCCTTCCTGACCAAAATGTCAATCTAGTTGTTTTCATCGTGTTTGGACATGTTATTGAAAGTTTATATTTTCTTTTTTTTTTTTTTTTTTTTACAAACTTAAAGCCAAGGGCAACTCGGTCAACTTTCCTCGGCTTTAACGTGTCCCTGCGGTATTACTTTTGGTGCAGCGTTAGCAACATAGCTGCAGCCAGGGGAACCTCAATCTGACCTATAAAACCTGATGTCAGTGCCACGAAATGGCAGAGTGAAGTGTTTTTCAACCGTCTCAAGTCCCAGTGGTAATGAAAAACATGTATTCATGGGGGAGCGGACGGCGACACAACAGCTGCACTCCCCATCGACTGAATGTCGGTCCATTCACGCTTCTTTTACCTCAGTTTCTATGACCCGCTTCGACTTCTTTGCCTCCTCCGTCAACAACCTGATCCCCAGAATAAATGTTGGCAAAGTAAGATTCCTGCCAACAACAACAATGTTAAACTTGACATTTTCTTTTAGGTTACATTTTCAGTATTTATCTCGTGACAACACTGGTTAGGGTTAGGAAAAGATTACACGTCCCGCGGCCTCTGTAAACACATCCAGCGGTTACAAACTGTGGTCACGAGCCTGGCAGCCATCTCGTCTATAACTCCACTTCCATCCCTTCCAACTCCAGATATGAAGGTCGGGTCATAAACGTGTAATGTGAACGCGATATGACACATTCTGCAGAAACGGCAAATGGCACATCACATATGACGTGTACAAATCTGAACGTTATGTTCTGCAACAACTATGTTGGCTGCCATCAGCTGCAGCATCCACAGTTGTTCTGACGTTACCTGACGATGGCGACCGGGGAAATGTGGCCTCATCTTGTTTCAGTCGTGCAACAGCAGACGCGCTTCCTTTCTGCCATAGTCTGACCTTCATTCTTCAGGGACAAATCAGCCTCGGGGCAGAACGAATAGCATAAAGCAAGAATTATAGGGAACTAATCTGTACGCGTGTCTGTTTCTTTCTTCACCCATTACACGAAGCAAACAGTATTTACTTCTCTGTCTATTGGCAGTTTAAGGACATAAGTTCTAACACTGTTACAGATCAAACCAGTGGTTCAAGAACGTTTTGGCTTGTGAGCCGACAAAAGGAGGTGACGAGCATCGACTGTGCTGCAAATTAAAATAAATCCCGGTGATCTGATCCAGCAAAGATGAGTTTAAAGCACGCCGTTGCAAACTGCATGCTATCTTTTTTAAGTTTTGTTTCATCAGTGATGCTTTGATCTTAATAGTTTAGTTGCTGTGTGATTTTTATTGCCTCGAGCTATTTTTACCCTTTTTGATCGTTACCCGGCAAATATTACCACAAATATAACTTCATATCTCTGGAACTTTTTCAAGCTGAATACATTTTTTGATGGAGAGCATCAGTCCAGTCTCTAGTGCAGAATGACTTGCTGCTGTGGGTTTAGATGGAGGCAAATTAATAATCATTGATGACCGTGTTAAGCTAATTAAATGTGTTATTGACAGCCTGTTCATTCCATTTAAAAATATATTTCAGCTGGTTTTTGGGAGAAGTCTAGAAAACGGCGGCTCTCTCATCACAATGACTCCAAAATGAATCCAGTCATGCGTGAACATGAAATTGAACTGACTTGTGAAATAGAATAAGTCCAGCTTAAGTTCACCTGCGCGCTTTCTCTCTGCACCAAAAACTTCAAATGGACTTTGAATTCTTTCCGGACACTCGGGCCACCAGTGACCCATTTCACGGCCACCCTGGACGGTTACAGTACCGGCCACGCAATGCAGCGTGTAACCTGGTTTCTCTGTGACTGCTCCTCTATTACTCTGCCAGCTCTCTCCATTCGGCAGGTGTCAGCTGCCCTGTCCTCGCACGACACGGTGCTGTCTCCTAAAACTGCTCGCTACATGCTGAGACACTCATGCGGAAACACACGAGCGGATGTCATTGTGCTCCTGCAAGAGCTGGAAATCGAATCCTGTGTAATCAGATGTTTGGGTTTATTTTACTACTTGGTCATCACAGATTTTTGGCACAGAGGCAGCGATATCAGAACACTTCATTTCACTTGGAGAGGTTGTGAACAGTCCAGATGTTGTCCTGATTGTCTTGTTTATGAGGGCAGATAAACCGCACGGTCGTTCTTCCGGCGAGATTGATGCAGAAAGTTGCTCTCTGACAGGAGATGCGGGTTGTTGTTTTCTGGTCAAATTGCATTTGCCACAAAGATGTCATCAGCGTGAGATGAGGTACGGCGACCTCCGGGGATGATTAGAAAACATCATTACACCCCAGCTGTGGGACACTAACTATTTATGACTGCTGGTGATTCATTCCGTCAGCACGGTGCGTAACCTTTTCCTGTATTATTGTCTCTGTAGCCACAGAACAAGGTGTCATCCTCGTGGAAAAATCTGTTTTGCCGATTCGCCGTCCTCCGGTCCTCAACTTCAGCTTTGATCAGGCCGCCGGGCTGCTGATGGGAGCAAAGTGCCCCAACCGGAGCCTTCGCCCATCCAGACGCCGGAATATCTGTCAGACAGCGAAATGATTTGTTATGCAAACCATTATTCATATCTGACAACATGCGGAGCGGCTACTTCGGTATTAATGGCTCCTCACACTGGAAGACCCTTATTGATGTTGACAGCCACACCTTCTGAATAGCGCGCTCATCTCACCGGCCGGTGACGTGCCTAATCAGCAGGAGAGTGATGGGAATTTAATGTGTGTGTGTGTTTTTGTGCATGCTCACATGTGTGGAAAAGTTGATGTACTTTATTTCCACAGATTTTTTTTTTTGTTTACGCTGTAACTCCCGACCATATTCGTAGTTTAGCTTTCTGTCTGTCAATTTATAGAATTAATTCCGGCTGCTTCCGCTCACCTGAGAGCACAACATTGTTAATGTGAAGGTGGCAGCTTTTGTCAGGTTTAATTGTTTGGACTCGGCTCCGTGTCTGAGGTGATTTCTTTTGGTATACCTCTGAACGGAAGAAAATGAAGCGTGACATCCTCCTGCCTGAACATAGAACTAGGCTCACACGAACAGTACAGTAAGTTTTGTAGTCCACAAAACATCAGCGGAGCTTCACAGTGTTTCTTAAGTCTGTGCTGCTGCTGCTCACCTGCTCCAGTCCAAACTAGACCTTTGAGTGGCGCTGTCACAGTCTAACAACCAGGTGGATCCAAGTGGACTTTGAGTTAATTCATGTGAAGTTTGGGTAGAGTTGTCAAATGTAATCCCTCTCTGTCTGTTAAAAGCTGCTTGCAGACCTGGTTCCTCTGAATGGACCTGCTCACCTCACGCTCTCTATTGCTTTCAAAGAACTCTTATAACTTGCAGCATGCACCTGCAACCTTCTTGGAAAAAGAGCCGTGACATTTATTCTTCTTTACTTGTGTCTTATTTTCTGTTTCAAATATTACGTCTGCAGAAGTGAAGTGTAAAAATGGCTGATTTCTTCAGTGTGCGCCCAGAATACGCTAGGCGCACACTGAAGAAATACACTAGCTAGCGTTAGCAACGTCATTTAGAGCGACAAACTGACAACCAGTTGAGGGGGCAGACGATTCGAACAACAGCGGCGTTGATCCAGAACACCAAATGTGTACAAACACACAGCTTTAAATTAGTGCCGTCCAACATGCTCAGTTTCCTCCTGCTTGAGTAACATTTGCTGAAAAACTAGTGTGAAATCACTGAGCAATCTGTTTGTGAAGTAAACCACATATTAGTGAGATGTTAAAGACTTCTGGTCAGCACAGACCGCGCAGTGAAGTCCGACAGTACTGAGAGTCGGCCGGTTCTGGTCAGTTAATTGGATTCACTGACATAAAAAAGATGAACACGGAGTAACGTCAGCCTGGAAACAGCCCGTGACGATGGAGTTTGCATTTCTGGGTTGAATTTTGTTGCTTGTCTATTTTTCTGATTTCCTTCCTCCTGTAACTGATTACATCCAGCAGACATGATGTCATGTTGAAGGGTGGTGACAGTTCTCTCACAGCAAAAATTCCCCATAAGTGAACACACACACACACACACACACACACACACATTAGCGGTCCCTCACATGTCTGTGTGCACACATGTGTCGGTTCCAGTGGAGACGGACACATTGGGAACGTTTCCCCCCCGTTTGTGATTCCTTTGTCTTTACGGAACGCGTTAAACAGCGAGATATAAAGAGTCAGACTCGGGCCGGGGTTTGTTCATGGTGAAATCATGAGCTTAGCATGTTAGCTATGCAAACAAGACGTATTGTTTAACACAGCCCAGTGGCTGCGTTACTTTGTGATTTTAGTGTCTGAGCGGCGAGATACAGCCTCTCTGCCTTAATCTTTTTCCTCTCCCTCCAGGCGATCGTGCAGGGCAGGAACGAGAAAGAAAAATCATTCTTTCTTTTTTCTCTCTCTCGCTCTCTCGGCCCAACCAAGGTCAGTCAAAGCAGTCTGCAGAGCTTTAAACAAATTAATCCCTTACCTCTGGGGTTCGGGTACCATCTATCCAGGCTGTAATGTGATAAGGGGACAGGGTGGAGAACAGGGCCCCAGCAGGTGCTCAGCGTTGCTAACACACACTCATTTCATCACCTGACACTGTTCCTTTTTTCCCATTACACCCACACCTCGACAGCCTCCAAGGTGACTACGCTGCAGTTACAGGAAATGGGAAAATAGCTTATTCTTCCCCGGTTATCAGAGTCGCTCCAAAATAAGCAGATCTGCTGTAAATCCCTGCAGCTGATGTGCGCTAGCGCTGCATTAGGACTGATACACCTACGGCAGCCTCGATCTCCCTCAAGGCATGTGGATCTGAGCGGAAAGCGAAGCTGCGTCAGAGTGGAAATCCTTCACTTACATGCACACCCGGAGCAGCTGTGCTATTGTGGCGAGTATAGATTATGGCAGTTTCATATCTGAAGATGTAGGCATTAATGAGGCCGGATGGAGGTGGTTTTGTTATGTGCGGCTGGGTAATGTGGTGATTCTCAGCAGACAGTGATCTGGCTCTGCATTGTGACAGAGCGGGGGGAGAGAGGGAGAGAGAGAGAGGGGGAGAGGAAAATGAAAGCTCAGCAGTAGGAGGGAGTGAATAGGGTGATGTATGGCCGTCTCAATGCCCTTATGACATTTCCATCAACCTATAAAGACTTAATGGAGGATGCATTGTCACACATGAAATGGGAGGAGAGAGGAGAGGCAAAAAAAAAGAAAAGAAAAACGCCACTCGAAAATTGCAAGACGTCGGCTAAATGAAAGAAAAAGGAGGTCAGGGAGGGAAGGCGTTTAACAGGCGGCGGCGGCGGCGGCGTATTGTCAGGCGGAGTGGAATAGCATGTCATGTGTAAAAGCCAACTCTGAGAGGATGATATCACATCTCACCTCTGCTCGCCGCCCTCCCTTCCATATGTTATCCCACCATCTCGGAATTAACTGGCGCGTCTGTGCCGAGACAGATCGCCGTCCGCCGAGCGATGAACAAGTCTAGTGCATTTCACGCTTCCTGCCATCGCCGCTCATCAGCTGCAGGGAAAAAAACATCAAGCGGAGCGGGCTGCGAGGATGTCACCGAGCCACTGATGGATGGCGAGACAGCTTGAGGGAGCGTCACTCTTGCTCACTCATGTCTGCTGAGTCTGCCGCAATCCCTCAGAGGTTTATCATTTCACTGTTCTTTTCTTTTTTTTTTTGTTGAATGTTTTTTTTTTTGCAAAGATCTCCGTGCAGCATACGAGAGCGAGGGACTGAGCTCGGATTGACAATTCACGGATCGGGGGGGCTGAGAAATTTGTGTTGTTTTGCGTGTGAAAATGAAAGCGTGGCGAGATTTGCGAAATGAAATTCGCTTCTCCGCGCGGCAGATGGAACGATTCATCTTCCCGATGTTTGAAGTGACAAAATCGAACCTAATGAGGAAAAAGTAGATCTGCATGTACAAACTGACAAAAAATAAAACGTCACAGCTTTTCATTGTAATCTTACTTTCGCTCGCTCTGTTCCTTTGTCTGCTTCACATGTATGGATTTTAGGGGTTGTGCATCCTCGTCATGGAGGCTCGCGCTGATGCATCCGTGCACGCCGCACCGTCCTGGTCTCCGGGAGTGACAATGAGCGCGGTGAGACTCTGAGGAATGGAGATGTTGTCAGCGAGGAGTGACATATTGAACAGAGAGAGGTATGGGGATGTTCAGGGTCTCCGAGTCATAAAACAACACCGCGGAAGCCGTCGCAGTCCTCTCCACAGTCACCGCAGGCATAAATCTCTCGCCTCCGGGGTTTGGAAGAGATGTCACCTGGAAAAATGCAATGTCAAAACAATGTCATTTCAGCACTTCCTGCAAAACTTTCCATCTCCATCCACCGGGGAGCAGATGTAAAGGAGTAAACAATGCTGAATGACAAGCTGAACGCCAGGTTTTCTCTTTTGGTGTGCGGGGGTTAGGATTGGTTGTTGTTTGCACTTTTAGCCCCGGTAATTAATATTCTGCCAGGCAAACAGTTTCTGCTCTCGCTGAAATATTAAGTTTAAACCTAGTTGGGCAACTTCCTTGCCTCCTAAAACTTTGTACACTACTAATTAGCAAAAAACAAAAAGTGTTTTGAGAGAAAAACATCATTAGTTTAATTGTGTTATTGTAACCAGCATAAACGGGAGAAAAAAAAAGTTTTTAAGGGAAATATTAACCAAGTCAAAACAAAGTTCTACCCCTACAATAATTTCCATTTTTATGGTTATTCTAACAGTGAATCATCACACAGCCTCGTTGTTCTCCACAGTAATAAACAGTAATATTCAGCTTATTGTTTTAAGTTGTCAAGCTGTAATTTCACTGTCTGTTTTATGTCACAAGGCTTTTTTACAGATTTATTCATCTTAAAAGCTAATCAGGTGAACATAGTGCAGCATTTTGCCGCTAAAGAGCCAGTATGTTTTATTTAGAAGGCTGGTAGAGACCAAGACGGAGCTAAAACAAGAGAGAACTGGACTCATATTCATCAGGTGGACAGTGACAGGACTCCAAATGGCAACAGTTATATTACTCATTGTTAACTGGATGTTGGACAGACAGCTGTTTGCTAACACGTCAGGCAACAACTTGTATGTGCTTTAAAGCAAAACTCTCGCCAAAATGCAACCTAGGCCTTTTTTGTGAATGTATCCGAGTCAAACCTTCGTGTAAAAGCATAATTGCGACGAAAGAGGCAGTTTTAAGATTTGCCGTAAACTTAACCTCCATGTTAAAGGGATATTCCGGTGTAACTTTAATCCATGGTCTAACACACAGTGAAACTGTGTTAGACTCCCACTCGAGAGATAAAGTTTGCAGACTGCTAGCTTACGTAGTCTTATCATCCTCGGAAACGACCGCACAACAACAATACACTGCAGTAAATGGGCCCAAATATAAAACGCCACCAAAAAGCCACAAATAATGCTCAGAACAGCACCAAACTTCAGCAACAGTACAAATAAGGTCTCAGCACATTATTTCGAGGCATCACACATTTGATATCATTGCCGGATTTGTCGGAAAATATAAACAAATCTCACCACTCGAGAAGCCTTCCTAGTTGTGGGGAAGTTTCTGAGGATGCTAAAACTATGTTAGCTAGCGGTCTGCAAACTTAATCTCTCGAGAGGGAGTCTAACACAGTTTCACTGTGTGTTAGAACATGGATTAAATTTACACCAGAATATTCCTTTAAGTCACATTCGGAGATCGACACACACTAGTCGAACAAGCATCTGCTAATGTGAGTTGTTAAAAAAACGTTCGTGTAGAGACCCTGGTGATACTACGAGTAAAGTTTCATGTTGTGTCGAGCCTTTATTACTGTTTTGATGCCCATTGAAAATTAGTTTGACCCGAAAACGAAAATACGGTAAATCTTAAAAGTGCCTCTTTCATCGTAATTATGCATTTACACGAAGGTTTGACTCGGGTACATTCACAAAAAGACCCTAGGCTATATTTTGGCGAGAGTTTCGCTTTAAGGCTAACCCCGAACGCTTTGAGGCTTCGACTGCAATTGATGTCCGAATCAGTATTCAGATACGCCGAGAAAGAAGGAAAAGAGATATCATAACTTAAAATGAAATCTCTCTTGACTCTTGGCCACAAACGAGAGAGCAAACTCCGCTCTGTGGAGATAAAATCTAATTTATGACCCCAACGACCACCACTTGGAGTGAGAACAGGCTGTAAAACTACTCGCTACTCTAAATTGGAAAAAAGTTTAAACCACAGCAACATGCCGCAGCTACTCAGTTTAAATTACCTCAGTTGTGAACAGCAATCACCTTTAAATGTATCAGACAAAAACATTTAGTAGTTTATTATAAGAGACGAGGTTGCTTTATTACCCTGTTAAATTAGACAGCGTTGTGGAGAAGAATCGAGCAGTGCTCCACACTATAAAAGGTAAAACTCAATTAATTATGCTGATTAACATGCCTCATTTCTAATTATCACTGCATCACCAATGAAGGTTCTCACTGAAGTATACAGGCCAGGCGTCGTCTTAAGGTGCGACCTCAGTCAGCGTTCTCTTTGGATAATTGCCTCCAGCGTACGAATCGTGTACTCCAACACATCATCACCACTCTTCTTCGCTGGTTTCGGCAGGAAGCTGTCTGGAAACCTGCAGGAAAAGTGTGGAGGGGGGGGGCGAAGCTGGGCAGACGCCTGTTTCAACACAAAGAGCACACGGACATGCTGAATACACACAAAGAAGGCATAATTACTGGCGTGAACTTCCTGCACATCTGTTGACGCACTGAGCAGAGGTAGAGCGGTGAAGAACCCGACGCCGCCTTCTGATTAGATCCCTGCAGGAAACGAGCGTCTCTCAGATTCTCACTGGCATGTGGTCTCCAGCTTCATTATGTAGCGCCGAGAAGAGAAAGACTTTTTTGTTGAATCAGCAGACCTTCACTTCTGAAAACAGCAGATATTGGAAATGGTATCATTCAATCTCGAGTGTGGAACCTGCTGTATTGATGAAGTAATCAGATAAAAAAAACAAAAAAAAAACACTGTGGATTGTTAAATCGACGGCAGTCAAAGAGGTCAGGCTGCAAAAATAGAAACTACAAAAGCTGCGTCAGTGTGTTTGTGACGGGAAGAACGAGGCGAGTGTGAGAGAAGTCTGCTTCTCCTGAAAGTCGAGCGCTGTTTTGATGGATCCTGTAATTTCAAAATCTCTTTTGAAAGTCTTAATCTCCACCTCTGAATGCTTCTTCAAAGTTCTTGATTTAGATGCAGTCGGTTTTTCTACAGTACGTCTCCAAAGGCGAGTCAGACACAAGGCGACTCAAAGTGCTCTACAGGGGCATGAAAATTACATGAAGAGAAATGTAATATTTGCTTTTAAAATGCATAAAAAACAAGTAGGAAGACATCCAGAACCGAAACATTAAAACAAGTTAGGAAATAGGAAAGGAAGCTGAAATAGAATAAAAAACGCAAGAACAGAAAATAAGTCACAGTGGAGTTCATGTTCAGGCTTGTGTTCACAGCAATCGGATTGAAAGTCGACACTTTTAACTGTAATTATAATATTCAGAACGTCAGTCTCCACACCAATAAGAAACAGATCTTGAGGGTGATTCATGAGGCTAAGAGGAACATAGTGACCGGAGTCAAAGGAGACATTCTCACGGTGGAGAAGGTCCCTCGAGGCTCATGCAGTGGCATAAATCACGTTGGTAATCTCAAGAGAGCACTGCGTCTGCATTAGATGTGAAATCTGCACAGTGTATCCACAAGAAGCAAATGGAAATACTATCAGCGTCTTTTATAACTTAGAAAGAGGCGCAGGGAGCTGAAACTACCTTAAAAGGACAACTTGTATCTTGACCATGGAAGTTCGTTCTCTATCGCCACAGCAGCTGAGTAACAGAGCATCAAAAATAACTAATGTGGATGAAAAAAAAAATCCATTCATCCAGTTAAAGTAGTGAAAAGTACGATCAAACTGTCTGTAAAGAAAATATCAAAGCGACATTCTGTTTCGCGGCGTGCCGATCGAGCGGTGTCGAGTGTTTCTGCGCGACCTTCTGGCTTCATGGCTGATGACACGTGAGAGGCGCAGACTGGGGCGAAGGTTACACCAACTTATTTGGAAAAAGAAAATGAAAGCAACACGTAACATTGTTGGTTGTAAACATCTTTCCTGTCTCAACTTATCAAAGCGTTCCCGTCAGATGAATCACAGCTTACTACATCGTAGAAAATGTAACCTTCAGATGAATTTTGTTTTGTTCATCTGACTCTGAACGTGTCTGATATAAACTGGAATTGTTCTCTTAAATGAAACGCTAATTAACTCATTCTATATGTGACGACGCGCTAATCCACTATAGTGCCGTGGAGAATCTGCACATTTGTCATCACCAGATTACCAGAATCCAATGAACTGTAATCCCTCAATCCTCCTCCTACATACCGAGCACGCAATGTTCCTGCTTTACATTTACAGGCTACAGATGATGTCACAGCGGCGCTGGATACGTGTCACACAGCGTGAGCGCCGCGTCTCCATCCAGGTCCTCGAGTCTGACTCATCCACACACTTCAGGGTCCATTTAGTGACACAGGCTGCTCAAAGGCCCGACAGAACATTTGTTCTGAACTGATGAGCTATCTGTTTTTTTTTTTTTTTCTGTGTGTTTTTTTTCTCTCTTTTCTTTTTAAAGCAGCTGTTAGAAGCGGTTGCCATTGGAAACCGTGTACAGTGAGGTTATGTTTGCTGAGGGATGATGGATGAATAGAGAGTGTGTGTGTGTGTGTGTGTGTGTGTGTGTGTGTTTGATAGCTCGGGGCTTCATGAAAGTCTGGATCTCCTGTTTGATTTCAAGTCTTTTAGCAGGATGAAGACAATCAAATACAATCAACCAAATATAATCTACCGTAGATGGATTGATGGATTAGTAGAGAATGGAAAAAATGTTAATGTGTGTGTGTGTGTGTGTGTGTGTGTGTAGCATTGCCCTGCAAAAAAGAAAAAAAAAAGAAAAAAGCCAAAGTTGCTGATACAAAGAAAATGTGACATTTACAAAGCAGATTTTTTTTGCCCTCTCCTTCATTACGGAGTCATATTTTGCATGCATGGCCGGCTGTATGTGATATGAATCCATGATGAAGTGTACGGATGTCAGCCTTTTCTTGCATTCAGATAAACCGGCACGGCTTGAATCAGAATCAGCAGCAGCCGAGCCTTCCGACTGTCTCCTCTGGAGGGGATGGGGGGGAACCAAAAGGAGAGAGAGAGAGACAAAGAGAAGAAAACTGAATTCTAATCAGATTAGATTGGAGAACAGAAGTGGTAATTAGCAACAAAGGCGGTGGACTGAAAGGAGGCGCCGTGTTGAGTTCGCTTATTAACACTACATACAATTTGCACATCTTACAACTGGTCTGCCAAAGGATAAGAATAGCAGTTTAATCTATAAGGAATGTTTCTCATCAGCACTTTTACACCGTTTCCAGCACCTTTTCGGAAATGTTGTTGCTGCCTCGGCTCAGAGGTGCAGACCGACTCTCTCGTCTAGTGTGCGTGAAAACGTGCCAGCGGTTGCCTGAAGTGTGTTGCTTCATGAACAAGAACGGGATCTTCACAAGCGCCGCGATGAACTCTTCAGGTACACAGTTTGAGCAGAGATGGATCTGTCTTCTGTGTTGCTGCAGGGGATTTAAAATGTTGGCATGTTTTCTGCTTTTGGCCAGATATCTGAGCTGAGTCTGCGGACTGGAATGTGCTCATTTGCCTTCTTGCTAAGAGTGAGAGATTGATGTCGATGCCGTGCATGTTAAATAAAGCGCTGAGTGCATGAAGACTAGTGGCAGGGGGGTAAAACATAGCTTTGTTACAAAGAATATTCAAATTAATGTATTCAAGATTAAAACAAACAACTCTTCCCTCCTCAGAATAACACCGCAGAGTAGGCAGCCACGCCTCTTCTTCTGTAGTACTCAATAATGGAGCCCAGACATCAAGAGGACCATGTTGTGATGTACGCAGACGACACCATCATCATCTTTGTTGTAATACAGTATGTTTATTAGTGAGATTGGGAGGTTTTGGTGGATGTTTTTCTTCTGGCTCTCATCTTTAAGATAAGCTAGGTGACTCCAGCTGGGTACTGTAGATTAATACAGGAAGTGAGCGCATCAAGTCAAAATGTCCAACATGTATAAATCAGGTCAGTCAGGCTGAGACAGATGCTGTGTCTGGACCCGGCCTTTGCGGTCTTCGAAGGCGAGTCCTTCAGGGAGACATTTGCTGTGTTTCAATTCAGGGTCTGCATCCTTCAGAGGAGCATTTGAGGGCAAATTACATCACAACGAAGGCTGTCCCAATCTGAAGGCTCCTCTAAATGCTCCTTCTCCCTGTTTTTGGAGGATGCACCGCCTTTATCCTTCGTGGCCTCACATATCCCAAGATTTTTTGCACACCTGAAAAAGAAGAAAGAAAGAGAAAATGGCGACATCGCGTGACGTAGATCGTCACTTTCGCGGGCCTGGGCGGCAGAAATTGTGACGTGAGGGTAAAACATCTGGTGATGCAACCAGGAAATGCTCCAAAGGCTAGACCGTCACATTTTACAACGGCTGACGAGGTTAACACTGGCTGTGTGTCAGTTCAGGGTCTGCATCCTCTGAAGGACTCGGCCTTTGTGGTCTTCGAAGGCGAGTCCTCCAGAGAGACCTTGTTAACCTCGTCTAGCCTTTGGAGCATTTCCTGGTTGTGTCACCAGATGTTTTACCCTTACGTCACGATTTCTGCCGTCCAGGCCCGCGAAAGTGACGATCTACGCCACGCGATGTCGCCATTTTCTCTCTGTCTTTCTTCTTTTTCGGGTGTGCAAAGAATCTTGGGATATGTGAGGCCACGAAGGATCGTAGCGGTGCATCCTCCAAAAACAGGGAGAAGAAGGAGCATCTGGAGGAGCCTTTGGATTGGGACAGACTTCACTTGGCGTTGTGACGTAATCGGCCTTCAAATGCTCCTCTGAAGGATGCAGACCCTGAACTGAGACACAGAAAGAGAATGAATCTTGAATATTTCAACATCTGGATGATATGACTTCATAAAATTGCAAATACAAGCTGATCAAACTCACACCGCAAACATAAAGTAACTAACACCTCTATGAAGATCTGGGGATATTGCATTTCACTTCATGGCAGTCGAGATGTTATTGCAGGTTTAATGTTGTTGATGTGAGTATCAGACATGCGGTTGTGGTCTCACTTCATGTGATGTCCCTCCACCGTTAATTACATTCGATGTCTGGGTGTGTTTGTGCCACTGGGGTGTAAAAGTCTGGAGGATTAGAACCAAATCCAAACCGTATCCAGTCAGCCAAGAACAGAGGGAAGAACTCAGGTGTTAGTGGCAGCGGGACGTCGGAGCATCTGTAGATCAAAGGACACCGACTGAGTCCCGGGCAGGGGGGACGGAGAGACGGCAGCATCCTGTCGTCTGCTCTCACCAGGTGGGAAGAACGGGAAGCATCTGGCCCGAGAGGAGAGAGGAGAACTCTCACTGGTCCGGTGCTGGTCAGTGTCACGACAAGTCTTTGTATTCAGGACGAACAGCGCTCGGACCGTGTCACTGTTCACCCACCTTCATCAGGTATGAATTATCAGATCTGTGTTGTTGATCTGACAATAGTTTTAGAAGTTATTCATTAAGGGAGCACAGCTTTGACAGCCGTCAGCATCGCTGATGAGCACTGAATAATATCACACTGTTAATATTTGAAGAGATCCATTTCCTCATCACAAATTGAAATGATGGTATTAATAATGGTGCCTGATTAATTTATAAAGTTTGGTTTATAGCTGGGTAAAATTAAATTATAGTTTAATGTGGATTAATATGTAGATATTATATATTTAGATATCAAAGAAAATGTTGTCACTCATCACTCGTCTTTACTGGTTCTGATTCTGTTAGAGCGGCTTCCTACAGTGCAAGTTTTGTTTTTTGTGTTATACATGTGGAAAAAAACAGCAATATTAAAATAACTAATAATAATAATTAGAGTGAAGCTGGTTTTCTAGGTGTAAAAACCTTCACAATACTCAAAGAATACAATAATACCATTCATTAAGTCATCATTTGATCATTTAAAGCTGCATAACTTTATATGTTTCATAGAGCGTTATCACCAATATGCATGTTGAGCTCATTGTTTCAGTTTACTCGTCTCTAAAGTCCGGCAGCAGAAAGCTGTTTTCACTGAAGAAACCTCTGACAAACACAAGAAGCACTACTGACACCAAAGTTAGAGGTTAGCTGGTGAACATCGTGGAACATTTAGAGGAGAAATCCATCCGTCCATTTTCTTTTTGCTTATCTGGGGTCGGGTCGCAGTGGCGGCGGGCTGAGCCGGGCTGAGCCGGGCAGTCCAGACGTCCCTGACCCCAGCAGCACTTTACCACTCCTCCGGGGGGATCTCAGGGAGTTCCCAGGCCAGATGAGATATATAATCTCTCCAGTTTTGAGTCTGCCTCAGGGTCTCCTCGTGGTTGATCGTGTCTGGAAAGCTTCCAAAGGGATTCGCCGATCGCAATCAGACGCCCGAGCCCACCTCTGCAGCGGCTCTGCTCCGAGCTTCCTCTGGATGTCAAGCTCCTCACCCTGAGTTTCCTCCTTCACCCTCGGAGGAAACTCATGTTGGCCTCTCGTGTCGACGACCTCACTCTTTTTTCGGTCACTACCAACAGCTCATGACCATAGGTGAAGGTCTGAGCATGGATTGACCGGCAAATCGAAAACTTTGCCTCCTGGTTAGGTTCTCTCCTCACAGAAAGGGTTAGGCTCAACAACATATTTCAACTCCTTAGTTGTGGGCCAGAGTTCCTCCTCCACATGGAGCCAGAATATAAACGTTCAGCAGTGAAAGAGGAAGAGATTGTTCTCCCAAGTCGACGGAGTCCGAAACAGAGTTGTCAAAAAGATCAATAACTCCAAATGAGAGTTTTAGGCTTCTTTTAGTTCTTGTTTAAACTCTCCTGATTATGAAAGCATTACTCATCCACTTCACCCACCAGGAAACCAACAAACAAAAGTATCACCTACATGCTACTTTGTGATTAGTCATAACTTTCATGTTAATTTTAAGGTAAAATAACTCGCAGAACTGTTTTAAAAATGTGTCATCTTCACTCAGAAAGTGTCGCACTCATGAGCCATCAGCTGTTTGATAACCACACCTCCGAACGCAGAGCTCGCTTCACTCTCTGCAGGTTTTTTAGCCGGATGAAGTGTACAACGACTCCGACTCCTTCCTGCAATAACAGCGAGGTGCTGCTATGAATTCATACAGCTTCTGTGGAGGAACATTTTACCTTTTGTCCTCCAAATGTGTTAACGGCTCCACAAGAATATCAATTAGATCCGCAATTCACGAGCTATTAGAAGGCGACAGCGCCGCTCATTCTGTTGTTTCAAGCATCACTCGAACCTTCACAGAAATCATCAACACACATTTCTGATCATGTTAATTAATTTCTACTCGTTGTTATCAGTTTAAACCAGCTCATTTGATCCCGTTCCAGTCACGGCTCCGACCTCAGCACTAACAAACTGCTCGCACTCCTCATGCAAATCGCCTCCGCCACGTCGCTCGCTGTTGCTCACAGGCGTCGCGACTTTGCTGTGTGGTTGCCATGGGAACCGATCATTATTGCTATCGTTTTGGCGACTTGGCAGCGTAAAAAAAAAAAAACTGCTGTCTACTCAATTTTGGAGAAGAATAACTCCTCGCTGTCCAACGTTTCTGCAGCGTGCTGGTGAACGTGGGTGTGACTGTGCCAGAGGAAGCGTATGCATGCATGCTCGCCCTCCTGTAAATACACCAGATAGAGATTGATGATGAGCTGTTGTGATAAATGTTTCTTTTTTTTTTAAGCATTAGCTTATTTGGCCTCGCATCCAATTCATGATCCATTAGCACCGCACAGAGTCGAGTGCATACAACGCGCAGCGTTGATGAGAATCGATCCATCGCCCGGGCGGACGGTATTGAACGACGCCGAATATTCACCCGATGCTGCTTTTAGTACGTTGCCAGAATTGAACCTCATGCGGCGGATCAGCACATCTTCACACCGGTATACATCTTATGAAGTGACGGCCTTCAAACAGCACTTGATGAGCGCTCGCTGTTGAGCCCACAAGAGTCAATAAAGCGGCGGGGGGGGGAATCTCGGAGGTGTTGTTTTCTCTCAGATTAAAACATTTGCTCTGTGGTGACAGGCTGACCTATTTCGAGCCCTCCTCAAACACGCCGCTGACAGGCCCGCTGTCCGCTGGGTTTGTTCACCGTCTGCACGGACCTCTGCAGCGCCTCAGCACTGCACACATCTTGAGGGGGGAGCTCTCTTTGGGCCATTCAAACAACAACAATAGGAGGGGTATAAATCTCCCTATATAGACCCTGACTTTGATAGCGAGACCTGACATGGCTTATTTAGCGAACTGTTGCTGCAGGGACTTTGCTGACACCGGCCTCCTTAGTCAAACACAGGCGGTGTTTTCACGGCACGAATTGGTGTGACCGGCGGACTTTGGGTCATCCATTCTGTCCTCCCAGAAAAGGAGCTGGAAGTGAGACTAAACAACGCTCGTCTGCCAGATGGGGGGCCTTTTCTTCATCTTCAACAGGACGCTGTTTGCCTCCTACATTAATCTGTTAGTCTCTTTGGTTCATTGGTAACGTATATCTTACATCGGGGTGTATATCAAAGTACACAGGACGAGACTTTATTGGCTGCTGCCAGAGCCGTGAAAGACGGCGGAGCAACGGTCACCAAGTGCATTGTGATGTCTGAAGAGGAGAACTGCTCCTCTTGTGCCTCTGCAGCCAGGTGCTGTTTCAGATTTCACTATACGTTACAAGAAGAAAACCCTTCAGTGTTTTAAATGGTTAAATCATTTTTTTGTTCTCACTCACAGCTCATCAAATGCAGCAGTTCGGTTTGTCACCTTGAGCTTCGAACAATGACGCTCTACACACTCTGACACAGTTTAATGAGGTTCAGGAACAAACGTGTTGCTTCATGTTCAGTCACATCACTCATTAATCACTGATTCAAATGTTTGTTTCTTATTGTTGCATATTTATATGAAGTTTAACGTGTAGATTAAGTAAATATTGTTTTATTATTTCGATGTTTGTGTTGAAATCTCATCAAAAGTGGAGAATAAAAGTAGGCTAAGTGAATAAATCCTGTGGAACCGCTGGAATTCTAAACATCACATCACCAAAATGTATTGAGCTCATCTTCCAGGTCTAGTATACATCCAGAGAAATCATCGTTTGCAACCAGTATTTGGAAGGATTTGAAACAAGATTCAAACAAACGTGACACATGAAGTCGTCACTCCGTTATGCTGCTGCTGTCAAGTGTTTTGATACGGTATCGTCACCCAAGATAATTATTCATCATCTGTTTTTATTTTTTTAATTTCAGTCCTTGACTATTGATGTTATTAATTCATTTCTTTCTAAACTCTTCTGAAGGTTTTTTTTTGTCTCGTTATGTGTTATATAATCTCCTCCCATAGAATGCTTCACTGCTTTACTGCTTCTTCACAATTTCATATTAGCCTCATTAATGAATGCATGAACTGTTGTGCTCTTTTATTGAACCCCTCGACTCACGGCGTCTTTTCACGAGCCTGATAAAGAACTGAACATAACGCGTTGCCAACGGGAAGATCATCAATCATATATATGATCAAATATTCTTTACTTTGTCGTGCACGTCCTTCAGGATCTGCGGATGTCTCCCTCGACACCTGAACAAGAGATACAATCAGAACCGCCTCTCGTTTGTGCCACTGTACTGGCCACACAGTGAACTACTTTTCTGCCAGGTTCTCTCCATGATCCCGACCTCCCTCCCGTGCGGCATTCTGGGTACATTTCTGAAGCGCGAATATTCAGAAGGTATTATTCATCTTTGAAGATGTATTCTCTATTTTTAATAATCAGCCAAGGCAAGCATTTTTTTAATGCACCAACCTTGGATGAAATGCACAGTTGCACAGTCTCTCCTTCCGCCTCCTGAGAAGCAGCAAAGCACTTCTCCTCGTTTCTCTCCGACTCTCATCCAGAAGTGACTCCTTCAGCCTATACGCCATTGTTCTTTTCCTACCCATACCCCTAATTAGATGCCTTTGATACAGTATGAACAGAGAGAGGGACCCAGTTGGTGTGGATCCTCTAATGCACCCTCCAGTGGCTCTCACATTGATCCCTTTCTCTGTGAAGCCGCCATGAAGACTGCACATTGACTCAGCGTGGGCCATCATAAAAGACAACGGAGCACAAGTGGAAAATAAACCGAAAAAGAAATGGCTTGTTTTATTTCATTCAGAGCCGTCAAGGCTGGCCCCCAACACCTGACGGCTATACGTCTGGCGCGCTAATGTAATGCTAATTGTAAGCCAAACAGATCAGTGGCATTTGTTGAGCAGTTAAACAGGAGCCGTCCTGGGGGGTGTTTATATTTTACTCCAGATTTATATGCTTACGATATACATATTTAACCCGCTGCAGTGACACCTACGATTGTCCGAGACGGGGGCCTGGGAGGCGCATGAATTACAAGTTTGAATTCCCGGAGTCATTTGCAGCCTGTGAGGTAGCGAGGCTGACAGCGTTGTATTTGTTTTTCATCAGTGGGTGTTTGGCTTGGCAGCTTGTTTCTACGGGCAGACCAGGGTGGGAGAGGCAGGCAGGCAGACCGGCAGGGGGGAGATTGTGGATTTCGGCGTATGAGCCAACAGGCTCCAGTGCCTCAGCAGACAGTGATTGGGCCGTGGCCATTGTAGCCTCTCCGGGGGAAAAGGTGCCAAGTGCTTGTCCATTATAACAGGTTCTGTACCCTCTCAAGTCACCCCCAACCCTCTCCAACCCCCCCAGCCCCTCACACAGTACTCATGCTTGAGTGCAGAGGGGATACAACGCAGGCGGAGAGTGTTGTTGACATTTTCTAAAATTGCCTTAAACCAATTTTTGCTCAGCAAGTGCTGGACATGGAGGACTCCAACGGATGGATATCCTGAGATATTTAAAGATGTGTAGGTCACAGAGACACTTGGAATTGTTTTAAGGGGGGGAGGAATATGCATGTGTTTTATTAAAAAGGAGTAGAGAGGATTAACAGCAATTTCGTGCATGTGCAGCGCAATTCAACCTGGCCTGATGAAGCAATGTAACATTTCCCTAAAAACTACATGGTGAACCATCTGAAAGCTCGACATATAGCCGAGCTTTAAACAAGATTAATCAGTCACTATAACATCTCTTGTATTAGTGTACTGCAGTGCTGCTGGTGTTTGGTTGATCGACTGCTGTGGGTCGGTACAATCAATGTTAAAGACTGTGCTGTTTCTCATTACCCAGTAATCTATTAAAAAGTGGAAACCAAGAATGTAATATGAGTACTATCGGCTCTATAGGCAACTGGAGGGGAGTTGCAGGCTTCTAACCTCTGTGTGGGAGTGTCCTTACAGAGTCGTTAAGGACGCTTGTGAGCTCTGAGGTAGAGGAAGGATATTCCCTGTGGCTCCATCCTTGATCTGCTTTTGTTTTATGTTTATATGCTTCACACTTATTATCTTGTTTCAGCCAGGGGCGGTTCTAGGGGGGGCAACAGGGGCCAGTGCCCCCGTAACTCTGAGTCTGGACCCCCCTGACAGGGAGTCTGCATTAATAATACAATGACAGATTTCTTGCAATGATTTTGTTCTGAAGGGAAAGGCAGAAATAAAGTGTCTCAGCAGTTTACTACCCAATCAAAATTGCTGAAATTGTAAACACTGCTTTGCCTGAATGAGGGATTTATCCTTTTTTCCGGGTTGTATTTGCCCCATAACAAAAAAGCCGGCCCCAACCTGGCCCCCCTATTAAAACTGGTCTAGAACCGCCACTCGTTTCAGCTAAAGGAAAACGAGGCTGGAAACGAAAGCAGGGGACATTTTGTGTCCAGCAGTTAAACTTCTGCAATGAACAGTATTTGCATAATCACACATTCTGTGTTTTTGTAATGAGGGTGAAGGAACAGATTTGATTGAGAGTATTTACTATTTATTGTCATGATTGAACTTGTGGAATACCACGCACAGATTATTTAACAGTATTTACATACATGTCTGGAGGGGGGCTCTATACGATAACTAGCGTCGAGTCCATTAGTGTTCACAGTTTTTGAGGGTGACGGTTTATTTTGACCTCGGAAACAGCATCTGACAGAAAACCCTCCTCACGCACACACTAATGGACACACACATAGGCAATCATTTCCTTTCCCTCCTCTCTCATTCCTTCCACTTCCTCCCACCTCCTCCTCCCTGTTGCATTTCAGATCCTGTGGCTCCATCACTTATGAATATATCAGAAACAGCTTTATTACCTGGGTCAAGCCGCAGGGTGCAGCTTAAGCGATAAGCATGCAAATGAATTGATGTTTATTCTGCTGCGTTCGGCATACAGTGCATACATATTGTGCTTAGTGGACCCCGGGGCAACCGCCGCCTCACATCAATTACCATCAAGGGATGCAGACAACAATGCACAGACAGGTGGCAACGGTGGTGTGCATTGTGGAGTGGATGATAACTGTACAGACAAGATTATTACAACAATAACATGTGAGTAAAAAAAGAAAGTATTGCAGAAATGTGGAGAGAAAGAGCCCGTGAGAGGCAACATACACTTTTCAACCCAATAATCAAAATAAATGTTGGCTGTTTATGTGCAAACCGTGGATCTTTTCTTTATGTTTCAGTTGGTTTATGTTGTGATGCTACGCCACAAACCGGTTGGAAAATGTTGTCATGCATCGTCAGAAATATCCCATCGGGAGCCACTAACACAGCTGGATAATGCCCCAACATCTCATTAATAATATCCTGCAATGTCGCCACAATAATGCGTAACATCTTGTAGTAAATATCCAGTTTTGTTACCACAAAACCGTCTGGAAAATGTCCAAAAAACACCCCATCGAACGCCATCTCGGACCTCCATCATCCCCCTGACATGAGAGCTAGCTCACACAATACACATGTACTGTAAATGTGAAATGAGTGACGCATACCGAGACGTTAAAATTTGAACGTTTCCGCGGTTTGTAGAGATGTAAACTGCCAACATTTTACTCTGGCGACCGGGCTGCACATTTTCGAGGCAAGAGGAATGACATGGGTCTCTGTGGACCTGGTCTGGGCACTGATGAGAGCTGGCTAAGAGTGGAGGCTCTGGCTGAACCCAGGCCAGCTATGATGCATCAGTCATCCAGCACCAAGGTCCATCTGGAAGGCCTGTGACCACTGCTCACCGCTGAGGCTCTTGCAGAGCAAAGAACTTGTTAGCCAGACGTGCCGCTCCGTCCCCGGGGCTGGTTAGAGTATTCAGCAACAACACGTACAGTCGAGTGTGTGTTCTCGTGGACCGGTAGAGATAATAAATAAAAAAATACAAAAAGAAAAAAACCCAACATGAACAGATTGAGAAACAGGTCACATATGCAGACAAATATGCACAGTCTGGAACACACACACACCAGACATCCACATGTACATCCCCACACACGCAGTTACACACACACACAATGTGTCACGGGGCTACTTTCGGCCTCGGAAGTAGGTTTATTAGACACACCACAGATGGACGATCTGTATCCTGTCCAACAGAAATCACTGTCAGTGTCACTCAAAGCTAAAAGCAGAGTGAATCAGTAGGTGGCAGATTGCAGAGAGACACACGGTACTTGCATGGGATGTCTAATTTGCTAGTGTAGCTGATAGCCTCACTTAATCCTTTTTAGCATTACAAAGTAATTATTACCATTTCACAGGCTGCTGACAGTCGAGACAGCCAAATATAGAAAGTGACATTGGCTAATTTCATGGCGCGGTGACAAAACGCAGCGACGGTTCAGGGGGAAAAAAAAAAATAGTTTTGATGGGAAACTGTGAATGTTGTGGTGTGGTTCAGTGCAGATGTGACAGTGGAGTCAGTCAGAGTGTGAGCCAGCTAATATCCAGGACACCGGGTCCACCAGGTTTGGGTTCTGGGTTCTGGTCAGCATGAAGCGAGATGACATCACTTACACTTACACAGTTGGGCGTGCGGTCTTTCTAAAAACATATTTATACGGTTTGATCCTTCAGCAGTGTTTCCTCCCATCAAAACTTTCACCATACAAGGCTTCTTTTGTATTAGTTTGAATGCTATTGTCCTTTATTGTCCTCTGTTTTGTTATGTTTGTGGAGATGTGTCTCTGTCCTCATCTGCTGGCTTCTCTGACGGTGACATCGGGCCTTGTTAAGCGTGGAGGGGGGGGCACATGGAGGGACGAGGCCACATGAACAAACAGAGGAATGTTTTCCCAAACAGACCAACTACGAGGAGGAATACCTCTTAAGTGCCTTTTCAGTCCGACTCTGCAGCTCTTTTCATCTCCCGCTCTTTCTCATCTCCTCCTCTTCTCTTCATCTCACTCTGGGGAAGATGAAAGGAGACACTGGCACCGGCTGTGAACCTCACCATCACGAAGATAGTATTTATTGTATGTGTGTGTGTGTGTGTGTGTGTGTGTGTGTGTGTGTTAGGCAGTGGGGGGGATTCTTTATTGATTTTTACACACACTGCTCAAATAACTTTTTGTTGGTGCCACTCTGGAATCAGTCGTACAGTTTTTGCTGTTTGCAGCTTCTGCCAGGTTCACTATCAGACATTCACAGATATGTGTTGTTATATATTTATTTTTTTTCTGAGGATTGATGCTGAAATTATGTTTTGGAAAGGTGTCAAACATGAGTAAAATGAAATATTGGGAAAGAGCTGTTGAAAACATGTTTACACATAAACATGATCTCTGACCAGTGGGCTGCTATGATGCAGTTTGTTGTTGTCGACTTCGACTGTAGTCTGAATTTTCCAATTGCAACTTATGAAATCGTTAATGCACGGTCGGCTTCATGTATACTGCAGCTGGATATAGTTTTCTTTAATGTTACATCACACCTTTCATTAGCCTAGCAGTGAAGAGTCAGATGTCAACCAAGAGGATGACCTGACTCAGTTTCAGGCTACGTTTACACGATGACGGTCTGAACAGAAGACGCAACAGTGGCGTCGCGTCTTCACTTTTTATTCCGCGTTTAGACGAGCGTTTTTGGGGGGAAATCTGCGTGCATATGGTGACGCAAAAGTGTGTGGAATTCGATTGGGTATGCATGCCAGGCTGCTAGGGTCTCGCCCAAAGCCGCCTGGGTCGCCTCCGACCAATTGTTGCATCCAAAATTTGATAGAGGTAAATACAGATCCTTCTCTGTTCAGTAATACTATCTGTACATATCCTGTACATTTCGTGGAAAGACTCCTGTACGTTTATTAGAGCTGCCAGAGCAGCTTGAAGGTCCGATGCATGGAAATAATCCGACATGTTTGTTTATTTCCCTGTACTGGCGCATGTATGTGACGTAAACGCGTACGCGACGTGAGCAGATCTGAGCAGAGTTTTGCGTTTTGCCAGCGTACACGGAAACGCTGCGGCGGAGCGTATTCAACTTTTCCACTCTGGTTTTTGTGTTTTCAAGCCCCAAAAACGCCGTCACCGTGTAAACGAAAGGCACTTCCGATAAAATATTTTGTCGCTTTTACCCGCAAGCGTCCTCGTGTAAACGGGGTCTTAATCCCGGTATGTTGCATCGCATCTTCTACACAGTAGACCTGAGAAGGAGGCAGAGCGAGTCATCGACTCATCACAGGGTTAGAGGTTCAATCCCCTTCTCACCCTGTCCACATGTCAGCGTCCATGAGCAAGACTCTGATCCTCACCTTGCTGATCGTCAGACCAGCACTTTGCATCTGCTGCAGTGTGTGTGTGTGTGTGTGTGTGTGTGTGTGAGTGTGTGAATAGGTGAGTGAGAAATTGTAAAGCACTTTAGGTAAAAGCGCTACATACAGTAAATGCTGCCATTCACATTCACCTTCAAATCTACATTTAGCTCACAGCAGCTTGCACTGAACTAGTAAAAAAACTTTCTAATATTTAACAGCTGAATATTTCTGAGTTCAGAAAATCATCTGCATTCCAGCTTTCCCGGCGGTTTCCTCTAACATGTTGTATTCTCTCTGTCCGGATCTGTTGTGGCAGGAGGGTTTGGACATCACTCGCCTGCGATGCTACGATGAGTGTCGGTGTGTAAATCCTCCATCCAACAGTCGAACATTGCTCAGTTTGCGCTGAGTTTAAAAAAGAGATGGAACATATAAAAAATTAACTACCTTACGAGAAAAGAAAGTCGGCTCAGTGCAGCTACTTCCATCATCTTCTTGTTAGCATGACTGTTAGCCACGGCAGGAACAAAACAAAAAAGAAATTAAAGGCAAACTCATTACCTGGAAAAAACCTGCATATATGAGCAAATTATGGTTTAATAATGGTACATAAACTGTTTTGTCTTGAAGATGATCCTGTGACTTTGCTTCTCAACGTGTCAGTAAAGCAGATTTTCAGCGCAAAACCTCAAATTCTGATTTATCATCTCAGGAGATGATGTATTTCTCAATGCAGACTTCTCTGAGACATTGGCGATTTCATTAATTTTCACCGAATGACTTGCACAGATGATAGTAGGCGCTCCACATGAAAACTATTTCCGTACGAACTGGACCGTAATGTAATAAAATACTGGACACAGAGTAGGTCTTTTCTTCACATCTCGCTCCCTCAGGGCCGGTGTTTTTCCACACCACAAAGTGCAGAACCCCTAAAATTCTTCCGATTTGCACGGGTCTCTGCCAATCCAAATCATTTAGCTGATTATTTTCCAGGGATTAGCAGTATTTTTCCGGTGGACTGTAATAACCCCTGTATATTTTAACCTCCTTTTAATCAGCGGGGGAAAAGGAACAATCAGTTACATCACTGAGATGGGGAGCGCTGGTTTTCCCCAAAGCCGAAGTGTACTGCTTATTTATCCAGCATCTGAGGCTCGCCTGGTTTATTTTGTCTGAGTGAGAGAAATTCCAGTATCAGCCTGAAGGTGTGCGAGGCGGCAGGCCTGGTTTGTCTTAACAGATGTGGAGGAGCGGATCAGAGGTGGTCTTGGTGGTGTGATTGAATAGAGAGGGGAGAAAGAACCTACCTGCTGTGGTCTTAATGGTGGAAATGTTTCAGAGTCGCAGTAATTGGATCATTTAAAGGCCCGGTGACAGACACGGCACCAAACGGCTCGCTGAGAGACGCTGCAGAGAATGAATGGGATTGAAGAGTTGAGCGTGTGTAATAAAATAAAGAACTTTACACATGAATGTCCTCGTGTGTTTCATCAAGGATCGGATAATATGTTTTCTTTGGGATGTCATATTGCAAAACGTTTCATCGGCACCCGTGTCAGTGTATACATGGACTACTGTAGAGGTCTACGGGGAGCCCTGCTGACAGAGAGTTCAGGTCCTGAGCCTCGTGTTTGAAGGGACTGTGAAAAAATGCCTGCTTACCAAAAGGAGATGTAATAAAATACTATAAATAGACATAAAACAGTGAAAGAATGACACAAAATGACCACGAAGGGACAAAAAACACATTCCATGTCGCTGTTTTTGTGTTTGTCAAGTTTATTCTGTGTGTCTTGCTTCTACAGAGGAGGAGTGGGCGGATACAAAAACTTTGATCTTTAGAAACACATGCATGTGCACACAGTCTTGCACACAAATGGGAACTGAATGCACACTGAGGCACAGATTCATACCGTACCAGAACTGGAGAAGACACAAATTAGTGAGCCGAGCGACCCAGCTTTCACTTTCTGTTTGGAGCGAACACCTGACGGTAGAAGTGTGGCAGCATGGTTGATATCTTACAGGTAAAATCACTTTGTATGAATGATGTTCTCCAGTCAGTAGCTCAGAATGAAAACTGACATCTGAAGGACTTGTTGCAGGGAAACAAGCTGTCAGTCAACTGTTGCCATGAGCGCCGAGGCTTCGACCCCGTCTACGTATACGTCCAAAAACTATTACCTCCGCGTTTTTGACGAATGTAAGAATATCCACGATAACTGCAGCGTCATTATGGTTTATATTTCCTCTTACAGAGTGAGGAGAACGTAAACATCAGTTCGACTCTCTCACCTGCCACTGAGAACTGTGGTTAAACTGCTTCCTCACTCACACGCAGACACAAATTGATTGGTTATTGCTCCTTTTACATTCGAGTCTGATTTGCCCGTTGATTGCAGACGCGGTAAAGGTTGATGAGGGGCTCAGACTGTTTGGACATCCTGATTGGTATCGAAGCCGTGGGGTCCAACCACACACACACACACACACAGCAGGGGAGGGCATTTAGCCTTGGATGAACGGCGTAGAATATATTGGCGTGATAACTAATTCAACACCTCTTTTGCACGCCGTTCAGAAATCAAAGCACCTCGCTCGATAGACAAAAATGCTCGCCATTCGTTCTGTCGAATTTCATTTTCAGTTTGTTCCTTCATGAAGATGCGTCGAACTATAATCGGCTCATTGTTCCTGTGCATGTTCACGATGGGTCCCAAATTAGTTTCCCCATCCTCCCCATGCCAGATTACGGGCTGGTAAAGTCTTTGATCTATATTAGCGAAGTGTTAAATCTGTTTGATCTCTTCGATTAGCCCCCAACTTGGCGTCTAGACACCGGGGCCAGCGGGTGAGGAGCTCCCCGTCTCTTTTCTTTCTGTCTGCTCCGCAAGTCTGGGCTCTAATAACCCCTGAGGGATGCGCCGCGTATACTTCAAAACACACTCCGCGACGGGACAGAGCGAGAGCGATCCAAGCGCGTTTAATTGCGCTGATAATTATTCTGAATGATAACATCACTTGACCCTCTATAGTCCTCACGGGCACAAAAACATGAACAAAATGAATCAGTCAGTAACTAGAGACATCCTTGAATATGTGAATACGAAAAATCCGCCTTTCAGTAAAACACTCGACGATTTCTCTTTAACAAATTTTACATTAAGATGTCAAGCAGTGCAGCCAAAGTGCCTTTGTAGGAGACGCCTCACCCAGAATTTTGTTTTTCTCATCCGCCTCTGTTTACAAGTCTTCCATAAAGTTTGCAATTCATGCCTTTTCAATGCCAAACACTAACTTTATGGTGTAAGAGAAGAAAAACATGTCGACATGGACGTGGCATTAAAGTTTCTGAGGCTGACTGTTTTCGCAGTATCCTTTCCCTGTCCTTAGTTTCCTTTCTCGTGGGTGTTGGGTGATTGACAAGAAGCAGAGTGTAACACAACGTAGCAGTGAAATAAAAAAGAAACAACTCGACCTCGGCGCGGCGAACATGCGCTGCCAAAACAAACTTAAGCATTCATGGTGAGTCTTATGGATTATGAAGCTCTGAGAGGAGGAGAACATGCCCTCTTGTTTCCAGGTACTCGCACTGCGTGCCGGCAGCAGCAGGATTAATGGAGAAAATAGGGGGCAAGAATTTCAGAAGAAGTTGTCCCACACATACTGCCCTGCAAGACGATCAAGGGCAGTTCGATCACATTGGTTAGAAATGTCTCTGCTGTCAACAACCACTTTAGCTGAAGTCATGTGACGTATTTTAGATTAAATGTGTAGTCGGACGTGTGACTCAGCCAGCAGGGACTTAAACACAAAAATATTACATGTCTGCTGTTAGAGATCCATCAATCAAAATACAATAAAGGACATTTGACACGTGTTGGATGAGCAGGATCAGAGCCAGACCTTCTGGAGCAACAAACACCCAGAATCTGTTCTGTTACAGAGCCGTTAACTGATGGGAGGAGATCTCCGAGATTACCTTTTGGATTTATCTTCAGTCCTGTTTATCACCCTGACTGCAGCAGTGATCTGAGGAGGTGACCTCCATTGTCGGGCGTTGATGTTCAGTAATGTTGACTGCTGACTGGAGCTGACTTTTCATTGAATAACAGCTTATGTACAGTGAAGTAATCAGGCTGTTTAGGGCTAATAAACACAAATGTTCATGGACGTTATGTTTTGCTCCGTTTGCCATCTTTCCTTCTTCTGAAGCAAATGAAACACACCTGTACCTCCAGTAAACTTCTGGATCTCTCTGAGTTTATTTTGGGATAATGAAAGTACACAACCCAAGAAAATATATAACAAGGATTCGGTCGTTTTTAAGCTATTTTAATGCAGATGTGTTTCATATAATATCGTTATTACAGCCAACAAGCGGGCCAGACGTCCAACCACAGTTTGAGTCACACCAGTGGATCATTTGAAGGACGCCTGAGGACACTTTTACTGTTTTTGTCCCGTCAAAAGCCGGTGTTATTTAAGTCAGACCATCTCTGTGCATGATTTTGTTGACCAATAAAGATATTTCATGCTACACCAGGACCTTTTCCTAACCCTAACCACATGCCTTTTGTACATAAACCAAAGCAGAGTTAAAGAGGTTTTGCAGAAATGTCCTCGGCTAACATTTATTCTGGCGATTTTCCGGAGCTGAGCTGCGCCTGAGTAAATACACGAACGCAGCTTTGATTTAAAAGCATTGTGCAAACTCTTTTTTACTGATTATGAAAGCATTACTCATCTACTTCACCCACCGAGAAACACTTGCAGAAACACTTTCCACTGACAAACAAAATATCACCTGCAGGCTTCCACAAAAGCTTGTTTGTGACTTTCATAGTTTTTTTCGCAGCAAAATAACTCAAGCAAGTGTTTAAAAAAACGTGTTATCGTCTCACAGAGACTTGTAGTCTTGTGTTGTTAAGAGTAGGAGTATCTTCCCCGTGAGCTATTGATAACCAACGGCACCATATGCTGAGATCTCATCCCGAGTGAGCTCCCTTCACACTCCTCAGGTTTGAGCAGGCCTGGCTCTGCGAAGTGTGTTACAACTCCTACACTGCTGCTCAGAAGCTCGCTCTGCTGCCCCAAGTGGTCACAGACGCAGCTTGAAACCGTTTTGTCTTATCTTATTTAAGTCCCATTTGTCAGTTTGCACATTTTGTTTCTGCTAGATCAGAGAAGGCTCGCATCGTTTCAGGCTGGTGTTGTTCACCGATTCATCAAACCGACGATCTCGCTCGGACCGGCTGGCGTAATGAAACTGTACCTCACATCTCGAGAGTGATGCTCCGACATTTGAAAGGGGGGGTTAGCGTGTCACAGCTGGAGGCCTTTCTGCTGCAGTCTCTGCAAAAAAAAAAAAAAAAAAGCAAGTCTTTCAGCCGGGGCTAAAAGTACACAAGGGGAGAAAAATGTGTCAAACAGTAGAAGAGCGCTGACTGAATACTTTATGACTCACAGAAAGAGCAGCAGCAGGTTCCCACCGCCGCACTAACAACTGTGAAAAATTCAATTCCTCCTGCCTTTCCCACTCAGAGTGTGGAGGATTAAGGCCCGAGAGGCACACCCGGCTACCCGCTGGTGCTGTCCGGCTCTCTCACAGAGCCCAAACATACAGGAGCCATTCAGAGGGTGGCCATTCTTAATGCCTGACTTATGCCCATGCTGCCATTTTAGTGACATCTGCACAGCATCCAGCAATCCTGTTTAAACTGCCTCTCCATCCGTCTCCTCCACTGTTGTTTTTTTTTTTTTTTTTCTCCTTCTCTGTTATTAAATCTAATCGGGATGACACGTCTCACCTTTTTCATCCGTCCTTTGTGCTACACTTTCTTCTCTGGCGTCGGCGGCGGGGGGAGCAAAGCGAGGTCGACCTGCGTGTTTACATTAGTGCGGTGCCTCCTCCCTACTGCGGTATTGATGTGGCATTATGGGGCCCTGGGACTGAAGAGAGGCACAGAAAGGTAGACGCAGGAGGGAAGAAGCTAAATAAGATGAGTTTTCACAGCGCTCAGCAGAGCCAAGGGTCCACGGGACGGCACTTTGTTCCCCCCTCTGAGCTGTTTTCTGCCCAGCACCTAATGGGACTGGACTATTTAAGAGTAAAAAGAGATTAAAGGTTGTGTGTGTGTGCGTGTGTGTGTGTGTGTGTGTGTCGGATTTCACAGACAACAGCATCCCTACTGGTCATTCCCAGCAGAGCGGACTGCTGCAGATGATCAAAGATGGATTTTTTTTTCTTCTTCTTCTTCTGATACACTTTCCACAGAGCTGTCATTCCCATGATGCAAATACTATCGGGTTAATGTGATGTGTCCCAGTTACTCCAGTTAGACTGTCCTGGTGTTTATTCACAGACTGATTGACGGGTTCCAGACTCGACAGGGCCCACGAGGCCGCTGAGTCACTTTGATAATTTTTCCATCACAGAGACATTTGTTGGAGTGAGCGAGCCACATTTAAATCCGTCTTATTGAATTTTTCTTTTTTTTTGCTATTTCGAGGTTGTTCTCTACTTTTCTACTCGTCTCGTGGCTTCCTGTTCAAATGCCCCTCTGATTTGATTTGCACTCATCGTGGGCTCAGACTAAATGGTGAATACGCGAAAAAACACAAAGAGGAAATAGAAAGCGGCTCAGCTGGAGCACGCGTAAAGTGCAGCGCAGAGAGAGGGCATCTCTTCGCACGTGTCCACAAACATCCTATTCGTGGCCAGACGGGGCTCAAAGCAAACGGAATCGGACAATTTCAGAGACTTTCCGAACCGTTTAAAAGGTTGCACGGGCGATGTTTGACGGCATTAATTCTTAATGCGGAGTCTTGTTTTGCGATGCCTCCATCTGCCGTCCCCCACTGGCTGGACTCTTAAGATCCCACATAAAAGAAAACAGATGGAAAAACACACAAACACTGGCAGGAGAAAGCATTCTGCCTGCAGTGAGAGAAGCATGTGTAGGTAGAGTACAAATGTGATCTCGAAGCATCTCCTCTAATAGCTGCAGCGGCTCGTACGCGGTAAATAACATGTTGGAATAAGAGCTGCTAAAAATACAGTCGTAGAAACGTCCTAAAAGAATCGTTCCATTTGTCCGATTGCACTGATTCATTATTGATACGAGGGACAAATGCACCCAGAGAGAGATGTAGTGGATGCAGCAGGGGACGTATACTGTATTTGGACTGTTAATCTCACATGAGGGAGCTCGTATGTTTGTGTTTTTTTTTTTCTTTTACTTCTGAAAAAAAGCTTCGCTGCAGATGTCAGAGTTGTTTAACTTGGGAACTGAGGCGAGAACAGTTGTTTTAAGAGCTCATGGAACACAAACGGCAACAGAAAAGACGTCTTATCTGTTTTTCATGTTGTTTTTTTTTTTTATAAAAAAGATAAACTGAAGTAAACATTCTTGTTTTTAAAGCTTGCAGTCGGCTCGATCCAATATTCAAAACAGCTCAGAACATCAAGCGCTTAAAAAAAACACCCAAAGGTTTTCAGAGATTTTCACAACTGAAGTGAAAAAGTTTATACAGAGAAGAGTAAAAAGTTATTTCCCTTTTTCTTGAGCGCCTGACGCTTTAAGGTGTCGCCCGTCCCGCTCAGACCGTGCGTCATGAAGCCTGCAGGCTCACGACGTCTGACGGCTGGATGTTTATGTAGATTTACTCGTGTGCGGTCATCTGTCGATCACATTTCGAGTGCCGTGCCCAGAATCTGCAGTTCCCACCAACCAGAAGTGCAGAATTCCAGTGAAATTTATGTCTGGCAGGTTACAAGAGCAGAGTCATCCGTCAAACTGACACAGTAACGTGAGACCAGTCTGACTGTTGATGTTTTTAAAGTTATTTTAATTTATAAACAGCATTTTACATCCATCGCAGCAACAGATGGACCATAAACACATATTTTATTACATATTCCTTTAGGTCAAAGTTGTAGTAACACTTTAAAATAACCATCATTAATAAATGTTAAATGTTGACTAGATGATTAATATTATTAAGTTGCAACTGATGTTTATAACACTTCATAAATTCTGTGTAGTTCATCTATGAACGTTATTTTAATGGTCAATATAAAGTTGCAGCTGATGTGAGTAAAAACTTTAGATACTAAATAAATAATTTATAGTCGTTAACTACATTTAATATTAACCACTTAATTATTGTTAAAGTTTTAATCAAGTTTAATTAGACTGTAGGGTGGTTCTATAAAAATGTGAATTATGAAATAACATTTATAAAAGTAATTAAAAACTTAAGCAGATCATGGAGATGTTGCAATGCTGTAATTATTATTTTAGATATTTAATTAAATATGTTTCAATAAACAGTTTTCTAGTGTATTAAAAATCTGTACAACACAAAATACTCAAGACATATTTTTATTTGATTTTGATTTACATCAAAATATATTTACATATTATATAGACTTTCTTTTCTGCACTTTGTCAGTATGTTATGCACTCAAAATGTTATTTATAATTATCACACACACACAAATGAAATCAGGTAAAAATTGCCACAATTAAGCCACATTAAGTTGTTTGGACACAGTGTGTTATTTTTATATTTGCCATAGAATTCAAGACTTCAGGATCCAGTTCATCATTTAATTTATTTAATAATTAACGCAAGAATTCAGTGAATGAACAGTTAAATTGTCAGATGAAAAATTATATATATATATATATATATATATATATATATATATAGTGGATTATGGTATAGTTGTGCTAAATTGTAACAAAGATTGAGCAAAAAGGAAAGAGAGAAATATATTTCCAAAACACTAAAAGTATATTTCACTGGTACAAATCTTTTCCTGGAGACAAACGGAGGAAACTCTGATGTCAGACGACAGATTCATCATCCTGTGCACACATTTCTGCAAAATATATATAAAAAGATTTTGATTCATTCATGTAAAATGTAAAATAAACATTCTCAAAAAGGCATGAAAGCAAAGAAATGGGTGAGTAATTAAAAGTGAAAGTTTCCCGACCAATCAAACACACGGATCCGTGCAGTGGAGGAACAGTTGTGGGAGCTTTAGGAAGCTTTATCTCATCCACTGCTGTAATTTCTTGCGCTCAATCCCCGCCGTCGGCCACAACGTTGCCCAGAGGCTTCGTCCAGGGGTCAGTGTGTTGGGATTATCTGAGAGGGAGGAAAAAAAAAGAGGAATGAGGGGGGAACTGCCTTTAACTCCCCTCCTCCTCCTCCTCCTCCTCTCTCCCTCCCCTCCCTCCCTTCTCACCAACGGCCTCTCCATCCATAAACTTGTGCCAGCTGTTGCCTCGTGCTAAACCCTGCTTAAGAGAAACAGACCTAAAAGGCCCAATCAAGAGCGGCGGGCTCCACTGTGAGGTTAGTGCGCCACCACCGACCCTGGCCGGGCCCGTCAGTGCAGCGCTCCAACGCGGCTCACGCAGAGACACTGAGTCGACTGGACTGAAAGGGCGAGAGTTCATTTTGGAGGTACTCACTCTGACGTACAGTGGGCTGTCTGAACACAGGTGGGGGTTCCTCCACCTTCATTCACAAGATTTAAACCAATTTCCCCCAAAAACTTTCATGGAAAATAGTAGATAAGAACATGCGATGAATAAAAATAGGATTCAGGAACATTTGGAAATAGCCGGAGCAACACTATACTGTATTTAAAATATAATCTGTGACAGAAATATCTGTGGTAATCCTCCCTTTTCATTCCTCCAGTTTCAACTTCTCGCTCCGAGGGAAACGGAGAAGCAGTGGGGAGAGAAAGGAGAAGGTGGAGGGATGAAATGAAAGGGAAGCACAGCGTCCATTTGCAAAATGCAAACATTGTGGTCGGGCGACTGGACGGCTGCAGGGGGCGAAAGCTCGGTGGGACAGACGACCAAAAAGCATGTGACAGTTTTGGGCCCGTGGGACAGACACATCACGAGTTCAGGCAGGGGTTAGTGTGGCAAGAGGAGGGAGCTGCTTCCTTCCACCCCAGCGACTCCGCCTCCACCGTGTCATCGTCACCATCGCCATCATCATCATCACCATCACCATCATCATCATCAGAACCGCCAGCGCTATCACGGAAATCTGCAACAGCATCGCTAAACTCTGCGTGAACCCTGACGAGTCTGTTAATTTGGGCACGGGGTCAGGAGGTTTTTAGGATGGGATGTTTGTGGTTTAATCCATGAAAAATCAGGGTGAAGCAGAGTTCACGCTGACCTGGAATAACTTGTGTGTGTCTGTGTGTGTGTGTGTGTGTGTGTGTGAGGAGCTGCACGCCACATCGCCCGCAACGCTGTGATTCTGCCGCACTGTTTATAATTACAGCCACAATTTATACTTTCTATTTTATTTAAATATGTTCCTTTAATTTTTCTTTAACTCATTTTAAACATACACACAATATAAATTATCTCATAATATATAACATACAAGTCCCTCACATAACATACATACAATACATATATGCAGTGTGTGTGTGTGTGTGTGTGTTACTTTATTGATTGATTTGACTGATACTGGACTGTTTTAATACACTTAATAAGTCGATCAGTTCAACATCTAAAAGAATTTAAATCAACATTTTTGAAATAAATGTACAACAATTATTTCAAGATGAAACCTATAAGAAAAAGCATACAAGTAATATTTTTAACCGATTAGTTAGACCAATAAAAACATTGCATACAAATAGTGTATATTAAAGTTATAGAAAATAATATAAGTCTATATATATATATATATATATATAAATTGTGTGTGTATATATAATTGTGTGTGTATAAACAATTTGAATAACAATTTAAAGTACATTTAAAGTACATTTTCAGAATCGTGGTGTCACATTTGACAAATACAAAATGTATTAAATCAATCAAAAATATAAAAGTCATAAGAAAACATCAAATAAATTATTCACAATGTATAACATTCATATATACATGCTAAACAATAAGAGCAGATGAGACATATTTATTTTTATATTTGTCTATTATAATTTTGTTAAAACAGGTTGAATCAAACTGTTTCTGCTAAATAATATAAAACAATTTATTTAATGTTACAATTATATTTTCAATTAATAAACAGTTGTAATAGATATGAATATACAGAATATACATTATGTCTTATTAATTATTATTGTGTCAGTCATTGCTTATTATTGTTAAGGTTTTAAATATATATTCAGGACATGTTGTACTTGTGTTGTTGTTTTTCAGTCTTCAGTTTGTCTGTTCCATCTTACGTAGATTTATTTTTAAATGTAATTCAAACACCGGAGTATTATTATTATTATTAAAAAAATGTTTGGGGAAGGGGGACAATTTTAACCCTAACCCAACTAAATGAAAATAACCATTATTTTTAAAAGGTTAATTATACTTTAGAAAATAGTTAATTCACTGTTAACACACAATAAAATGCTTTATAAACAATTTATTGAGAAATAGTTTATTGTGAAGTTGCAGCAGAGGTTTATAATATTTAATAAATGATTGAACTCTGTGTGGTTCATGTGTGAACAATACTTTGAAATAACTATTAACTAAAGTTTGCTGAACCACAACACAATTACATATTACAGTGTATTAATGATGGTTGTTATACAGTGTTACCAAAAGAAGAATGTTTAAATAATTAAACCCTGCATTAGGTCTCCACAGCGCTGCGTGACACGGGGGGAAGTTCTCACTAGTTTGTTTTCTGATGCAGAAAACCGTCAGTGACCCGAGACGGTTATCGAGTCACAACATGTTGTTGACCTCTGAATCTTTGGGGAACTTGTTTTGTCTCCGGGCCTCTGCAGTCCGTCCACCGCTCCCACCGAACAGGTTTAAACTGGGATCCATCAGCTCCGTGTTGTGTTCAGGATGCAGGAGAACAACTCGTGAAACACTTCTGTCTTTTTTGCCGTCCGTGTCTCATTAATTTATCAATTCTAGAATCTCTGACAGCCTCGCGTCCCTCAAACAGCATAATTATAGAGTTTACGTCGCAGGAACAAACACGCGTAGGTCTCATCCAGAAGCCGGCTGTTTCCTCGGCCTTTCATCTCCCGGCTCGTGACAGCGACACACATCAGATATTATGAGATAATTAAAAAGCCTGTGGAGCGATTAGGTTATTCTCACACATGGGGGGGGGGGGGGGACGGCGATGGCAGCCTAAACCTGGCTTTAGTAATCTCCCAAATATGGAGCGCTGGCCTCGCCCAATCACATGGCCTGATCTGCTCAGCTCCCACAGATACAGGCGAGTTCATCCGGAGTTCAACATGGCGGCCGCGGCGGAGGGAGGACTGCATGCGATGGCACAATGTAGGCCACCGGGAAGTTTGCTTCTGGACTCTGGCTGCGGAGTACCTGTTGGGATGGAGGTTGTCACGAGGCTCTCAGCTCTCTTCTCATCGACTTTGCTGATTTGTTTTGCTGCTTTAAACTCGTTTCGCAGCAGTTTATTCCATTCCGTGACGCTCGTGTCCCCGCAGACACACTCATAACACACACACACACACACACACACACGCGCGCTGTACGTTGCTCCAATCCTGATCTCATAAAAATACTTTTCCACGCAATGAGCCAGCGCAAACACAGACCCAGTTATTGAAGTCCCTAAAAGGGTAATCTGTGTTTGCCCTGCTTTTGCATGTGGTGTTTGAGGAGAGTAGGCGAGTGCTGCCATCAGCAGGGCAGTGAGTGTGCCTTTAAGTCAGGCCCATCAATCAGAACGCACAGTCCTGCGTTAGACGCTACACATTCCCCACAAGGGACTATTTCCCTTCCACATCTACTCCGTGATGCAGGAACATGTGAAAACGAGTGAAAACTGCCTCTATTCCCCCGCGGCCTCCATCTCTCCTGAGAGCATTAGAGGCGTAATACCTCGGAGGCCACGGTCTGAAACAGACCGCCAACCTTTAACCCGTTAATATCGTCTAAGCTACGCTGCAGATACAAGTAAACCAGGCCACAACGTGTCCTCGTGACATCATCATGTGACATCATCAAGCTCTTCTCGCGCTTAGATTTCTCTGATTGAATGTAGATTATGTTTCGACAGTTACTGATATTAACTGACACGATCGTTGGATATGTTCTTAACAAGTTCATCGTCTGTGTGTGTGTCTGTGTCTGTGTGTGTGTGTGTGTGTGTCTGCATCAGTTACTTTCAAAATGCAATATATCACATATTACTTGTTACCCTAATTTTTAAGTAGCATATTACATTATATTTTACTGTCTGCGTTGAGTAATATATTATTTATGACACTACTTTTTTGTCACCTTAAACAAGATACCCAAATAACCTCTACAGAATAATTAAATTATTCTTTTTTTTAATAATAAATGAATGTCCTTGGACTCAGTGATGAGCCGGCAGACAGAGGATCACAGTCTGATATATTATGAGATCGGAATACATATTTTTAATTGCAGGCTCAGTCATATGAAAGACAACAGACCTGTACCTTCTATAATGTCGCTTATAATGACACGAATACAAGACGAACATCTTATTTTTTTCTTTATTTTTTGGTCCACAGAACAGGGAACACATGATGTGATTCAAGAATGTAAATTAAAGTGTTCAGAGGATCAGACTTCATCATCAGGTTCATTTCAGTCACACAGAGACTATTTTTATTAGTTTTGTCTCGTATTAAAACAGTGGAGTTATAGTGGTGGCAGTAGAAATATATATTTTCAAGTAAAGACAGCATTCTCATGATAAACCTCCTTTCTCTCCCCGCTGCTTCAACATTTAGAGTTCAGAGATAAAACTATAATTTAGCAAAAGTTCAGAATAATTTAATAATTCAGTATTTACTCAGAGCATCAAAAGTGATGAAGAACGCCATCGTCCCAGGTTAACGATCGTACGAATTAATGTGTTTGCATTGTTCGCTGACATGCTGCTACATTAAGTCCTGCAACATGTATTATAAGCTGATCATATAAAATCCTTCTGTCGAATACATGTTGCAGTACAACGTCTACATTTTGACACCCAAGTCTGACACGAGAACAATATGTGTGTAAAACAAGACAGGAGACATACGAGCACACAGAAGTGATCAGAGGAAGTCTAGAAATAACGACGGATAGACGGGCCGTAAATCCGAGCTTATAAAATAAGTTGAAACAAGAGATTTAAAAGATAATAAGATCCTGCTTAAAGCGGACGAGAGGACGCCGCATGGTATTAATCTGACGGCCAGCGACAACATCCAGCCACAAGCCAGCGTTCAGCTCGTATCAGGTCAAAATATATTTGTATTTCTGCACAAATTATATTTTATTAAGCTGCTAAAATATCAACATTCAAAGCATTAACATTAAAATGCAGTTTGAATTTGAAATGCATTTAATTTTAACAGTTGAATTCAACAAGAGAATATAAAAAATAACAACGCTGACGATCAAATATTGGAAAAAATAAACAGTGAGAAAGTTTGGAGAGAGTTTTTGGAGAGAACCCTTTGTGTATTTTCACAGTTTTACATATAAATATACACGCGTGGATTGAATGGATTTTAGGAATCTTTGGACCCGGGGGTGCCCGAACCAGAACTGAGCCGCCACAGGCCAAAAGCAAACAGCTATTGTACTTCTAATTGTTATGATGCAAATATGGAACCAGAATCCAAAGTGCCCGTAATTGACTGACTTCCTGCACAGAGTGTCAGTCCGCCTGCTGTGCTCAGATTATGAAAAAAATAATTAAAAATATTTTGAGATCCTCATTTAAAGACAGTTTTACCTCACAAACAAAAAAAAATGTAACGACACAAACAGCAATTTATATTATTTTTCAAAACGGACGTTGAATCTCAGTCTGTGGGAGTCAAATGTGGCCGACGGGGCGCAACTTTGTGCGTCGCTACTTTATTATTCTAAATGGCACCGTGAGTATTAATAAACTCTAAATTCTGTAATAAAAACTGTGTAATCCTACTAATAAACTAATATTTTTTTTCAGGAGTTAACCCATTTACAAGACACAACGCGCTCAGCTCACATCGGGGGTTAAATGTTGGGCGTTGAGAGTTTAACGTGGAGAATAATTTGATTTTTTAAGTATATATATGTTCACATATATACTCTGAATGTCTGAGTGTCAAAGCCAGTCAAGAGCAGTCGGTGTAATTAAAAGTAATGAAGCCTTTGTGTTGTGGCTGTATGAAAAGAGATATTCTTATCTGCAGAGTTATTAAAGGGTTCCACTGTGATCACAATCCAAACAGCAAGAAGACGACCTGCCCTCGTAATATAAACACGCCCGCAGACAGATGACTCCAATTGTCTCTGGCAGTCCCAGTTTATGATATGGAAATAATTTAGTTTTGATTAGGCCACCAAGTTATTCAATATAGCATAATGTGCTCCAGTGGCTAAACTCAATACAGCTCAATCAAGAGGGCTGTGTGATATTCCAGTAATGATCTGGGCCAACAGGACTGATTGAACTCCCATTGTCTTCGTCTTCCGAGCGCCCTCATCATATCTGTATCAAGGAGCCTGGTCGTCGAGCTCGCCGCAGCACCAAGCTGTTATTTAGGTTAGCTCGACAAAGGCGCTTTAATCCAAGAGCGGAAATAAATAAATAAAGTGTTTGCGGGGAGGTGAGTGCTCGGTCAGCTCGTCTGCACAGCCCACACACTGCCACAGTTGTGTCACATCCGAGAGCAGCCATTAGGCCTCCGCTGATCTAATGTGGAGCGAGTGTGCCGTCTACCGTACAAACCGGGCGCCGATGGAAAACGCTAGCTGAGCCCGGCGTGCTTCAGCGTTTACCTCCAGCGAGGCTACACATCCAATCATGCCACCAGTCTGACTAATTGACCCTGACATCATTAATCCATACATGGGGTGTGTGCACCGCAGGGGATACGTGAAATGTTTGACGTGTTGACATATTCTCTTTGATAAAAGTGACATTTCAGGCTGAAGGATGCACAGGTGGAATCTGGGCCGTTTGTTTATGTACAGTAACAGTTTATTAACAGTCAGAACAGCTGATTTTCTCTTTGAAAACATTCATTCATTTAATTTTATATTTAATATTCAAACTAAAATACACCTCTGGTTGAATTACATTAGATTTGAAATTTAAAAATATATTTTTTTTCTATATTATCAGTTGAAAAAGTATTTAAAAAAAATCTAATTTTGAATTAGAAAGACAAAAATACCTGAAGTTTCTTTCAAAATAAAATTCAATCATCATTAAAATGTACGCAGTTCTTCATTATAAGGAGAATATATTTTGTTTGATACTTTGAATTTTGAATTTTAAGGTGCTAAATTAAATGGATTCATGTTTGGTAAAGTTTTCAGAATAAAACATAATTTAGAGTTTCACAATAAAATTTGAATTCCAAGTTTGAGTTTCTCCCCATAAAAATAAATAAATAAATAATAAAAAATCTGTTGTATTTATACATTTAACTGTATGTGGGTGCTTATTTTAATCATTTTTAATTGGGTATTCTAATTTTGAATTTAATGTAGGTACTGTTGAATTACAGAGGAAAAAGTTTTTTTTTTTTTTCCACAATAAAATATCATTTAGATTTTCACAATAAAGCTTGAGATTTGACGACAGTTTTTGTCAAAACAAAACATAACTTTAAAAAATATTTATTCTCTTCGAATTACAAATACTGCTGAGTTTAGTAAAATTCTAGGTGAATACAGTTGTATAAAAGCATATTTTTGACACTTTTTTAAATATAATTAGACTTTTGAGAGTTCATATACATTATGATTTTCATAAAGTTATTATTGTTATTATTATTATTATTTCTTTTATTTGAACAGGGACAGTGCACAATAAAACATTAACCCTGTATATAACAAGGAGAGATGCATTGCACCAGGTTTTAGCAAGTTGCTAGTTCAACTATTTCTATGAACTAACCATTTATAACAGAAAACCAATGACACGTGAACACAGCGGTGCTGCACGGTACGTTGACTTGAGTTATTATGATGCGATTTGATTCATGATTAATGGTATTGATCATTTTTGCATTACATTTTGTATTTTCACGGAAACAAAAACCTACTAAAATCATAACGATGACGACGTGACATTTGTTGGTCTGTACAAACAAACATGCTTTTGTTCGTCTTGTAGTACTCAGCACTACTGTACTTCATTATAAGGATGTTTGCCACTTTATCTTATAAAAAATGCAGCTTTTTGATATTTGGATATTTTATTTCACCATATTGCAATTTCTACAATATTCCGTTAAAGGTGCGGCCCTACAGGTACGTTTCTTGCATCACATTATTTTATTTTGCTAAGTTTTGTATGACCTACTTCAAAAGTACAATCATACTAAACCAGATTGCATTGAATTTAAATCACGGCATGCATGAGGACTTTACTGAACCTCTACAAGGAATGTAAGTTTGAAAGTTGACTTTGTGAAGGCATGAGGACGTATAACAAAACCAGCGCATAGTTGAGGATTTATGGGATGAAAAGCTGCTCGGTTTCCTTCCACACCACATTCCACACAATTTAAGATCAGTCCTGCTGCAACACTGTGCTCCCTCACAACCGGCTCACTGGGGGGAAGAAGGAGTACCGAAAGCAAATTAAAGGAGTCCAAGGTGTTCACCTGTTGAATCCTCCTTCTCCCCTGAACAAGGTTAAGAGCCCGAGGCTGTCATTGGTATAAAGTGTGAGCTTTCCTTCATAAGAGGCCAAGACATGGAAAAGCACCGGGGGGCACCGTGTCAGAGAAAATACTACTCCAGCCCTGCGATTGAAGTGTGGACTTAAAGCTGCGATGGTAAAGGGCAGAGCGGCTCTCTCTGCCAATTGCCGGCTGCAATGCTACATCGTATGACACTGTGAAAGTGCATTACCTTTTTCTCCACACAACCCTTTCAACCCTCTTCCAAAGCCCCACTGCTGCACTGTTACAGAAATACATCAAGAGGTGAGTTTGATTTGTGTGCATTCCCAATGTCCCCTCCATCTCTCAGTAGTTCTGTTGAACACAACTTCTCTCTTTCTCACCGTCTCCCCGCCACTGTATCTCTGCGGTGACCTCCCGACGACCCGCCACTCGTTGCCCACTCAAACACCCGAGGACGTGACGCGCCTGCCGAGAACATCTCCACTCAGGAGGGGGAAAAGCAGAAATATGTAGCCTTGTTTTTTTTTTTTTCACTTGAAAATATTTTACTTGAGGATAAATGTTTTATACAAGGTGACATTCAGGTGCACAGCAAGTGCAGAGATTACACACACACAGAGTGGAAAACATCCAGTGTCGGTTCAATGTTATATTCCTATATTTCATGTCAAACCAACAAAAGGTCAGAAAATCATAAATAAATGTACGTATGTTGAAGCGTTTCTTACTATTGACGAGGTTTTGCTACAAAATGCATTTAAACTGCACGTTGCCTCACAAACAAGAGGACGCATACACGACCAAGATTAAAACCATAATACTATTACTCATTATGAGAATAATAATTGTTAACAATACTTATAAATCTACGCAGTAATATGGCAGACATTTGTACATTTCTTTTAGGTTTACCGTCTTATTAGACTAAGATTTGTCAAAAAATCAAAAATGAAAAAATACTAAATGTTGTTAAATTGAATGTAATGTTAAAAAAAATAAGTATTACAAAGATAACAGAGGGGTTCTATTGTGTATACTGCTTTTAGTTAGTTATAATGGGCCGTACTTAAAATATGAGGCAGCTGGAAAAAATAGATTTCCCACAGTGAGTCTGTTTATGTCGCTTTACACCAAAGTCTCATAGAATGTGTGGGCCTGAAAGTCATAGTTAAGTAAAAGTAAAGATATTTATGTTACAATATTACTTTGGTAGAAGTGAAAGTACAAATAAGTACTTGAGTAAAAATGTTAAAGTATCTGATAGTATTAAAAGTTACTCTGTGACCATAAATGTACTAAAGTATCAAGAAGTATTTAAATTATACATTTATCTATAGGTATAAATACGTTTTACTGTAGATCAACTCCTCATCGGCCGGGCTGATTATTTTGGATCTGATGTTTGGAATTGTTTTGATTATGGGAATTAATATTCTTTAGAAGCCAATTGCTGATAAAATAAATGTATTAAAAAAGTATGTAACTAAATATAAAAAAATTATCAAATAAATGCATAAATGGAGCAAAAGTACAGCATATGGCAACAAAATGAAGTGGAGTGGAAGTTTAAAGCAGCAGAACATGAAAACAGTCAAATCCAAATATCTCAAATTCTACATTTACTCAAGTACATTATTTGAGTAAATGTACTGAGTTACAATCCATCCCTGGTTTACTAGATGTTGAATTTTTGAAGATGGCGTCACCATGTTGATGTGTTCATGTATATTAATGCATATAAATAACCGTATATATGTTCTGTGATTGTGCAGCACTGTGTTGTATGATGACGGATAAATTAACTTGTTACCTCGTTATTCAGCAGCAACTGTTTATATTCTTGTTAAAAATGTATCACGTTGTTGGTTTTGCTGCGTTTGAGTTAAGAGTTCTTCAGAAAAATATGAAACACTTTTAAAACATTTAAAATAGAAATAATGTGTACAATAAGAGAAGGACAGTCGTATGGTGACTCGGTACATTGTTTGATTTAGATGCAGGACTGGTTCTGATGGATTCTACTGACTTGTACGTGTAACAGAGGTTACAGGCCACAATAACAATCAATAAAAATCAATAAAAATCTGAAACAGCTGCGAGGAAACCCTCTTCACTGAAAAGTCTGAGTGATACGAGGCTTTAACTTCTGACATCGAACTGAAAAATGGTGAAAAAACAAATATATATATATATTAAAATAAAACAGACGCTCGTTACGTTTTGATCAATTTGGTTTTATTTGCACAAAAATAGTTTCTACTTTCTACAGTCTTTTTGCAGTGTGCTCTAAACAGAATATCATCCATGTATAGTTAATGCAACATTTAAAAATCACATACGATAAATTTGCAGTTGCGTTCCTGATTACATACACAGGAAAACAAACATTTAAACCGATGCGATGTGAGTTTATACAAGAACTTGTTTTATTTTTGGCTTTCGTCTTAATAATGATATTTAATTCATCAGATAATTTGTAAAGCTTAAAGAAATCTGAATATAAAAAAGAAAGCCGATATTATGCATGTAGATTCATTTAACCAGGTAAAATGCAGAATATTAATATCTAAGATAATTTACAAATGTACAATCCTTCCTCTGACACACCTGCACTGCAGCTGTGTCAGGTATTTTAAACACTGTTCGATCAGCCCGGTTTCTCACAGATCAGCAGTGCATTCTGTCTTTCATCCTGCTGCTGCCCTTTAAAGCACCGCTTCTTATTTCACTACGAGAGTGAGTGAACGAGGCTGAACGCCCGGAACGAGCCTCCACCTGAGACCTGAAGAGCACACACACACACACACACACACACACACACACACACACACACACACACACACAGCCTCACCTGCTTATATAAAAGTAGGAGAGACTGCAGAGAGAGGGAGAGAGAGAGGCATCCCTATAATAATAATGGCCTATAGCTGAGGGCCACTGCACTCTCTGGCACATGCTGTCCTACATACACCCTGAGTGAACTTGATAAAAAAGAAAAAAGTGCAGTCTTTCAGATCATATGTACAGCTGAGTGTGTGTACGTCGTGTTTTAAAGCAGGCTGCTGCAGACGGAGGGGCCGGCACAGTTTGTATTTTCCAGGCCGTGTGAACCTCGGCCCTGCTGAAACGCGATAGTGTGCAATCACAAAGGTATGGCTGTAATTCCTGCTCCTGCCTGATTGTAATTGCCAGCTTGGCTCTTCTTCAGGATGCTCCGGCGGCTCGCCCTGCACGCGGATCCCGCTCCGCAGCAGAAAAACAACCGCCGTGCCCACCAGACTTCTGACCTTAACTTGTATTAACCTCTCATCGTCTGAGGGAACGATTGAAACGCAGACTGTGACTGATGACGGTGACTGATGATGACTCATGATGGCCTGAGAAATAAACGATGAAGTTCAGAGTGCATGTGTGCCCTCCCACGATCAGTCTGATGTCACAGAGTCACGCTCTGTGCTGTGGGTGAAGATTTAAGTCTGTCATCTAATAGAAACCAAAAGATTTGAGTAACTAATAATAGTAATAAATTCAGGCTGAACAATTCACTGAAATATTGTGGACATCACAGTATCCAGTATCCACATTGGAGGGCTGCAATTGTTTTTGATAAAGGTCAAATGTGTCACAACATGCCATTAGAACTGAAGCCCTGTGGTGCTACAGAGACTAAACCAGTTCACTAATAATGTTTTACAGTCATAAGAAGTCGTACACACTCCAGCAAAACTCTCATCATTATTTTTTTTTAAATATTTTCAGTGAAAATCAAATGCAGCAATTACCATTCCGCTAAAATATCAAGTCTACTCTGTCAAAATATAATTTTTTTGTAGATTTTTCAGTCCTGAAATAAAGATAATAGACAAATATTTTAAGCAAATAATCTGGTTGGTGCAAAAGAACCAACGGAGTGTTTGTTGAGGTACCAGCGACGCCAGCCGCCACGAAAATAAAAATCCACATCCTTTACGCAAGAGCACGAGCAACATTTCAAGATACTCTGTTGCAAGAAAAACAAACGACATTTCAGATCTCGCAACTTAGAATAGCACAAGTAGAAATAGTTTAGATCGCAGCACTGCGGGCCTAAAATAAACATAAATATATGAAAGCACTCGTTATGTTGCAGTTGTATTTTTTAATCACAGATATCTTTATTTTTAAATATTATATACATCTACTTCACAGTGCACATTCCAGTCGTAAAGCTCACTGTAAAGGTTATGGAATTGACTAAAATCACCTTTTTTTTAAGCATGACTAAATAAAGTCTGTCGTGACGGAGAACACGACTGTTTCGCTCAGCCTGATGTGCATGTAATGATTGTGTTCTGGGACATATCTCTGTTTTTATTATTGATTTATGTTCTTTATCTATGTCATCATTGCTGTCTCTCTTCACGATGTATTGACTGTTTTATCTGTGTTTTTAACGTGTCCTACGGTGTAAGATTAAACGGATGTGATTAAGGAAGTTAATCGTCTAAAGCAGTTCAAATCAAACCATGCAACAAACAGCAGAGAGCACACAAAGCATTAACACTGGACGGATTAGTCATAGGCATTAAGTAAATTATTGTTCTATCAACTCATACAGCAAGTATCAGAATTAGGAATAATCATGAAGGTGTAATTATATCACGTTACAGTTGTTTATTGTCGGTGGTGTAACGTTCGTTAACAAGTCATAATCCTGCGATAATGAGCGTTTAATGACTCATCAGCTCCTTCACGTGAATGAAAGGCTGCAGTATTTCTCTGCTGAAAAGAAAACGGCGGTGATTAATTGGAGTGGACAGAGGCTAGAGGACAAACTGAACAAAGATGGATTCCCAAGTTTCAGCGGAGAAAATAGGTCAACCGCTCGTAATGTGCGTGAACTTCTGACCTGGCTGAAGTGGAAGCTACTGTTTCAACAAAAGACCTGCACGCTCTGCCAAAACTCGCCCTGCCGTTGTTTAATTTGAGCTTCGCCTGGCGGAGGATTCCTACGCTGCTTTTACTTCGCTTTCATGACTTTTGAATAACGTCTTCACACAAAAAAAAGAAAAAAAACAATGTGGCAGATTGCTGAGTGAGGCGATGATAAAAGATGAACGAGGGAGCGCGCGAGATGATAAAGTTTTTACTGCAGGAGGAGCGGTGAGCGGTACAACAAAGATCTAATTAGATTTCTTTTATTGCTTTAATTGTACAGAAATCTCTCCATCTGCAGCGCTGCCAGCTTTGTCACAACACAGAGGCTTATATATATTTCCCCCACGTTCTTCCAGGGACGGTTGCGTCACGTCGTTACGCCGCCTCTGACCTCATTTCTATCCGCAGCGAACCTCCATTTAATAAGCGGCTGCTTCATGTACACAAAAAAAAAAAACAAGATGGCGGCGTACAGTACCTTGCATCTTGCTCATGTCCTGCATCTCTTCTGTCTTTGAGACACGCACTGAGCCACCTCTGTCACAGCCGTGCTCCCTCCACTTTACATTTTTTTACTCCAGGAGGTCGGACATTTCTCCGTTTAACTATTCCGCCACAAGTGAGTGAACGAGAACAAACACAAAGCTCGTCCCTCTGTCGATAATATGAAATCATTTCACGAAAAAAAAAAAAAAACTCACTTCAACTGTGTCCCTTCTCCCGTGTTTGCCTCGCTGTGTCTTTTTTGAGTGCTATTTCAAGCCCTCGCTCTCTCTGTGCGGCGGGGCTCATAATATCAGATTGCACAGCCGGTCTTGGCCAAATGTGAATTTTATACTCTAGTGACCACAGGCTTTACACTTTCATTAGCTCACATTCTCCTCAGCAGTGCAAATGCCATGTCGATGGCTGAGGAAGGAGGGGTAGGCGGAGGGGGGCCCTCGCTGACAGAGCCTGATGGGGCGAGGGGGGGAGCCGGTGGGCGGGCTGAGGTAGAAGAGCTTCCGGAAAGCAAAGTTCACCGCGAGGCGTGGGCCGCATCCCGGCCGCTCCGGAGGAAAAATGTAAAATAAGATTTGCGCTTCGACGGGCACGGACTGCTGACGTCCAAACTGAGGAGGACTAGAGGAGCAGAATCTTTACATAACACGGTGATAATTATCTCTAATTCCACTGGAAAACAGTTTCACCCACAGCTCTCCTCACTTAATCTGCCTCTTGATAAATATTATGTTTCCAGCTGTATGTTCAAACTAAACAATGTAGTTTCTGCACTAATGAGCGGCCTCGTTAACAGTCACCTCCTCAACACCGTTCTTCATTAAGTCTGGGGACGAGATGAGATATTAAATCTCCTCTTAACAGTGTCGCCTTTAAAGGCTTCTTCTTCTTTTTTCTCTCTCTCGTTCTCACTTGTTTCTTGACTGGAAGGGGGAAATCAACAAGAGAAGCGCACATGTGTGGATCGGCGAATGGAGGGGGGGGGCCAGAGAGGAACGAAAATCGTTTGTGTCAGTGCTCCCCCTGAGAGATGAAAGCAAATGCTGGCTGTGTCTTAAGCTATTAGAGTAAGAAGTGGTGTTTGGCCTGCCCCCCCCCCCCTCACCTCCTCCTCTCTGCCAGACATGGACGGCACAGAAAATAGTGCCTCTCAGAGCTGCCCCTTCTCACTTGAGAGAATTAACTTACACTCGGGCTCTGTGAAAGTGCAATGGTAGGTATTTGCATGACTTCTGCCCCTCCGTGTTTCCAATTATCTGCGCGTTGGACCGCGACGAGGAGGGGGGATGAATCTGACGAGACTGTGACATCTCCGAGGGCTTCGCCGGGCAGGTGGCTGTCAGCGCAGAGTTGTCATCCACTTGTCAGTACTCGCCTCCCGTGCGCTCTTATTTTGAAACAAATAGTTGAGTTTGGCGGAGCAGATCTGCGGAGGAGGGAGATCCTGACGCGCAGGAGGCGGTTTGAAGCCCACCGGGGGGGGGGGGGGGGGTGAGGTAGATACAAGCCACTTCCTTTTTTAAGGTTTGTATCTTTTAGTTTTTTCCTCTCTCTCTCTCTGTGTGGCAAAGAGGAGCGGGTTCATGCGGAGGGCAGTGATTACAGATTTGAATGGAGTTAAAATGGAAACATCTTCAGGGCACACTCTGACCTGTCAGCCTCATTTTCCTCGAGTGGATCCGATGAGTGCGGCTGTGCCATCCCTCACAACCGCCCATCCCTCTTTCTTTTTTTCCCTCCTACTCCTTCTCTATTTCCACGTCTCCATCCCATTACTCTGCTCCCTCTCCTCTATCCGAGCTCTGCCAGGTCAGGTTTGGCATACAGAGACACCCCCCACTCTCCTGCTGCAACACACACACACACACACACACACACACACACACTGTCCATTGTCAGCAGTGCCGAAAGCAGATTTGCTCTTTAAACTAATGGTCCGTTATGTGAAACAGACCTGATTACTGCCTGACAGAAAGAATTAAGGCCGCTGGGGCCAAACGAGTGTGCCAGCATCCATGACCTGGCACAACCACTTAGGCTGAATTTTATTTATATTGCATGCAGTAAACATGCATTTGATATAATCACAGGCAGGGACAAAAAAAAAAAAAAGGGGGGAAGAGGAAGATGTACTGCTCACAGTGTGCTTGACTTTGGTGGTGTGTCATATCGATTTGACTTTTTTTTTCTAAAGGATTGCTCGTAATTTATCGAATTAGGTCACGTGAAAGACAGGAATGGATTTTATTATAAAATTGAGGCCGTGAAATGATGAATCCTGTATTTATAGTTCTATAACGGCGGAGGAGAGTGTATTTGCTCATTCCAAAGCCGATCCTGTTTACCTATAAATACGGGCAAAAAGGACGTTTTAGCTTTTACTTAAAGAATAAATCAGGGAATGGATTTCCTGGTCGCCGTTTTCAGACTCTTCAAAGTCAACTTTTCGAGTTCGTGCGACTCACAGAGCAGCAAAGACTTTTGAATGAGAGGTTTGAGTAGTAAAGTAATCAGAATGTAATGCTCAGAAACACCTTCATGTGTCGGTTTCCATGTGTTAAAGGGGCAGTCTGTAGTTTTAGAGAGCAATTTAAACTCAAGATTTGCAATATTAATCAGGGAATAACACAAAGTGAGGACTGTGTTTGTCATAAGTGAATAAACAAGCTGTTTTCAGAGGAAAATAAGGTCCTGGCGGGGTCCGCCACATATAAACACAACAGAACAGTGTGAACTTGTGTTGTCCTTTAAGGTCAGTTTGTTCATTCGGACATGAAAACAAAGACAGTTTGTCAGTGAAGATCTTTCTCCTCTGATTAAAAATGTCTTCCCAAAAATCTACTGACTACTCCTTTAAAGTCAGAATAATGAGAACAACCATCAGACTGTGTGACACTGTGGTCAGCTCAAGTAAGAAACCAAATAATTGAAACAAAAATGCTTCATCGTCTCCAAATCACCCGATAACTCATTTTGCAGCGTCACATATTGATTATAATATTTGTCTCACGTGAAAACTGTCATTTTTACAAAGAAAACACTGAATTTTATGAATTTATCGGCCTAAAGACGTCTAGACCTGCTCCAGCTGGAAAACGTCTCGAGATGACTTTGTGAATTGGTGCTGTACAAATCAAACTGATTGATTTTGTCTCTGGATTGACTCTAAAACTTTCTTTTAAGACCGTATTGACTTTGAGATGAAGAAAATAAAATGCAGACTGAGAACACTACACCTATAAACTGTACCACTGTTTCACCCTACAGACCAGGGAAATCATTATTTCACAGCTGATCGTTCCAATATTGGATTATGCAGATATCGTCAATATAGATTACTTCACTTTCTTTAACTATCCAATAGGACTTTTAATTAATATCTGAAGGTCTTCATACAGTCGAACAAACCTGCTGAGCTCCTTTAATTCTTCTTAAAGCATTTCTTTTCCATTCTCTTCAATAAACCTGCTCGTGTTACTGTTTATTATTATGCTTCAGATGTGGTAATATTCAATTCTATATTCTATTCTAAACATTTCCTGTATGTATAATTGCATTTTTCAGGGGAGGAATCAGTGGGAGTGACTCAGTCCGTGTATGTGTGAATGTATTTGTGTTATTTTATTTAATTTACTGTATTTTATTTATATTGATATTCAGCACACCCGTGAAATCGAGATTGGCCACCTCGAGCGGTTTATCGCCCACATAAATATTCTAAAACACTGACAGCTGTACATTATTTAACGCATCACAAGCAGCACATTCAAACATAAATGTTAAATAATTATTTGTTGACATTTTGTCCATTATCTTTTTACCAAGGGGAACTTTAAATGTGTGATTAACAAATAAAAAAAAAGCAATGAAATCCATTGAAAAATCAATGAAAATTCATCCTTTTTTTGCACAATTTGAAAACTCGGGTGAATTTTTTTGTTCTGTATTATTTTTCTTTAATCTAATGTGACTTGTTGAATGGTCTGGATGTAAAGAGTGAATGTCAGCAATGATTATAAATGATTGTTAATGGAAGTATTAATGTCCTCCATGTGATGTGGTGGAGAACAGATGACTGTAGAATCATCGGTCGTTGGACCACAGGTTGATATTATATTAAACATTATCTGATGAAACAAACTTTGTGGTTTTGCGGTAATTATAAAAAGACCGAGTAAAGTAAAGCAGACGCCCACTAACGGTCGTTTTGTTGACGATCTGTCTTCATGAGAAGAACATTGTTCGGGTGTTTAACCCTCGCAGATGTTACTGAGCTCGACCTCCCGCTGACACGTCGCTGATAAAACATGTGAACAAGTGAAACTGGAAAAGTTCTGATTCACTTTATAAAGTCCCTCAGACCTGGCAACCCTGTATGGATCATATCGAGGTCCGGTAATAAATATCCTCTGAGAACTTCAGTGATATGTCAGTTTATTAGCATGTAAAGCAGCTAAAAGTTTATATTCATAGATTGTTGTTTTTATGTGTGTTACGTGTTAAGATTATTTTTGTAATATTTTGCATTCGGTGCATTTACTTTTTGAATTAATGGAGGGATTTTATTTAAATACGAGCCTTGTAATTAGCATTAGCAGCTAATAAGTCCCTTATATAAATAAATATATTGGTAATAATCATAGCATGATAAACAATAATATAAATAATAAAATGAAATTCAAAAGGACTTAAAATAAACGTGATGTTTTTAATTTAAAGGCGTTACTATAAACCTTGTGAATTATTTTCGATAATAGTTTACCATAGCATCACAAACACATTTCATATGTTTAACTAACTTACCACCAAATTGTTTTTATATTAATAAATTCTTTGTATTCATTACCAGTCAAATATTCACTCATTAACAGTATTTCAATAAAATGTGAGCGCGTTAGAGTAAATAGTTCCTTTATTATCAGGTTACTATAGTTACCGTTCATACAGAAACCGGATCTTTAGCGAGAATAATGCTGTTTACTTGTGTGTTTGGTGTTATATGAAACTAATAAGGCTTTTATTAATGTTCTTGACTATAAACTGTAAACAAGTTTATTATAAATTCTTACAATGAATGTGTTTATTACGTGATAGCATGAGATTTTACTAATTTCATTTTATTTAATTATAGGGAATATTTTTTAACATATTTTTTCTTCAAAAAAACTATTTGTTTTTGTCTCCATTTCATAAATCAGACTTAAATAACTGCCTGTGAAATTACTCAGTAACAATATGAACATAAAAATACCCCAGAACCATTTTTATGGCATTTCTTTTATTATTTTCATTTTTGTAAATTATTACTCATCAATAATAAAACTGTTCCACCGGCGAGGTCATGTTTCCACCGGTGTCTGTCTGTCTGTTTGTTGGCAGGATTACACAAAAACTACTCGATGGATTTCCATGAAACCTGGATGGAGGACCAGTTTCGGTCCAGATTAGACCACATTGACTTTTGCTGCAGATCTGAATAAGCGATGGATCAGGGGAGTATTGGTGAAAAAAGACTCTGCTAGGGTCTGCATGGATCTGGATACAGAATTAATATTGGATGAGGCTTGTTTGACTTTAAGGGGACTGTTGGCAGAGGTATACGCTCTACTGATATCTAAAAATGGGTTTGTTGACACAGTGATCATTTCAGAGCTGGATTAACAATATATTTGTGTGTACAGCAAAAAAAAAAACAGCGTTCCAAAAAGGAAGTAGAAATAGTCGACGTCTCCGGAATTTTTCCTTTCTCAAATGTTCCCCTCATCCACCAACATGTCGAGGCTCCATATTCAGATCGACAGCGTTCACAGAGCAGCAGAATAAAGTTGCCATGTCACATGAGCAGGCCGGTGTGATTCGGCTGGAACAGCTCCACAGCTGAGAGTTGAGCTGAGGGTCACATGCTGTCACTCCCCATCCATCAGTTCACTTCCACCCCGATAACGGTAGAAGGAGGGGAGCTTTACAAAAAAGGCCAAGGGGGGAGAAAGGTGGATCCAGGTTGGCAGGAGGGCGGTCATGTGACCCGGCGCGTCCAACCGCTGCACGCCGACCTCACAGATCTGCAGGTGTTGAAGTGGAAGTGATGTGACTGCGTGGCAACCTGCAGGCACAAACACAATATGCAAGACTGGCTCGTACACACACATGAGAGCACAGGAACTTACAGAACGTACCGTTTAGGCGTTTATAGAACATACAGTACATGCATGTGCACTCACAAAATGGGTCAGTACGTACAGAACTTCCCAAAACGATGCGTCGTATGAAATGAGTTTGGATGTTGAGCCAAAGGCAGCAGGGGGTAATAAGTGAACGGTGCTGTGTGTGTGTGTGTGTGTGTGTGTGTGTGTGCGTTTCATATACCACATCAAACAACACAACACAGAGTTGAGATGCGTTTGACCTCCCTCCCTCGGCGACGACACGGCCGACAGTATCTCCGACGTCTAGATTTATGGAGATTTATCGTCGGCAGCTGCTCACTTTACAGACCAAAAATAAATAAAAGCAGAAGGTCACGCTGAGCGGGACTTTTGATATCTGGGACGAAACATCAAATGAATCATGAATGAACCTTGATGGGCATATTCTCCGGTGCGGTGAGCCCGGTGCAGCAACCCCGCTTAAAAACAATAAAGCATGAATGAAACTTTAAATGTGAGAAGAATCCAAATGATAATTTATCACTCGCAGCGCGTTAAATCATGGAGCAATATATACTTCAGGATAATATAATGAAATTTGCCTCTTCTTTTTTTGCAACTTTTCATTTAAAAGTGCCGGTGTCTTTTACGGCTCCTGTATCTTCTGGCTGGCTGCTTTTAAAGCCCGAGGCGGCGAGCTACAGTCTGCCTCGCTGAAATGGCTCCATTATAAAAATATTCCAGCCGCGCTCTCACATTTCATTTGCTTACATAACACGTTTTTGCATACGTGATCATTCTGGTTTCGCAGCGAGATTTTGTTATGTCTATTTGCAGCCGGCACTACTACTTTTACTGCCGGCTTCTTTTTTTTTGGTATTAATGGAGGAACTCAAACTTGTTCTTCCTGACGTGCGCGCTGTAACAGTAAGTCAAGTCACACAGATTAAAGCAAACACGCCTAAAATAAAGTAAGTACAAGGTCGAGCGTGGGAAGGTTTGCTGAGACTTAGTTCTTAGTGAAACATATAGATTCTCAAATTTACAAGGAAATAAAAAACTACCAAAGAGATTTAGCAAAAAGGAAATACTTGTGATTTTAGCCCAGATTCAAAATATATCCAGGCTTTGAAGAATTCACCTCCAACCAGCGACAGGGTTCGTACACATTTTTCAAGGTCAAATTCAAGCACTTTTCAAGCACTTTTAAGGGTCATTTTTAAGATTTTCCAGCACCTTATTGCTAGGGTAAAATACGTATCTAAAGGAATATACATACTTGTGATTTTTTTCTTCACTTTTATCACAATTATGTACATTGTATTATGCTGTAAACATCTAAATTTATATTTCATAATAGCAAAAACTTCAGAAATTAATTATCCAGTCTGATCCCAATTTTGTGAAAGACAGAGTTATAATGTCAAGCACTTTCAAGCACTTAAACTAAAATCCAAGCACTTTTCAGACCTTGAAAACACAACATTGAAATTCAAGCACTTTCAATGATTTCAAGCACCCGTACGAACCCTGCAGCGATATTCCTGCATCATTCCTGCACAACAGCTATCACCTCTTCTGCATCAGTACGTTGTTTTCTTCAGATTACTGTCACAGCAACGTCTCTTCAAACTCTGGATGGATCTGGAAGAGTTTTTCTGTGTTAATGTGGTTATGGCAAGATAATCTCAGAATATGTGAGTTCTGTCTTGTAATGTGTAACATTTATTTGGAAAATGCATCACTGTAATCTCTCGGAAATGTTCTTTCTTCTACTCTTTTTCTCTCATACATATTCCAAGATGGAGAGTTTAATGAAAATAGGAAAGAACAACTGGTAATGTTGAGTCAAATCCATGTACAAGTCTTTGAGTCTTTGAGGGTCTTTTGTGTAAAAAAAAACAACTTGAATTTTCAGGTAACATCCATCGTCACACAGCGGCAGCTGCAAAACAACAACGGCAGAAATCATTTAAAGTAAATGAAACACAACCTTAAACCTTTTTTATTGCAATTGCAGTGGAATTTTACGGTCGTGTCACGTCTGCCGTTTTCTGCTTACGGGCCCGCGATAATAAATGGAGCTCGTGAATCAATAAATTAAGTTTTCAGAGCCAAGACACATATTTTGCGGCGGGCTCGCAGTCATTTGATACGGTTTGGTGAACGTGGAAGAGGGTAAGAAGGACACACACACACACACACACGTAGGATGGCTTTTGAAATGTACCTGCATTCAGACATCAGTAACAGTCCGACTCGCTAATCGCTGTTGAAGCACACAAACATGTTCCCCACATTTACTTTATCGAGCATTACCTCACACACAAATCAGATTTTAATAATGACGCATCTGATTAACAAACACATGGGACAAACAGCCCGTACATGAGCCGCCTCATTAAGCAGCATATTGATTTTATCAGCAACAGTAATACAATTTGCGGAGCAATTGTGATTGTAATTGAATAAATTCCATTTGGACCTGCAAAAAACCTCTGTGATGCTTAATGCTCGAACAAATTCGATAGAACTGAGGCAACAATCTCACCCTGGGGTCCATTTAGTGGCTGTTTAGGATCTTTATGATCGTATCACATGATCTCCAGCAGAGGATGGAGCTCCCTCGGTTGCCATGTAGATGTTTAACATGTCATGTTTTTAAGACCTCTTGTCCATTTTGGCTTGGAGTTTGAGAAAAAATATAGTATAAAGCCAAAACAATCCGATGATACAATGAGATTATTATGAGTTAATTATGTTATAAGTGGATTTCCTTGTTAACGGCTGTTTCCAGGGTCAACGTGGACTTTTAAGATCAATTATAGTGATAAAAAAAATAATAATAAAATAGAAAAAATGTTAAATCAAAGGGCCAAATACAGCAGCACTCAGCCTTTGACAATGGCTCTGAGGAAGCTGATGTAACAGTGAGTCATCGGGTTTATCTCTGCTTGCACTTAAAGGGCAAATCCACCAATTTTCCACATTAGTGTGTTTACAGGTCTTGGGGAGAACTACTGCATAATTAAAAGAACAAAGGTAGTATAAAGCCTTAAGTGGCCCCAGCTGCATTTAACTAATTGGATAAATTGCCTCCAGTGATGTCACTCAGTGGCTGTTGCTGTTGCATTGTGGGAAATGCAGACGCAATGTTTCTAAAGCGTTGATCTAGCATTGTGCTCTTATAACAATGTTGGATTCATCATGGGCAGCTTAAATCCAACAGAACCCAGAGGTATCACCTTTTTTAATTTGACACATTCTTCTTTCTGTTCAAAACCTGGTGACTGCATTACCCACAATGCAACATCACTGGAGGGAATTTGGCTGATCATAAACAGCTTCCTCTGGAGCAACAAAAGGCTTCACACATATTTTTTTCCATCTGTATCAGAACTCCCAAAGACCTGTCAACACACTTTAATATGTTACGATGTTACCCTTTAAAACCTGAAATTTAAGTTAGCCTGAATCATAACCACGTGTCACAATAACAAACATTGAAAACATTTTATTTGAAAATTATGAATACCCTGCTGGTCGCCACAAACACAGCTGGAAATGTGGAGGTCTTCTAAAGAATATCCAGAAGTTTAACGCTTACAGATGTTGAAACGCTGTCCTGAACTGTGGTCACTGGCTTGGCAGCGTTCCCGTCTGTATCGCCCAACATGAAAGTCAAGTGATAAACATGTAATGTGAATGTGATGTGACACGTTGTGGCTGGACATCCCTGGTCTAATGAAAGACACTTGCATTATGGGAATTGTAGGAGAAAGTGTTTTTGGGGGGTAGCGATACTAGGAACAAGAAAAAAAAAAAGATCAATATCTCCGTCTCTGTCAGTTTGATTTGGTTTCTTAATCTGACTACTGTGGGTCCCCAACATTAAGGAAGTGACACCGTGAAGTGCTGGTATACGGCTTTTAAATTGGATCCAGTCAGAAGACAAGGTGATATAGCGCGTGGCCTCGGATGTTGGAGCGGTTTCAGCCAGCGGTTGCCAGTTTGGATTGAAGGGGTATCAGAGTCAAGGATTGGGGTCGCCCAGAAGTCCCAATCACACACTAATCACGCCTCTAGTCCGGCTGTTGGAAGTGATACACCGCAGCCTCTGACTTTCCAGCCACAAACATCACAGTTTCCAGGCTCGGTTGGCAAACGCGGTCCAGGAAAATGCCCCGTGTTTATAGTAGCACTCTGTTTATGGTTTATGGACAGTTTAACAGTTCAGCCTGAAATTCCCCACCGCTCTGAAACAGTGATACTCGAGGCGCCTCGGTGACGCACGGTGTCATTACTCCAAACTTTTCATTATTTTTAATGTGTTTCATTTACTGGTGTTTTTCATTCACATCATACACCGAGCTATCCAAGCTACACTTAGATATATAATGAGATTAAGTGGGCAGCGCTGAACAAACACAAGTGGCTTATTAGACCTGACCTGCCACCTTTTCTCCCCCCAAACCTTCCTGCGGCTCCCTCTTTTTTATTAATTCCGGTATATTACGATGATTTGGTCAGAAATGAAAAATCAGTTTCAGTTCTTTAAACTGCTGAATAACTTTAAATTAGGCTAACACAGTTCTCTCTTTGTCAGTTTGGAGTCTGGAGCGCTCGTTCTGCAGTTTGAAGCCTGTGTGAATTGTGTTTGACAAGCTGGCCTGACGGAGTGACTCTGAGTGGGGAGGGTGACACTTACAGAACACAGATTTTTTTGGGAAAATGCTTCACAGTTAAAGGAAAATGTCACCCCGAAAACAACAACATCAGCTTCCTCCCAAACAAAAATACAAAAGCAAGATCTTCCTCATGAAACCATCGACTCGCGCCGAGCTCTACCATGTCTCAAATAATCTCCTGAATCCTGAATCCCAGAGGTCATCTGTCACTTTGAAAAAAAAAAAACGAATGCATTCTCTTTGCATGGGACACCTCAGCCGGCATTTTATGAATGTTAACAACGTCTTGTGAGGACTGAAGCAAAGAGGCAGGGAGTCTAATCTGTCATGCCACAGTGCTGCTTCGGTGACAATGAGGAACAGATTGGCTGTCGAGTAGCGTTCTGTGCAATTTAAAGCATGCGACAAATACAAGTGGTCGAACTAATATCTCAAGGGCCTCCGAGCTTTATCTAAAGGCTGTCATATAAAAAGAAACATCTGCAAATGTGCTGCTTGGAGGCTTTAATAGAGGCAGATCGTAGTCAACTTCACTTCACTTGTGCTGCAGTGCAAAAGCTCCCAGGACAAAACGGCTGTTCAGATTCTTTTATCATGAGTTTATTACAGTAATGTAGATCAATACAGTTGAATCAGATGCACAAGTGAGCTAAAGTTTATAATGTTACGTCTGTGAGGAAGAGAGACATTACTGACTCTTATCTCCAGAGGGAGCCTTGAGCGATGAGCCCACAGAGAGTTATTACCCAACTTTATGTGTCTCGTTTGAAAGAGAAGCTGCTGTTATCAAACTTCATCTGCAGCAGCACATTACCTGCTCATCAGCAAACATCACACAAAAAACAAAAGAGCCCAGCAGGTGAACATCGTGGAGCATTTAGCAGCTAAACAGCCGGATGTTTTTGGAGATCGGACACGGAGCTAAGAGTGGAGTAAATGTTGAATTTATATTTTCAAATATCCAGAATCAGACTTGTTTTGTTGCTCTGTGTGTGCTGGATGTGTGAATGATCAACATATTAGGCATACAAGGCATTGATTGTTTCCCAGGTGATCTCCAGAAGAATCTCATTGATCAGGTGATAAAATGTCAATGTTGTGGCCAAAAAATCAGTAATTATAGCTGTGAGTGTTGGTTGATGATTTAAGAGCAAATTTATAGGAGTAGGACACCCGGAAAGTAAAGTTTGTAATTGTTTTATTTCACTTTTATGTAATCTAGAAGTCTCTTGAACTGCCTTCTACATCAGCGTAAGGAAGAACAATTATATAAGGGATAATGTATAGAACGGCGGACTTATTTTCCCGACAGTGACGGACGTTTATCCCGCTTATCACACGGTTACTTGCCAACACGAAAAACAGACTTGACACAGTGTGTCTTTTTACAATTTATTTATTATTGTTCATAGTGTTTTTCAGCAGAGAAATATAGTTCGCCAAACTGACACTGTTTTGCTTCTTCCTCTTCGCTTCTTTCCTCTCTTTTTCTTTTCTTGACTGGAGACGACAACTCAGCCTTTTGCCAAGAGTTGAAATCACCGTATTTTCCAAAAATATTAAAGTTAATGTGAAACTCATCCATACTAGTGGCCTAAGAGTATGTTTCTTCCGATATGAAGTAGACTACAGATCAGCTGACGTCGCTTAGCGAGTGAAGACGCTGGGGTGAAAAGTGACCGGACTACTTGCGGAGCAAAGATTTCAGAGTGCTACGAAATACGTGAATCAGAGGCAAAAGGGCCACTTTCCTTGACGACGGTCAAATACGCTTAGCAACGGTCGATTATAGGAAGATAATTGACAACCGAACGTTGGGAATGGAGATTTCTACAGCATTAAGAAGAGCCATGTAATAAAAAGTAACATTACGGCATTCACATATGCACATTATAAGACCTGACGTGCATACGATACTTTAAAGAGCAACTAAACCCCTCAGTTTTGGATGACGTGCTCTAAGCTGGAAATTCAAAAAATGCCTTGATGATGGGCGGGGCTCCAGGAGTACTCTCCGATTCCCCCCTCCCCCCTCCCCCCTAACCGTCACCACACTACACTACCTACTCAATAATCACTATGCCTCTCTATTCGCAATTCTCTCAATCCAACCTACTCGCCACAGATTCCAGATCAGCAGGTGCTAGTTTTTATAGGAGGGGGCGGAGCTAACCGTGGTGGACCGTGACGAAAGCTGCCTCCAAAACGTCATCTGCCTCCATCTCAGCCAATAGGAAAATTTGATTGTAATAACCGAGTTTCAACCCATAGAGGGCAGTCACACTTACATTTTTACTACAAAATACGCCAAATTGAAATACTTCGACTAAAATGTCAAGAGTTGGACCAGAATCACTCAGCAACACTACTTCATACCCAAATACATTGGTTTTCAGCAGAAAAAAGTGGTTTGGGGGTTTAGTTGCTCTTTAAGTAACTATATCTGCACTCCTACTACATTTGCACATAGGCACTTTTAAAATGCTTTTCTGGGCACAAAGTTCAGACGAGGGAGAGAACGTGTTTCATGATGTATGTTGACCAACACATGTGAATCATTTGTGTAGTCGCTGGTGGTCAGGACTGGAAACATACGTATATGTTTTGTGTTGCCTTATGAAAACATTTGACTTTGATGCGTCGGTTACTTTAACTTTCCATCATGCTATTACAAAGGAACAAGATTTCCTAATATGTTATTTAATATGTTTGTTATGATCAAGTGCTGATGAACCCACAAACCCACAAGGAAATTAACAAATCAATCGAACCGCACAGTGTTATTAATGGTTTTCATAACGAGCTGATGAAGAACATTCCCTTCTTTATTGTGAGGACGGGTGGAGTCAGGAATAACATCGCTACATCAAGTCAGCAGACAAAAGCAGCAACTTTATTGACTCTGGACTTGATACTTGGCATCATCCTCTGGAGCCATTGTTGTGGACAGGACGGCCGATGCATAATGATAGGTTGTTGTTCTCCTGCAATGTCAGAAATGCCCCGGCGCTCTCTGCGCCGCTGTGGTTTTCCCTTTTTTAAGAACAACTAGCTTGAGGAAAAATGGTTTAACTGTTCCAGACAGAAACGCTATGCAAGGAAATGAACTAACTTTCCACAGGGGCTTAATGTTTGATTGAACAGTCAATGCACTAAATATTCTTTGTCTGAGACTTACAGCTTGCTCAGCCGGTTCTCTCATTGATATTAAATTATTACTGAAGAGTAATTTAATATAAAACAGCCCGAACACACTGTCTACAAGTACATTATGGTTTTATTAGCAGAGAGTGCCAACAGACCGGTTTGGGTCTGGTAGTTTTGCTTATTCGGGGCCTCTGCCCGCTAATATCAGCCTGACCCTGCACGGCCACAACAGTTCTTTAAAGCATGACCACCAAAACAAGATCGTACTGACGGTCAAATTCTTCCTAGTAGTTTTTTTTAAATAACAACAAAGAGCTGCAGCATGTGGAGGGCAGCGATACCAAGATGCTAACACGTCCATAATAACAATGCTAACACGCTGATCCTTGTGTTCACCGCATTATTGTGTTAGCATGCTACATTATATTGCTATATTATAGGATGATGGGGGTGTCATGAGTTTTGCAGATATTCTGTCATTAACTAAAGTATTAGATGGATAAAAATTCAACCTCAGGGTCAGTGGCGTGCACTGATGTTTTGAAGGGCAGGGGCGAAAATACAGTGCGTTCTCACCACTGAAAAGGGCACTTTAGCGTGCGTTTTGGCTCCCAAGAGAGCACTTAAGCATGCATTTTGGCTCCCAAGAGAGCAGTTTATCATGTTTTAACTAGCCAAGGGGGCAGTTTAGTGTGTTTTGCCAACCAAGAGGGCACTTTAGCGCGCTTTTTGGCTCCCAAGAGGGCACTTTAGCGCGCGTTTTTCAATAATTGGGCCACGAGGGGGGGCGACTGCCCCCTCTGCCCCCCCCCCCCCGTGCACATCACTGCTCAGGGTGGCGCTACAGGCAGGGGATGACCAGAACCACAAGAACACATCTGCGGGGTCAGTGAACGTCCTTCCAAGGCAAAACGTCCAACCATCAAATAATTGTTGAAATACTAAGCCAGTAAATGTTGTAGGTTGGAAGTTTGGACTATCGTCTTGGAACTAATCAACTTCCTTCTCGATTGCAACTAAAGATATTTTCCGACGCGATGGCCAAACCACGGCTGCCACTGCCCTCGACCCAGCTGTGCTCTGAGTCGTTTACTGTATGATGGAGCAAATACTTGGATAAAAATATAAAGCAGGAACATTACGGAACCAAATCGTGTTGCGTTCAATTTTCAGAAGTTTTGTACCATCTGTGTCTTATATTGCATATTTGTGTTCCATCCAAACATCTTTTATATTTCCTTTCTGCCTCCTGCTCTTATCTTTATCTTTTTATGTCTATGACAGGCACATTATTTACTCTTTTTTTTGGAAAAAGTAAAACATGTTTAAACCTCGAGGGAGGTCTAAATAAAAACAGCATTATTCTGTGGAGAAACAAGCGGCAGAGCAGCAGATAGCGAGTTGCTCAAGGCTCCTGTGAGGACCGTCTCGTCTCTCTGCTTCTGGGCTTCGTCCCTCTATTTCTAGAAAGTGGTGAGGCCGAGCAAACAAACAAACCAACAATAAGACAGAAAATAATCCTCTCATCCTCGCGTTGTGTTCTTCAGCTTCCAGTGAAATTAGATACATTTTTACTCTCGGTCCGCAGATGTCAACATCTACAGTATGTTTTATGTTTGTTGCTCTGTCATTGTGGCCTGTCAACACGCTGCAAGAAGGAGAAAATATCATTATTTTTAAAGGCAGTAGCGAGTCTGATGTCTGTCTCGAGCCTGGCCCAACGTTTTCTTTAACTCAACTGAAACGAGAAGAAGAGGCAACAACAACAGTTGTATGTAAATATTAGCAGCAGACGTTTCAACTGATCCCACTATTGAACCTTTAACCACAGTATTGCCAGACTCCCTAAACAAATCATGCAACTTCTGTGAAATGTTGCACGAGGAGAAACTTAAAGAACTTTTTCAAAACAGCTACGAAAAAATCCTAAATCATTCGTGCCGTCTTGTAAATTTGGCATTAAATGGAATAAATTAAGTTATTTCTTTCTTTGAAAAAGAGTCAGTTTGTACCAGCCTGTCTGCGGCCGTCTCCAAAGTGTGTTTTATTTATATATCTGCCGACATTAAGCAGCTGTTTGAACGCAGTGTTTCAACTGATTTCACCATGTGCGCCACATTTATGACAGAAGAATTTGATATTCTTCAAAAAAAAAAAAAACTACTTTAAAGAAGAAAAGAGTCAGGAGAAACTTCATAACCTTGTGAAACTCTTTATTATTTGAGTCTTCTTGTAAATTTGGCTGATATCATGTTAATGCATAAATAGATATTAACAGAGAAACTTATCGCTGTCGACTCGTGATCTGATCACTCAGGATCAATCAGATGTTTAAACCAGATCTGAGCAGCCTCTTTGTGACATTACATCTAATTTGAAAGCAGATCTTACGTTTAAACAGGCAAATGTATTGTTGAGTCTCTCTGTAATTAGGACTTTTAGCATCCTAATGAATGTTAATTAGAAATGTTAATAGAACTGCGGGTGTGGACTTAAATAAAAGTTAAGTTCCTGGTTTAATCTGGTCTTTAATTGCTTTAGTCCCAGTCTAAAGTTGGTCTCTTGGTTGCTAGGAGCTGGAGTGGACTTCATTTCTATCACTATATATATATATATATATATGTAATGTGGTGTGTTACAGTCCACAGATAATCTATACTTTATTCTGTTTCACATCTCCCCACAGATATGAACAGTAGAAGTGCGGCCTGTGATAACTGGAGGAGGGGGATGTGTGTGGGGCTGGTCGATGGCTCTGATGGGATTCTTCTCCACCGCACAGTTATTTGTTAACATAATTAATAGATCTAATTTTGGCCTCGTTTAGTGGGTAAAAGGGTTGGTAGAGCGCGCTCTGAGGCAGCGGAAGGCTACAGAAACAGAGGAGAGACTTCAAGTGTGTGTGTGTGTGTGTGTGTGTGTGCTTTTTTATTTCCCAGTTTGCATGTTTTCCCACATTGTCTCTCTTTTTATGCTCTTTACATCAGAGTCATTATGGATGGCATCACAATATTTTACCACCCAGTCTAAGTTGTGCATAATGTGTGCTGTCGTTACCTTGGAGACGCGACGACAGCAGTCACTCTGCCAGAACAACATGTTTGAACCTGCTGGAGTCCCTCCGCTGTTTGTTAGCATGCAGCTACAGTTCTCTGCAAAACACCAAAGAAGAGCAAAGAGGTGTTTTATGATTCCTGCAGTTCCTGAATGACAACGAGGTTCTACGTGAAGATGGTTGTAATGTAGATGTATGAATATACATACTGAATATCTCTGTCAGTGTGGCTTTCTGCAGTGTCATTTGTATTCAAATGGAAGGAGGCGATATTACAGCCATTAGGTCGTCCCTGAGAAACTGTAAAAATTCAAGACATGTCACACTTTCATTAACTTGCAGCAGCCACGGTGAGTCCATGTTGTAAAGACTTCTTCAAGACATCAGGTCACGTATCTATTCTTCATCAGCGGTTGTCTGTCGCCATGTTTTTGCAGTGTGTTTCTTCCCGTTTCCCTTTTGAATGACGACCACAGACCGCCGTTACCTGGTGGTAAGGAGAGTAACTTCCTCTCAGGCAGGCGCGGAAAACAAACACGGAAGTTTATCTGTCGGCTGAAGACTTTGCGGTGTGTTCGAGTGCAGCTCTTAGGCCGAGAAACAGGAGACACGAGTCTGTCACCACTGCAACATCGGGTGCTCGATGTTAGCTGACGCCTGTTAGCTTCAACACACACCAAAAGCTGAATGTCTCTTTCACTGTAGACTTCTCCCGGGTCACTTTTAATCGACTGAGAAAACAGAACGTATCCTTTTAACGAAGCTGGACTCGACTCCTGAAAACTGGCCAGATTTCCTCCCTGCCAGTACAGACAGGAGAAATAATTGCAGCGGAAGATATCTGCCTAAATGAACACAGCACACATGTCATTTAAATATTGTATTAGAAAAAGCTGGAAAAAACAAACAAGCGTCGTCCCTGACCGTCCCGTCACTGTCCCTCTGTGAGCCCGTCCGCTACCTTCGCCAGGCTTTAAATCAGGAGGGGAGAGAGTCGGGGCAGTTTACGGTCACGGAGCTCGGTGCAGTGTACACACTTGGATGTGCATTCATACGCACACAAACACATGCATATATCCACCTGGGTAACGGAAGGAACTTTTCCATATTAGCATGTGCGCACGCAAGCTGGTAATTAAGTGGCGGCGCTCTGGTTTAGCGATAAGGAGGAACAGGTGCACTGTAATGTTTGTAGATGAGCCTCCTGAGTTCAGCGGGGTGCCACCTCCCATGAATCCACTCCTTCTCTCTCGCTCTCAGCTCAGTTCATTTGAATACGTTTAACGGGCATTAATCTTATTGAAAGAGGCGCTGCGTTAATGTTTCCACGTCAGTTTTCTCATCAAAAGGAAAACTACTCATAAGAAGAAATGACCGTGCTTTGAAGTTTCTCTGATTTCCGTCAAGGTTTCCTCCACTGGTCCTTTTAGCTCCAAGAAACCAAGATTGCAACAGCTGTCATGCTAAGCTCAATACTTTAAACAACAGCGCACAGACCACGTTATTTATCATGTGTAGCTTTTTATTCTAGATAGCTTTACTGAGCAGACCAGCTCTGGAGGAGAGTCGGGTCAAGATCCAGACTTTCTGGAGGAATAAACACCCTGAGTTGTCTTTGCTGTTTACCAATGGGAGGAGAGATCAGAGATGACTCCCTGGATTTATCTTCACTCCTGTTTATCAGTCTGACTGTAGCATCACTCTGCTGAGGAGACCTTCGTTTTCAGGTGCTCACGTTCTGTAATGTTGACTACCGACTGGAGCTGGAGGGGAAATGTACGTCACTTCATGAACGTAACGTTACAGAGAGAAGAAGGGAGAACAAGAGAGCACATCAGAGTGATGAGTTCAGTGACTGACCTGACTGTGTGCTGTTGCTCGCTAGTTTACGGCTAATCTACAGTAAATAAATGCAAGTTGTTTTTATCACAGTGACAAAAAAAACTTGCATTGTTGGTGGTGAACACACCATTTAAAAACCTACTGTAATCTGTAAATCCGATGTAACTCAGGCGCAGATGTTCACAGATGAAGTTATGTTTTAATTCATCCATCTCACGTCTCAGTCTTTTTCCGTTGACTTCCGTTGTCATTCTCTGACTCTGTTGACTGAACGATTATCAAGAAAAAAACTTGATATAATGTAAGTACACAACTCAGCAACACATACAACAAAGGTCTAAGGTTTTTAGAGGTTTTAAAAAAGATATATCTCTGATATTTAGATGCAATAATATGGAGGAATATTATATATTATAACTCTGAAGAGGATTTAAAACACTTGAGAGTTTCCTTCAGTACAGAACAACAGAACAGGGTCACGAGGATGAACATGTGTTTAAAGTGGACCTTAAAGCAACTCAACTTTGTTTTTTCCTATATTTCACCTCGTCCGTCCGTCTCTCTGTGACGCAGACTGTTTTCACGAAGCTCGTTCTACTAATAGAACGCGGCACAGCGAAGGCAGACAGCATAAACGGCGGAGAAGCATCCATCACACTCGGCTTGTCACCGCTCCCGGAGCTGTTGCGCGGAAACGTAGCGAGCTCACAGAGTTCATGCCTACAGCGTTACTATGGTAACTGACGAAAGCCGACGATGACACCGTCCAAACAATCTGTGATGGTGATGGTTCGGGTCACTTGTAAATTACACGGTAGAAACTTTGATAGCTCAGTCCGCCTCCCTTCATATACAAATAAAAAATGCATGCTTTTGTATAATACTGGATATTATTAAACTCATCTCACCTCTTTGCCTTTCCTTGGGAGGATTTTTCTCATACAAGTTTGAGTAAATCTGCATGTTTCCTGTATCGCCCTGAGATCCCCTCCAGCAGCGTATCGCAGCGCCCTGTGTTTCATTAGCGCTGACAGATTTATAACCCTCGGCTGTAACTTCTACCGAATTTCAAGATAACCTGAGTTTGCTGCATAATAAAAAGTTACACCATCGGCTGAGCTTCCTGTGTAAAGTCTCCCTTCAAAAGACTTGAGAACGTCTAAACCTTTAACCGCACTTTGAATTACAGAAGCGGCTCATTTTAGACATGCATCGCGCTTCGCTCGGCTCTTGGAAGTGCTGCGCCGAAGCGTTCAAGGGTCTGTGTTTTTTTAAAAAAATGCTCGCAGAGGAGATTACAATTAGAGGTCCGAACGCGGGCACGGCAGTTATTTCCTCCTCATCGCTTTTTTTTTTTTTACTGTTTTCACTGAAGTCTAATTTAATTCTTATGAGCGCGAGAACAGCACTTCATAAGCGGGGCTCCTGGAAAAAAAACATCTGCTGAACCCAACTGGGATTTATTGTTCAAAATAAACTGCAAATGAAGAGTTTACGGTTTGTTTTCGCTTCTGACGCATGATGTTTTCCGCTGTTTACCATTAAATGAAATGTACGCTGTAATTACTTTAATAGCTCCTGTTGGTCTCAGCACTCAGATGAACTTTTAGAGTATTATTCTGACTTTAACTACAACATTTAAATTGTGCTTTTTTACCACAATCCATCACGTCGACCTGTAGGTGTTCTGTCGACACGCCTACGTTCGACTTCAGGCCTGTTTAACGCCCGACAACACAGCCTGCCTGCTTCCTGACTGACTCTTGGCACACTCTGGGAAAAAGCATTATCGGTGATTAAAAGGATAATTAGGTAAATATTGGACATTTAGCCGCTCAGCTGCCCACAATGCACTGCTGCAGGTGTTTACAGAGAAGAGAAAAATGGTGAGTGTGGAAAAATATGAGGACTCTGGCTGAACGTGTCTGAATGGACTGATTCCATCCTGCTGTGTGTTTGGGACTTTTTAGTTTTTGGGTACCTGAGTATTCAACCTTCTTACCTTAGCTTCCTGCTAACCATGCAGCATGTTCATTTAGCCTTTATCTGAGCTGAGCGGTTGTATAACAGATCTGACTTTATGACTCTTCTTCACTTTACAAGTTCAGGTCTGGGACATTTATAGACGTTGTGTTTTTGTCTTCACAGCTGTTTTTCATGATGTTAAACCTCCGATGTTACGGATTTGAAAAGATGTTCACTCATTTTGCACCTATGAAACAAATACATTCCCCACACTGTATTGACTGTTCAACAGCAATAACCTTTAATATAGCACCTACTTATCTTGCACTACTTCTACCTCTGCCTTCTTGTGCAATTATCCTGTGCAATAATACTATTTTTATTTATTTTTACATTTTTCTTACATACTCATATTCTTACACTGAGTCTGTTTATTTCAAACACTGTATTTATTTATGCATCCAGCCTTCAACAAGGCAAGACTTTTACAATTTATTTAAATGCATATAATGCACGTTTACCTCCTGTATATAATAATATATAATATAATGCATTTTTTTTTGTATTTTTGAACTTGTACCTATTATATATCCATTTAACTGCTACTGTAACAAGTGAATTTCCCCGATGTGGGATGATAAAAAAGTCTAAAGTCTGAAGTCTGTAGTGGAAAATCAACAGTTGGTAATGTTGCAAAGTGTGTGTGTGTGTGTGTGTGTGTGTGTGTGTGTGTGTGTGTTACTGCTGCTGTTGAGTGACGACTGTATCTCCAAATTCTTCACATTTAAGCACTCGGAAATGTTTGTTTCGCCACTTAAAGATTCATTTTTCTGTTTACACAATTGCAACCTCTTTCTCATCTCATGATATTTGTCTTGGATCTGAAGCGTTTCCACTCAAACTCATTTTTCACTTTGTTTTATTTTGTTCAAACTTGTCGATGAGGATCTCATTCTTTCAGCACAAGTAGTTGAAACAATGCTGTTGAAATATAAAATAAAGATATTAAAGAAGGTTTATTTCTGTTTACTGTGCTTTAGGAAAACAAGGACAAGTTGAATCATGGAAATGTTTTTTTATTTGTGGCCAATTATCACTTCAGAAAATAAAACACTGACTAGTAATGAATAAAATCTGACTACATGTAAGTAACACTGAACCGAGTGGAGAGATGTATTAAAAATAATAAGCGTTCCTGCGAATAACTGCGATGTCTAATCAGTTTAACGACTGTTGACTCAGAGTCCACATCATTAAAATCTCTGATGCGTCACATTTTAAAAGTCCCTCCTCCCTCGTCTCTCTCAGACAAATATCCTTTCTCAGAGAGATGTGTGTTCCTACTTCCAGACGGAATTAAAGGCGTTATGTTTATTTTTCATCCATAATTACCCCAGGGTGAACTCAAACCGGACGGCTTCGCGCCGGACGGGGTCACAGAACCCGGGGTGTCATCTGGAGAAGAGGCTGCGAGCGGTCCAGTAAACGTCGAGGCCGCGGCTGCCAGAAACACTCGCACACATCCCACACATGAAAGCCAAGCCAGTAATGACAAACAAATTAGAGCGAGGTACACGGAGATGGAACCTGCAGATGTGTTCGCTGTCCGCTTCCAGACATAAAAGCCGTCGTGGCGTCCAGATTGAATTTCATTACTCATTTGCACGGCGGTGCCAGGGCTCCCTTTTCATTGGGGCAGGCCAGGGCCGCCGGACAAAAGATCCACTTTATGAGCTCTGTGCTGAACATGCATGGGAGCAGATGCTAAGCAAGGTGAGTTTTACACACCTCAATGATTCCTTAAGCCCTCTATCAGTGAGCAAACTGCTCAGATTTCCACCATTGTGCTCCGCCCGCACTGCACCCTCAATAATAAACCTTCTGGTGTGAAAACAGGTGCTTGACTCATCCACACAACTGTGCAGCCGAGAAGACAGTCGGCTGAGTGTCTCCTCCTCAATGCTCCAAGGGTAATGTCAGCATATTATATATTACCCATATTTTCAAGTTACTTCAGCTTAAACTTTTATAAATCCAAAATGAACCATCCGGTGTTCCAGTGCTCGATACTTCCTGCCTCCCCTGTCCGTGTTAGTCATTTTTTCCAGTAATAAGCTCAGTTTACCTGCATGAACCGTCTAGAAATAGCAGTTGCGTAAAAGTGTCCATCACATTGTGCACAGATAACCTGCTGCAACCTGACTGGTAATTAAAGTTTGTCCTAGTTTACAATTTCTGTTTTGAGGAGGCGCGTTAGGGAAAAGAAGTAATCGAGTAAATGAGTAATCAAGTTTTCAAATACTTCTAGTCTTTTTCACAGCCCCTGTGGTTTGCTTTGTAGCCGTTAGCATTGTTAGCACTGTGCTAAAACATTAACTATACAGTAATGCTACGTGTTGTAGTATTTCTAGTGTTTGTATTTAGAAGGATGGAGTTTATTTTTCTGATTACTGACGCGTTGTTTCTGTTTTCTGTTATCTCATAAAAAATTAAAAAGCACATTTTTGCTATTTTGGAGAGGATTTTTAAAGGACATTGGAGCACACTGTTGAAAATCTGATACCTTTTAGGCAAAGACGTGCAGCAGAAAATATCAAGTCAATTTTATGTCTATAGTCCGATATCATAAATCACAATTAGCCTCAAGGTTTCAGTCTGCACAGCACACGACTCCCTCCGTCCTCAGACGAGGGAAACTAAGTGTGCAATGGAAAATTGCAGTTAAATAATTAATCAATAATTAATATTAATAATGAGCTGTCCTCCCTTACTTCTACTCTCACACACTTACTTTAAAAAGTTTGTCAGGTCTAATTAGGCAGATCCAAACTCCAGCGGAAACTTCAAACTACTTTTCAGGAGTGGAAAATGTTCCTCTTAGTCACAGTATCATTGTTCCGTTCCGGTCCGGAGACGCGAGTAAAGAATAGCAACAGTTCCTCATGTGCAGACAGTGAGTCATGACAGGGTGAACGTACACTTCGGAAAAAGGGCACTTTGTGGATGACACTTAGAGGTAACATATCACCGGTTTCTGGGTGTTGTTCAGCTGGTACCGCTGCACCCGGGGAAAAGAAAAGTGTAAAAAGTGAAGCAGCACGTTGTGGCCTGCCGAAACCTGGAGCTGACGACAGGAGACGTCTGGAGGAATTAATGAGGTCAGCCGTTTTGATCGGTTAACAATATTATTTCGCAGTGGGTGGGCCAGGCTGTTGTCTGCCGGAGGACGGGAACACATGACATTTGCCTAATTAACTTGTGCCGCCGGTGACGTATCGGACCCACGCCATCGCTTGAAGGACCTGCTGAGGATATCGGCCGCTTGAGCTGGTGCTAAAGTCATCATTAGAAGAAAAGCCGTTGGCCACTTTCTCTCCCGGCCTGTCATATTATCATTCTTTTTTACTTTTTTTTTTATCTGTTCTGTGTTCTCTTCCTCTAACAGCGGATCTGGTGGCAGAACATCTGGCAAGGTTCAGGGTGAGGGCAGCTGAAAATTATCAGGCTGCTCTGATTTTTCCCACTGAAGTGTGCAGACAGGGCTTTGTCTGCAGAGATGATGAGACCTCGGGGCAACGCTGGTGCTTTGGATGTGAAGAAAAAAAAAAAAATCTGGTTAAAAGTGAATGATTTACTCAGCTGCACTGCTGCGGGGTTGGAAAAGAAGAGTTTGCGGAATAGAAGGCGAGAGATTCTGATAAAAACGTCACCAGCATGTTCTCAATGAATGCATTTTAACCTGAATTATACATTTTTACCTTTGTTTTTCCCCCCAAAAATCAAGTTAAACCAAGTCATTTACATATTATTCATTCAAACAATTCAAATGCAAGCTATAAACAGAGCTGTACTGGATGAACCACAGAGCTGTGTATGATGGAGGAACCATCTAAATAACAGAAATTAGCTTACGAGTTTTTGAACCAAACAAACTAAAACTTTAATTTCATTTTGTCATCGCGTAAGCCGACTTCCGTCTTGGCAGTTCTGGGGGAACTGAGGTTCTGACTCATACAGTGTAACTTGTGATTATGGAAAATTGACCAATTGGTACAAAACATTTCCTAAACGCTCACAAACGGCCCAAAAATCAAATGGAAAGTGGTCGAAAGTGCCCAATCTGGCTACACCGGCAACTCCACAATTTGAGTGACAAGCTTTCATTGTGCTGCGTTCACAGGCGGACGGTGGACGGCAAACTGGAAATCATTTTAGACGACGAGATCACGACTGTAAAACACTGACAGTCGTAACCGGAGACATCTTTGTCATCCAAATTTAAATATTTAAACACTTTTCATTTTTTTTTTTACGTTTTTACTTTAATATGACAAGTTTGTTGCCATATTAGCTTAGCGATCTGTTTGGCTAGGTATTAACTTTGTTTAGCCACAGCAGCTCTCATCCTGTCACTCCATCGCACTGTTAGTTTGTATTTCCCGTCTCCCATCTGCCTGAATCCTGAATGTGAAAGCAGAATTATTGTAACAAAGCTGCATTTTACACATTCAGCATGCAGCCATGTGTTAACACATCATTTTTCCAATCGACTCAAAATTACGGTGGCCCTGAGAGCTCACAGCACTGAAAGAAAACAAACGCAAAAAGACAAAACACAAGAAAATTAAGAAAATATCTTCTTTAATTTGACATCATTTAGAAAACGCGCTGCAAAGACCACTACGCAAGTGATGCACACGTCCCGACACGCTTGTTGTTGACGCAGATTTAATATAGTTTATATATATATAAACTATCGCTAATTACAAGCAAAAGGCTAACGATAGTGTAACAGCAGATCACTGCAATAGGTTAATATCTAAATAATGCGATCACAATGTTAAAATAAATTCCTTTCTTAAAACACTTACTTTTAATCCCATTTTCCATCACAGCTGACGGAAAGAGAATCTAATAGCGGTGTGACTCAAAATCCGCGTCAACAACAAGCGTGTCCGGACGTGTGCATCACTTTTAAGTGTCCTCTGGAAACACTTCCGTTACGTTGTGTTTTCTAAATGTTGTCAAATTGGTGAAGATGTTTTCTTAATTTGCTTGTGTTTTGTCTTTTTGCGTGTGAGCTCTCAGGGCCACCGTACAAAATACTCGGTTAGCCTTGTTTTTTAAATCTTATGACTTGACGTGTCGGAGTACAAGGTGGCTTCTTGCACGTATTCACACTGAGTTTAAACTTTTTTCCCCACATTCTAAATGCAGTTTGAATATTGAATAGTGACAGCTTCAACACACACACACACACAAACATCTTCTGCACACTGGCATTACTCATTCCCGGGGGTTTCCCATCACATTGGATTTAACACTCAATCAGTCCCGTTCTTTAACAACACCGAGTGTTTCCTCCGTGACAGCGCATCCTCGGCCCTTCATTGATGAGCTCATTGAAAGAACAGATCATCCTCCGTCTCCTCCACACATTATGAGCCTCTGCCTGGACCCCCTGCTTATCTGACAGGCCCCAGCATCATAAAGCTGATTGGAGTGGCAGACCTGCGCTCCTCGGCACCGGCGATGGCCCCTTTAGTGGCCGTAAATGACAAGCTGACTGACAGCCCGGGATTTAACCCTAATTACACCTGGCTAACCAGAGCCAAAACATGGCATTTATAAGGAAAGCCATTCAGGCAGAGGAGCCTGCAGGTTCCATACAATCTTCTATTGTCTTTTATTTCTTCTTCATTTTATTTCCTGTCTCCGGGTCTGACAAGCATCATGAGAAAATACTTTTAGAAAAAAAAAACAAGCAAAACAACAACCTTATGCTTACCATCGGAATTCAATAAACGGGTTTATGGGGGCAGAACGAGCACAAAACCCCGCAGAGATCGTGACAGCTCAGGGAACAGATATTGAGCTGAGCCCGGTGTTAGACCCGTCGCTCTGCTCAAGCCACTGATGACCACATCCAAATCCTTCCCCGCAGTTATCATATATAGATGTAAAATGAAATCAGCGGATTCTAATCTGTCACAGTCCTCTGCTGCTACAGGAGCCAGGATACTGCAGGGGGGGGGATGGTGGGACTTTTTTCCTTTAACTATATCTCAAACCTCTCTCGGGTTCTGTTGGCCTTTTTCTCCATGCGCTCACTCTCTTCCTCTCGTTCCTTTTGCCACCACCTCCACTCCTCCCCGCCGGTCCCTGCCCTCCCTCTCCTCCTCTCATCTCGTGCAGTCCCTGTGGGGAGATCGCAGCCTGGCAGGGCCTGGCTGTTTTTATTGAACGGCGTCTCCTCATCTTTCTTTTTATCGAGCGGTCCAGCCGTCAGCGAGCCTGCCAGCCTCTTCCTGTTGCACCCCATTTGTCTTCATGTTTTGGGCGGCTATTCGCTGCTAGTTTCTGAACGCACGTCGAGACAACACGCCTTACATCCACACTGCGCACATCCACAAACTTGCAAGCGCGCACACACACATACCTAAACATGCACATGCATTCTGTAGCATATGTCATGTTGTATAGGGTGTGCTATTTGGGGGAGGGGAGGTTCTGGCAATGCACATGCATCACAGTTGTTAGGGATGGAGAAAGTAATTTGCCTCCAACCACACATGTTCCGAGCTCTACATGGAAACACTCACATGCCTGTAATGTCCCGGTGAGCAGGACCGCACAGATGTACAGTTAGGGGCATATTACTGCTGATGTGTCACATGACTTCAGATCAAACTCCACAAAACGAAGCACTCGTTGAATTAACACGTGGGAAAAAACCTATGAAAGCTCTGGATACATAACAGATCCTCGTGCTTAAACAACTAACTAGGTCGACTGACGATGATTTAAAACAACGTATTTCAAAGTTCCTGAAACACCCGATGTAACAGCCTCGTGTGCTTGTTGTCTGGTTGAGTTGAGGCGACACAACTACTTGGTTAGATTTAGGAGAACATTGTGGTTTGGCTTGAAAATAGCCGTGGTCCTCAGCCTTAGAGATGAGGTGAGGGGCTCAGATTAGAGCCGCTGCTGCTTTGCATTGAAAGGCCTCCTGGACGCCTCCCTTTGGAATGTTTTCTGGGCACGACCAACTCGGAGGAGACATCAGGGCAGACACAAAACTTGCTGGAGGGGTTGCATATCTCGTCCGGCTCAGGATCCCCCAGGAAGAGCTGGAAAGCATCGCTGTAGAGAGGGACATCTGGAATAACCTGGTCAGCCTGCTGCCACCATGACCTGACCTTGGATACGCAGAATAAAATGATGATCTCAGTTACAAATGTACCCCTGTCACACAAGCAACTTCAGCTGACAACGCTACTGAGTTAAAAAAGCTCGCCGTTGACTTTTTGTTCCAGCGGCCCGACTCGTTCCCACCTCCTGCCTGGCGTGACGCTCTTTGTCCTACTTCACCTCACTTGCTCCTTTGCTGCCGTAAAAATAACCACAACCACTAAAGGTCACCAGCTAAGAAATCTTTAGTCGTAATAAGCTGCTTTCACAGTCGACCCAAACGGCCGTTTTCCTGATGAGCACAGCCTGGGAAGCAGGCAGTCCACACCGCTACAGACGGACACAGGCTCCCACAGAGAGGCTTGTCTTAAATCCCCTGAAAAGTTATGAATGACGCTCTAACGGCAAAGTAAATCGTCCGAGGCGAAAAATCAATTTAGAAAATTGCTTGAATTCTTGCAGGCCTGTTTCATTGTCATTAAGAGATCACACAGACGGGAGGGGGATGAGATGAATGTCTCCTTGTGCTGAGGGGGCAAGTGCATCGCTTATACAGCGGCCTCAGAGGGCTTATTAGTTTTGTGTCTGTTCCGCCAACCTCTGCCGGCTGCCTTTTTAAAGGTACTGACCAACAGTGAGTGAAAAGGAGGGAATGCGAATAATCGATCAGAAACTCTCAAGAGAAATCTGCTCCAACTCTGATGTCGATTTTCCCCCACGCTGATGTCTCCTGTCTGCTTTTTTTTTTTTGTCGAAGAACAACAGCCTCTTGTAGCAAATACGCGACTGCCATTATGTTTGATATTACCCTTAACAGCTTCAAGTGCCAATTCTTTGGCATTCAGCGACGGCCGCATGAAAGCGCCGTGATAGCGACGAAGTGAGCAGATGTTGCCGTTATCTTCAGCCAGGATGTGCACGATCCATGAATTCCGCCCGCAGTCACTCCCGTTCCCTCCTCTTTGTTTCCTTCCAGGCTTTTGTTGCCCAACAACAGCTTAAATTAGATCACTGTCCAGTGTTTTGCTCTGATGATTAGCTCATAAGCTACTGCAGGCGCCCATGATCGCTGAGGCATGAGTGGAACAAGATACAGAGAGAGAGAAAGAGAGAGAGAGAGAGTGACTAGTTGTCATGCACGAGTCCTCCAATAGCCATCTGTTCCTGCATGTAAAATCACTCTGTGTTAGAGCCTACAACATATCCCACGGGCACCGCACGTTCAGCCACCAAAGAAACAGAAACTGTGTTATTTAGGCCACGTTACGAATGAGACTACCTGCGCTGCGAGTGCTTTATGGAGGAATCCCTCTGCAGCGTTCATGCTATCAGAAGGACAATAGCATTCAAGGAAATTCACACATGGCTAAAGACAAACGTAGAAGAAGACACAATTTAACACCGCCTAGCAATAAACATAGGTACGGGTTATACGATGCTGCTCGCACGGACGAGCTGCACATCCATTTTTCTGGTTCGGACATGCTAAAGGATCGATATCAGCCTTCTTTATATATCGTAACGGCTCACTTTACTGCTGCTCTGCTCAACAACAGCCTACCTTGCAAACATTTTACTGCATATATCAGAGTGAAAAAAGGGTGCGTGCTTGTGATTTCAAGTGGATACACAGTGAATACAGAGTTGAGAAGAGCTAATGCTGCATCAAACCTTCGAAGGTAAAAGTTTCATGCAGATCTTTACATCGACACCACACTGTTTTCACACCGCCTTCGGGAATAAAGTGGCAGTGACTGCTGAATCGCGTCGACTGAAGGAAAGGGACGATCAGGGGAAGAGATGCGAGCGGAGGTGTGGAGATGAAGTGAGGAGTTCTTGGTGTTTCTGGCTGACGTGTTGCCGTAGCCAGCGGTGTGTTCCATCAGCTGTGAGTGTGAACAAGCCTCCTGATGCAGCGCAACGGTGTGATTACAGAACGTGAGATATGGTTGAGGGCTGTTTGAGTTCATACATGTTAATATGAGCACGCACCGACTGAACACTTCTGCTGTGGGCTGTCATGAATATTGATCTGTGCGTGTGGAGGTGTAAGCCAGTGTGTGTGTGTGTGTGTGAAGTGTGTATAAATGACTGTGAGCTGTGTGCATGTTTTTTTTTTCCTATCTTGTGGGGCCCACTGCCACTGTTTCCTTCTGCGGTGGCCCAATTTCTTGGTCGTGATCATTAAAATTTCATCTTAAGCAATTACTTGAGGTGACTTCCACATTCACGTCTGTTTTTGTGAAGAAGAACAAGTGTTTTCTGTTCTTCTTTTAGCAGAAGGAGTTCATATACAGCTCAGTATTAAACCCTATTTTGAGAGAAATAAAGACATGGAGCGCAGGATTTAAAATGAAGAGGTCTGTTTGTCAATTGTTCTGGTTGTGTCTCCTTGTAGATAAGCACTTCTAAATGTCCTTGTTTTCCACGCCAGCTTGATTTTATTTGTCACGAGCAACAGTTGCCGAAACAAAAAGAGCTAATTTGCATCAATTCAAAGTTTTCCAGCTTTCTAAAACCTTTTATTTCCAAGCTGTGGAGTAAATACATTTTATTTTTTTTCATTTTTACGCTTTCACACAGCGAGGTGCAGATCCGTGTGAGCTTCAATGCAAGTCCATTAAATCTAAAACATGTCACACAAGCCTTCTTCCAGTGCGCCATGCTTTATTCATAGTGCATGGTGCTCTGGAGAGGAGTTGTGCCATGTGTTTTAATTTTAATAAATAAATAACTCAAACAATATTTGGAGAAAAGTTGCATGCATCACAGTCGGGGACGATAAGCTCTGAATTCTTTTTAATCTTTCAGTTTACGTCAGTCGCTGCCAGCTGAGGGACTCATTGTGCTTCAGACAAAGTGCTCGTCGGACTGTCGAACAGATCTGAACCGAGCCCTTCCTCCACACCTTCTCCCGGTCTCAAATGATGGCGGGGATGCATCTGAACAGTGGCGTGCACAGACTTTTTGAAGGGCAGGGGCGTAAAGAAGGGCACTTTAGCTCGCATTTTGGCTCCCAAGAGGGCACTTTAGCGTGTATTTTGGCTCCCAAGAAGGCACCTTATCGTATTTTAACCAGCCAAGGGGGCAGTTTAGTGTGTTTTGCAAACCAAGAGGGCACTTTAGCGCATGTTTTGGCTCCCAAGAGGGCACCTTATCGTATTTTAACCAGCCAAGGGGGCAGTTTAGTGTGTTTTGCAAACCAAGAGGGCACTTTAGCGTGTGTTTTGGCTCCCAAGAAGGCACTTTAGCACGCGTTTTGGCTCCCAAGAGGGCACCTTATCGTATTTTAACCAGCCAAGGGGGCAGTTTAGTGTGTTTTGCAAACCAAGAGGGCACTTTAGCGTGTGTTTTGGCTCCCAAGAAGGCACTTTAGCATGCATTTTGGCTCCCAAGAGGGCACTTTATCGTATTTTAACCAGCCAAGGGGGCAGTTTAGCGCACATCTTGGCTCCCAGGAGGGCACTTTAGCGCATTTTTCAACAATTGGGCCATGAGGGGGGTCGACCGCTCCCCCCCCCCACCCATTCTTGTAACCTTTCAAAACTGACCATCTCAAAATCAGACGTGCAACAATTATAGTAACTTTCACGAGAGACGGTCCTGAAGTGTGCGCTGTTACCTGCATTTCTAGGAAAATGTCGATTCCAGCGATGCTGAAAGTCATCCGAAGTACAACACGCTCAGATACAATAGGATGCCACCCGGTGTGGGTGTGCGCGCCCTGTAACACAATGATGGTGATCAATAACAGTCGTGCGAGCAGAGTGACCTGCACACCCTCGCAGACCACTTAGAAATACATCAGCCTACCTGCTAACAACTCCCCAGCTTGTTATTCCCTCCCTTGGGCCTCCGTGCAGTAAGGAGGGCTAAGGGCAGCCGTAGCCTCATATATATCTGCGGTGGGAGGTGGAGTTTGAAGGTGACAGACAAAGTCTACAACTCACCAAAGTGGCTCAAGGTTGCAGCTCACCCCTGGAGGCTTCTCACCAAGAGGAGGGGAAAGGACAGAATGACAGCTGTGAAATGAATCGACCCACACCTGAAGTACCATGAAACAGAGCTGAGAGCTGGATGCCTTGTTGACCAAATTATAGGATAGTTACACATTTTCAGACATCACTTTAATGTTTGGCATCGTAGATACTGATTGATCAATCTGTTCCGGTGATAATACGTTTATTTGCCGGGTATTTTAGAGAAGCTGAGCCTGAAAACAGCTGCTCAGTTGTTATTTTCTTACTCAGTGTCCAGTTTCACTGTTGGAAATAACTACTTAGCCACTTATGTGTGTTTATTTCTGTGTGTGTGTGTGTGTGTTTGAATGTGTTTGTTTGTAGCATTTCCTTCATTTTGATTCATTCTTCCATCCATTTATTGAATCTGGAGGAATGTTTCGGGCCGCTGACTCATGAATCCCCCAGATGAAGAGGTGAGTAAGCCATTAGGCGAGTTGTGAATGATGTCACGTCAGCTGAGCGCTGCTACAGAGCTCCACATAGCCAGTTGCTGTTCGTAATTGTTTGCGCAAGTACGATCGTCCATCACGACTCGGTCGGTGGGAGTAGAGCGTCAGCGACGGGGCCAACAGAGGTGGAGGGGCCGGGGGCGGAAGGTGAAGCTCTGCACCAGCGACCTGCCAAAATACTGAAGCCTGTAAAGGTTTGTTTCTCCTCTGCACTCATTTGAAGAACATTTGGTGTCCAAGGAGGAGATCCAGCTGGAGAACTGGCACCACCTACTGATTACCAACTCCTAATAATCAGAAAACGGTAGTGGACAGGTACAAGCATTCTTTCGCGATTTGTTCTGTCGTTTTTTCCGATAACTTGAGACAGAGTTAGATTAAAACCTGTCTTATGAAGACTTTGTTTTTGCTCAGACCGGTTCAACACTGCAACTGTCCTCCCAAGACAGATGACAGCATTGGTCCTTCAATCTTAAACAAACCTGTTGTACAGTTTCTTTCTACCAAGGAGGCCATTTTGTTTGTGTCACATTGTTATTAGGAGGGACAAATAATGAGAGAGAAGGTCAGAGTGGATGAACGGGTCAACAAAGTGTGTGACTTGGACACCACTGACCACTGAACGCTGAACCAACCCAGCTGCAGCTCAGAAAGCGCTATTGTATTATATTTCTGACTTCAATGTTTTTGCAAAAACGGGTGTTGCCAGATTGATTTCTGCCTGATGGGGCACTTTTTTTTTATCATTTCGGTTTGTGTTTCACTGCCAAAAACATTCGGCTGCATTCAGTTTAACTGCTCCGTTCTGTCCAACAAGCACAATGATTCAGATCGACGGGGCGCCGAGTTCAAGAGGCTCAGCTGAACACACAACATGTAACTGATAACCCTGTAAGATAATACCTATAATATCTAAGAGCTTCGAGATATTGTTATGGCTGATGAGTGAATCTTAACATTCAATATTGTAATAATATAGCAGAATCCAGGCACTTAGGCAGCATTTTTCAGTGGTTTGAGGTTTGCCTCATTACACTAATATAGCGTGACTCCAGTCAGTTGTGTGGCTGTTGTTAAAGCTCGTATGGTTTGGTTTGGAAGGTGGTGACATATTTTGTCATTTGAATTGGAGGCCTTGTTAGCGGCACACTGTGCAGGACACACCACTTCTATATTCCACACAACCTATCGAGAAAATAATAAATTTTAGAAGATGGCGGGCCTTTGGGATGCGCCGCACACACCGAGTTCATTATTCAAATAATGTGCGTCTGCAGAGGCAGCGGGCAGCTTCTCTCAAGAAAATAACAACAGCACACTGTGTCCCACCACACAGTGGCAGACAGGAAAGTTAGTGACTCGATGGGGAACATAGTGGAGCGGTGGAAGAGTCGGATATGTTCCTTAAGAGTTGGTTGAGACCAAAAAAGAGCCAAAAGGAGAGCGGATTTATGACTTGACACAGCGTGATGATGACCAGAAAACTTAATCAAATAAGTACATTATATCAACCAGTTAATGCATCTGTGTATTTTAAACAGTGTGATATCTGCTGTTTGTGTACAAACACATTTCTCTGTCGAGCGTCATACCCTGCAGTAAAAACAGAGCGAATATTGAGGTCTAGCTCTTTGCTGAAGGGTATAAAAAGACAAAGAAGATGTCTTTATGTGGTTATATGAACAGAATTACACACATGCATACACAATAACAAACTCATATTTAGTACATGACTATGTTGCAATAATAACTCATTCAGTTGCACTAAATCAGGGGATGAATGTGCTCCTCTGGCTATTCTTTATGAGGTCGACTTCGGAAAACATTATTTGATTTGAATTATTCTCTAATGTCCCGAGCTTTGCCAGAGACATTACTGGCTTTAGATCATTAGCAAAGCCAAACAAATAACCCCCATAATCATGTGCCTGCAAGGGACGCTCGGCTTCACAAATGTCTCAGTTTATCTTCAATATTTAATGTTTCTGTAAATAATCCACGTCTTCTACGGTAGTAAATGTTACATTAACATCAGTATGATTTCTCTCTGGGTGCAGAGTTTTTTTGAAGTTATCACTAGAAAATGAATGAATGTGATCAATAGTAAACCATCCTGAATGTCTTTCTGGGTTCTTCAGTGTGTTGGGAATTTTCTTTAAAAATGCATCCCTATGAGTCCCATCAAGGGAAGGCATTTCTTGTGTAATGCTATCATAATTAGACATGTGCCTGGGCTCAAGTATTTCCACCACATCTGTTGTATATTTCATAGCCTACAATGCATGGAAAAAGAATGGCAGACAGCTAATTATATTTATCCCCAGATCATAAATGAGCTGTGTTTTTCCACTGGATTAGTGTAGGGGAACATTTTACATGAAAAGACCTAATGTAAGTAATATATGTAATACATTTGGACAGGTAATAATATCAATATGACCTAGACGAAGAACACAACAACATCAGAGCGTGAAGAATTATTTGTGTTGATGTTATGTTGATAGTCTCGCCGATAGTCTGATATTGTCCCTGAAGCCACTGTAAATCGCCTCCATACTTTACCCCCTGTTGTCGAGCTGAGCTGTGTTGCTGTGTTGTGTTTATGTTCAGCTCGTGTCCATGTTCACTGGGATGCGGCAGAGCCAGACAGAGTCGAAGCCCTAGAGTTGTCTGTGGTGACTCCACTGTGTTCTGAAGTCTCAGTCCAAACAGAAATCCATCAGCTTATCGGGTCACTGTGCTAACGGCAGCTAGTCGCTAAAGATAGCTGCAGCAAGAAGTATAGCGAGCAGCAGTAACTGGTTATGCTGCATCCCGTTTTCTTGGAGATGCCTTCAAATTCTGTCCATTTCTTACAAATCTTTATAATGTAATTCCAACATCAGAGGTTTATTGTATGTTATATCCCTCCTTCCCTCCCACCCATGTTTTTCTGCATGCCTCTACACTAAGAACTGCTAAATAATAGTGTTCGGCATATCGGCTTTCTACATGTATATTGATCCCTTTCAAATGTTCCAACATTACAAGAACAAAACAATCAAGAGCGTATCATGCTGTGCCATGACCGCTGTTTACCGTGATGCCAACCATGTAGCGTGACAATATGTGATCATGCGTCGACATTCTCTAAGTGTGACATGCTTTATTTACGAGATGTCATGGCAGCGGGAGATAAACATACTTACCACGGAGGGGCCTGTCAAGGGTACTGGAATGTCTGCTTGTGTTACGCTAATGGAGGATGTATTTCAAAAGCGAGAACAGACAATGTGGTGGCTGTAAAGTAATTCTGCCAGGCCTCTGTGGATGGTCTGATGATGTCAGCACTTGAGGAAGCACAAGAGGCGAAGTCATGTGGTTAGCTAGCAGTAGTGTGACAGGGTTGTACTGTAAAGCCGTAGGGATCAGGTCTCAGTGGAGCGGCGGAGGCTGTGCTCTCATAATGACATGGTGGTCCCTCCCCACGGGGACGGATCAGCTTGTAGCTGGTCACTCCCACAGAAGCCGAGGGCTGTCTGGGCTTCATGTCATCGTGGACTGAGGACAAGCGACAAACCATTTATCTCTTTTTACATGCTGCATCCATGCCACAGCCATGGCATTAGCGTTAGCTAAAGCTGTAGTGCCACCGGTCATAGTAATGTCTGTATGGAGAGCAATAACTGTAATCGTGGCGACATCAACATCCCCAGCCATAGATTCAACTGGAAGCTCGGCCACAGCCACAAACGGGGTTTCAGCATCCAACCCTCATCCAGCCAGCCACAGAATAATAAACACAGACATGGACAATAACAGACAAATTGTTTGCATTAGTACCACCCTGACATCATGAGAAGGGTATTGCGTTTATTTCAAGTGCCCCTTTTTGTTGGTCTGGATTGAGCTTCTTGTTCTTTAGTGCGGCCGGTTGCAGCCATTAACATGTAAGTGTACAAAATGGCCCACAAAGTGAAGCCCGGTTGTTATATATTTAGTCAGATTTTGTGCGGAGCCAATTGTCTATTGGATTTACATGATAATGATGATGATGATAGTGTTAGATGTGGTTGCTAGGAGATTGGAGATGCAAGCCTCTATTTTGTGTTTACTCCCTACAGTGGATATCCATTATGTTCCAAAGTGAGGAAGCTCTCATCTCGGGACTCAGCGTGCTTTAACTCTGACTTAAAGATGAAGAGCTCCGTTTGTCGACAGCGTAAACAGCACATCTGTCTTTGATAACGAAATGTGGCGTTGTGATTTAACAGGGGCAGCGACTTCAAAGACGCAAACATTAAAACTGGAGGGGAAAAAGGTTGCTGAAAAGACCGGAGATGTTTGAAATATGCGATGCATCAACTACTTCAGATGATGCACACACACACACACACTACATTGTCATATCATTTGACAGCAGTGGTCATAAATGCTTGATGTTATGTGGAAGTGAGAGCATAAGGATTAGCTTTTACCAGAGGTGCCGCCAGCTCTGACAAGACAGGCAGAGGTAACAGCACGACTGCTCGCTGGTAAGTGCAGCGCTGGAGTGGACCCACTGCATGGAAACAACGGTGCGGTCGTGCAGAGTCACGGCCACACACGTATACTGACCCGTGCACATGTAGAGTCCACAACTTCAGAGTTTTAAAAATTGACAGCATTGTGTTAATCTATTGCGACGTGACCTATTGGGTTGTGGACTGTTGTTTTGTGGCCTCGAGGGATATCCTGATTGAATCTGACTGAGAACCCAGGGGCACGTCATGTTAGGGACTTATCAATCATCTTGGCTTTATCTTCTATTTTGCTCTTAATGGAACCATGATTTATAGAAATGAACATCATGCTGTACTGAGGAGGACTTGAATCTAGCGGTCGAGGCCATAAGCTCATCCGGAAACGGTTTACTGCGTCAGCAAATCAAGTTAGAAGTCTGGTCATTTTGCTAAACAATGCCATGATTACTGGTGGCTGTGCAGCAAATTGCCCCTCAATTCGATGATAAAGATCACTTTTTTCTATTGTAATTTTAAGTAGATTCTATTGTTGTGAAGGTCTTTATATTTGTGCCTCAAACTTTCCTCCTTCCTCTGCCTCGGCTCCCCGTCCAGAACCACATGGAAGCTCTAAATTGGTGCGTGTCAGCGGCGCGACAGCAGCAGTTTGCGTTCTTGCGTCGGTGTCACACTGGATGCGTTGTGTCCACAGTGCTGCTGTACGCTCACCCATTTTGGCAGCCGCAAATTTGAATACAAAATTAATGTAGTTATGAGCATAAATCGGGGTAAAACAGACTTGTCACAGCAGTGGTCACGTAGCAGAAGTGGCACGTCAGCAGCAGATCATTTGTTTAACCTGTGAGACGGTCTCCAAAAACACTTGAAGGACACAGTTAACTGATCGACTGCGAATACATGTCTGTGAAGTTGTGTTTAACGAGAGCACTTACCTGTGGACCTCTCCACATCTCTGCCGCCTCTTTAGATCCACAATTCTCACCTCTTCAGGCTTTGGCACACTTACCGCAGCCCAATTTATTTTTCTTTCGTTTTCTGAAATGTAAATGACAGTGACGCGCACGCTCGCAGCTCCGGGATGTCAAACATGCTCTGTGAACTCTCTGGCACTCGTCGGCTAATTGTTTCAGCAGAACATACGTGCACGCTGTTTTCAAGGCTGCTTTGCTGAACTTGTCAAACACGTTTTGTGCCTTCCGTTTGAAAACCCATCTGGCACCCTGGCCTTACAGCTTCATATCAAGAGCAGACGTGACATTTAAATGTTATCAGTATCTCAATTCAGATGTCCCCCCTCACACGAGCCTCATCCCAGGCCGACACGTCAGCCATGTTTATGTCATTTACCCCGAGACAGGTGCTCTGACAATATTGCTTAGCCAGCAACAGCCCTAAAATATAAACACGAGAAATGAAACAAAGCCAAATTGCCGGCTTGATTGGTATTTGTGAAGACAGCTCAGTTCAGCCAAACCTCCAGAGGCACATACTGTAACCGAAATGTGTTTGAAAACAGGAGGGAGACGTGTGCGCGCTTAAACAAATGTGACATGTTTTGGGTTTTTTTCTCGTGTGATTCTCTGCTGTTGGCTCGTGTTTGTATCTCGGGAGTTGAAGGGTAAAAAAAAGAAAGAAGAAGAATTCAGAGCGAAGGCTGGACGTGTCGCTAAAGTTAATGAAAATATGTATCTGCTAACGCGCGAGGGGGAAAGTATCTTCTGTCCGCAGGTCACAGCCGCTGCGTGTCCGTGTGCTCTTTAACAGCTTTTCGAGGCAAAGCAGCCGTGTAGCCGGAAGGCAGCGGCCATATCCTGCAGAGATTAGACAAATTAAAGCAGCACTTAAAGTATATGGACCTGATTAGCTCCGGTAATGAAATCAAGCCTGACACCACGGTTCCCCTTTTACACACACACACACATGCAGAGAGTCGTTCACACACGGTTCCCTCTGCCTCTGATCTGCCTTCCCTTCTCTCTCCACCGAGCCTATAAAGCCTGATACCGATTCTCTCTCTTTCACACACACACACACACACACTATTTTCTCTTTTCTCTCTCTCTTTCCTCTTCTATTCTCTCGCCCTGCAGCTCATGAGCTACCTCCTTCTCCTCTCTCACTCTCCCTCCCCCCTTCTTTACTCTCTGTTTTTTTTTTTTTTCCCTCCGTCTTCCTTTCATTTCTGGAGTAAGTGTGCTCCCTAGTGTTGTCTCCATCAGTGAGAGGCTGAAGGAGCAGAGGAGAGAAGAGGCTGCCATTGCACTTACAGGCGCCCTTCATGCATACCCACATAATGTGGAGGTACTGTATGTACATTAAACGAGTTACTGGTCCCTATAATCATCCCTCCTCTCCATACAGTCCCTTTGCTAACACACACATCACACTATAAGACGTGATCACAGCCTCTCTCGTGCCGAAGCTGACGTAAGGTTTCATCAGAGTTATGTCAGGATGACACTACAAAATGCAGGGAGATGGTGACGGTGTCGGGTTAGATGAACAGTGAGACGCACAGAGGTGATGCAGACGTTCATTGCTGATGTTGCAAACGTACGAACGTGTGACAGCGTGGATGTGTTCGTACGCCGCTGCTCAGCACGTACAAAACAGTCTGTAGAAACATACAGAGAGAGCTTGGATGTATTTTTCTGAAAGATAAAAGACAAATATCCTAATAATGCTCCTTGTTGATTTGTGAGGTTAGTTTGGGTACATTTTGGGTTCTGTTGATAACAATTTCATTATATTCCAATTGGCGCCAAACCTTTCCTTCGATTAGAATGATGGAGACAGTTTTGAGTTAGTACGTAGACAAGGAATATTTCTTAACTGACAGATTAAAAACTAGCCTGAACCTTTTTCTTGTTATGGATGACAGCTGTAACGCTAGCTAGCTTAGTTAGCTAGCCTGATTAAGTTCACATACCGGGTCAGAATTTCTGTAAGGACACATTGCTGTTGAGTTCTCCAAATGTGTGGTTTGGCTGTTTTTCGCATCGGAAGCCGAGCGCCATCTTGTTAAATTATATTCAGAGTATGCAGACATCTCTAAGCCGATATCTCCAGAACTCGATGACTAGCATCATCTAGCTGATCAAAAATATGTGTTCTAACTTCCAGTAGACCAAGATGTCTCCTAAACATATTTTAAAATGGACCTACATTCGCTGCATCAGTACAAGGTGCAGGTTGAGCTGGCTACACATCCCATCTCCTACAAAATTCAACCAACATAGAGACAGGAAACAATTACAGAGGCAAAAAAAAAAACCTCTTTCAATATGCAAATATGCATGTGTTTGTTATATTAAGATTGAATGACGCCGACAAAGTGCAAGAAGAAATCCAATGCAAATCGAAGTCAATACTGTCGATGAGGTAAAGTGGGCGCTCATGAATAAATTCATGAAGCTTGAATGCAGTTATGTGTTGAAAGTGGCAGCCGTGTGTAACTTATGGTCATTAATTAGCTCCGCGCAGCAAATCGATAAAAGTTACCTAATGGAGGGAAGTCAAATACCGTACGTACGCGAACACAGACCCACCGCAGCGCCGCACGTACTGTATATTAAATCACACTTGCCCCCCGAATGCATCCGCGCAATCACGCACACACGGATCAGCTGTGTGAGATGACTGTGTGTCACATTGCACTCCCAACACTATTCAGATTCACAGCTGCACTTGTGCTGAAAAGCAGTCTGTCGTCAAGCCTTTTTATTTGACAGCTGCTCCGAAAAGACTGCAGTCCTATCTGTTGCTTTTTATTATCAACATGCACTTTTTTCGACATGCTCGAACACTTGGAGGACTTAAGGGATAAGGGAAATAGCGTATCAGTTACTCAAGCCCTGTGAAAATGCATGTAACGCTCTCCATAACCCTATTGTTAATGGAAACTGATCCAAGAGCCACCCCGGTGTAGGCCACATATCTCTATAACTTATATGAAGTGACGGTCATTTTGGTGCCAGCGCTCTGCAGGTCCCATCCTTTCTAATTTAATTTTGACCTTTCCATAAATTCACACCCATTTCTCAGCCGGAGATACGGAGGAGAATGATCTTTTAGTATTTTAAATTGAAAGGTTGTAATTGAAAGAGTGCCCGGAGCGGAGCGGGGGGAAATTATGGGATATTCATTTTTTACACTGATACCCCTGAGAAACACGGTGATAGAAGCGTGTAAGGACATCCTGCATGGCTCATTGCGAGGAAAAACCCCAGTCACTCCCGACCGTTCCATCAGCGCTCCCCTGACATGTAGAACATAATGTACACAATGCAGGGTAATGCTCTTTTGTATTTCTCATCCATGAAATTGTGCCCAATAAGTGCTGAGATTTAGGAGGGACAGCTCCGTCGTCGCCTTTCGCAATTAAGTAAAGCCACACAGGAGAGCGGCTGGCTCTCCTTTCCCCTGCCACACAGGAGTAATTTGAGAAAGCCAGCCTTGAGGCTGTCCTTTAACAAGCTCACCCAGATCGCCATATAGTACACCACTCTGGAGGCAGCTGGCTTTAAGTGGCTGCATGTCATTCTGAAGACCAACTGACAAACACACACGGCCCCACTTAAAATGTGAAACCGTGAAACTATATGCATCGAGATGTCATTTATAATGCAGCGACTACGACGTGACGATGCAGCTTTTCACCGGCGCGCTGCACCGCTGCATCGTCATCATCACGTGCAAAAAGGGGATCGTATGGAAAACGCTGCTGTGCTGATGTGAGATAACTGCAGCGGGTTTGGGCTCAGACTGTTTCCACAAAGACGGCCACTGTACTCTGAAGGCAGCTGCCTCTGTGTTTGTCAGCTGGCACTCAAGAGTATCATACATGCACACACACACACACACACACACACACACGTAATGACTCTGCGTATCATATTGTCCTGTTTGCTCCATTCTTGGGGCACTGCTGCGCCTCGGCTTTCTCCACACACGATAGGAAATATCCTTCATCACAAGTGTGGGATGAATGCAGCCAGAAAGAGGGGAAAAGACAAATTGCGAAGAGAAAGGGAGAGCAGAAAGGGAAGTGGCTTCTTGTTTGGCGTGAAAAGAAAGAGGCTGCACTCCAACGAGAATGAGGGGTCCATTTGATTTGCAATTACCTCCCCCCCTCCCAAGATGATCAGCCGGCGTTTGAAGTTGATTGGCTTCCTGGAGTCTGCTGTGGAGGAAAGTTGTAGAGGGGCTGTGACCCCTGCCGACCTCCAGGCGAGCGCCGCGTGACCTGCGAGCCCTGGATGCGCGGCCCGTGCGTCAGCCATGCAATCCATCCTTGTCAGACGTCAGACAGCAGATGTCGCTTCCTGTTGGCTCCATCTTACCCGGCGACCCTTGACCTCGCCACCACGCGGCGCAGGAGACGCAGAGAAGCATGTAATGTTAAGTGGAAAGTCGAAGATGCATTGACATTGACGTACACAAACAGAGACGAGCGCACGCGGAGCGTGGTAGAACTCAAAACACGCAGCCAACAAAGACCTTTTTGAGAGCTCTTCATCGAGCAGCTGCGTTAAAGACAAATCTAATTGACCTGCCCCCAGTCAAGCCCTATAATGCAATAGAAACTTAAGCCTGGAGATCACCGCTGATGGAGAACTAATGCTATCCCTCCAGCACAGCAGATGACCAGGGTGTGGATTTAAAAGGCGGATTTGATTACCACATGTTAGTAAATTGGCTAATGTGTGAAAGACGAAAGTATGCAAGAGAGCAGGAGGACGAGACAAAGAGCAGAGCGTTTACACCAAACGTTCAGCGTCGTCCTTTGGAAATTTCCACACTTGATACACCATAATGGCTGAAAACGTGTGGGAAATACTTAGTGGATGAGTCGCGGCAGTCTGACATCGATCTGCGGTAAATGTTTTTGCCACGTTCTGTTTTGTTGGCTTTGTCCTCCAGCGTCACGCTAATAAAAAAAATACCCTCTGCAACCGAAACTGAGCGAGATTGAATTGAGGAATGGAGAGAGGCAGATGGGAAACTGAATGAATTCTTGGTGCCTTTTCAATCTCAGCTGTGTGACACATGCAGCTTCCCCCTCCAAGAGCCTTAATTTCTCTCGGTTAATATTATTCTTTTACTCACGACGTTTGCAACACTACATCGAGAGTAGATTTGTTTCACAATCTGCAGCGCTGGGCCGTCATTCTGCAGCCTGGTTTGTACAGTCTTATGTTGGCTTGTTTGCTCTGTGATAGTGATTCTGTCACCAAATTAAAGCTTTATGGATGAATAACGACAAAAAAATATAAAGACTTGTACGAGAAAGATTTATTACAAAATAGCGGCACAATTTGAAGTGGCAGAGGCGGAGATATTCAAATTTTAGTCCTTGTTGTGAGTCAAGATCGACAAAAGAATCCTACGTTTCATATAATATCCACAATTTGGAAATATCTAACCCTTTAAACTGTAAATAAATTAAGCTAGTTAGCAAACAGTTTATAACTGTCACATCCATCACAGCAACCTGAAGCCAATTTTAATCACAACGTCATGTGATTCACGATGGTCAAAAAAGAAGCAAACGCTGTGAAAGAAGAAGCAGTAAGACGGTTTAAAAAGTTTTTTTTGAGAATCACAACTCTCACAATATGACTGTCACTATCAGAATTTGATCCATTTGGTGGTATAGCTTTGGGAAGGTCGAGCAAGTTTCCAAGTTTAGTTAGCAACAGCCTGGATTGTGTTCGCTGCGTGTCGTCCTCTCTCTCTCTTTTTTCCCCTTTTCCACAAAGAAACGCCTTCAAAAAAGACTAGAGTTCTTTTTATATCTCTTTCTACTGCAGACATTTTGCCTTGTGCTATTATAAACATTATCGATGGCTAAGCTCAGTTAGTAGTGAGCTCTGACAATGTGACAGTGAGCCAGTATTCACGTGAAACTGAAGCAGCACAATGTAGTTCAGCTGTCATTCATTTGAGTTTTTATGTCTGTGCTCTTCCTTCGGTGACGTTATTGAATCTGTTCCTACTTTTTCTGATTGCTGATGACCGTCTTTGACCAGCAGGTTCTCCACAAGTCCAGTTCTTTATTAAACTGCACAAACCTTTACTTTGGGTTTGAAACTCTTCCCTCAGGTCATAGAGTTCAAGTGCAACAGGAGTAAAAACTCTGTGCAACAACCCGACTTAATCTTACATAATGTAATACGGTATTTTTGACATTGTGTTGTTGCCTTACTGTGAGTTTATTCAATGTACAGGAAACAGTTTTTGTACTGTTTGTTTTCCATCTTTTGCTCTGACTACAAATCAAGTTTCCCATCTGGGATGATAAAATGATTGAACTGAACTGAGCTGAACTCAATAGCATCATTTGAAACAGTCAGTTAATAATAAATCAGGTAGGAGCCTTCAAGTAATCAAAAACAGTTGCCCCGAGAGAGCGGCTCACTGCAGGAACATCAGGGGTTGTTAGTGGGTTTTATTTTGCTCTAACTCATCCTGTGGACGTATACGTCACATTAAACTCTTAAGTTGCACAATATATTGGGACAATGAGCAGGCACTTACACGGGAATGATGAAGAAAAAACGCCTGCATCAGCCTTTATCCACTCGAGGAAAATAACTAATACGGCAGAACAGAATGATGACAGGAATCTGCCCATTCATCAAAATGAGGAACAGTGTAATTTCTTCGCTCATCAAGCACCAGTGACCCTCCGGATGGGAGAACTTTATTACAGCTGGCACTTGAACAGAACAGAATGATGTGCATGCACTACACAGTCGTGGAATTAATGTGCAATATCTGTTCGCCACTTTGCGTGTACACAGATTCAGGCCGACGGGAAGACGCGATTCAAATGTCGCACTGATGAGGCTGATGTTTTAAATGCAAATAAAACGTCTGACGCTGTAATGAAGTCTCTGGAGGTCAGGAGAACAGATACACGGTTACCTTAAACTCTGCTCCATCAGCCGTCACGCACAGACGATTCAGCGGTTGAACTAATCAAGACTCGGATAAAAACTACAGCGGCTCGGTACGATTTGTATTTCATTGAGAACAAAGACTAACTTCAGTGAAACCACAGCTGTTAACACGACGGCAGAGGAGATGGACCGTGCACATACGGTGCCATGCCGCTGTTCTGATGGCCCGTTATTCCGATTCCCTGCAGTACTTTTTTTCCAAACATGTATTCTGCGAGGACCCGTCACTAATGTGCCTCCCGTCCTGACGTTGTGTTTCAAATTCTGACTCTACGCAAGCGACGCTGGGCTCGTCTTGTTTGGACATTTGGGTGACTAGAGTTTCAGAATAATGGACAGTGGATATTTTCATAGACTGCTATCCAGTGATGTGCACAAGGGGGGGGCAATTGTTGAAAAACACGCGCCAAAGTGCCCTCTTGGTTGGCAAAACACACTAAACTGCCCCCTTCACTGGTTAAAACATGATAAACTGCCCTCTTGAGAGCCAAAACGCGTGCTAAAGTGCCCTTCTTTTCGCCCCTGCCCTTCAAAAAGTCTGCGCACGCCACTGCTGCTATCTTGTTGCACCATGGGAGTAGGTTTATGTATGTGTCTTGGTTTGGTGTCTTGCGCTTCAACATGTTCTCTGTAGGAGACACTACTTTGATAAATATTTGATAATTAATCACTGGCAATTAATTAATTATTGGTAATCAACTATGCCTCACACGGGCACCACAAATTTATAGGACATGTAGGTAGGCAATGGGCCTCACGTGGACGGCACCATGGATATAAATGTAGGGGACTATCACTGCTTGATAATCAAGGTCATTAATCACTGGTGATTAATTTTACACTCGTAGAAGGGGCACCACCTCCGTTGTTTGATTTACTAGAATAGGCTGGAGGGAACTATTCCAAACATCTAACTGTACAAGTTTGACTTGGGCAGCTAGAGTATCAATTTCAAATCAATTTATTCAATCTCAATATTCTGAAGCAGTGAATTCTTTGCACGTATCCATCGATTCTCCACATCAAAATTAAGTTCCAGACAAAAACAAATGATTATATATATTTATTGACTAAATAATTTGGGGTAACATAAATGAACGGACAATTTTAGGACGAACAACAGATAACAGAAAAGGTAAAGACTGTAATTAGAAATAAATAAATTACGTGACCGTTGGCAGAGTTAAAGGGTCGGGTTTTTATATATTAAGTTTAACGGGAGTAATCTTTTAATACTAACGAGACCCTAACCTCAACTTTCTTAAGTTTATAAGATAGAAGTCAGAGCTTTAGACAGAAGTCAGAACCTTAGACAGAAGTCAGAAGTTTAGACAGGAGTCAGAACTTTAGACACCACTCATTCTCACGTGTGTGGATCCAACTGTATGAAGACGTTCAGCCTGTTTTGTCTGGGCGTCAGGAGGCACTGAAGCTTGGTCTCTTTGAGAGTTCTGGGTTGGACCACGGCACAGCGCGTCGGTCCAGTAGCCAGAGGGAAGGCCGGTACTCTGTTGAGGGACTCTTGGTCCGAAGGCCCAGCGGGTTTCCGCCTTGGGAGCGCTGGGGGCAGAGTTGATTTCGGCTGGGAGCACACAAAGGCTCTATTTACGGAGACTCCTTGCACGGCTTCTGAGGCAGACGATGGACTGCAACGTTCTTCATCAGACGATCACAGTCTTGAAAAAGACTTTTCTTGGATGTTTCAAGGTGGTTCTCAAGTTCTGATCCTTTTACTAATTCAACTTCTTCTGGATCAGGCGGTGATACTTTAAAGTTATATCAAAATCAAATCAAAAATCAAAAAGAAAAGAATTTGTTCTATTAAAGACTTGGATAAAAGTAGAGTACTTAAAGTAGTTATTCAATTCGCTTTCTTAGAGCTTGTTGCAAAAATAAAAGTAAAGATTACTTTAAAAATAAAATTAAGAATAAAAAGCAAAGAAGTGCAGAGAAGAGAAGAAAAGTCAGGAGGAGAAACAGGGGGGCAAGAGAGCCCGGAGGAGAAGACTCCAAGTCATGACCGAAGTCAGGACCCAAAAGGAGAGAGAGAGTGAGCCAAAGTCCTGACCGAAGTCAGGACCCGACAGTGAGAGTGAAGCGTCAGCATGAGAGAAGACCAGCGAAGAGAAGAAGCAGAGAAGAAGAAGCAGAAGTGAAGTGAGAAGAGCATCTTCTCTGTTTTTATGACCTTACAGCAGGCACACCGAGCAGGGGTGGGGCTGGCTGACAATGCTCCTTCTGTGTTGGGAGTTGTGACCCACAACACTTTAATTCAAATAAACTATATTGCCTTAATGTTTCGAAATCGTGTTTTAACTTCCCAAAAACTTCACCATCTTAAAAGTTGAATTTTTGTCTTCGTTAAAAGATGTAACATGAATATGATCCAAGAATGAAAGAATTAAAAACATGATTAAAGCATAAAACAATGGTATACAACATAAACCATGAAGCATACAATACACAGTAGGACCAAGGACTTATACATATTCCTTGTAGTTCTATCTTAAGAAAACATCAGACATTTAACTGGTAAATAACACAAGCATTACACACAAAGAGGATCATGATATGCAAGTCTGTGCCCATCGCAAAGGTGGGGGCTGGTTTCTTTCAAACCCAAAATTCATCAAGTAATAAACTTCATTTGGGCTTGACAATAACATGGAAAATATCTACTGTATGACTTTCGAAATCTGATAAAATTAAGAAGATGAAATTGTAGTTAATAGTTATTCAGAACATATTGAAATGTGGATGAGTATAGGATTGGGATGCAGCAAAGATTGGAATGTCACAGACAGGGTCGTAAAACGCTTTGGCCTGTGAGGGGGGAGGACTGGGTCATCTTTACCCCAACCAACATCAACCCCCACTTCTTGTCATCTGATGTGGAGAGAGAGGACTCTATTGTAGTAAGTCGTTAAAATTGATAAGAAAACGTCTCCAATGATCTGTTTATAGCAAGAGAGCAACACATCGTCCTAATCTATAGGGAGAAGAGGCCTGGTGCTGGACATTGTTTGGCCTGAGGAATAAGGAGTTCATCTTCTTTGTGAGGGGGGAGAAGAAGCAAATATTCAGTCAAACAGGCTTTGTTTGTTAAATTAATCTTGTCTTGTGGTTGAGAGGTCAGAGGTCAGAGGACGGGGAAAGGGAGCAGAGCCTCGTGATGGAGACATAAGGGCTGGTGTTCCTACATTCTCACTCCTAACTCATCAAATACACAGCAGCTTGGTCAGTGGCCTTAACTCAACTGTGGTTAGGTTTAGGCAATAAAAATAAAAATAAAAAACATCATCCTGTGGTTGAAAAAATGACAATCAGTCAAGTTACATAAGTTACATCAAGTACGTTAACTTCTTTGATGAATTTGCACTAACCTTAGACACTTATAAGTTATATGCATGAGGTCATTTGGGCTCAGACTCGACCATGACCGAATTGTTTCTCTTTTAGTTTTATGTAGCACTGAATAAACAAACGAAATGAAATGAAATATGAAGAAAGGCCTTTGATAATCTACCAGGAAAGGTGCTGAAAGTAAAAAGAATAATGACTTATATTCAGAATATCTCTAATTCAGCTTGATCTTTAAATATGTTGCTAACCTTCAAGCTACAACTATTTTATATGGGGTCATATGTCAGATTCTGACAAATGGACGAATGCAAGTTGTGTCTTTGTAGTCTCTCCATTTTAACGTAGATGTGTGAAAACCTTCAGAAACTCAATTGTATGCACATAAAACAGACCGAACCCAAGGTCACATTCTTTAGGAATGCAACCATCAAAAATACCAAGTTATTTCAGTATATATGATGTAATGTAACATGTTTATAGATCAAGTGTCGCGGGTTATTTGACGGATTCATACTGAAGGTCAGAGTTTGCTGAAAGCATCTCAGAGCGTTAGTATCGTCAGAGTCTGTTAATTCTGTAAAACACCTTAAATGTCTTGAGTGACGGAGAAAAGTGGGGCAGCCCCGGTGTGAACCTCTAATTTTTCCCCCCCTCCTCGTTTCCAGAGGTAATACAGGAGCGAATAAAGTTAAATAAAGATTTGAAACTTCAAGCTGGAGTGAACGCCAAATAACTCGGATATCCTCTGAGGGAAAATATTCAAAATACTACAGAGGAAGATATTCAAAAGACTAGTGGCACCAAATCAAAGCGCGAAGAAGAGACGGAACAAAAAACAGTTTATAGCAACATCTAAAAGATCGAAGTGACATAAACCAAACAGTGAATTCAAGCTTAATTTATTCCTTTTTTTCTCCCGTTCACAGGAGGAATCGCAGCTCCGCAGCCTGCTGAGTGTGATCAGGGAACGCACAACTTCTCAGCTGCCATGTAGGAAACGGAGGATTATTATCATTATTATTACAAATTATTTGGTTTATGTTCCCTGAGTTTTGGAATCAAATCTAAAGGTATTAACTATAAAATGATTGTGACGCTGTGAGTTCCTGTCCTGCTTTGTGTTGCCGCAGCGTTTATTTTTTTTATCTTCACGCTCTCTCGCAGGTCGGAAAATAAAAGTGTAAAGCAGAACATCCAGGCCTGCCGAGGAGGAATTCATAAATCTCCCCACACCTTCTCTTTTTCTCACTCACGCAGACAATTGTTGGGTTATTCTCGTGTATTACCGAAGTGTTCTGTTTTATAGGTGTGAGAAATACAATGCTGTTGGACGACAGATCACGAAACAATTAGACAACGATGTCACGTTGTGCATTTGCTGGCAGGAGTAACAATTATTTTGGGTGGCAGTTTTTTCAATTTAGGCCACGTTTCAGAGCTCATAATGGATCGATCTTTTTGCCACGACCACAGGCAACATCATCCAGTGGTGAACCACAATGACCAGTCAAATGTTAGAGGTTGCTGTGGGTTGAGGAGTCTCACAGCCTGCAGAGGAGAAGCTGCTCCGTAGTCTGGTGATATGGCAGCAAATACTTCTGTATCTTTTGCCCGATGGCGGCAGGGTGAGCAGACTGTGACTGGAGTGCATGTTGTCTTTTAATATCCCTCACTTCTGAATGTAACTCCAGTACTGTATGTATACGTGCATCACCGTAGAAAATGTACAGAGTGCTTCAGCTTGAATTAACTCTGTTGGGACGTTAAAAAAACGAACATCTGTCGGGTTCAGGTTGTGCACGGTCTGTCTCTCGGGCTCCATCGGGTTCGGACAAACGAATGAAGCCGAATCTGCACTCAAGTGTGACAAATACAGATTTTCTAAAGTTTGATATGTGTGTTCGTTAACCGTCTCAGTGTATATTTAGTTTAAAGCTGCAGTTCTCAGAGTGTAGTGCAGGGACAGCCAGGGGGCCCTCAGAGGGCTCCAGGGGGAATAACTGGAATCATGTATTAATCTTTATATAACACAATTGCTGTGTCTCAATTCAGGGTCTGCATCCTTCAGAGGAGCATTTGAAGGCCAATTACGTCAAACGCTCCTACAAATGCTCCTTCTTTTCCCTGTTTCTGGAGGATGCACCGCTACGATCCTTCGTGGCCTCACATATCCCAAGATTCTTTGTGCTCCCGAAAAGAAGAAGGAAAGAGAGAAAATGGCGACATCGCGTGGCGTAGATCATCACTTTCGTGGGCCGAAATTGTGATGTAAGAGTAAATTGTCTGGTGACGCAACCAGAAAATGCTCCAAAGGCTAGACCGTCACATTTAACAACGGCTGACGAGGTTAACAAAGTCTCTCTGAAGGACTCGCCTTCAGAGACCACAAAGGCCGAGTCCTTCAGAGGACGCACACCCTGAACTGAGACTCAGCAAATATCAGAATATGTTGGTCGTGGGTTTCACAGTCTTTCTGTCGTAAAACGAATACAGTATGTTATCAGAACCGGGGACACAATCTTATCAAATGGGAGCCTGTGGTCTAATTTGTGTCGGTGTAGAGATCCGTGACATTAGGAAGTTTGAGAACCACTCGTCTGAAGTAGATTTCACATTTGTAATTCGGCCCATTTGATTTGGACAAAAATGAGAGAGGAATAAAAAGCCGTTCTGGTTCTGGTTGGTTTGTTATAGACCAGCATGAACGTGAACTGGATCAGAGCCGTGCAGCACTTCTGAGCCAGTTTCCTAGTATCGGCTGGTGCTGAAGATGATGCATAACACATTTTTTACAATATCTAAATCATGAAAAATGTTAATAAGCCGTAAACTGTCAACAGTTGTTCTGCTGTTGGTTCTAATTTAATCATAATAACTTATTTTACAATAAAACCTACAAATCCAACATGTTGTTTTTTGGTTCCTGCTGCAGCTTCTGAAGACGCTCTCAGCCTCCTGCAGGTGGGAGGAGGCTCATGTTGGTCTAAGATAATAAGAGAGTGATTTTTTAGAAACACCTTAAAGCTGAAGAACTGTAAGACTGGATTTTATGATCATTTTTAGCCTCATTTTCAGTAAATGAGCCCCTGAAGCCCAAATGAGTCAAACTACAGACGCGACAGTGAAGGTGTGTGTGTGAGACATTTTAACTGTTTTTAATTGTGTCTTTTAAGCAACATTACTGTACATTTATGGCTTATTTTAGCTGACAGAAACACAGTATACACTCTGTCACGCTCTCTCTGTTTTGCATCACTTTCACACCACATTCATCAGCCTCCATTTCGCCGCCCACTTGCCTCTCTTTCATGCTCTGCCACATCTTCGGTTTTAGTTGCCGAGTGCAAAGCCTAGTCGGTGGTATCATGCTCGTAGTTAACGACCTTTTACACGAGGACGCGTCACACTGTAATCTGCAAACACCTTTAAGGAAACAAACGAGCACTTTGCGACGAGTTTGACAGCAGCGTGGTCGGATGCAGCGCGGAGTCGATCAGTTCTGAAGTTCTGACTCACTCAGGTAACTAAAGAGAGACTGTTCACTTACGTGCTCCAGGTGCTGGTCTTTTTTTTTTGGGATCGGAGCAGAAAAGCTCATTTTACAGTACCAGAGCGGTACATGCATAAACACACATACGCCCACTTCATACACACACACACACACACACACACACACTCACAGCACTTCCCTCCTTCAATCTGCCGTCCATTCAGTGTAACAGTGGTGTGCCAGTGTGTGGGGTTTATAATAATGGGTTGGTTGGTTGATGGCGGAGGGGGGCTGACAGAGCGCCTCACACGTATTAGCGTGGTACAAGCTCGCTGATGAGGCCCGCTGAGAGACTAGCAAACGGCCTCATCGCGGTGAACAGGCTCACTCTGCGCAATGGGACTTGATGAGAGATTATATGATTCACGGTTCCCGTTGGCTTCCCGTTGCAGATTCCTCCATTTGCCCCTCTTTGTCTGTTTCTGTCTCCCTCTAACCGGGGCGACGGCGGAGGGACGGGTATTTGAGTCGCACCAGATGGCAACAAATTTCCCATTTTTCATTCGGATTGTATATGAAACAAATGGCAGCGATGTTTGACGCGTGCTGTAATTGAAGCAGCGGCGCGCACTTCTTCAACGTTAGCTGATTAACTGGAGGCAGAAGACGGGCGCAGCGCGACGACGACGCTCCACATGAAGAAGCATGTTTGTGTTTTTCAGTCGCAGTGATTTTCGTCAGAGATGTTACAGTAATCTATTACTTTAAGCTGTTTGAGTAACATAACACATCTCTAAGGGAATTTGCAGCAATATCGCTACAGCTGTAATGTCCGGTAACGTGTTGCCACCCAAAATTAAGTGTTTATTGATGTCTTTCAACGGGTCGGACCCACCGGGTCGGCACAGTCCATTTTTTAAGCTACTTCAAAGCTGCTTATGACGATATTTATGGTTGAACTTCAATATCAACATGCTCTACATGGTGAGATTGTTTAGATTCTCCCACAATTCAGGCGTTCAGAAACCATAAGAACATTAGAATCATTAATTCAAGTTTGCCAGCACGGTAAGAAGAAGAAGAGAAGAAGAGGTCATAAGTCCAAAATTATGTCCATCCCTCAAACATATTAACTTATTCGCAGAACTTATTTCAGCAGGTGGACATATTTTCTCTTCTTCCTGCCCGGTGTTGTTGGTGTGCCTCTTTTTAGATTTAGAGTATTGCAGGCGCTCAAAGTTTGGAAGTCAGTTTGCTCTCTGTAGAACAAGTTCCTAATGGCTATCAGCAAATCACCGGTGATTTTCACTTGTGCTGTTGGGTTGCATGGGCGCCAGGCATATGTCCCCATATTTATTGTTTTTATAAAAATCTCTTCACATTAGTAGCATTGGGATGTCTAATTTCTGCCGACCGTGCACCCCCCTTCAGGCTGCACTACATGGACTATTCCATGTTACTCATCACGCTCATCACGCTGCACATATGCGGAAATGATTACGGCGTAAAATCCAAAACAGTAAACAGCGGTAAGAGAGAGAGAAGAGATAAATCGAGGGAAATGAAGCGTATATACGAAAGCGGGTCACAGAAAAAGAAGAAGAGGGACTAAAGGCAGGAGTTTATTTCAAAGCTGCAAAAGCTATCAAGCTTTTTTACAGGAACCGCGGAATAAAAGCAGTCGTCTACACAGTTTGCTGTATGAAATAATTAGCAGTTGCATGAAAGCTAAGGAAAATATTTGCTTCTGATGAGCTGTTAGATGTCTTGAAGAAGGTGTATTTGGATTGCTCATGCACAGATTTACCAGTATAAAGTTCTATACCACCAGATAAATCAGTCTGCAAGGTATGAACTGCAAGTAAGGAGACCGTCGTTGTGTCTTTCAATCTGTTTTCTTTTTTTAAATAAATCTTTATCAAACCCTGGAATAAAAAATGTCAAGTCTTTACTAATACTGTATAACCAAGGTCATATGAATCTTTGTTAAGAGTTGAAGAGTCAAGATTATCTTGTCAGTGAGAACATGCAGTAGTCAGGGGCTGAAGAAGATCAGGAAGTTGAAACAATTTCAAATCTATTTGCACACATCCATAGGACAATATGAGAGTTTGCAATATCCATAGAAAAGGAGTGGCCGAGTGTGATGGAAGAAAAGAAGGACAGTGACTGTTGTTCATCCCTTGTGTTGAGTATCTCATTATGTGATTAGACTGGTAGATGCAGGGGCCACCAACCGGCTAAATGTGCCACTGGTGGTGCTTCAGGGTCTGATGCAGAGAGAGGCATCTTTTTCCAGTTGTTACCAAAGAGATTATGTTTTCACCTGCGTCTGTTTCAACATTTTCATCAGCATCTCAGGGAGTGAGTGATTTTTTGGGTCTTGATGAAGAAAAGAAAATCAGGCCCATTAGGGTGGCCGGTGTCTCTGATTGAGTGCAATTTGTTTCTGTTTTTTCTAATTTCTACTTTTCTAAACACATCTGACAGCAGAACAGAAGAAAAATGATGAAAAACAAGACGGTTTGAATGATTGTAAAGCAGTTTAAGAACTTCTTCTGTTATTCTGGAGGCCACAAAAGTCATGTTATTAGTAATGCATTACTCTACACAGTAAATAATATAGTAACTACTCATGTGTAGTACATTACATTTTAGAAGAAACTCGCTGAACGCTGGTCAACAAGTCAAACGTCGACCTTTGCTCCCTGTTTCCTGTTCACATTAGGAGAACGTTCCTCGTCTGTAGCCACCACAAACGCCTGTCTTAATTAAAACTCCCACCACAGAAGAAGTCAGAGGGTCAAGCGCTTTCTTTCAGCTCCGGCCTCAGACACACACAGAAAACGTCACGTCAGAGGTCGCAGCTTTGAACCTGCGGTGCCGTAACTGGACAGGGCCGAGCTGACGGCTCATTCATAAAGTCAGAGTGTGCACGAGCGCCGTGCACGGTTACAGTCGACTGCTTGATTTATTAGTGCAGCGCCAGCATCCGCAACACATTTGTTATCCTGCTCCCCGTTTAAAAAGCCCATTCATTACACATTAATTAGTTGTTGATAACGGTCCCTATACACCGCCGGACAATGCCAAAACACTGGGAAAGATGGTCGAGATCAGGTTCGCTGCCAAAGTCTGTATTAACTTGGGGGGCCCGTGAAAGTTGATCACCCGTACAGTTGGCTGCAGCGGCGGCTCCACTGGGGCTTATACTGTAATGGGCAAGTCATAAACACAGGAACTAGAGAAATGCATTAGTCAAGTAAGTGCTAATGGCTTAAGAAGCTTTCATTCATGGCCTTTGCAAAACAGAGAGTGTGTTGGAAATAATTTTGGCCGGCTGGGAATTTGTTCTAAATGTACTGTCAACATACATTTGGCAGACAATTAGCCGAACAGTGTTTCCAGACAGGGCCGCAAAATACGTCTCGGGGCTGAACGGTCTTATCTTAAAAAATAGAAAAATAAGCATATTGAGACACAGATGTGTGATAACAAGGCTACTGTGTACAGCCTGGTGGTTAGATCTGTCAGATACAACATTATTAAACTAATTGACACGTTGAAATTGTTACCTGATGATGTTGCTTCTTGAAAACGCCAACATGTTCTTCGCTCTGAGAATAACAAAAATACAGCAGCTTGTTCAGTGGTCCTATATCGCTCTACCTGCACCTGTAGTGTCAATTTTGCACATGAAGGGCTCCAGTAAGACATTAATACACGATATGTAACGTCTGGCTACACTTTTAATGTCAAACTGTTGCAGTTTGGTGAGGTTAAGGTACCAAACGTTCTTGGTCAGGTTTAGGAAAAGATCATATTTTCGGTTGCAATAAGTATATGACGTGAGTCCCGTAACGTAACCCAGTGGTCAAAGTTCGGTTAGGTTTAAAAAGATAATTGTTTGGTTTTAAATAAGTACACCAACTTAATTATTACACTTATGATATTGAGTGTTGACTTTTGGTTACACACAGGACACGAACACTGATCTCCTGGCTAAAAGTTTCAGGGTGTTTGGAACGACCCTCCCCGACACATTTCACATCGGCAGAGTTTGACGTTTTTTTATACTCCCAGACTTCCTCCTTTGCATCCGTCATAATAAATACTTCCAATAAAGTTTGCTGTGGTAATAAGCTGCTTGCACAAACAACCAAAAGCTTGTACATGCGTAAAGAAACATCCATGCGGATGACAGCGAACGACACGCCCGCATGTTTGTGCTCTTGCGGCCCAGAGGAGGTCGTTCCAGACGTGATGTCGGGTGTGTACAGTCTACAGAATCACTGTGAACAGTTACAACCTGCAGTTTTTTTGTAATTTAATAAATTGCACACATGAATTAAATCGCCTTTTGCTAGTCAGTTGCTGGCTGCAGTTTATTTCAGTGCATTAACTTCATGTCGGCCGTAAATCAGCGTGGAGAGTACGCACGCAGATCCTTCGATGATATACAGTACAAAGCACCATCACATCAACCCGACCTAATCCACAGTGCTGACGCCGACATACATTACATTACGCATGCTTCAGTAGGACGTGTCATTTTGGCTTTTTGATTGTTCATTGATATCCGTCCTTCACAGGATTAATGTAAACCCAACATGATGGAATCAGTGTATTTTGCGATGCGCTCAGAAGATGACCTGGATTTGAGGTGTAGCGCAGTAAAAAAAAAAATAACAAAAATCCCCCAGAGGATGCAGACGATGGATAATTGTTCCCCCGTCTCCCTCTCACATCGGATCTCACATTGTCGGGAGCGTGGGACGGTCCCGAAGGTGTGATGATGCTGGAGGGAGACGGGTCATCCAAAGTGCATGGCACATTTCCACCGGCAAAGATCGAGGGGTTAACTTAATCGGAGGGGGGCTTGGAATTGTTTTAGACTAATCTGTCACACCCTCGATACTAAAGGCCAAATCAAAATGCCTTCATGTCCCGTTCCAACAGTTGTTGGCGAGCGGGTTAATCTGCTTCCATTGCGTGCTGGGGTTTGGGGAAAACACGAGACCTCAATAATAAAAAAGTCGACATGCTTGACCCCGGATAAGGAGGGAGGTGTGAACATCAGCAGGCAGGACTTCTGCCCGCTGAGCAGAGCTAGCATGACATGAACTCCGCCGAAAGGGAAAGAAGCGTTGAGCGCTGACAGAGCGCTGCCAGGACCGGTCATCGAGAGGTTTGTGGGTCAATCGCAACTTAGTCCCGTCAGATTTAGCGCAACATGTTTTGTCAACAATAATAATAATAACATTAATAATAAGCCTGCGGGACTTAAGGAGTTTTACTGCCATCTGTATGATTTCACATGTGTAGACAAGAATCATTATCCCGTATTAATAGTACGCTCACGTCGGGTTCATGCAGAGTTCAATTTAAAGTGCACAATGAGATGATGAGTCGATAAAAAAAATAAATAAAAAAACTGCACATGTTTGCTGCGTGTATCACAAGGTTCAGCAGGCTAGTTTGGCCTCCAGTAAATATTGCATTGTCTCTCGCTCCAGTTAAGAGGTTGCCGGGCGGCTGCTGTAAATGGTTTCTCGGTCGGTAGCGTTCTCCGGTTCCTCTGGGATGTGGCCAGTCAGCGGGCTACAGTTTGTCTTTGTTTTCTTTTCTTTGTTCATGCTTTAATGGACGCCATCATGGCAGGACGGTGAGCGCCCGACCTCAGACCTCAGACAGATATTTGGAAGGCGTTTATGTTGGAGTACCGTGACCCGATCACCGGGCGACTGATCCCAAAAGCCTTGTCCAGAATTCCATTTGTTTATTGTCTGTTCGGCATCAAGTAACTCTGGAATAAAACTGTCTTATTGTCAGAACAATGACAGAAAGAAAACAAATTATTACAGAAATACAAAATGAACCCACTGGTGCATCACTTCCACACTGATGGATGTATTTTCAGTGACAGAGACATTAAAAAATAAATAAATAAAATCTGGTTCAAATGTTTTTACAACATCTCTTATTTATTTGAAAAATATTGTTTTTACCTTTACATTTTTCTTGTTTGTATTTTTTATTTATTTATTTATTTATTTGCACGAATAAAATGATTCAACAATTAACTTAAATCACTTTTTATACCTTTGACGTTCGGTGTTCACTGCAGTGGACATTTATGAAACAAACGCTGTACTTTATATATTTATTGTTTATTTTTATTTTAATATATTTTATATTTCTCAGTTAGCTGTTAAATTTGATGTTGTATTATTTGAACACTGTTTGTTCCCTTTTGTGCCAAATTGAATTTCATTAAAGTTACATCTGATCAGATCTTGAAATAAAATATATTAAAATTTTAAAAATGCATATGAAAAATTATACTATGTGATGTAATGATCAGTGCATTTAAGGAGAAAATGTAATATGATAAATAACACAAAAAAAGTCATGTGTACCGTCAGTCAGGCTGTAAACATTAGAATTTGTTCTTAATGACGTGTTTGATTAAATAAAGGTTAATACAGATAAATAAATAAATAAATAAATACATGTTAAAGCCGTCGTCCCGACAAATCACAACTTTCTCTCTGCTCTCTGGCCTCTGTCATAAATTTCTGTAGTTTGAAATGAAAAATTGATTGCAGTAATAAAACGCACATTAATATGATTTATGTTTGCATGTTATCTGTGAAACGTGAAAGAACAAAGCCATTCATTTGCAATTATGTTAATATGATTTTTCCCCCTCTTGTCAGAGTCGTGCAATCTTAATTATGTTTGTAGGTTCACACTTTTCTGGAGCCCTATTGTTCTTTTTTTCAGCTTCCATACACTTGACGCACAGTGATGGAGACTTTAAACAGAAAGTGTGACACTGAAGTAAAGAACCTGCACAAAGCCTGCTGCACCTCAGGGTGCCAATTTTGGGCTCCCCTCTCCTCCGCCTCCAGGATTTAACTCAGACTGCCGCTCGCAGATATTGAACCCTTCTTTCTGTTCACACGGGGACCGCAGGAGTTCAAGGCATGTAACACGTTGCGAGGGCTTTGACAAATTGGTGAAAAATTCATGGCGGACGGATCGAGTGTGTCTGTGTGAGCGCTGCCGGAGCGTCGGCCCGGTCGTGTCACTCGCACTGTCCCACACAAACAGCAGAGCGCAGACAAACGGGAGGTTCTGAGTGCTCCGTATTCATTATTTAGTGCAGTAATGTGGTGAAGAGAGAGTTCAGTTTGTTCGCAAGAATCCATCTGCAAGTAGACGCTCGCCCGCCATTTTTTTTTTCTTTTGAGCTGAACGTCTCTACACACAGATGGAAGACTCAAATGTAAAATGTTGATCCGGGTCACATTGCTCATTAAGTAATGATTCGATTTTATCGGCTGTACCACATCAGCTCAGGTAAGGTGGTGGTGGTGGCTGGATTTTGCCTCCTGGTGAACTTTTACAGCAGCGATGGTGATAAATCTTGTGTAACAGAGTCCCCACAGATGAGTCACAGCTATGAATCACAGTTTAACAGCTCGCTCAGGATGCCGAGTGTAGAAACGTAGTAAAGACTGGCAGCACTCACATGATGAAGTTATTATTAACATGAGAAAATCAAAAGATGAGTGCCGTGACAGACATGTATGATATATACTGTATACGGACACACACACACACACACACTCGTAGGATGTAACTACGATCCATCAGGCCGGTTCGGCACCCGGAACAAATTCCTCTCTCGTCATTTATCTGGATTCTTTTACGAAGCTCTCCGACTTCACATGCGAGCCATCAGCCTCGTTCCTCCTCCCACTAATCCCTCCATTTTAATGCTTGTCCACATCGGGCTTGGCCACATTAAACCGATGATTAATGATGTATTGATTGGACTGTTTTCTACCACAGAGCCAAGGTGCTGAGTTGACAGCACACTTGCTTATCTGAGCCACCCAGCTTGCCAGAGGAGAATGTTTCCTGCAGGGAAATAAAGGCCCGGTACAAACTGGAGAGCCGGGACACATTTGTACACTTTTGTTTTCCGACTGTGCATTCAGATAGACACCAATGTCAAAAAAAAAAGAGCGTGTGATGGATGTTTCCTGTTTCTGAAAATCATTCTTCTTTGTGTAATTTCTGTGCTTTTCAACAGAACAGATACGACACCGCAAAATGTCCGACAGGAAAAAAAGAAAAGCACATTTGATAAAATATATCAGTGGAACATAAACTGTTTGATTCAGTGTTTTTAAAGAACTAAACTCTTTATTATGAATCTTAAAAAGCTCTACTTCTGCTCTTTTTTTTGTCACAATCGTCACAATTACACTTTTATTTCCTCGGCTGTGTCTGGAATAACTCCCCCGATCACTCGGCTACGGAAGCCCTAAACGGCCATGCATTCATATATTTTATTTCCTCTGTTTTCCTGTGATAACGAGTTAATTTCCTCCGTTTTCCCGAGATAAGGGGATAATTTTCTCGAGATCTCGCGATAACGAAACGTTGTTTCCCCGAGATAACACACCTTCAGACACACCGTAAGAGCTTGTACCCTTTATCAGCCAGGTGCTCAGTAAATCATTTCATCACGTTCAACAAAAATGAGGCACACTTCAAACACGCACACACACGATTCACAGGAACACAGATGTTCTCGGTTCACAGCGAGACGCTTTCAAAATAAAAGTCCCACATTTAGTGTCTAATATAATTAATGAAATAATAACCTGGCTTCAAAGAATATCAGTTAACTAAATGGAAACAAGATGTTCTTATTAACAATTCACATTAAAGGTCATTTACAGTCGTTACACTAACTGACTGACTCATTCTCACACACACACACACACACACACACACACACCTTATTATATTGTTATCTCGGGAAAACAAAGTTTCTTGATCTCGAGAAAATTATCTCGTTATCTCGGGAAAACAAAGTTTCGTTATCTCGAGAAAATTATCTCGTTATCTCGGGAAAACAAAGTTTCGTTATCTCGAGATCTGGAGAAAATTATCTCATTATCTCGGGAAAACGGAGGAAATAAAATGTATGAATGCATGGCTGTTTAGGGCTTCCGTACTCGGCAGCCCTCAGCAGTGCTACATGTCGGCAACGTACATTTCCTGTCAGCTTCTGTCACCACAAAATACAGCTGCTAATTGTTCTGACATCTCTTCAAATGCTGCCTTGGATGGAGGTCTCGGTCTTGGTCGCTGCCTCGCCCAGGTAGCTTAACAAGGCTACACGTGCCACTGACACAACAGCTAACTAGCTGTGTTTGCTTGTGAGTAGCGCAAATGCTACAACAGTTTTTGGGGGGAATTTTGAGGAGAGATTCATATTTAGAATCTGGTTGCAGGTGAATTTTGGCAACTGGGACTAAACACTGTTTTTTGCCCAGAGTCTTTCTCTTTAGCTGCTGAAGCCAAATAGCTGGCTAGCACTTGATTAGCCTCTCTGGGCCGCGAGCACATGATGGGCTGAAAGTTTAGTTGGCATTCACATGATTTGAAAAAGAGGATTTTTGGGAATAAAAACGAATGAAAATGAAAATAAATGAAAAATATTAAAGTGCATCCTCTATATTACATATTATATAATATATTTTACATGTAGATTTTATTCTGAGTATTCAGTGTTGAATATTTAGGGCTCTGTAGTGTTTTTGAGATTTTTTTTTTCACTTTATTCTGCGCTGGAGGTTTTTTCATCCTGCTCTTCCCACTCAGTCATAACACCGTGCGTATGACCATCAGCCTCCTCTCTCCTGGCCTTTGCCATTCTGAAGAGCATATTTTAAGCAGGGGAGAGTAAATTACCTACACGAAGGTGACATTTCCATCTAATGTTCACTTTGAGACGAAATTGGTATCTTCCCCAGCTGCACGAGGCGAGAAAAAAAAAAGAAAAAAGTCTGATGTTCTCCTTCCATTACATTTTCTTTCTTTCTCCCCCCTCTCTCTCCCTCTCTCTCTATCTCACCTTCTTATTATTTGTCTGAGTCACACTTGCTTTCTCTCCTGCACACCCTCTTTCTCTTTCATGACCCACGTGTGCTTTTTCAGCGGCAATCTATTACCTACTCCACATCTTCCACCCTCTCTCGCCTGCAATCTGAACACTGTGCACTCGCTTGTTCCCGCTCGTATCTCCCACCATCGCTCTCTCCTTCACCTCCTCACCCTCGGCTCTTGCCTCACTTCCTTGTGTCTCTTCACCTGCAATCCGCTTTTCCTTATCTCAGATTTGCTCTCTGATTGGCAGATAAGTATCATTTTGGAGGACCTCCACAAGTCGCTGCCTTCTCATTTCCTGGCAGAAATGACTTTTCTGCCTATTTGCAGTGTCAGTGATCATATAGAACATTCCAGGGATACAGCGCTGATTCCCATCTTCTCCACAGATACAGCGAAAGAGTGAGGAGGTCCAGTCACCTTTGAAGAAAGGTGTTTTAATGTCCTTTCTACCCTCCAGAAATGCCCGTTCTTTCCTCTGGTTTTGATAACAAAAGGTCAAAGATTTATTCTCTGCTCAGCACCGAAGTGAGACGCACCATGTGAAAACTGTGACATGTAACAGGTGGGCTAATTGAACATGTAACATATGTGGACTGTTGGCAGAGCAGCTGCTGCAACGCTACGCTCTCACTGTGATTTATGAAACTGGCTGCGTCAGGCGTGTAGTCGTGCATATGTGCTGCGGAGATACGCTGGAGGAGCGTAAACACAGGTCTGTCTCCAATTTGTCATTTTTACACAAAGATGTGCGACTGTCCACATTCTTGTAACGTTAAACTCCCAGAATCTGTGAAATGAGTCTGCCTGGTAGTTTAGTTTGAAAACTTTATATAATCATCTCGACCAACAAACTACTGAACAGACTGAGGATGGGCCTTAGCTCCATCAACGGATAAGGATTTGTGTAAACGCACATCTTGCATCGTTTTGGTCGATCGTCCACATGGATCCTGTAAACGCACTTTTTTGAAACCTGGTCTCAGGGTGGAAAAATCCCAAAACGCCGCCCTTGCATTTTCATGTGGACAGCGAATCAACATACTTTGCGTATCGATGACGCCATCGCCCCACCCCTCGACCTCTAGCCTTCCACCTCTTAACCCGGCGATGTCTCATAACAACAACAACAACAATGATGGACTACATTCTTGTGTCCGTGCTGCAGAAGATATTGAGTCTATTATGGTTACTACGGCAAAATATTCTGTTCCTCTGTAACTACGCTGAGCAGAAGAGGATTATGGACAACCGACTAACCATTTTCGTCTTCGTCTTGTTGTGTCCGGTTTCTTCTTCTACTGTCTGTTTGTTTACAGCATGCATGCTTCGTCTCTTCTTCTCTATTTTTGGTGAATTTCAAGCGCCACCTATAGGCTACAATATGAACTACAGCATGTTGAGTTGTTTACAATGGATCCATTTGGAAGCAAATATTCTTGAAACGATGCTGAGGAAGACAGGGGAAAAAAAGATTGCTTTAGTACGTGTGGACATGGTCTTAATCAGGTCATCCTTTAGTGTAAGTGAAATTTCTTCAAGGTGTTCTTGAGATATTGTGTTGGTAAGAATGGGACGGACAGATGGACAGACAACCCAAAAACATAAAACCTCCGGCCACTGATGTCGCCAGTCAAGAGGCATAAAAAAATCAGGAGTATTGAGGTGGACGAGAAGAAAATGATTGAAGTAAATAAAAACAAAAGCTAGCAAACAGAGCGATCATTGCTCTTCACAGCTTTCTGTAGTCTGTACTGTAGATCTAATCACACAGACATGAACTGTTCCAGTGTCACAGCAGTGTTCAGGGTCCAAACAACTGAAGACACAACTCTAAAAAACACAAAAACTCACTGTCTTGTTGGGTCTGTGACTCACACAGCCCGACCTGCAGGTGTCGCCAGGCACATTCGTTGCATGACTGGTCCACATGCGTTACGAGTCTCCCAGCGTGCGTCCGAGGTTCAAACCAAAATGGCTTTTGTGGTACAAACGGATGTCTCCTGCGTGTGATATCTCATCATTTCAGCTGTGATGTTGCTATCTGCTGTGCAGCTGATGATTTCAAACTGCTACCAACATATCACCAGTACAAGAGTTGACAGCGCTGGAGGCTGAATCAAGTCAAGTTTATTTGTATAGACCAAAAATCACTTTGCCTCAGAGGGATTTACTATCTCTGCAGCGTCCACTACCCTACATCCATTTAGCCTGGCTTCAGATAAGAAGAAACTCTTTCCCTGACATCTTTGTCAGTGAAAAAAGGGAGAAACCTTGAAGTGTATATAAAAAGGTACGATCCCACATGAGTGAACCACGGCTCGAGGGAGGAGAGCCAAAAGTCACATTATCTGTTTTTTAACATGTGTAGAAACGCTGTGGATATTACTGAATTAGCCTGACTGTATAAAAGCCGTCGACTTTTTGGTACCAAAGCATTTTATGTGGTCATCTTTCCATTTCCACCATCTAAAATCTGCACCAATCACTGTCGTAGAAGCATTTCTGGGCTGCTGAGGACACCACAACGTGTCCTTGGTATCTTTTTTTCAAAGCTCATTTTTATTTTCACACAAAGATGTGATTCATTTATGAGGGGAAATGAATGGTCCCTAATACCTTCTCTAAAACGAGTCTAATTTAGTGCTATATGTCTGCCCTGAAATGTCTTCTAAATTAAATTATTTTTAAAAAATGGAAAAAAGACCCTTGATTTAATCAGCCTCTGCAAAGCTCGTCTTACTCCCAGAGAGTCTCTCTCTCCCTCTGCATTAGTTAGTCACTTGAATAAATTAACTAACTGGATGGTTAAGTATCTGAAAAAGCCGTATTACTACAGCTTGCTCAAATGGAGTGGTGTGAACAAGGGCTGGATTACTAAGAAGATAAAGTGAGCAACTCCTGCAGGGACTTGGACGCCTGATTTTCCTTTCACGCTGCACAGAAAACTAACAAAAAGCAACTAAAATCTGGCTTTTATTTTCAATGGTGAAGGGAACAGTCAGTGTTCACTTTCAGGTCAGATGAGTCAGCAGCAGTCAGTAATGGCAGTGATGGAAACGTGACGCCCAGGTGGATACGTTAGGTTTTTTTTCCATTTGTTGCGTCAAAGCAGCAGGTTAATCCTCCTGTCGGTGCTCTTGACCGAGGCACCTCATCAGATGTTGGTGCCTGAGCGCTGTGTAATGGTGATGATTCAGAGTCAGCCCTATGTTACCAGATTTCCATGACATTTTCAAAATTAGGTCTTGCGTTTCTACATTTCCCTTCAAATTAATGGTTAGGGTCAGAAAATTAGAGATTTGGGAACATAGGCACGCTCCCGGTGATTCAATGCTCCCTCAGAGAGAATCAGCTTCATTACGTTGTAGATGGTGCGATCATTGTTCTTAATTCCGTCAGGTTTTAAGAGAGATGGAAGTAAAGTGAAACACGCTCTTCACGATTTCCCAACGTCTTAAAAATTTCTTATAGAATCGTTGCAATCAAGAGGATCGAACAAGCGAATGTTTGACATGTTGCTAGATTGAAGAACGACTAGAAACGACTAATTGTTTATCAAAACAGCTGGTGATTAATCTTCTTTCTATCGATTTGGAGTAATCGACTAATCATTGCAGCTGTAAAGGAGTTGACAGCCAACGATGCCCAAGAAACGCTGCAGCCCCGCGATGAGTTTTGCATCATGACCTCATCCTGAGCCTCCGTCTCGTCGAGGGGCCCAGAGTCAACATCTAGTAACAAAACTAACATTTTTACAATGTGCTTTATCAAGTTGTTCACTCACAACCTTATGACCAACTTGAGGACAACAACCTTTAGTATGTTGTCTCTTTCGTTATACAGCGTGGTGCTGTAATTTCCTCACAGCCGGGTCTCCAGCGGACCGTCAACGCGGCACCAGAAGTGGTTAGAAAACAGATTTACGATCTGACTGCAGGTTTACGGACTGCAGCATGCGGAGCTCCTTTATTGGATTGTTACAGTTCTGATACCTACATATCAGACCAGTCGGCATTAAATTGCAGCGACTGACAGAATCACAATACATCTGCTCCCACTAACTCTCTGGTAATAAAGACCATATTGTGTTGTTTCGTCTGTGTCGGTAAGAGTTGGGTTGCTCGGAGGATGCCGTCATCCCCCGCCCTCCTTGCCCTCAATCCAATGTGCTCCGCGTCCTCTCCGTGCTCTGCCCCTGCTGAACTAAAGCTGTGAATCCTGTCAGCTTTCCAAATTGTACCGTTAAGCGCCCACTCCGCATTGTCACCGTGACAGTAATGCCAGCTCAGGGCCCGGCTTCAGCCTGCCCCACCCTGGGTGTGTTAGAGAGAGACACAAGTAAGTCATCGTTCATTCGCCGCATCTACCGAGCTGTCAGGCCCGCCGAGATGACAGGATGTGACGGACAGCGAGAGCGATAGATTCAGGGAGATGGGGGAATATGAAAGTGAGAAGAAAGAGGAGAGGGGCAAAAGATAAAAGCAGCGTGAAAGACAGACAGCGCGGTAGAAGGGAAGCTTAAAGAGTGAGATGAGAGACCACGGGGGAGAAAGGACCGAGAAGAGAGAGCTTGTTGAAAGGGAGAAGAGAGACAAAAAGATCAAGAAAGGCAAAGGGGGAGAGAGAGAGAGAGAGAGAGAGAGAGAGAAACGGAGAGAGAGACTCAGACAGGAAAGGGGGGTTATCTGTCATTTAGTTCCAGACGAGGTCTGATGGCTGCTCTCTGTGCTTCTGTCAAGCGCAGCATCAATATAATGGCCTGTTGGATGCTTGGTCTCTGTGGCCCGGCACACTGCTGCTGTTATAATGGGAGACAGGCAGTTCTGCCAGGTCTGGTGTCTGTTGTGACCCGAATACACGGAGCATGGACCCGGCAAAAATAACACGCAGCAGCCTCATGAGTCCACGTGCCCACGCTCCTCTCTGTGTTCAAGCATGTCAGCTCGACTACTGATCGTTTTGTTTTTGTTCTTCCGATGCATTTCTCAGTCGTCGCTGCGTCTGAAAGGTGTTATGATTATATACTTGCCTCTCCGTGGTGTAATACTCTGGTGTTCACGGCTACTTCTGACGGCCGTCAGATCAAGAGTTAGTTCAGTAAGTTGCTGTTTCAAACCACCTATTTACAACAAAGCCATCAGATCATAGTCATGGTTGGTTCTGGTAAAAAGGAAGTAAGCTCTGAACCTATAAAAGAAGGAAGCGTCATCATGTCACAAGCATGAAGAAACACACTTATAACCAACAGCGTGTTGTGTCAGAGAGGAAGTTAACCACTGAAAATGTCGCGATCACCAAAGTCTGGACGATTCACCTGGACGTGAAAATGTCATGGACAAAGATGGTGGACCAACCCATCAGCCGACACACTGACCAACACCAGATCAGTGAATTTCAGTCTGGGTTACATGTAAATATGGCACAAATTCAGATTGCCATCCTACCTGACGCTGGCATGAATCACGTTGTCATCGTTTTGGCAGCGCAGCGGCTTCGCTGAACTCGGAAAAGCATCAAAGCTACAACAAAGACATGACACAACATGGCAGGCTTCCTGTTATGTGGAGCGACAGCCCAACTCAGTCAGAAGTCAAAGGTGCATGCCAAACCCAACAAGGAGCTAAAAACAGAAATGGAAGTGACATCGTCTGCTGCTGCTGTTACTAACCACAGACATGTCTGTTCGACAGCGCTGTCACTCCTCGAGGGTTGTTTCTTCTCCATGAACAGATATGAAGGTAGAATTGATCCTTTATATGTTGATGATGGATAATTTAGCTTCTATGAATCAACAAATTGAAGGTAGTCTCTCTTTGCTTTTGTGAATAAACATGCGTACAGATATTACAGATATATATATTTTATATTGACTCGTCTGAGAAATGCAGATGGCCATTAAATCACCTACTTAAACTTAACGTCAGTGGAGCTGAAGTTCCTGGGAATCAACATCCCAAACAACCTTGTCATGTTCATATTGATTTATTTTGTTTCTACTGTAGTCTGATTTGACGAAGAGGCTTCGACTGACATCTCCTGCAACCCTGAATTGTAAAAAATGATCTGAAATGAACCTCAATACCTTGAACCCGCTGCAGGATGCGGCGGGACCGAGTCGAATTTGTTTACAGCATCTTCCAGAGCGAGCAGAGAGCGTGAGGGAGGAGCTGGCAGGGTTAAGGATGCATTATCTAGCCTTAATCCAACACCCCAACGCTTCAACACGCTCTACTGAACTGTCTGCGACCTCATCGAGATTTGTGAGCCCACAGCCTTCACCGCTGGTTCTGTAACGGTACATTATGATAGATGGAGGTACAACTGAAGTTAAAGGAAATGATCTGTTCTCATACAAACTGCCTACAGGAGGGATGGAGACAGAGAGAAAGAGGTATTTCCAGTGCTTGAACGAACATCAAACTGCACAACCGCATTCACGTTTGGATTCTGGGTTGATATCTGATTAATCAAGCAGCTATTGTGTGTTTTGATCCCGATTGTGAAGACAAATGGTTCTGAAATGGCTTTTTTTCAGCGCCTGAGGGTCACAAGCATCATGGGTTAGTTGAAATAATTAAAGCTGATGGCCAAAACACAACACGTTGGAGGATATTTGGGGATATTATTTCAATGAAATCCCCAAATGGGAATTTACATCTGCTGTTTGCTTTTGAAGTCTGGACAAAACATCAAGATCTACTCCATACGCTCCTCAGATTTGTGTGTTTTGAGCAGATTTGGGAATCTGACTGTTTGTTTCTTGATTCAAATTTGATTCCCAGTTCACAGATCAGTAGAAAACGGCGCTCCAGTGGATTGTGAGCAAAACCATTCCCCCGGAAAAAATGCAAAGAAAGGGAAGGCAGGGTGAAATGCAAGCAGTCGTAGAAAGGTGACGCGATATGATTTAAATATGTGGATAGCAGCTCACATGTTCAGTCTCTCCTGGAAGGCATTCATAGTTTTGCACTCGCATGGAAAGTGACAGAAACAGTTCAGTCTAGTCGAGAGTAAAAAAAAAAAAGAACAGAGGGAGAGCGAGGAGAAAACTTCAAACCCTGCCTCCTCTCTCACCTCCACAAAGCTGGCCGATCACAGCGTGAAGTGGCTGTGAACGTTGGAGCGGTTTGGGAAAGTTACAGCCCGACTGTAACTCCCTCAGAGTCACCAGTTTATCTCAGCCAAGGTGATCTTATTGCTCTCTGGACGGACTGAGTGGATGAAGTGTGGCCAGGCGACCAATCAGCAGACACAGAGAAGTGTTAATGAGCTGTTAATGTACGTACCTCACACCCAATCACTAATCCCTGTTTTATTATCTCCAGAATATTTTTATTTTCCCTTAAAATGCAGTTTAATGCCAAGTTCTTCAGCCTTTATATAAAATCCTTGAACTAGAGGGACACTTAGATGCACATTGATGATAGAAGCTTAAAAAAATACTATTTACATTTAAAGGGATATTCCGATGTAAATTTAATCCATGGTCTAAATCACCGTGAAACTGTGTTAGACTCCCTCTCGAGAGATAAAGTTTGCAGACCGCTAGCTAACGGAGTTTTATCAACCTCAGAAACGACCGCACGACAACAATACACTGCAGTAAATGGATCCAAATATAAACCGCCACCAAAAAGCCACAAATAATGCTCAGAACAGCACCAAACTTCAGCAACAGTACAAATAGGGTCTCAGCAGATATTTCGAGGCATCAAACATTTGATATAGTTGCCGTATTTGTTGGAAAAGATAGATGACGGTTTTATATTTAAGCCCATTTACTGCAGTGTATTGTTGTGGTGCGGTCGTTTCTGAGGATGCTAAAACTACGTTAGCTAGCGGTCTGCTAACTTGATCTCTCGAGAGGGAGTCTAACACAGTTTCACGGTGTGTTAGACCATGGATTAAACTTACACCGGAATATCCCTTTAAAGGCTTTTAATAGAGGCTTTTGTAAACAATTACAGTAATTCGTACATACATTCATACACTGATGGTGTTGGCTGCCATGCGAGGTGCCGACCAGCACATCAGGAGCGATTTGGGGTTCAGTATCTCGCCCAAGGACATTTTGACATGCAGAATTGGGGAATTGAACCAGCGACCTTCTGATAACAGGACGCTGGTTCTACCCCTTAGCCACAGCTGCCTATGCTAATGTTAGCTGTTGATGAAGCAAAACGTCAGTTCCATCAGTTTCTACACATCATTCCCATTGAAATTAACAGAAATGTTGAAAGGCACCAGATGTTAATAGAGTCTATTCTGGGCCGAGACCCATCATCCCTCCTAATCTCCTGAAATTCTGAAGTTCTTGAGTAATCCTGCTCACAAACCAACCAACACATGGACACGGGTGAAAACATCACCTCTGACAGCAGAGGTCAGAGAGGTGTGTGAGGTAAGGAGGGGGGTCTCCGAAACTATTTCACCCTCGGACAAGCTCAAGAAGTATCCTGACAGCTTCTACATTTAAGTCTTGGGGAATACCATGAAGCGGTGCGTTACACAAGCTGCTGGTACTCTTTTCTGCCCTCTCCACATCAGGTTCTCTCGCCCTAAACTAAACTGCACTAGCAGGATGAACTACACAACACTTACCTCCATGTTCTCGCCTGCCTGCTTTTTGTCTGTTTATTTGTATGAAACACTTTCAAGTAGAGCGATGAGACATTCGGGCTACCATCTGGAGCACCAGGGGAAATCCTGGTGGGCAGGTTGTACTGTGGACCACTTGAGTTCCTCCGTCCTCCTCAACCACCTCTCCTGAATCACAACTGAGGACAATATTGGCACTTGAAAGCTGAAGTGTTGTTTAGTAAAAACAGAGGTTAATCTATGTGTACAGGAAGGAAAAACAATTTGCTTCACTCCGCTCTACTAATATTTCTCCAGCTGTGCAGACATGAATCACTCTGCTGGTAACGCTCGTACCAGGGAATCTTTGAAAAGGAAACTGTTAACGGTCAACAGAATTTTATTATCGGATCAGATTGGTTGAGGAGAAACTGGTTAGTCCACTTGTTTGTGTGGGACTTTCCTAACTTTATCCTAGTCTCCTTCAATCCAAAGACCGTTGAACATTTCCAGTGTCTTCAAATCTCTTAGCGATAGTGTTGATTTTTCCGAATGTGTCTAGTCTCTATAGATACTCTGACTCACTCTCTCCATCAGGACCAGCCTCAACGTCACATGTGCAAAAGAGATTAAAAGTATTTATTTGCTTGAGGCAGAGAGCGCGCTCAGGAGACTCCCCATGTGTATATGTACTTTCGCCTGTGTTTTGCTCGTCCATTCATATAAATAAATTAATCAGCCGTTATAGCGAGACTGGACGAGAAGACGTAAACAAGCTGAGCACATTTATCCCGTCGGTTCTCAGTCACAACAAACACTGGGATGTGTGTGAGGATGAGGCGTCTGAGTGATGGAGTTACCTGCTAAATGCTTTTATCTGCAGCCAGAGATGTCCGTCCACGTGCGCTCACGTCCACCTGCTTCACGTTGTCGTGCTTCCTTCCCGAGGAAGAGTCTGAACTCACCCGCTGTACGTCTCCCTCCATCTGTTCGACGTTTTTCATGTTCGCTGTGTGGTCAGACAGCCTGTATATACAGTACCAGCTGCCGTGTGACAGCCACGTTTCAGCACGGGGATAAAGAACATTCGGTGGGTTTCTTGTGTCGGGTTTTTGGGCCGTTTTGTCACGAGACGCACAAAGTGAAGTGACAGCCGCGTGCCTCTGTTTGTTCCTGTTGTTTTCTACCAGGCTGCATCGTCCTTACCTCATTTTTCAACCCGATCGTTAAGTCGAGTCATTTCAGTCTAACACGAGTCAAACGTTTCATTTTCATATCCAAACATTTCAGTTTGTGTGACTTGAAGTAAACACACTTCCACGCGTGTCCTCCACCGACTGTACGCATTGTAGTATTGATTAAACGCTGTATTATTTGTATAACCAAGCTAACCGCTAACTGCTAACCATCTCAGTGGAGTACAGTAAGCAGGGAGGGTGGTGGCTAACATCAGGACGCACAGCTGTCCTACCTCTGCTGCTTCTTCTGTCTGGAGGACACATCTGGCAGATGCTTTGGGTGTGTCCACATGTATTAAATAACGCTGCGTGTTGCCGCCCACTATGGCTGCTGATGAAAAAAGCCCAAAAAGTAAGTCTTCTGTTCCCCCAGTCTTCGTGTGTTCCCCGTGGCTTTATGGTTTTTCCTCTGTACTCTTTTCTTCCTTAGACTCTCCTTGTTGCCTTTCTGTTGCCAGCTTTAGTTTGCCAGCGTTGTGTTGCTTTGATTTTTTGGACTTTGGATTTCATTCTTATTATCAAAGCTAGTTTTCTGATACGTTTTTCCCTCCTCACCGTTATTTCAAACCTTGCCAATCTCTAAATCTTGTTCTGGCATGCTCTGCAGCGTGGTAGGTACTGGAAGGCAGCGTTAAGAGTCCTCAGACATGCTGCTGTTTTTTTGTTTTTTTGGTACACTGTTACCGTGTCTCTTCCCTCAAACTCTCGTCTGGATCAAATCAGTGCTGAAACATATTGAGGATGTTTGTTAATGCTCAGGATGTCAAGTCTGATGCAACACTGCAGCGTTTCAAAGTGACAAATGCAATAATGGAGACAGATTTCCTCTCATCGCTGTCTCTCACTTAAACACTTTGACGTTGTTGAATGTTAAAGTATATTTCATTGAGTTCCGAGTATTTACTCTGTCTGAGTGCACCACTCAGACTGTTTTCATTAACTGAGCAGTTAAAACCCTTCAGCCGCCCGAAGGCCGGACATTTACAGTACGTATGGAATGATTACGTCGTAACTCCATTAAACGACAGCGCTTTATTAAAATGTAAGCAATTACTTTTAAATTGTTGGACTTGTGGCTAAAAAGAGATGGACTGTTATTATTAATTTGTTTTCCATTTCAACATCAAAAGAGCATCGTGCTAATCTGCTTTTTTTTTCAGCCCTGTGGTGAAATGTAGCCTCCAGAACACATGTTTAATAGTTTGACAGTTATTAGCTCCTTGTATTGGCAAGATATATTAATCATGGAGAGAATGTCGCTCGTAATTCAAGGTCATATTCGTTATATGAAGAGAGTCGCACTCGGTGGAAATAAGTGTTTTTCATTCAATCAGAGCCTTTTAATGTGTGATATTATATTTATTTTATAGAGAGAAGTTAGAGATGTTTTCACCATCACAAGTTCGATTGCCAGAATAAGTGAAAAATATTTCCTTAGGTTGCAACTTTGTGCTTTTTTTGGGTTTAGGCACAACAAGAACTTGGTAAGGAGTTGGCAAAGATTGTATTTTGGCTTAAAATTGTCATGGATCGTTTTAGTTTTAAGATTTCCCTTTTTAAAGTTGTGCGTCGTGTTTTATTTTCCACTTCCTGTCTTTGTCGTTTTCCCCCTGTTTCTGTCTTCACCTGTGTTCCATTAGTTAATCATGTTGTTGTATTTAAGCCTGTTTTTCACTGACTCGTTGTCAGTTTGTCTGTTTTTGTCCTTTGGATCCGTCCTGATTTTCACATTTATCCTCCGGTCCTGTGTTCTCGTGTCTTGGCTTTGTTTTTGCCCAGGTTTCTTTGGTTTCACTGGTTTTGTTTGGGATTAGGATTCATCCGATTGTTGTGTGATATTTCAGTTTGGAAGAAAGCCGTGGTGGTCCGCCACATTGCTGAGACGTGGCCTGTGGCTGAACCTTTGCTAGCCAACCTCTGCACTACACCATACTTGTGGTGTAAGTGTGAAGTTTCTATGTGTAATTTTCTTGATCAGTTGTGCTCAGGGGAATGTTTTTTCACACACAGACACGTAGATAGAAAGAGGCAGATGCCACCAGGACAGCAAAGTGTCCGGCATGAAAACTAAAGTGAATTGAGCAAGGAAGAGGCAAGAAGGAAAGAAAGAAAAGATGGGAGGAGGAGGAGGTCAGTGTGCAGTCTGTTGCTTGGGCCTAATTAGTTGCCTCACAGAGCACTAAAAGATGGAGCGACGGAGGGAAAGTGAGGCGACAACTGAAGAGGAATTCTTGGGCAAATTTACTACCGAGCTTCTCACAACGACACAGCTAATAAAGCAAGTTTAACTGCGGCTATCGTCGCTAAGCATTTGGAAACGAGTGATTGTAGCAGTTTTGTGGCCGAAGTAGTGGGGCAGTCAGGGAAGACATGTGCACAGCTGACACTAGTAGCCTGAACGTTTAGATCACATCTTACTCAGCGTTGCGTTAAATGTGAAGTTGTAAAAATCTTCCCCGTGTTCAGGAGGGGAAGAAAAGAAAACTGGAAGAGGAGAGACGTAGAAGGCTGCCATGAGGGGAACAGAGGGGGGGAAATAGAGGGGAAATAAATGAGGTCTGCTTGGTCATGTATGGTGTAATGTGAAAGGAGCTAAATCAGCAACATTAGTCCCCTATGGCAAAGATGGAGGTGCTGTAAAGAGCACTGTAGCCTACTTCTGAAAATGAATTCTGCCTTGCACTGGGAACAAGACATGACGCCTACTGTTCTGCATGTGTTTGCCAAACCGTACACATACTCACTCACATCATAATCCACCCATAAATACACACACCGACACACGCATGGATGCACACGTGTATTAAAGAATTACATACTAGGCTAAAACATGCACGAGAAACACGCAGAGAGTGCTGAATACGGGTCCAAATCTGCCGTCTTTGATGCATTTTGGCTGCGCTGTCGTCGGAGTGTGGCATCAATCACACGGTATTACAACCTGAATTACCTGTTTGATGGCTGATGATGGAAATAAAAATGCTCTCTTTTTTTTATTTCGAAGAGAATTTGGGAATAAAAGTTTGAAGGGGGCAAGCAGGGGACACGCTGATTAATTAAAAAAAGAGTGCAAAAGTACAGACTGTCATCGGGATGGCATTAAAGGGATATCAAACATCTCGGCTGTTACCTTTTGGAAAATTGTTTAAACACTTTATTGCGACGTTATCCTGTCGCTCTAAATCAATATGATGACTGGCGAGGGGATTCGGCCGCATCGATTTCAACAATAACATCAAGTCCTGTGTTTGATTTCTGTGCAAACTAATATTAGACACACAGACGGTGACAAGTTAAAGTAAAAGCCTGAATATATGAGCTGGGAAAACAACATTATTCAGACGTCAACCCAACTAATAACTATGGGATATTTTGTCCAATGGTGTTTCTCGTACCTGGACATAGTTAAAAGAAGCCACATCAACCTTAACCCATAGGAGTCGACGATCACGCCGGCGTGCCCAAATGACGTGACTGATTTAAGATGACGTAGCTATATACAAGTTTTTAAATTGTGTTGATAGGCCAAATAAAAGTTACGGAGTTATGATAAATATTGTCCGTCATGTTTTTCCGGGAACATTGCCGTCATGTTTGCTGGGAGTTTGGTGCAGGAAGAAGCGATAAACACAGCTTTTCTCGCGAAAGAGTACGCAAGCAGGAAGTGTTTGCAAGCAAAAAACACGTTCCTATTGGTGGAAAAAGGCACCACACCAACCAATCACAAAATGACATTGTAAATCACGTGATTTGGTTGCTGGGGAACAGAGGGGAAGTTGTGGGAGGGACGGTGACGGAGATATAGACAGTGATAGAGATCGCCAGTTTTGAGAGTTGAAAGATTTGTGATATATTACGTGTTTGGAGTGTATAGTTAATGTGTTCTGTAGTGTTTGGTGTGGTGTGTTTAGTGTGTAGTGGAGTCGTTTTTTTGGTTTTGTGAGTCAAAATAATGAGGAGACCGCTGAATGTGGAGCAGGCAGGAAGCAGCTGAGGAGCCCTGACCCTGAGGCATTGCCTGCATTTAAATGTAAATAGTTACATGTAACTTTGTAAATTTCAAGAACTTATGCACAGTATTAGCAAACAACAGTTAGAATTTGCATTCTAAGTAATAAAATTGGTTCATTAAACATATTTGTGGTTTTCACAGTCAAAAAACTAACTTTTTCCTACTCGGATTTTATGTTTTTTTTGTGATTTTAGATCCATTGTGTTAATACAGTATGTCAAAATGAAAAAATAACTGTAAAAGCACACATGTGAGGTTGTGCTGAAAATAATGACACCATACAAGGCAAGGTAAATAGTTTCTAAGGTAAAATATAATGGTAAAATCAAAAGTAGTCAAAAACGGCCAATTATACCCTGGACTCCTAAGGGTTAAAGCGTCTGTTAGTAAGATATTAATACAGACTGTAAGACTGAAGCTGTCAGTATTTGACAAGTTGGGAATGAGATTCGATAATTAACAAACTAACAGCAGCTTTAAATAATCACTGATTAAATGCACCATCTGCTGAGCACACAAATCAAACACACCTCTTATTTTTTATGTCCAATATATGAAGAAATCGTGCATGAAAATGATATAAAGAAAGCTCTTCAGCTCAATTTGTGAGTAATATAAGACTACTGAAGTATTAACACAGCTCAAGTACCCACGATGGAGACGTTCTTAATTAACTTCATAGTATTGATGTGCTTTATGTACTCCAGTTTCCAGACGGGACCGAAAAAAGTGATTCCAAGTCAAATCGGCCGCTGCGTTCATTCACGGGTGGGTCAGAGGTCAGAAAGCATCCTCGGAGTCAGCAGAGATTCGGTGTTGTGCTGACGGCCTGTTCGGTGCAGTGGACTCCTTCTGAGGGCTGCTCGGTTTGAAGAAAGTGTTTCTGATATAAATAGCAGCATTAGCCGTCTTCTTCGTGCCCCCTCAAGAGCAGATCATCCCCCCACGTAAAGCAGCAGATTTTTCCATTCCGATAGTATTCTACCACCACGGAGAAATGAATAAGTCATAAAGTGAGAAAGTCTCTGCTGATGTCAACAAGCAGAGAAAAATTCCCAGTTGTCATACAGTCCGATTGCTAATGGATTTGCCCGTCACGTGTTCGTTCGGTATCACTTGCAGTACAGTCACTTTACCGTTTCAGCCCGTTACATAAGAAACACTGGCTTCCTCTCTCCCGGCACGGAGATCGGCGCACTTTGCTTCACAGAATCTGCTGCCGACAGCCAGGTGACGAAATCTTTCAGAATATGGTTCTCCCGCTGCGCGCACATATTCCCCTGTTGTAGAGTCTGGCACCGAAAGTTAAACAGAAGATATGCAAATTGGCGAAAAAGCTGCCAATCGCCGTCTGCTGATACCAGTTTCCTCTCTGCGTCTGTCAAGAGCCACGGGGGGAATCATTTCACTTGATTACTATACTGTGTCAGATGTCGTCATTAAGCCAAATCAAGAGGAGCAGACAAGAAGAAACCAATAGGGAGCAGAGGAGAGGAGGAAAAAAAAGATGGAGAGAGGAAAGCGCAACAGAGCGATGCAGAGAGGGAGAACAAGGAGAGTGTTTGTGTGATCAAGAGGACGGAAAAAAAAAAGCAATTCTGAAAAGTTCAGCGCGGCAGGTTTTTATGACGGGCTGTGTCGGTCTTGACGGCGGAGGATCAAAGGGAGCGATGTGTCACCGGGGCAGACAGCGCCTTTTCAAGGCCTGTCAGCCTGGTAACACTTTAAGTCATAGTTATTTAGTTTGCTTGGACAGACACAGCGCTAAAGTAGAGAGGAGGCTGAGACGGCGCAGGCACAGCTGGCATGTGGATTGAATGGCACTGAATTACAGCGGGCAGTGAAGATTCATGCTGCCATTTCTGGGTTGTCAAAGCGTCAGAGGAGCCGACTGTTACTCCATCACTGAATCCTTTTCTCGGGATGATTTGCAGTTGTCCGTCATACAGTTTTTAAGATTAAGTTGAGCGGGATCAGCTCAGAACAGCCAGTGGACATAAAACCAGCCGGAGCCGTCTGCTCGACTCCCGCTGAAGTCTGCACAGGAAAATTACAAACAGACAAACGAGAGTTTATCTATTTTGACTTTGACTGCAGCACCGTATGAGCGGTCACATCTGTGTGTAATATTAATGGCACTTCGGGGGTTAATAAATAACACGGCAAAAAATCACTTCAGCAGATTTTCGTTGGAATATGGTTTGGCTCATACCTAATTTTTCAAATACCCACAGATGTGTACTGTGTAGCGGTGCCAGCGGCGGAGCTCCAGGGATGGCACTGTTGGTGGATCCGCCACTTTAGTCCACACGGAAACATCCAAACAGCTCCTGGATGGACTGATGTGTAACTCTGGTGCCCGGAAGATGAATCCTACTGACTGTGATGTGATGATCACCTGACTTTTCCTCTGTAACACCACCAGGAGGTCGACATCTGTGACCTCACCTCCTCACCTATTGACTTCCCCCTTCAGCTACAGCTGAACAACGCTGGCATGCTAGCACGCTAAACTTCCTGCGAGGAGTATTTAAATGGTTATGAAACAGTCTGTTTAATACTGATTCTTCTTATCACCTCCACGAGCAAACAAGACCATAATAACTATGGAGTTATTCTGAGGGCATGTCAGCAGGTCAGATTCTCAACCCAGTCGATTAAATAAATGTTGACCAAGTACGTTTCTGCAAAACCACAGATAAGTAGAACTGAATGTTTCTTTGCGATACAAATGTCAAATGAAAGATTTTTCTCTTTTTGCTCTGGTTAGATTTAGACTCGAAAACCACTTGGTTAAGTCCGGGAAAACATCACAGTTTGATTTAAAATACCTGTTTTAGTTCTAATGAAAATGTCGCCAGGCCTCCGTACAAATATCCAGCGCTGCGACTGGAACTGCAGTCGCCCCACTGGCATAAACATGACATGCTAAACATCAGCATGTTGACATTCAGTGGCGTGCACAGACTTTTTTAGGGGCAGGGGCGAAAAGCAGGGTACTTATGCACGCGTTTTGGCTCCCAAGAGGGCACTTTAGCACGTGTTTTGGCTCCCAAGAGGCCACTTTAGTGCATGTTTTTGCTCCCAAGAGGGCAGTTCATCATGATTTAACCAGCCAAGGGGGCAGTTTAGTGTGTTTTGCCAACCAAGAGGGTACTTTGGCACACGTTTTGGTTCCCAGGAGGGCACTTTAGCGCACGTTTTGGCTCCCAAGAGGGCACTTTAGCACACGTTTTGGCTCTCAAGAGGGCACTTTAGCGCACGTTTTGGTTCCCAGGAGGGCACTTTAGCGCACGTTTTGGCTCCCAAGAGGGCACTTTAGCGCACGTTTTGGCTCCCAGGAGGGCACTTTAGCACACGTTTTGGCTCCCAAGAGGGCACTTTAGCACACGTTTTGGTTCCCAGGAGGGCACTTCAGCGCACGTTTTGGCTCCCAAGAGGGCACTTTAGTGCACGTTTTGGCTCCCAGGAGGGCACTTTAGCACACGTTTTGGCTCCCAGGAGGGCACTTTAGCGCACGTTTTTCAACAATTGGGCCATGAAGGGGGGCGACTGCCCTCCCTGCCCCCCCCTTGTGCACATCACTGTTGAGATTAGTAATGTCTCTACCTACATGTTGTCACATTTCACTTGCATCGATTCACCAAGTTTTCTACTCCAGCGTTCTGACTTTTATTGAATTTCTTGCATTTCAATTGGGATCTGCTTTTGTGCAAATTGAAAACATGCATAGAAAACATCATGCTGTCATTAACATTCAGCTCAAACCACCACTGTGCTTCAGTACAGCCTCACAGAGCAGCTAGCATGGCTGTACACTCTCATTCTTATTTTATATTCTGTTCCCACGTACAGAAGAGGTCGTGGCCTGATGGCTTGGATTATCTTGCCAGCAGGATCTTGTTGAAAAGAATTGAAATTTTCCATATATAAATGCAAAGGAAATTACATCCGGTGTGCGGCTGCACACTTCAAAGCACATTAATCTGCATCTATTGATATGTATGTAGAATATGTAGGGTAATGTTCTGTGAGATGAGGCTCAGAAAATGCTTCAGAAATGTTTCTCAGCATCGTGACGCTGTGGATTTCCCTTCACGTCGGTACAAAGTGTCCCAAATGGATCTGTTGATTGAAGGTTTTTAGCAAATGATTTACAATTTCAGACAAATTTGATGGGCACCAAACCAATCAGTGAGCCCCCACAGCCTGCAAGGAGGCATCTGCATTCAGTATGTTTCTCCTTCTTTATTTCTCTAATTCGTCTCCTGTCCGTCAGCAAACGTGCACCAGCCACTAATTTCACTTTGGCTCGCCGCTGCGCAATTTCACCGTCTTTGTTTCTCTCTATCTGTCACAAACACCCATACACAGAGCGCTGCTGCTGTTCACAAAATTACATTTTCTTAAAAGCTCTCGCTTGCTGCTGTTTTCAGATAGTTTAGCCTATAAGATGGAGCCTGCTGGCGTGGGGTCTGTGCAGCACAGCAGGGGGGGGAGGCTGTTAGGGGAGGAAATGAAGGAGAGCGCCGGGCAGTCACACAGTGCATATCATCAAAACAGCGCCTCACATGGCACCGGCTGAAAGTGTGGCAGCAGGGCTGCCGGCCACATGGAGATGATGGCGAACACTTTGTCCTTCGCGTTTATGTTCAGTGTTTTATATAATCAAAAAGTGTGGAAGTATTGAAGAGGTGTCGGCAGTGACAGCACAGCAGAGAGTTTCCACAACTTCCATGCAAGGTGTCTGAAGATCGAAGCGTTCTCGGGTTAAGTGTGTTTGCCTGAGGATCCTCAGTCACACGGACGGGAGGAGCTGGGGATCAAACTGCCGACACCGTGATTAGCAAAAATCTGACTCGTGAACTGTGAACCGTAACTGAGGCCCTCTAATCGCCCTCCACAGCTAGTGAGGAAACATTAGCGTGCCGCGTCTTCTACAGAACAAAAGCCATCTGCCGGTCTTCGATCGAAGCAGGCGACACTTTATCCAAGCAGTGCATTAAAGGTCCAGTGTGTAGAATTAAGCGAGATTCTGCTGTCAGGTTGCAGACTGCAGTTGTGAAGAGAATCCTGATGTGATCTGATGACCCGGGAAACGCTCCGGTCCGACGTACGGCCCGTGAACGGTTCTGCTGCCATCTCATACATCTGCAACATTCGCTTAGACTTTCAAAATAAAGCTTGCTGACAAACAGTTCACATTTTATGACATATTATGACTCCTTTTTTGGACTGTTATTACTGCTGTCAGGTGGTCATGGCTTGATTAGGGTTAGGCACAAAAAATACTTGGTTATGTTTAGGAAAAGATCAACACGTCAACTTAAGAAAGATCCTAACTCTGCTCCAAAATAAGATGCTGATAGGACAGGTCACCGGTTTAATTCATTTATCTGTTTTACTGCAGGATTATTCCACTACAAATGGAAGTAGTATAAAGGCTCATTTGATTTTAATGGCTTGATAGATTTTATGTTGAAATTGTCACTAAGAAAATTGACTGAAATAAAACGAAACAATCGGAATCAGCGAAGAAATTCACGAGTTAAAGTTGTACACATCACCCATAGATGACTGTGTAATCCTGACAAAGGCATAAACACATTTCCAATATATAACCTTCGAGTTTCAGCTGTGAAATGTGATTTATATCTCGTAACACAGTGTGTCATTGTTGTGAAGCACAGACGCTGATGTACGGGTGACAGCAATTTGCGGCCTTTGTTGTTTTTCTTCTTTAACACTCTCAGTGATAATAGTGACATTTATTTCAAGGCCGACTTCTTGACAGCGTATTCCCCGAGTTTACATAGTCGAGGTTTCAAGAGCTGCATAAAGCGCTGAGTGACGGTCGAGGCTTCTCCGGACCAGGGTTATTGTGCGATAAACATCGGGGCATCAACTGGCTGGTGATTCGAGGCAGGAAGTGAGGGGAGAGCGGCCTTCGGAGCCGCTGTATCGATGGGGTAATGGAGAATGAAATGATGTCTGTCCGAGGTCATCACAGATAGAATGAGTGCAGATAAAAGAACCAATTCTGAGAGCAGCCATGTGGAGAGGCGAGGCTGAGACACTCGAATTTACGTTTGCCACACGGAAGATTACTCATATAATAAAAGCAGTGAAAACAAACTGTCAGTGTTGTGTTGCAATAAACAACTTACAATATGCTCAAGGCGTTCTGGACCCTTAACGTCTCATCACTCACAGATATTCTTGATTGGTATTATTACTTTTGCAATGTGGGAATCATGAAGTGTTCTCTGAAACTGTGATACAATATAAATTGTTATCTATTCCTGTATGTGAGTAAAATGAGGGTGATGAAGGCTGCATGTTAGAAATCAGCAGAAAGAAATACACATTGATTATTACTGAAAATAAATGTGAAATGAAAAACAACTCCTCCAATAAAGTTTAGCTAGCGCAGCATTAGCATAAAGCTCCGTTATTTTTTCATGCACTGGTCAATTTTAATTTACATTTTCATGTTTCCAGTTTCCATACTTCATGTGAAACTCTCACCAAAATGCAACCTAGGCTTTTTTTTGTTAATGTTCACGAGTCAAACCTTTGTGTAAAAGCATAATCACGACTAAAGAGGCACTTTTAAGATTTACCGTGTTGTCGTTTTTGGGTCAAACTCATTTTCAATGGGAGTGCTACGGGCACTTTAGCGATAGCATCAAAATCTCTATTTTTAAAACAGTAAGAAGTCTCGACACAACATGAAACTTTGCTGGTAGTATCACCAGGGTCTCTACACATGAACACGAGCATTGAGAACATTGTTTGTGTACACAGAGTTTACTAAAAAGAAGGTTTTTAACAACTCACGTTAGCAGTAGCTTGTTCCGCTCGCCGCCGTCCTGCCAGTGGAGAAGTGTCGATCTCAGAATGTGACGTAACCTGGAGGACAGTTAAGGTGGAACGCTCCTAAAGCTTAGTTCCATATAAATGCAGGATAATTTGTTGTTTTGTCGTTAGTGAAAAACAAAATTGACCTTAAAGTTGTAAAAGGAGCCTCATATAAGAAACAATACTAAAATAAAAAGCCGGAAAAGTCACGTGAGATCTCGCGTGGATAGTTGTTGCAGGAAGACAGTAGTTCCACCTTAACTGTCCTCCAGGTTACGTCACATTCTGAGATCGACACTTCTCCACTGGCAGGACGGCGGCGAGCAGAACAAGCTACTGCTAACGTGAGTTGTTCAAAAACCTTCTTTTTAGTAAACTCTGTGTACACAAACAATGTTCTCAATGCTTGTGTTCATGTGTAGAGACCCTGGTGATGCTACCAGCAAAGTTTCATGTTGTGTCGAGACTTCTTACTGTTTTAAAAATAGAGATTTTGATGCTATCGTAAAAGTGCCCGTAGCACTCCCATTGAAAATAAGTTTGACCTGAAAACGAAAATACGGTAAATCTTAAAAGTGCCTCTTTCGTCGTAATAATGCTTTTACAGGAAGGTTTGACTCGAGTACATTCACAAAAAAAGCCTTGGTTGCATTTTGGCGAGAGTTTTCGCTTTAAACATAAAATATCAGAAAACGTGTAATAAAAATATGTTTGTCGTTCAGGTTGTTGGTGTTGGCTGTAACATGTCAGTTGTGTGTTTTCCTGCTTTCTCTATAAACACATTTCCTCAACAGTGAAAGTTACGGGCGTCTGCTGCTGCTGGCTGTTGTTTTTTTTTTGCATTTTTGCTGTGTTCTTTTCTCCCAAAGAGATGAAAATTAAATGACATCTTCCTGACGTGACTCATGTACAAGCGAAAAGAGAGAATATGAGTGTGGGTAAAGGCCGTCCCCCCCCGGTGGGCAGAAATTATCCAGCGCACTTCTTCTCGTCAACTACAGGAAGAGAGGAGAAGATGTGATCTGAGGGGGAAAGCAATAATCATTTCCGCGCCCACAAATGTGCTTGTTAAAATCTGCACAAATCACCCGCTGCCTATGAACTTCAATCAGCACTCTCAGTGCACTGATGTCCCACTCGTGCCACCCATGCTTCCACAGAAACAAAAACGCAGCAAAGAAACTCTTCATCTCTCATGCTCGCATTGTTTTTTTGCATTAATTTGTGTGCCACATACTCTGTTTGTCCCCAGTCAGCTCTCACAATGTCAGTGCATTCTCTGCTTTCTGTAATTTTCACGTCAGTCCCCATCACTAGCCCCAACAATAAATTTGACTTGCTTTGAGAGAAAAGCCTACGCCTGGTAAATACGGCTCTCGACCCCTGCGAGAGACAAAGAGAGTATCTACAGAAGGAATATATGAGCATCGATCGGCCCTCGTGGCCACGTCTGGTCTCCACAATAGCAGCCTATTGACGTGCTGGAATTGCTTTTGAAGGCAGACAGATTGATATAACGGTGTGGTGTGGGTCCTGAAGGGCCGGGCTGCCAGCGCTGATGCCTGATTCACTGACCTTGGGCCAATCAAGCCATTTGCATCGGCGCTCTTTGGTGTTTGTGCTGAGGCCACTGAGCGAGCAGAGATGCAGAGTCCTCTGAGAGAGGCTGGAGATCTTCTCTGAACCGGCTCCAAGCAGGAAATGGACCCTTATTACTCCCACGGTTGATTTTTACTGCAAACAGGTTAAAGCCATTGATTTTGTGTCCGCTGTAACCTGTAAAAACTGATGTGACGGGGCTCTCTGAGCCTTTGTTTGCCAGCAGTTACTCTCCTACAGGAACGTAAGAACTGTCTGTGTATCAGCCTCCGTCACTGAGTTTCCTTCTTTATGTGACTATAAATGTTAAAGCACATCCACAGGGTCTGCAGCAGTCTCTTTGTCCTGTATTGCTTAAAGACTAATTTCAGTTTTTGACCTTGCCCAATAGTCAAGTGGTCAAAAAGGTTTTAAAGCTGCACTAACAAAGAGCTTTTTGGCCTCAAAACAAGCTGAGAATACAACACACACACAGTTCAAGCATCTATATTCACCTCCAACAGATGCAAAGCTACATTTGCTACTAAGCTGATGACAAAAAGTCCAATATTTACTCGTCTATTTCTTCTTTAATACGTCTAGTGTTGGCTAAATTTTAGTTAAGGCCTTATAAAGTTCATACACTGAATGTGTAGTTGTAAGTTGTGAGCACAGTATTGAAATATCGTAACATTTCGAGGTGATGAGGGAAATTATTTAGCAAACACTTGCAGATTTCCTCATCCAGCAGACACTGAGAGGCCTCAGCATTAATGTGGCGATGTGACGAATGTCAGCTCAACATTTAGTTTTTTTTAAGCTCTGTTTTGGTCTCCACCAACTCCTGAGCAAAATACCTGTCTCTTCAGAGGATAAGTTAATGCTTCACTATGTTTTCTAGCCAGTCTGGAGAGGAACATTTGATGATTTCATGTCTGTCACATAAACATCAAGTCTGTGGCCGGTTAGCGTAGCTTAGCAAGAAAACAGGGGAACAGCTAGCCTGGTCTGTAAAGGTAAACCCCAAAACACAGACTCACGTGTCAAATCTTGTGTGTTGATCTGTTCTGAAGTCCGATGTTTTGGTTTTCGATGAGATTAGATATGTGCCAGAATATTTCTTGGCCATGGTTTCATCGTGTCTTCTCAGCAAAACTTAAATTGTACAAGTCGAGCAGAATTGTTCCGCAACAAAACACATGTGCGTGTTTCCAAAGAAGTCAAACTCGTCTTTTAATTCTAAGGCAGAAGAAGCCTTGACTCTTTTATTAAGGCCAATCTGATCAAAACAATTATCACATATGCTGCTTTACTACATTTTGCATTAAGTCTGTTTGGCTCTCGAGTGTCGGCTACGTTAAAACTCAAAGATGAAAACTGTCAGAGCAGCGAATGGCTGCAGGCTGACAAAGGGGACGCAGCCCTACTGTTGATGTCAAGTGCATTTGTTTGTGTCTGACTGATTGCTGGTGTGTTTGTTGCTCTCAGCAACTTTTGCTGTTTGTTGTTTCACTTTCCTGAGTCTTAGTGTTCAGCCAAGATGTGTCTATTTTTCTCTCTCTCTCTCAAACAAAAAGGGAAGAAATCACACCAGGCAAGAACTAATATCTCAAGCGGCAAACAGTCGTAGTAGGTGGTCCATATTTTCTTTTTCCTTCCAAAATGAAAGGACCAAATGAAAGCTCTGACCTTATATGTGATCCTCGGCGGAACAGAGCTCATGAGATTGTTTTCAGCTCCGGGCGTTCCACTTTGTCTCTGTTATTTCTCAGCTTTTATTTTACTTTATTTACTCCTCTTCTGATCTCCACACATCTACCTCTCTGAGTCTGCACGGGGCGCCGCTGCACCGCTGCACCGCCCGGTCAGCAGCCAGCGAGTGGCTTCATCCAGTTCTGTATCGCGGTTTTGTTCCTCGGGGCTCGTTTCACTCGTCTCATCTTCATAGCTTTTTTTTTTTTTGGCATGTGAGACATCTTTAGGAAACGGCAGGTTTTCCTTCTGTCGAGGTAAAGACGCTTAATTTCTTGATGCTTTACATCGTAGGACATTTTAACGCTTTATTAGATGTCCTCCAAAGATAGCAGGGGCACCGCTGCTCCGTGTATGAGGAAATACCGGCGCAATATTCAGAGAGTTTTTGGGGGGGTGCAAGCTAATTATAATATCAAGAGCAGAGTCTCCTTGAAAACAAAGTCTGAACTTGAGGTAAGAGAGAGACGTCTTCCAGCAGAGCCTCACCTCCTCTCGCACGACGTGTGAATGATGGCTTTGATTTTTTACGTTCTGGAAATATAAATTTGAGCGTGGAGACAACAACAGCAAACATAAATAACATCCGCTCCAGAGGGGATATCTGTGTTTTCATGCCAAGACATGCCTGCGTCAGGCTGGTGACAGACTTTTTAATTCACAGCAGAGTTCCTCAGTAGCAGCAGGTCTCTTCATGTCTGTGCAGTGTTTTTGTGTTTGCGTGTTTGTTTCCGATCTGTGATAAAGGTTATCTGTCCATCACAGCCACACAGCAGACAGCAGGCCTCTGTTTCATGTGTTCAGGGTTTAAATCAAAATGAGCGAACGACTGGAAGAGATTCGACCAGCAGCGGCCGGTCCTGATCAAAAACTGGAGCCAGAATCAGCGGTATGATGTCACCATGTTCTCAACCAATCAAGACTGAACTACTGCACTGACCATCCCACCAATCACAGCCCGCGACCCTCCCTCTCTTCCCTCCTCTCTCTCCTGAGCCACTGACATGCCAGCTTTCAGATGACGGACACATCGTGTAGCCAGCGAGATTTCAAATCTGTGAATGTCATTTTTTGGGCATTTTGAACTTGAATCAGGCCGTTTATCCACCTCAGCACGTGTTTTTGAAGTCAATGTAAAATAAGGAAATAAAGAACTACAATTAATCTCTTTGTGGATTGCCTGGAACATGTACGACTATATGATGTGGACCCATTTTGTTTTCCAGCTAACGGATGCAGGGACTTATTTTTGCATCAAGTAGATAAATAATTCAGTGTGTTCAAACTCCGATAGATCAACGACAGAAGCACTTACAGCTTCTGACTGTTTGGCAAGAAGAAAAGAGATTGCATGCTTTCAAAACTTCCAAAACTACTGCTACTACTCCACACGGTTCAACAACAGCTTTGGATTTAATTTGGGCTCGGTTATGTTTCACATACATTTCCGGGAACGGGTTAATGCACATAAAAACATTATTTCTGTAACTCTGACTTTGTGGTAAGTTCATTTCTTGATGTTTCTCTGACACCCCGAGGGTTGGAGATCAAGAAGAAAGTTTTCTTTTATAGCAACTATAAAAAGTCTTCACTGATGGGAAATTCCTTTTTTTGGATTTATGCGAGATTATTCTTGATATTGTGCCACTGCATGGAAATGGAAATTTAATTTTTTCATAAATCTGAAGGAGGGAGTGCTCCTGTTCTCCTACTTCTTACGCCAAACAAACCTTTTATAACGCCACTGAATCATCTGGAGAATGCCAAAAAGTTTCTTATGAATAGTGGATTTTCACTGGCAACATTATCTATTTTTAAATCATCCTGATAAAAATAAAAGGGAACACCGTTTGTAGGTGACAAATTGCTGTTCCGTTTTGAGACAGCTGCTCTCCAAGTCCTCAAAACTAAATGTAGAAGGAAGACGATGAGCAGAAAGTGTAGAACTATTTCATTTATAATATTGGAATAAAAAGTTTGCATTGACTGATTTGATGATTTGTCCTAAAACTGCTCTTCTGGCCTTTATGGTTCTAACGGACCAGGAAACTCGTAGAACGATCGCGTGATGCTCCTCGACGAGACGATAGATAACAGCTGGAGGAATACACGAGTTAGGGAGGAGTAATTTCACATGTCATGCGCTTAAAAGGGAAAAATAAACCATTAAAACAGATTTTAATCACAGCTGGAAAGACTCTCACATGGTTTAGGATTGTGAAAAACATATTCATGCACTCAAATCTGAGCGGAGGGCTCCAAGACATAAAATATATTCTTCACACATTCTTCTTATTCATCAAAACCTGCCGCCTACATTACCCACAATGCAACACGTTGATGAGATTCTGCCGTGTTATGCTAGTAGCGGCTGATGTTGCGTCAAACCTCTAGCTTCAAGCAGACATGAGGAGGTGGCTACAGAAGTATGATGACCCCGCTTCTTTCTAACTACTCCGTCCATGATATTTTAAAAAATATTACATTTGTAGTTTTCAGGCGGAATTAATGATCTAACTAGCTTCCTCGAAAGCCACAGAAGGCTTCATAGCTCTTTTTTCTCCTCGCAGTAGTGCCTCCCAAGAGATGCACGCACACTTTGATGTATAAAATCTGTGCACTTTCCCTTTAAGCAAAGGCCTGTGAAGATGTTAGATAGTACAGGATCCCCTCAGAGTTTAGTCACTGGTGGTGGTGAAAAGCCAGCAGGTGGTTGATGGAAACTCTCAGGTGAATCTCCGGGAAGGAGATGGTGGTGATGGGGATGCGGATGGTGGGCTGCACTAAAGTACGGAAAAGGACAGGATCACAATCATCTGAAAAGAAAAGTTTAAAGGAGTGATTGTCCGGCTGAATGCAAGCAGAAAGCCCTCCGGACGGTCGTGTGTGTGGCCATGTCAGAGTTTGTGAATGAAAAAAGAGCTTCACAGTGTGGGAGGGTAGAAGCAACACAGAAGATTAGAGTGTGAAGAAACAGCAGAAATACTCGACATGACGAAGAAAACAGAGGGTGAAAGAAAGTAATTCCTCGCTGACCTTTTGTCAAAGCTGTCAAACATCGCTCACATCTCAGATCTCATCACGTCTTGTTTCTGAAGCGGCCGCCCGGGGACGAGCGTGTCAACATCACACTGGCATTTACATTTCAATAGGCTTGAAGTCCAACTGTGAGAAAATTATCTTCTTTATATTTTTGGTTTTGTTAATTCACAGCCAATCAAATCTTGCTAAAAGCAGACCACAGACTACCAACGAGGCTCATCAGCTTCCCTGCAGGTCTCTTTATCTCGCATGCTAATATGAACGTGTCTCGTCCTCCGTAGCTTCTTGATCGGACATCGAATATTAACTGGGGAAAAGTCCTCTGCTAATATCAGCTTCCAGCAAAGATAGATAGCAGATTAATTAAAAGGGGAGCTATTATTTCCCGTCCTTCAGAGTGTCACACAGGTTCTTGAAAAAGGTCAAAGTGAGCACCTACAGGAGCTCTGTTGGTGCTCATGATTAGCTGTCAGTCAGTGCGTTTACATGACGCTCAAGAAAACTGAATTACTGTGTTAGTCCGACTATAATCTGATTTTTAAGATGCATGTATGCACATTAGTCTGACTAAAATCGGACCGGATCGCATTTCTTATAGTCGAATTAAAACACCTAGATTATTAGATTGATAGTCACATCACTCCTGCATGTATACGTTCCATCAGATTGGATTAGGATTTCTGTGTTCTGCGCAGGCTCGAGATTTATTTCCCGGGACCGTGAGCCGGAAGTAGAAGGACGGTGGCATCTTTCCTCCGAAATAACCGCAAGCGAGAGCGCCAATGTGCATCTTGTTTGTGTAATTATCATGTACACCATATGCAAAATGTACAAAGATGTAGCTTCGTCTCGCTCTTCGTACGCCATCTTTCTCAAATGCTGAGGCAGTTTGTTGTTGCTGGTGACGTAAAGAGGTCAGCCGGAGGTGTTTCTGTTACCATTAGTTGAAATGGGTACAGCGCCACCTATCGTACCGGGGTATGACATGCTCCGGACAATAATTTGATTTTCTCCCCGGCATATATACTCGGACAATTGCAGTTGTCCGACTGAGCAGTATAGTCGAACTATGGCTGTAATCTGACTAAGCTGTGCATGTAAGTGTTTCTCTTCATTCTGATAGAGACCCCGAACACATTGTTTGCTCCTGTTTCTGCTTCCACTCTGTGTTCCTGGTGTGGATCAGCACCAGCACAGACACATCCCTGCAACAATCAGGAACATTTCTTATACCTGAAGACCTTCTTCTTCTTTTTAACGATAAAAAACAAAACAGAACATGCATTTTAAGACATTTCTGACAACAAAAATGGATCAGTGTGACTTCAGCTGGACACTGAAAAGATCGCCTGAATCAAATAGAAATATGGTTTTGTTATTTGGGGTATTTATTACCTTTGCACGTATGAATCACGCCTTGTGGACACCCTGCTTTTAAAAAAAAAAACACCTGCCTGAACATTCCTCTTGATCCATTTATTCAAATGGCAGCGAGACAGTTGGCAGCGTCACCTACTGAGGTAATAAACCATAATTTGACCATCTGTCTCCCAATCCAATATCGGATCTACTTTAGCTTTCTTATTATATTATATTATTTTCCAAGCGGCGGTCGCCTCGGATGAAGAGCGGAGGACAGTGCAGCACGTGGCTGCCATGGCAACGCAGCGCCACCGGCCATTCGGTCTCCAGATGTCTTTGAAATGGTCCGTGTGCATCCGCTTCAAACAGCACATCACACAGCGAGCCCTCTGAAGTATCCCTGGTCTTACCTCATCCTTTCATCTCTGGCTAAATAAGTCTTTCCTTTTTTTTTTTTTTACGTAAAGCGGAGGTGGAGAAGAGGAGGGAAACAACAATCAGGTGCCGGACGTTTGGGATCATCATAATTGCAAAAAAAGAGAAACTATTTGGGGATGTCGTCCGGCTGAAAAATAAATGTAATGATCTTTTTTTTCTTCCTCTGATTGTCTCGTGAATTCTCCTCCGACAGTCCGAAGCGTCGCTCGAGGCTGAGGGTAAGAACCCATGTCCAAATAATTCAGGGATTTTAATTGGTGAAATGCTCTGAAATGTATCCTTCAGCAGGTTATTTCACACTCAAAGAGGCCTACAGGACAGAGATGGCAGAGGGCAGCCCGTCCAGAATGAGCGGATAAATTGCAAGCGTATTACAGCCGGCCCGCCTCATTTGACTTTCAGCTTTTGTCCATGGCTCACAGGTTATGGTAATGGTTATGGACGCCTGGGCCTCGGCGAGCATTTGCAGCTTTGCATTCGTAATGTCAGCCAGAGTACGGCCCGCGTTCAGGGCGCTCGGCTTGTTACTTCCCCTTCCTGTTAACACCGTCGGCGCGTTGCGTTCGCAGGCGCGGCTCGGCGTGAATGTCGCTCGTCATTATTTTCAGGCCTTTACAGAACCTCTCAGGCTCCTTTCCACACCTGTGCCCGATGCAAGAGGCTGCTCGATTGAAAACCAGAGCTAGCAACAGCTCAGGCTGCCTTATTAACAGCCGCCAGCTGGCTCCATGGAGTGCCCACTTCACCTCGTAACACAGGCCTCATTCAGGTACAAATGTCCTGTAATGCGCACCCCCTCCTCCCCTCCCCTCCGCACACACACATGCTTCCACACCATCTGCTCTCAATTATGCTGATTTGTATCTTTTTAACAAGGAAGCTTAACCGGTAGTTTGACTCACATGCATGGAGGAGGAAGAGCAGAGGCAATGAGATGCAGAGACAGAAGGAAGTGCTTCCAGAGGAGGTCAATCAATCGCTAACTTTTAAAGAAATGCCACCTGCTTCGATGGAGGTTCGTCCCCGGTGCACGGTGAAGTCGTGGACGTAGAGATGTGACTCATTAAAGTGAGAAATCGGAAAATGGCCGGAGCTGACTCAGTGTCTGACTTTTCTATATATAAATCAGAGCACAGATGGCCTGTGTTTTGAAGGGTTCCTCTAGAGTCATGCAGCCACCTCTTACGCTGCATTAACCGGGCACAGCGATTCATCATTCCACCCAAACGATAACTTCAAATGCACTTTAAGAGCCGTAAAGAACACCTTTTAATTTCAAAGCGGCTGAAACCAAATAAGACCGTAATTCCTGTTGTTCTCACGAAAAGCTCGAGCCCATAACTCCTGCAGCGACGGGCCGGGGAAGAGGGCCGGATAACATCGAGTACAAGATGAAGAGGAGAGGTTCAGCGAGGAAGGTGAAAACGTAGAAGAGTGATGATAACATTTTCCACAGAGTCACTGGATTCATGTGAAGTGAATTCATTGATTGTTTAAATTGTTTAATGATGAACAACAGATGATGTTTTTGCTGCCAGGTCAAATCTGACCCATTAAAGTCCTTAAATGAGTTTGTTTGTTTCTTCTTCTTCTAGGAAACACTTCACATTTTAAGTGTTCAGGGCGTAAGATGGATGAAATATCGGCGTGACATGTCCTTCAGCTCCATCCTCTCACCACTGACTCCAAAAAAAACAAGATGCCGACATCACGGTGTTTTTTCTCTCGGTTTAGCGGCTTTAAAAAAATGTCTTTGGAATTTAAAAAACAACCATTTAAGAGCCGTAGACATCCCAACAGCAGCTGTTAAATCCACGTTTCCGAGTAAATCTCCTCGAGCTGTTAGAAGTAACTTTAGCTGGGGTAGTTTAATCCCAAATGTGCAGATAGAAGCAGTTACGCGACATTTTCTGACATTAGAATTAATACACAGTTCTGATCCATAAAGCGACCCCGGACCTTGGACTACTCTTTTTAATAACAGCGTCTCTGTGGAGGCTGAAAGGCTCTGAATCAATGAAACTACTGCGGTATTTCACACAGTCGACTCGTGGTAAAAAAGGACTCGGCGTGCAGATCTTTTTTTTTTGTTTGGAGTTATTAAAGTTTGCATTCTTTTGTACATCTGAAGCGCCGATATCCTCCACGTGCAATGAAGACTTTCCTTCTCTGCTTCCTCAGTGAATCACACCACAACCACGACGCTTTATGATTTCCACACACACACACACACACACTCACGGCTGCCCTCTAAACTCGCACTTACAGTGGGCACTCACTGCACTCTGTTAGCTTTAGTCTAATTTAATTTACTCGCTAACAAGCACATCTATATATCCCGGCCATTAAAACGCTGCTGCAATATGATAGAGTAAATATGCGAACAAGAGCGCATTAAGAGCACACGCTAATGGATGGAGAGAATTACAAGCTCGGACTGCGTGCGCTGCTAATGAATTTGGATAAAGGCTGTTACAGTATGGGGCTCTCCTCACAGCGGATGCATGAGGAAGGTGTTGTGGAGAGGATATCAGATCTGGAGCCTGTTTGTGAAAGCAATTATTACAATCACACAATATCATTGACGAGTGCAGTGATTGTGATCACGGGATGTAAACAGTGTTTCATAAAAGAGCTTTAATTTCAGGCTACGATACACATTTTTGTGCCGCATCACAATTTATAATGATTTTTTTTTTTGAAGCTGATGATTCTCGCTCTGTCTGCGTGTCCCTCATCTTGACTGGCTGTTGACCTTGAGTTGTCAACATCCATAAAGCACCCAGACGTGCTGGAGAAGCAGATGATGCAATCACAGGAAATCTAAAATGTAAAAAAAAAAAAAAGAAGAAGAAGAAGAAGCAGAGCTAAAAAAAAAAACAAACGACTGTGTGTTTGAGAAGGCTTTATGTTGCCTGGCTTGCACTTCTGTTTAAACTGCACGAGAGCTCAAAAACATTATTTTTAATTAATGACATTTGCAGTCGTGTAAAGATAATTACACACACGTCCTGCAGAGATATCAGGAGGGAGATGTCCACGTCCTGCTTTTTGAATATGGTCATTATTTAAAGGATCCCTGTGATCTGAGGGAAGCTCTTCTTCTTCTTCTTCTTCTTCTTCTTCTTCTTCTTTGTCCTTGAATAAAGAGGGTGTAGATATGACAAGAACACTACTCCACCTTCCTTTGAGATCTCAGCTGGTGTCCCATCTGGATCAGCAGCCTTGATGCCCTCAAAAAAAAACCTTGAAGGCATCTTGAGAGCCTGTATTTGACATTTACCAGTCTGTGATAATCCAGTGTAACTCACAAGTGAAGTGTAAAACTTCTTTGTTGAAATGTTTTACACAGAAGGGGGAGTTGCTAATTTAATCTTAACTTTTTTTAAATATAGTTTATGCTTTATTAACAATCAAAACAACACAGGGACAGTTTTGACTCAGGAGGAGAGCAGGTGTAATTAAAAATAGTTGGAATGGTTTCAAAACAGTGTCGTAATTAAATCGTTAACTATGACAGCCTGTGATAATCCATTGAAACTAAATTACTTTGAATCCAAGTGTAAAAATTGTGGTGATGTATAGAGTGAAGTTGGCTGAAAAGGTGTAAAAGACATTCAGGTAATAATAACGTACAGACCAGGTCCATTATGACCGCGGAGCTGACTAAAGTTTGACATATAGCAGTTTTGGTGGGTAGAATGAGGTAGAATTTTATGGAAATTACCAAAAAATATATATTTTTATAAACCAGACCAGGTCAAATTTGACCCAGTGGGACAAAAGTTGCACAGTCGGACAGGAAGACAACAGGAGGGTGAACATCAGACGGCTAACTGGTGAGGAAATCGACCTCTTTGGAAGCTTTTTTCTCCATAGATGACCAGAAAACAGCTGAAAAATAGCAAAAAGATGAGCAAAATAAGGCGAAACGACGCATCTGGACTCTCCTTCATGGACAGTACGGACAGGACTGCAACCATTAACCTTTTTCAACGCACGAACGATGCAGACGAGTTCTTTAAAGCTCTCGCCGACCTTTCTTCGCATGACTTTATTCCAGCTTCAAGACGTCATCACAAGACGTAGTCTCATCTTTGTGACCTTTAGAGAAATGATCCTCATCCCCCTCGCGCAGACATTGTGTCACTAATTTAATTTCTCACCCTGAAATAAGATGTGAGCGTAGCGGGGAAAGCTGAAACATCGGATAGGTGTTTCAGAAAAAAAGAACAACTAATCCTCAAGAGAGCTGAAAATGTATTCGGATGATCTGCGGTTAAGAACGACTCAGCGAGCGCCACCGCGTCTTTGTTTTATGGACAAATCCTGAGTATTTCTGCCAAGTATTGATGTTTTTTAATCTCTTTCCATCTGCCGCTTCTTTTAATGTTCTTTCTCTGATGTGCTAAAATCTGAGTTATGAGGGAAGCTTACTCCTGAGTTGTAGTGGAAGTGTAGAAGTGTGTGTGAGAGAGAAGGAGGAGAATATCTGGTTAAATCGATGCTCCAACAGAGGAGAAAATAAAAAAAAGGAGGATGTTGAAATCAAAGTGAGGCGCCAGGTTTTCTCCGTTTTCGTGCATCTTCAGCTAAAACCTGCTGCGCTTTGTTTTCTGCCGCTGCGTCTGAACTTTGACCCGAACAAACGGAGCACGGCTGAGGTCAGCATTTGACTTTAATACGAGATGCTCTTCATCTATAATATTCTCTTGCATTGATATTTAAGATTTCAACTCACATTTCCTCTCATTTCATCCTCGATCAAGTCCACTCTCATTCTCACACGATTGAAATCATCTTCTGCTCTTATATATGTCAAAATATCTTGATAACACAGTAAGTGATGCTGCAACAGTTTGCCAGATGTTTGTTTTGAGATGCTAACAGATGTAGCGGCTCTACTGCTGTACAGTAGGTGGAGTGAGCTAGCTGCTAACTCACTAGCCACTGAGCTGCTGCTACACAATCATAGTCGCTCTTTTGTTCCACGACTTACCAACGATTTACTTCTATAAAAACGTATAAAAATGTTTCGTTAAAAGTAAAAAGAGGGTAGCAAACTTGTTTGCTATCGTCACTATTATCATGTTAAGTTCACACAGTCAGATTGGCGTTGTTGACGTCAGTGTAACAGTTTTTAACGATGCAACACTGACAATAGGATATAACAGCTTCCTCCATCTTGGAGTGTGCAGCTCTCCGCTCCCTCCGATCAGCTCTGTGGAGGCACACATTTGCACTCAACACAAGGCAGATTTAATTTGCTTCTGGTGATTTCATTTGAGTGGATAATTGAATTTGCGGCAGAATTTGGCTGTTTTAAATGCTGGTTTCGACCCGGCTTTTACCCCCCGGGGGACCTTATGTAAATGGCGCGAGGCCAAAGATCAGTGCGAAGAGCTCGGTGTTAAATGCACAAACTGTGTCAGTGTGTTCAGGCGCACCTGCTGTTTCTGTTCAGTCATGCACGGAGAAACTACCAACTTATATCCCCGTCACAAAAACATAAACCCTCATCTATTGATTTCACGGACTATAAGGCACTTTTAACTGGTTCTGATCCCTCTTTATGATCTACGTAAGCAAACAAAACTATCAGAGCGATGACTAACTATCTTAAGAGTTATTATTATTCTTCTGGAAGTAAAATACGCTGCTCTGTAGTCTGGAGCTCCGGCAGCAGATGCGTCTGTATTGTCAAACAACAGCAGAATATCTGGTTATTAACGTAACAGTTAAAGGAGAACTTCGGTCGATTTAAACATGCAGCTTCATTGCTCAGCTACCCTTGACTTGCCAGTACCGAAGACGCGAACAAATTTGGTCCAGCCATTACAGAGCTCCGTGAACGGAGACTTAGCATTGAACGCTAACAGCACGGGGTCAGAACTTTACACTGTGTTTTAAGCGTCTTAACATGCTCCACATCTCACACCAAAAGTTATGCAACATCAGCAGACACCTTAGCACACAGCACTGTAGCGTGTATGACTCAAAATGAATAAAAAAGTAGTTAAAACAGTGTGTTTGTGCAAGCAGCTTACCTGTTTGTTGACATCCGCGTCTTCCGGTAGCTAGACCAAACTAGCATATCCATCGAGTGTGCACTTAACAGGCTTAACAGGCTATTGTAAGGCTCATGGCTCATGACAGGCTGTAACATGGACATGTACATTATGAACATAAACACGAAAATGCTGGATTACGTTTCCGTCTCCGCCAGTGAGGGAGTAAGTGCACGCTCGACGGATTGACTAGTTTGGTCTAGCTACCGGAAGACGCCGGATGTCAACAAACAGGTAAGTAGCTCCTTGCACAAACACACTGTTTTAACTACTTTTTTATTCATTTTGAGTCATACACGCTACAGTGCTGTGTGCTAAGGTGTCTGCTGATGTTGCATACCTTTTGGTGTGAGATGTGGAGCATGTTAAGACGCTTAAAACACAGTGTAAAGTTCTGACCCCATGCTGTTAGCTTTCAATGCTAAGTCTCCTTTCAGGGAGCTCTGTAATGGTTGGACCAAATGTGTTCGCGTCTTCGGTACTGGCAAGTCAAGGGTAGCTTGAGCAATGAAGCTGCATGTTTAAATCGACCGAAGTTCTCCTTTAATGTTGGCCCTGATACCAAGATATATCTGCTGCTGGTTCAGCTCAACAAACCAAATGTGTTATCTGTAGTATAACTGGAACATTAGTTTACTCTGACACGTCTCAAAGCCAGAGTACACCTACAAACATCAGTTTATTCTCTCTCTGAGGCGTTTGAAGACATCACACGTCACATTATACCAAAATGCGTTGCTGTTAAAACGCATGATGTGATCTGAGAGATCGACAGAGGTATAAAAGCCTACATTGAGATGCCAGATCGGTCACCGTGGAGCTGCAGGCTTCCGACATGACGCTTACTGCATATGCTAATGTCATTTGCGGTGGACCTTCAGACACCTCTTCACTCATTATAGCTTATCAAGTGAAGGTAATTTGTGCCCGGAGGCTGATTGATTGGGACATTTGTGCCTCGCAGTCCAGGGTTTGTTTTTGTTCCAGCCCTTCTGCATTTGCACCTTTCAACTCTCTTTACAGATGATGAAAGCCTGCTGGGACCACTTTACCCCCCCCACACACACACACACACACACACATACATTCATACGTATATGTGCACAAATACACATTAAAGTGAGGCTGCGAACACACAAAGAAGCAGCAATTATAATGAAGTTATCCACCCAGCCCCCTCCCTTCTTCTTCCTTTAGTGAGCGGCAGGATTGTTATCTATCCATCATCCAGCTATCTAATCGTGCTTGAGTGTTTCTGAGAGAGCTGTCACAATCTCGGTCTCTGTGGGATGTCATTTGTGCATCAATAACACACATGTCAGTGGCACTGTTGACGCGCATTCAGCCATGAAGCAGGCGGACCAGACGAGCGCTGGTCTGATTCTTCCGAGACGAGGAAACTGTCTCTTTTTTTTTTTTTACAGAATCAACCAGACCTTATCTAAATACCTCTGAAAAGAAGGTTCAGTGCTTGTTTTGGTTTATTTTACAGTTCACTGATCTTTACAGACTCTTACTAGTTTAATATTAAATATAATACTATTACATATGAGCAGAGAGTGTTGCATCATGGGTCGGTGTAGCCGTAATGGTTCACGGTGTGTCTTTTAGGGTTAGTCGATACTTCTATGTCGCTCGGCTAAAGTGTTTTTTAAAGGTTGTTTATAGCGAGTACTTTAAAGGAGCAGTCAGCACTAAAAGTGTTACGTTAGCTCTACAGAGGTTCCGGTAAAAAACGAGTTGCACGACGACACAATCTTGAAAACGTCACCTGTCGGACAAAATCTCTCTGATTGTTTTGGATCGAATTCACACGACACAAAAGTGCTTTTCGTTTCCGACGGCTTTCGAGGGTTGAGGACTTTCCTCTCCTCAGACTGATCTCCCACCAGGGCGAGGCTGAAAGTGTTGCACGTCTTCATAATGGGATTTCTGCCTCACACTGTAGCATGTGAGAGTGATAAAAGTGTCATTATGTTCACACAGATTGATCGAGATGCCAGGGCACCAAACTGAAGCAGTTAATAATCTGTTTGTTGTGTTTCTAAGATGCTTCAAGTCATGTTGATTCATTTCGTTGAAGATCTCGTGCTTAATGTCGCCTCTCATCAACAGCACAACACAATGAATTGTTATTCATGACATAGAGTACTTCATTAAATGTGTTTTTTTTTAAAGAGTTAATCATGTGACTGCACTGTTAACACACATTTCAAGATAGCCAAGATGTTGCGACAATATTTGTGTTCCTGGTTCGGTGGATTCCGACTGTGTTTCTTTTCAAACACTTGTTCTGAACGAGTCGTTTGCTTTGAGCCTTTCGATCATCCTTAAAATCTGTCGTGGATGCAACGTCACCAAATATGAAGCCCCATGTCAGGAGAACATGCACAACATAATATATTAATGCCATCCAGAGAGAAGCGATCATATGAGCATGAACTCTACATGAATACCAGGCTCTTAAAGGTTCACACCCCTCCGTCTCCTCTGATTAAGTTGGTTACTGAGACGTTTTTATTCTGATTTATGAGTGAAATATTAGGGTCCATGTAAACACATCGTCTGACGCCAAGGTCATTGATGAAGCTTGTTCTGCCTCTGTGTCATATTGGTTACAACATTTCGGATGGAGGCTGACGGAGGAACTTAATGTAAATCCGTCCTGTAGAATGCCGCAGATTGTCACTGACAGAGAGAGAGAGGAGGAGAGTGTAACATGCACACGTCACGTGCTGCGATATGAGGACAACGCCAGCATCTTAAAGCCCCGAGGGAACTGATATCAGAAAAACATCATCAGAGAACAAATATGCTGCTTAAAGTGTGTGTGTGTGTGTGTGTGCGTGTGTGCAGGGTAATTTTCTCGCCACTGATGAAATTTTAAAAACAGCTCATGGAAACATGCTCACCTTGTTATGTATGCTGCATATCAGGCTGGTGGGTTGATGGAAAGTGTGGATATGGATATGCATGGATGATTAGGTGATGAAGCACCACACGGGATCTTTAAGGTGCGATAAAGACATAACACGGAGACACAACCACAGGAGACACACAGAGCGTGCAAACAGGAATTATTTAGCTCCGTCCTCTGGAGTGTGCGTGTTGTTCGGAAGCTGGACACAATAAATACGCAGCTGTAAGACTCATTTATTTATCCTTTTTTTCCTCCAAAGTGGACCTGTGATTGTTCAGGAAACGTTTTTGTTTCTGATATAATTGTCAGAAAGGCAGTGATCTTTATACTGACTGATCGCTCATCTTTCTAATGTTAAGTCGATTCTTTTGTTAAAGCAAAACTCTCGCCAAAATGCAACCTATGGTCTGGTAAAAGCATAATTACGATGAAAGAAGCACTTTTAAGATTTACCGTATTTTCGTTTTTGGGTCAAACTCATTTTCAATGGGAGTGCTACAGGCAGTTTTACGATAGCATCAAAATCTCTATTTTTAAAACACTAAGAAGTCTCGACACAACATGAAACTTTGCCCGTAGTAGGTGGAACGCTACTGTCTTCCAGCAACAAGATGACGTGTTTTCCGGCTTTTTATTTTAGTATTGTTTCTTATATGAGGCTCCTTTTTTAACTTCAAGGTCAGTATTGTTTTTCACTAACGACAAAACAGCAAATTATCCTGCATTTATATGGAACTAAGCTTTAGAAGCGTTCCACCTTAACTGTCCTCCAGGTTACGTCACATTCTGAGATCGACACTTCTCCACTGGCAGGACGGCGGCGAGCGGAACAAGCTACTGCTAACGTGAGTTGTTCAAAAACCTTCTTTTTAGTAAACTCTGTGTACACAAACAATGTTCTCAATGCTCGTGTTCATGTGTAGAGACCCTGGTGATACTACCGGCAAAGTTTCATGTTGTGTCGAGACTTCTTACTGTTTTAAAAATAGAGATTTTGATGCTATCGCTAAAGTGCCCGTAGCACTCCCATTGAAAATGAGTTTGGGATGAAAAACGAAAATACGGTAAATCTTAGAAGTACTTTTACACGAAGGTTTGACTCGGGTACATTCACAAAAAAAGCCTAGGTTGCTTTTTGGCGAGAGTTTCGCTTTAATGTCAGGATCCTGATTGAACGATGACTCTAAACTGATTGGGTGGTAGTTCCCACATCTTGCTGCGTGATTACCAAAGTGACGGGTCCTGGTTTGATTTGCTTTTGTGATGATGAGTTAAGCAAATCTCACGTCACGATTCAGCCCACAGAGGAGTCAAAATAGGTCGTGGCTTTGTGCAGTTGTAAGAAAAAGTAAAAGACAAGTGTATGCTTTCATCTGAAGACCAGTGTGATCATCCCGAAACATATTCTGTCGCTGCAGTGAATATTGAATCTTAATGTTCCGGCATCCGAACACATATAGTTGCACATAACATACAGTAATATGAAGTGGTGCTGTAATATCTGGATTGTTTTCGGGCATCGGGAAAGAAAAGATTGCCTTTTTTCAGAACCTCCTGCTGCGATCAGAAGTGATGCTGCAGACAGCAGCTGAGTGCAAAGAGCAGTGGAGGGAAAAACAATAAAAGGAGAAGCATCTCTTCCTCCACCTGAAACATCTCTGCAGCCTCACTCCCACCAGCAGCACCGCTGCCCTCCATACCAGCAGGAAAAAAACAGAACAACAAGAAGCAATTTCAAATGTAATTCTGCAACAACACCAATAAACCTCAACGTCATTCCCCAGAGACGCAGCTGTAACATCCTGCAGGCGGAGGACGACGGTGTGGTTGTTTTTACCGGCAAGTCCAAAATGTCGACTTTGCATTAAACAACATGAATCTTTTGTCAATCGGTTTGTAAACTGCTGCTGCTCCAGACGAGCCCGTTCACATTCTTCAAGCTTCCAGGCAGTTTGAGCTACAGTTTTATTATGCAGAGCTGAAGCTGCTCGGCTGACGAGCAGAGAGACTCGAGATTCATTCAGGAATAAGTTCCCACAAACATCGACTTAGAATATAAAACATATAGAAACCGAATTGAATTTGTTCTATATAAATGATATAATTTAATGCAAAAGTGTTCTATTATGTAGAATGTATGCGAAAAGATACATTGCTTGCATGCATTGCTTTGATGTAAAACCAGGTGTGTTAGAAGGAGACCTGCAGACATTTCCAGACCACCAAAAACCAGCTAATTTTCACCCAAAGTTGGACCGTCTCCATTGCTGATCGTGCCGACCAAAACAGGTATTCAAACCCAAACCGTGAAGCTCTCCTGACCCTCATCAACAGATCATGAGCACAGCGACAAAAGAAAAGCAGAAAATTAAACCCAAACAAACATAATGTTGCAAACGTATCCGTGGTTCTGCAGAAATGTACCTTTTCTGGTGATTGGGTTAGATGGACGCCGACCAAACCACCCACCAACTGTCATCAGATTCTGATTCTGGTGCTCCGTCTCAGCCATGACCGCTTCAAACCAATGAGAAAAGCAGAAATCTCTAATCTAAAACTGAAAAAAAATGCTTATAATTTGGCTGAAAATGATGTTTTCCATGCTTAGAGAGGAAGCAGCAGCACCTCTGCTAAACGTCCCGGGACCTGTGGGACATTTATAAGTCACTTATACTAAGAAGCTGATTTAGAAAACACGTTTTCAGGGCCTTTAAGTGACTTGCTGAAACCTAATTTAACAGTAGCTGAGCACATCTCGCCGAGTCCCCCAATCTTATTTCTCAGAGGAAAACAAAAACTCTCACAGAGTTTGCACAGCGCGTTAAAAGGCCGGCCGTCTTAACCTGGAGGAAACATTTATAAAGTCCTCGAACTTCCTCTCCGAGCGCTGGGTGTAATTTGGTTCTATTTGTAGATTTCTATGCAAACATGCCGCTCTGAGCATCACAGGAATCACAATGACTCACCTTGAGAGAGAGAAAAACACGTGTCAGAGGTGCTTCTGAACAACCTAATTCTCTGTGTAAACAGCAGCAGATAAACAGCCGGGAGGGATGTTCAGAGCGAAGACAGAGGCTGATTTTAACCAGTTTGAAGCCTTTTCTCTCTCTCTTTCCTTTTGTCTTCTCTCTGTCTGTCAGCCTGTCTGTCTTTCATCCTCTCCGTCTCTCTCTTCGACACCAGTATCATTGTTTCAATCCCCCGACAGCCACTGATATCGGAGAAGGTGTAAATGTTAAACAGATGTACCTCTCGACCTTTTTCCTCCTCTCGTACGACCGGTGTCTGTTTGTTTTTTCGGGGATGGATATTGATGCTTTGACAGTTTGAGGTTGTGAAAAAAAATTCACCGTTGGATCCTGCTAGCAAACAGAAATGTGTCGGGGATAGATCACCGCGGTTACCTTCAGAAGGAATGTCTGCAGTTTACGGGCAGATATAATGCAAGTAAGCACCTGTGCAGAGAAAGAAGCCATTTAGTTGTGGAGTCATAAACAGAGGATATTTATGACGCCTTCTCTCGTGTGTGTCAGTGAAAAAGATGCTCTGCAGAGAGACGGGATGAAATTGCTCAATGCAACCTGAGCTCGGGAGGCCTTTGGCTGCACGGCGGAGCATTTATCACAAACAGTAATCTGTGGACACGTATCATTTACAATAAAATAAATCGCGCCTTCACTCAGCTGCTGGCAGGCCTCGGTTTAGATTTGGTTTTTGCGGTTATGGAAGCTGAATTGCTTATGACAGCAGAAGTGCCACTGTTGGCGGGCGTCTCGACCGTCCCAGGAGGAGCCGACGCAAAAACATCATTCCTGTGTGTGTTCAGCACGTATGTGCGCCCGCCTGAGTGCGTGCATATGCATGAGGCGGCGTGTGTGTGGGTCTATTAAAAGTCCATTTTCTTTGCAGATGCAGTAACTCACGGTGGCGTTCGGGAAGCAGGAGCGCTCGCTGCTTTTTTTCTCTTCCGTTCTTTTATCATTCGTCGGCCATCAATCGCACATCTGAAGCGCCGCCGCAGCGAGACGCCCATTCTGTCTCCCTGACGGCCTGAACGGCCCGCTGTGAGAGCCAGCGCGGCTCCCTGGGATGATGAATATGAACTTTCTGAACTCAACCTGACATGTCAGCTATCTTTGTGCCTTTCACACAGACACACACAAATGCTTCTAAAGCCTCTGAAAACTTGCTTTCATAAACTTTTTAACCACGTTTGCATCGTGCTTCTATAACCTGAACCAGAATACCTGCTCCTTTATTCTGCCCATTCTTCTTCCCGGTCAAACAACCTGACACCCACAATGCAACCTGGCACCAACAGCTGAGCTGGAGATTCAGGTGAAGAAGCCGGTCATGTAGCCTCGAGCCACCAGACAAGTTCACCTCCTTCTGTCTGGTCGTCAGCCCCAACTGATGTGACTCAAGTGACATCACTTGAGGCATTTTATCAGATTTCATACAGGCGGCTTTATTTACTATTTTATTCCCCAACACTTTGGATGTGTCACATTGGTGAACATCTGGATATGTTTGTGTGTGTAAACGGTCTGATAGTAAAGTAAACCCACTTCTGTCGTTACATTTTGATTCCGATGCTGAGTCCTGATTGGCTCATTAAGTCTGTAACAGTGAGTTCAAAGCAAAACTGGAAGAGCACTAAAGTTTAGAGCATTCATCAGGAGGCTTCTTCAGGCTGGACCTGAATATTTGATTGTCTAAATTATAATTTATTCATTTATCAATAAAGGGAAATTGCAAAAGTAGCTGTTGATGACAACAGGGTTTCACATACATTCATTTATTTCAAGCAGCCTGCCACAATATCACAATACATGTCCGGCTGTGGCCCTGTGACTGTTCTCCTGCTCTGATCTAATGTACCTTTAAACAGCCTTCTATCTGGTTTTAGTTGTGCTCTCCCTACAGGCAGTTTCTCCTGAATGTCGTGGCCCGCTCTGTAGTTCAGCCATCATCTCTGTTTATCTAACATCACTTATTTTTTTTTGCCCTTTGGCTGGTTTAAAGACAGTCTGAGCGGGCAGGTGTCTGTGTCCGTTTACAGCTCACTGTGGGAGCAGCACATCACACGCCTTCCAACCCTCACTGAAGAGTGGAGCACCGGCCAACACACAGTAAACGCTAACATGACATATCAGAGATAAACTAATTTAGTGGCTGAATGATTGACACTGTTCATACCTTCACAGGGTCTCAGGTCTCACCTCAGGACATCAGGAGGCAGCTCAGAGTTCAGCCCTGCTAATTTCCTCTGAAAGGAGCCAGCTAAGGTGCTCCGGGCGTCTGATCAGGATGCCCCCTGTTTGCCTCCCTTTAAGGTATTCCAGGTACGTCCAACTGGGAGGAGACCTCGGGGCAGCCTCCAGAACACACTGGAGGGATTAAATATCCCATCTGATCCTGGAATTCCCTCTGAAGCTCCCCGGAGGAGAAGGAGGAAGTAGGCTGGCAAAACTATGTCGGGGCTACTTTGCTTAGCCTGCTTCGACTGCGAGGGGGAAAGCGGCAGAAAATGGATGGATGGATGATTATTAATACGATGAAATAAATAAATAAATAAATGGAGAAATCCATCTTCTGCCCTTCCACTTCCTTTGTTATTTACACCTCCGACCTTCGAATGGCACGCCCTGAGGTGTAAATAAAATACCTTGCCCTCCTACACCAGCACAAAAGCTTTTCAAAGCCTCGGACTTGATGGATCGGTGCGATTGAGGGAATGTAATGTGACATGATACACACACACACACACACACACACACGCACGCACACACACACACATTGACGCTCCAAATCTGGCCTGAAAATCTGAGCCGTCTGCTGCGAGTGTTGCTCTCTGCTCTCAAGGTCACCGTGTATTGTATCAGTGACAGAATCAGGAATTCTTGGCCTTTCCTGACTGATTCAGGCCTCGGGGATATTTTCTCCACCGCCAGAGTCAAAGGGGTTTGTGTGTGTGTGTGTGTGTGTGTGTGTGTGTGCTGACATGTGCAAGGACGCCCCTCGAGCACATTGCACTCATGTACAAATCCATATAGAGATTAGGCGACATTCATTTGCACACCGGGGGATTCTGTTCGAACCTGATGCACGTTTGCAGGCAGGGAACACACACACACACACACACACACACACACACACACACACACACATGCAACACTCAATCCACAGAGCATGTTCTGTTCTCCTTGATACCGTTTAATACACCGGGACACTTCTGCAGCAGCACGGCCACATGTTGAGAAGTAAGCTGAGGTAAGACTCTCTCTCCAAGTCTCTCAATTTCTCTCCCCCCTGCTTGCCTTTGTGCCTCTCTCTCTCTCTCTCTCTCTCCCTCTCTTCTTGTCTTTGTCTCTCGCTCCTCCCTCCCTCACGTCTCCTCCTGGCGCTATCAGCTTGGAATTATTTTGACCAGGACGTCATCGCTGACAAATTTTCCTCCGTCCCGCGGGGGCCGAATCTACCCATCCCTCTTCCCACAGAGGTGCCCTTCATTTAAGTGGGAGAATCTAGCATCTCCCTCTCTCTCTCCACACACACACACACACACACACACACTGGCGTTAAAATTCAGCATTCAAACGGCAGTGACAGATTCACAGTAAGAGTTGAGTTATTACATGTTTCAGACCTTTGTCTCCTTGTCAGCTGGAATGATTCATGCCTCTGGGTGCCCCCCGTTCGCTGCCTGGGCTTCTTTTTTTTTTTTTCTTTCTCCCCTCTGTTTGTCTCCTTCTCGCTGGTAAGTGCTTATTCATGAACGTACACACAGATATACACTCTGAACTGCCATATCTCCACCTCTGAAAAGACGAAGGCGCTGTAAATCACCGCTTTTTAAAGTGAACTGAAAGACTCGTGAATAGAGAGCTCAGAGTTCAATTGTTGCAGTGCGTTAAAAAGCTTCGGGGTTAAACACGAGAGGAAAAAGGCTGAATCATAAACTGTCAGGTTGGATTCAGTTCACACTGTTAACTTCATCGTATTATTAATTTCTTTGGCTGTAATGTTCTTTTTTTTATACAGATGCAAACAAGTCATTTAAAAGACGGACTTATGAGAAGGAACAAGTCAAGTACCAGTGCAAAACAACAAAATTACAGTGACACGCTCTGATTTTTAGAAAATAAAACAACAATACGATTAAAAAATATCGAAATAAGGTAACAGTGCTAATAAACAATAAGTAATTAGCAGCTTACTGTGATACGCCTGCTAATAATCTGCAAAGAACTCCTTTCGAATAATGCACAAGTTTGCAAGTTCTGTTTTTCTTCCCCACGTGTCCCGTTCATTATTACGAACATGCCGGAAAAACAGTGAACAGTAGATCATATACTTCCAGAGCTGATAGTGAAAGTTGCTGAGGAGTGAGACATCTCACCTCTTTCTGATCTCTGATGAGAGTTGCACATGCTCAGTAGTGACGCCACGAACAACAGTCACTTTTTTAAAGTCTTTCAACTTCGGTCTCTTTTCCCAGCGCTGCTCAACAGAGACGGATGGAAATATATTAATAATACCAGCAGCCTTAACTTCAACACAGGTCATAGCATCTCACCTGAGAGGGGGAGTAAATGAGTGTGTTCACCCGGATGATTAATACCTGCAGTTGCCATTTTCATCTCCGTCCAGGTGATTTATGTTTGATAGAGGTCTCTGTGAACTTGCTCCCCGTGTGGAGGATTGAGGGCGATTTAGGAGCAGAAATGGAATTTAATAATTATGATCATGTTTTCAAAAGTGTGTAATCACACGAAACTAAGATCCATTTGGTTTTCTTTACCTCAGAGTGAGTTTTTTATATCTACTGATGGACAGGGTCGGCCATGTTGCACCGCCCTGTGTTTCTATCGAAGGCTCAGAAGGTGGATTTTTCTGTTTTTCTTCAGCAAACGTTCTTCATCCTGCGAACAGAAAACACTGAGTGAATACTCGTCTAATATACTTTAATGGTATTTTGGTAATAAGCTGATAAGTGAGTGAAAATTGCTGATGTGTCTATATACCCTGAGTTAACCGAGATGAATATATTTGATTATATAACACAAGCGGCGTTTCTTTTTGCCGTCTCTTCGCTCTCTCTTTATCTGCCTCTGCCTCTCTTTCTCCCTCTGCAGTGTTGCTCTCCCCTCCGTCCTGTCAATCACAGCCCCGCTTCATCTCTTCGCCGTGTTGCTCCAGCACGTCGCCCACATTTCCATATCTGATCGGCTCAGTATTTTCCCCCCTCCCTTATCTCTGTCCATTCTGCTGCGTGCAGATGTGTCGGCGGTGTCGAACCTGTGTTAAATAAGCCTCTGGGCTCGGCGGGACGCTTCTCTGGCGCCGGAAGAACAGATGTAATCCCCTCTCTGTTTGAATATGGCTTACAAAGTCAAAGCTTCCCTGCACACCTGCCTCACAGATAGCCACGTGCAAACAGCTCGAGTCGTGTTTGTTAAAAGAGCGGCCCGCGCTTATCTCCTCGTGCACAAAGTGGACGTGGGGCGATCGAACACTGCAGCCCGCGGGGGAAAGCATCGAGGTGGGTTGTAATTGTGAATTGAAAGCTCACATAAAGGTACGAGTCATTTGGATCTGATTACCGTGTTGGTTACCTCCGCCAAGGAGGTTGTGTTACAACTGTGTCCGTTTGTCAGCAGGATTACGCAAAACTACTGCACGGATTTCCCTGAAACTTGGATGGAGGATGGGTCTCGGGCCAGAATAGACCACATTAAAGGGATATTCCGGTGTAGGTTTAATCCATGGTCTAACACACCGTGAAACTGTGTTAGACTCCCTCTCGAGAGATCAAGTTAGCAGACCGCTAATTTACGGAGTTTTATCAACCTCAGAAACGACCGCACGACAACAATACACTGCAGTAAATGGATCCAAATATAAACCGCCACCAAAAAGCCACAAATAATGCTCAGAACAGCACCAAACTTCAGCAACAGTACAAATAGGGTCTCAGCACATAGTCCGGGGCATCTAACCTCCGCTAGCTTAGCTGGATTTCTACTGAAAAGCTGACTAAATTTACCACTCTTCTGCAGCAGCTTCCTGTTGACGGGAAGTCCCGACGAGTCGATAACCGAGTGCAGTAGAGTTCCGCGGCTCATGGATGAAAATGTATGATTATGACTCCGTGGAAAAGCAATCAAAGTTCATATGTGTCTTACCTGCCAGTTTATAACAGTTATTATCGAGAGCGGACAGGGAAAAGAACGGAATTGAGCATTTCTAACTGCACTCGGTAATCGTCACGTCGGGACTTCCCCGACCCGGAAGCTGATGGAGGAGAGTTGAACTCTGTTTTTAGCTTCACAATAGAAATCCAGCTAAGCTAGCGGAGGTTAGATGCCCCGGACTATGTGCTGAGACCCTATTTGTACTGTTGCTGAAGTTTGGTGCTGTTCTGAGCATTATTTGTGGCTTTTTGGTGGCGGTTTATATTTGGATCCATTTACTGCAATGTATTGTTGTTGTGCGGTCGTTTCTGAGGTTGATAAAACTCCGTAAATTATCGGTCTGCTAACTTGATCTCTCGAGAGGGAGTCTAACACAGTTTCACAGTGATTTAGACCATGGATTAAACTTACACCGGAATATCCCTTTAAGTCGTGGTGTATCCAGATAAAGGGACGAATTCAGGACTTTTTTTTTTCACTCTCTTCAATATTGCGAGATGAGAGGGCTTTCATCCACGTTTTTGCAATTTTCTCAGGGAGTAATTCTCAGATCTTGATGCACCTAAAAAATCAGGTGCATGAAAAGGATGGTGGGACTGCGGAGGTCTGTGCTCTCGTACTAGTTCTCTACATTCTTTCAAGACATGTAAAGGAAAGTTCACCCAGAAGTGTTGGGCGAAAGTCAGGTGAAGTGTCTTTGAGCTCCGCGTTGCATCATTCTCCTAAATAACTGAAGTAGCTGAGGACTTTTAAATCATGAATAAACGAGTGAAAACAAGCATAAATTTAAAAAAAAAATGTCTGTGCAGCTCGTCTGGCCTTTTTCCTGAAACCCTGGGTCCCCAAATTTGATTTTAAAAGATCTTATTTACGCCATTTCAGTTAAAATTTTCTCTGCAGCTGTGAAGTTAAAAGCGTTAGCGCTCACTTCGTCTGCAGTGGCACAAGCCCGACTGAGCGAGGGCGTAAATAGCATCTTTAAAACTAAAATTGTGATCTTGGGGCTGCCTGAGACTTGATGATGTTCGATGAGCTGCATGGAGCCAGTTTATATATTGTTTGTTAGTTTTTTACAGCTGCTTTTTCACATTTTCTAAAAACAAAAGTCCCCAACTTCTTCTTTGTTATGGAGAATGCTTTGGCTCAACTTCCTCTGACTTTCTGTTGGCATTTGGGGGATTTGATGCGACTGAATTTTCATTTTTTTGGGTGAACTTGAATGTTTGATCCTTCAACAATGATCCTCTCTGCACTTGTTTATTTAGTGCACATTGTATAAAAAACGCCACTGAGGAGGATAAATGTCTGTTTTTCCGTCAGACTGTCGTCATCCATCACTCCAGGATGTTTTTGTGCGATTCGCCGACACTCTGTTCGTCTCCCTCATTTCACAAAATTTACAGCCCGAGTTGTTTATTTCTTTCCGGCGACTGATGGAGCTGCATTTGCTCATTTTTGTTTTCCGCTGCAGACCTCAAAATGGGACACTCAAAGTTTTATGAACTTGACTTTGAGCTTTCTATCCAAACATTTGCTTGTTTGCTGTGTTCGCTGACCACTCGCAACCTTGGACATCCCATTTACCAAGATGAAATAGTAATGACAACGAGAAACCAATAAAGACAAACAAGAAGAAGAAGAAGTTCAGCTTGAGTGCCGATCTTTGACTCACAGCCGCTTTCCTCCTTCAAACAGGAGACGTCAGCTTTATTTCCTACTGTGCATTTCCCATGATGCCAGCAAGATGTTCTTTCTTTTTTACAGTTTGGCCGAGTAGGGCTTCATAAAAACGCCCAAAATGAAATTCTCATTTTCTCTGAGATATTTGCGCTGACCTGCAGGTCTTTCGATTAGTGTGTGCATTTCTCGGAGCTCTTCCTCTCAAGCATATTTTCTAAGTCCCGCTGCCCTTTTCTTTTTATAATCCACATTTACTCTGCACTCACAGAAATATTAATATTTGATGGGGACCAGTCGGAGAAATGCGAGGATGGTCTCAGCACGTGCGGTGGAAGGAACGCTGTCCTCCTGATCACACTCAAGAATAAATTGGACTTTGCTTTGAGTGCCGAGCGCTCGGCCAGGAGCTTTTTCACGAGAGGACAGACGAGGTTCACTGCCAGGGAAAGTGCAGAATGCCATCTGGCTGTTGGACTGAAGATGGACGGTTACAAAGCAGAGGACAGGTGTTGTTCTTAAGCCCGGCATTGATATAACCTCTTTCTTTAAGTGGCTTTGTTTAATATACGCCAAGTCTCAGAATGGAAGATTGTTTTCTGCCTCTGAATTATTAATAAAAGCATGTGTGTATATATGTGGAGGCTGCGACCAAGTGCCCAGCCATCAGGAAGGAATATATACTGAATGAGTTAAAGTAATGAGTCATGCACTGAAATGTTTTGAGGAAGCTCAGTGTCACGCATCATCGTGTTAGAGAAGATAACAACATCTGATATTCAGCTGTGTGCTGGACGAACTACAAGTGATTTCTGCTTCATTTCTATCAATTGGAAAAGGTTCATTTTTACACGTTTACAGCAAACAGTGTGTGTAGTTAGTGACAGAAAGACAGGCAGAGTGGTGGTTCATGATTCTGTGTTGACAAGCTGCTCAACTGTACGATGCTGTGAGTGTCCGAGCTGCCCTGAGCTCCCGTGGATCCACATGCATCAATCTTAATGTTTAACTTACACTGCGCAACACGTTCTCACTCCAAACTCACCAAACACAGCAGCTCCGTGGACTTCAAAGCTTCAAACTATGACTTTAAAAATAAAGCTTGCTGACAGTTGTAACATATTATAGCCACAAAAACTGTTTCAACTTTGGAAAACATCATGCTTCGTCTTAAAATATCTACGTTCAGTCTGATAACGTAGATAGTTTAACTTACTTATGCAACAAACAGTTGTCACAAACAGGCCAAGTTGCATTGTGGGTAATGTAGGCACCGGGTTTGTGAAGAGGAAGAAGAACGTGTGGAATAAGAAAAGTGATGTCTCAGGTTCTGCTGTATTTATTTCGATCATTTGTTTTTAATCTGTCCACAATGTTTCCAACAGTCCAGCACCGGTGGACTGCTCTTCAAAACCCGGTGCCTACGTTACCCACAATGCAACTTAGCCGGTAAATATTGTGCAGTGAAAATATAGTTTTGGTCCGTTTATGCTTCTCACACACAAAGGAATTATAGAAACAGACGACTGAAATATAAAAACTGAGCAGGAGAGAAACTCCTTTAAATAAAGGAAGCTCAATAAAAAAACCCTCCTGCAATTCACTTGTTCTTATTTATTATGTATTTAATTGTGTCTGCTGATGATATCGCCTGCTGTGAGCTATAACAGAGAGGGAAAGTGTGAAGTGAAGCTGGAGGCCACTGAGGAAACAGAGCGGCAGCAGGTAATAACACGCTGCTGCTGCTCGTCGTGTCGTCGTGGTGCTGAACGGACAGCTCCTGTAAACTCACTTTATAGACATCTTATAATTTGCGTCGGTATTTTTTACAGCTGTCAAAGGTTTCTCATTGTCTGAACTATAACTGAACACAGAACGCCGATGCCTCATCTCTCTCTCAACATATATATATATATATAAATATATAACGTGTAATTATCTGTCTGGCTATACTGTCTCCCTGTGTGAGTCAAAGCATTGTTTCCAGCTGTTTTTAGATAATTAAACTGAGACTAAACTTTCAGTACACAACGTGCTCAGCACCAAACAGCAGACAGGAACATGTGCAGCATTTAGCTGATGAAGAGACGGATAATTCTCCCTGTTGGAGACCAAACACAGAGCAAAAACAAGATAATATAAAGGACTCGAATCAATCGCTGATGTGCATCCATATCTGCAGCATGTGTACGCAGGAAACTGGTGACACGCAGCCAAGCATTTCAGCATTTGTAAGCGTGACATCGCTGGACAATTTCCAGCCAATTTTAAGCCAGAACAAGATCTTTTTCTAACTCTAATCATGTGGTTTTTGTTTCTGAACTTAACCAGCGTGTAAGTAACGCGTTGTTGCAAGATGACATAGAAAATTGAAGCTAAAGAAATACAATATTTCAACATATCAGTGGTTTTGCAGAGACAGCATTCATTCTCCTGATGACTAATTACAATTATTCCAAGGGAAGGAAAAGGAAGGAAAAGAAAATGAAAGAGGGAGAAGTAAAAAGAAAAGACACAGTTTATGACACTGTCGATACATTATGAATGTCCTCTCTAACATGAACAGAGATTATACAGTTATTATTGTCCTGAATACAATCTGTGTGATCTGTCAGTATTAGAATTAAACGACTCTATCATATTAACTACACTGGTTTTAATCTTTTGAGTATCTGTCTGGCTAATCTTGGAAAAACAGTGTTTATTCATGTAAAAATGGATCTTTATCAGATCTGATTCTACATTAAAACAGGCCGTCCTCTCTGAGACTGTCAGGTGTGTAAACATATTAACATATTGCTGTAATAACAACATCACAGTGTCGGCAGCAGAGATCTGCTCGGCGTTTCTGCACACACACACATATAAAACAGAGCCGTGTCACAAAATCAATAGATGCTGTGAGTTGAGCAGCGTTTCCCTTTAAGTTTCGCTGGTGATGTCATGTTGATTCGGGCCCTACTGTAACAGGGAAAACCTGCCAAGTCATTTTAGAAAGCCACAGCTTTGAAAAGATTAAGAGGATTAAAAACAGAACACAGTTTTGTCCAAACGGCAAAGCTTCAAATGGACGACCCTGTTCTAACAGTGTTTGGACAAAGTCCCCCTGGGCCAGAATCAGCTCTGCTGTCTGTCCTCCTGCAAACGAGCAACACAGAAAGCCTCTTCTTTTTTTCTTTTTTTTAGTGTTTCTCGGGCTCGTCTCCAAGCTGTGGCGCTTTGTTGGCGATCTGAGCTGAAATCGGGCACCTCGCGGCTCTCTACTGAAAACCACAGCGCTCTGACTCCACCACGACGCTCTGAGGCTGATTTTCACCAGGACTTAAAGACCTGAGCTGAGCAGATTTAATCAGACCAACAGAGTTTATATCCACGCAGAGCATTTAGTGACTCCGCTGCTTCACCATCCGGAGCGAAAACAACAGAAAACTAAAAAAAACAAAAAAACCGCTCCCGCTGCACAGAACGCCGTCGAGCGTTCCTGATGAATATATTTGTGCGTTTCACTTTCACACATTTCGGGCAGATGTGTCCGCACTTCACGTGGCAGCGGAGGCTTCATGGAATCCATCACCATAGTGACATGGCAGACGTTTTTCCTCGTGTTGTTGCCATGACAACCCTGCAGACACAGGACACTTTATTTACAAGCATCCACACATGCACTGTACTCACACGGAGTTGACAGTTTCACACATGGAAAAATAAAGATTCATTCACATCGTTTTCTTCTTCTCCTCGACACTTCAGCTTCATTAGGATCGGCTCCTCCCCGTCTTTTTTCCTCCTTTCTCTTTCTTTTTTTTTCTGTACGCAACGGCTCCAATCTGCTGCCATCCTGTGCGGCTAATTGAAGCGTTTGCGTTAAAAGACCTGGGGAAGGTTGTGAGGGGGCCCTCTTTAATGAAGTCTGATCTCATTAAATGATACAGCTGCCAATGTGAGCGGCGGAGGAAAAACACGGCGGGACAAAAAAAAAGGAGGCGAGGCCAGCGAGAGCATCAGTAAGTTGTTCCGCACATGATGAAACGCCGCCATTAACAATGCGGCGTCACGCGGTTCATACGAGCGGAGCGGGCGCCGACATTCAAGTCTGCATTCTTGAGGGGCTGTTCAAGATGGCCGCTGAAGTTTTGATGATGATTTGATGTGAACGGAACCGACAGGAAGTACGTAGAACAAACCCGCAGCATCACATGAACCGTTGGACTGTTGTGTTGGTGTGAGCGTAATGTCCGCTGGTGATGAGGGGAACGTCCCCCCCATCACAACAGTTGGTTTGCTAACAAAGGTCATTGTTGGTTATTAATGTGCGCTCGCAGCAACAGTTAGCTTCAGGAGCAGCGGCGAGTGATCTGATGACTGACTTTGCCCTGAGCTTTGCCTCTCAGGCTGCATGCAGCGCAGGCTGTCCTACCTTGTTATCGGTAGAGGTTGTTGGGGTTGGACATGGGCGAAAAGAAGGATCTGCAATAATTGTTCAGGGCTGAAAAACGTGGTATGTACATGCAGGAAATATCAGTTTGTTTGTTGCAGTCAGGACTTAATTTGTGCTGGATTCTGCCGGAACAGGATCCAGACCCTCCCAGACTGGGACCAGCACCTCCTTTGTCACTTACAAATACATGTTGTGCATTATTCAAAGTTATCTATCATGTCTTGTGCCTTTCTGGACTCTTATTAACATTATGGAACAGCTGCTCTGTCAGTGGTTACCAGATTATTTCTGCAGGGCCCTGTTTTGTAGATATCAAGATTTTTAAGCTTCCAGCCCGAACACAAACACTTCTTTTGCTCGCAAAGTCCAATAGAATTTATTTCAAATCAATTTATCAAACATTGTAATTACAAAAAAAAAGATTTGGTGAATCCGCCTTTGTAGTTGGAATTGTAACTTGTAACTTTTAACAACTTGTGCCTGGCGGTCACATTTAAAGTTATACTTTCGGTGTCAAATCACTAGAATTAAAGATAAATCACTTTTTTCCAGCACCTCCTTTGTCACTTACAAATACATTTTGTGTATTATTAAATGTTATATCTATCCTGTCTTGTGTCTTTTTGGACTCTTATTAACATTATGGAACAGCTGCGGTTTGGTTCAGAAAAAGGTCATACTTTCTTTTCAAACGACGTAGTTTTCACGTAATGTAACGAAACGTAGCGTAACGTAAGCTCTGTCAGTGGTTACCAGATTATTTCTGCAGGGCCACGTTTTGTAGATAACTATATTTTTAATCTTCCATCCCAGCCTTCACAAACACAAACGCGCCTTTTACTCGCAAAGTCCTATAGAATTTATTTTAAACATTGTAAAAAGATTTGGTGAATCTGCCTTTGAAGTTGTAACTTTTAACAACTTGTGTCTGGCGGTCACATTTAAAGTTATATTGTCGTTGTCAAATCACTAAAATTAAAAATGATTAATCACTTTTTTCGTAGCCAAATCTAATCTGCTCTTTTCATGGATCAACAACTTCATCATCAAACTGGGATCCTGCTCTCTTCTGGCTCTCTGAAGCTCGGCCTCGACTGTTTTTTTTTCTCTCCCCGCAGTGTACGAATATACATCCATCAGCATAACCTTTTACAGCATGTGCACTATGGGAACAGCAGCATATAGAGTTTGACTGGTGGAGACTTGTCCAGCTATTATTTGCTCCGGGCCAATTTGAAGACTTAAATCCATACGGCTCCCCAACAGGACAAAAAGCAGGACTCAAATGTCGGCAAGTCAACAAATCATTCAGGGAGGGTTTAAGTAAAAGAGAAGGAAAGAACAAATAAGACGGAGGGAGCCCGACATATGTACATTATCCAATCAGTCTGGACAAAGTGAAGGTTTCCGTCTGGTGGCAAAGCAGCCATGTGTTTTAAATCCTTCCTCCACGTCTGTGACAAAGCCTGTCACCACCAACGCTACCTCCCTATCCCTGTTTGACCAACCGCTCGCACATTCCGTCCTTCACATGTCAACGAGCTGACACTTGATCCTAATTGGCCACTACTGCAGCGAGGGTGTCTGGTCTCCCGGGCAGAAGTGTTTAAATTCTGCCTGTGAAACCTGAGCTGGCCCGCAGGGTCATTTCTCCCTGGGTGGGGAATCAAAAAACTGACAAACACAAACAACAAGAGTTCCAGTTTTGGCCCCGGCCGTCGGCGTCACGCCCCTACGGCGGACACATCAAACAGGATTTCCCCCGGCTGTCTTGCTCCAGTTGGACCGGACCCCATTCCTGACAGGTCACGGGAGAAGCTTACTCCACACCATCAAACGCACCCCCCCATTCCAGCCTGTCAACAGACCGAGTGATCCCGGATCGGTTTGTGTTCCCACATATATGCTCACACTCGCCGGGCAAAGCTGTGTAAATAGGAACAGGCTCACCTTATTCTTGATAATCTGTTGATAGTGATTATGACCGGCCTGGGAAATCCACGTAAGCCCCGGGTCTTTGACGGGAAGGTGTTAAAAGGCACTAGTGCCAAATAAGTATCAAGGACAGATCGCTGTGCAACTCGTTTCTCCTCCTCTGCCTACTGAAACGTCAGCCAGGACAAAGTATCAACTTACTGGAGATAAATCAGCGTCAGTAATTAATATCATCTTATTTATCATAACCATTTTTTTTTCTGCTAATTATCAGCAACATTATTGTCCTCATAAATCCAGCGTCACTCGGTGATACCACCTAGAGATTAATCCACCTGTGACATCCAATGCAGTGATGTTTTCATCAACGATGACGATGGCGAATTTATTTCGTTGACGCCCCTTTTTTTTCATGACGATAACGAGACGTCGACGAGATAAACGTGGCTCTTTGATGACTAAAACATGACGAGAAGTGTGTGAGTTTTTGTTGAGGAGACGAGAATGGACGTACATGTTAGTGGGTGGTCGGTCAGACGTTCAAAATGCGTGACATTGCTGCTGTCTTCGTTGTCCGCTTGTTGTTGTAGCAGCAAGCTAGGAATGGTCGCTACTTTCAAATTAAAAGCAACGGGGTGCAATGTAAAGCTCTTATTTTGAAGACAAATTTGTTGTCTCTGTTCACTGCACAACTTCGAGCTTCACGTCACGTCACATGTTTACGCCTACACCCAAATATATGGACGTATTTTAAATATAATCCATAAGTATCGGAGAGTGCTGTTGGACAGAAACCTTTTATCTCTATATTTCAACTTTTCAACTTTTTTCCCAACGTTTTTCAACAGTTTTTTTCATGAATTGATGCCCTACTTCATCATACAAGTGTGTCACACATAAGTTGTGAAAATAGCAGATCTACAAGTTCAACACATTGTGAGCTTGTAGATCTTATGTACTTATTGACCTAAATGAATTTGTTAAAAGACTATACTTTTGTTTTTTCAACTAAACTACTAAACTAGACTAAAACCTGTTTGAGTTTTCGTCGACTAGAATTGGACTAAAACTATAAAACATTTTAGTCGAAAAGACTAAGACTAAATTGAAAATGGCTGCCAAAAACAACACTGATCCAATGTGCCCAAAAGTCAGACTTAAGTAAAAAAAATACTACTTTTATTGAAATGTATTTAAACATGTGTTGGTAGAGTGTAGCGAATGTAGAGTAAAATGTGTAAAACTTGCCTCAAACTCACCTGTGTCTTGTGTTTAAGGTCCTTCTTTCGTGTTTAAATACAGTACTTTAGTAAATGTTTCACTGGATTACTTTAATACTGAAGGACACATATAGACATGATGAGTCTCAGAAGAAGAAGAAGAATTAATTTTCTAGAGAATTAACACAGAAGCAAGAAAGAAACCAGTTCTTCGACGTCACCATGTGCATATTCTCCTTGAGTCTCACCTCTGTGATTCCGTGCCAACACCTTTCAGTATGCGTGATCATTAATAGAGAGATTGCATTAAATGTCAGGTCCATCTTAAATTCAGTGATCTACACACACCATCAAAGGTCCGGTTCTCAACAGAATATAATGACATCAGCATATGGTCACAGTTCAACAGGCCACATAAATCACGCCGTGACTTTAAATCAGAAACAATAACGAGCGTCGCTCACAGTGTGATGGGAACTCTTTGTTTAACACCGATGAAGAATAGTAAGGAAGTGTTGGAAGGAAGTGCCACTGACCTTGTGGCGGCCGACAATAATGTGGGAGCAAATTGCCATATATTACAGGTGGCAGCTGGTAATTTAAAACTCACAGAAGAGCAGGTTGGATGTGGGCATAAACAGAGGTTGTGGGTAACGCTGTGGAGGACAAGATGCCGAGCAGCATCCACAGCGCGGCTCAGTGTGTACCCAGCAGCAAACACACTGTTATTATCAGCCCAGTTGTCCAAATAATTATACTCCTTGTCAGTCAGGTCAGAGGCAGTGTGGGAGGGGGGAACGGTGCCGTCTTCTGTTTGCATTTTATTCTTGTTTACCTCTAAATCTTTTAGCACCCCGCTGTGTACTCAAACTCTAATAATATAATGTGCATACTGCAAATTTAAGTGCAGTATTTGATTATTATTCCTAATTGCATCACCTTGATTATTTAAAAATGTAATTATTGTGTATTTATTACATCTCTACATCACTGGTGCACACAGATGCAGCGGCCTGTATCTCACTCTCATGTCAATACATTACCTGTTCACCTGTGGAATGATCCGAACAGGTGTTTTTGGATCGTTCTACAACTTTCCCAGCTTTTTGTTGCCACTGTCCCAACTCAGAATAAGTTGATGAGGTCAAACATTTAACATATTGTCTCTGTGCTTTTTTCTACTTAGTGATCTTGATAGTTTCTACTTTAAAGTCCACTTACGAGTCTTTTACAGAGATTTTTTTCTGCATGCTCTGTTGTCATGGAGACGTCTGAATTGTCACCTGTTGTCACAGAACCACACTTCCTTATGTGAGGAAGATTAAGCGAGCCGTCTCCATGGAAACTGCTCAAGCTATCCACTCATTAGGAGCATGAGATGCAGAATAAACTGTCACATTCAGCATGAAGGTTGAGTTCAGGGGTCCCTGTTTGTCCGTGATAAAGTACCAAAAAAAAAAAAGAAAAGGAGTACAGCTGAATCTCCGGGCCACACACACACATCTCATCCTCTAAATTCAAGATGCATCACAAATATGAAACTTGTTCAACACAGAAGGGACTCGCTGCAGACACAGCAGGGAACAGCTGACCTTACTGCAGCGGGATGGAGACGAGGCCTCGCCAGATGTGCTCTCCGACTCGACGGGCATGAAACCACTCAGGCAGCATAAATCTGGAAGTGTTTCACTTTCCAATGAACTATCCTCGTTTCAAGCCATGTTTTCCTAAATGTAACCAAGACGTTTTGTTGCTTAAACTTAATTACGCTGCGAGCAGGATTTGTTCCATGAGTGGTGGAGTGTCGTTATGCACACAGGTAATTTAAGGGCGTTTCTACATCCAATTCTGTGTAATTGCGAGGGTGGAAATGAAGCGCATGCATCAGCGCCTGTTTCCACAATAATTGAGATGGGACAGAACCAGATGACGAAAATAATGTGTGTGAACGTGTTGTGATGCTACATGTGGTTTTTATGCATCTGGCTCAAGGTCTCTGGGTTTATTATATATTTCTGGTGAAGACAGACAGGCGACAGATTAAAGGAGCAACCTGAATGATTGAGAAGAGAAACTTGCAGGATGCTGATGCTCTCATACGGGACATGAGGGGTCAGCAAAGGATTTGTAAAGATTTAAAAGATCTGAAAGAGGAGAATGGGGAGAGTTTCAAACACTACAAGAATTACATCAAGTATTCCTTTAGATTGTCATCTTTCTGGCTCAATTTGGAGATCAAGCGCTCCATGTACTGAGGCCGTGTGACCTCGCTGCAGCGGTGCTGGGTTTGATTCCACCCTGCGGCTCTTCGCTGCATGTCATCCTGACTCTCTTCTGTCCTGACACCGAAAAAAGTTTTGAAGACGGCAGCGGCGAACTTTTGAATGTTGCTTATGATATAATTTGGTGTTGGAGCGGAGTGTGGCGGCCTCCTCCTGCAGTTTGTTAGCTGCAGGAGCGTCACCACATGGGACTCGTTAAAGGTGTTATTTTTCATGGAAGGTATGAACTTCGTCCAGCTTTCTTCTGGGTTGACTTGCCGTGATTGTTTCTGATGAGGAGATGATAACGATGATGACGAGTGAGATTTTATTTATAAGGGAGCCTGCAGGTCATTGAATTAACAGCTGTGGATTACTTCGAACTCAGAAGTGTCAGCTCGCCCGAGGCGGAGCTGTCGCCACATAAACAGCCATCAGCTGCCAATCACCTGGACGGATGATGGATGAGATCAAAGATCGGCTAAAACTTCCTCTGCACTTTGGACGACCCTCCGATGGCGGCGACTGGCAGTACCAGCCGGCACGTTGGCTCTCTCCCTCTAAAAAGGCTATTGTGAGTGGAGAGTGCCCACAATGACAGTCCCTTAGATGTACTCTCAGTGACAAGGACGAATTAAACATTTAGCCTAATGGAGAAGGAATAAAAGCCGGATGATGGGTCACCGTAATGTGCGACACATCCAAGTGAGTCTCAGCCACTCCTAAAAGAAAGCAACCATAAAAAGATGATAATGAGATGATGAAGGGGAACCAGCAGAAATAAAGAGTCCGGGAAAAAAAAGTTCCGTCCTCCCACTTGTGTCATTAGCTCTGCTCTTAAAAGCTTAGCACCAAATCTGAGGGCCTGAGAACAGCAGTCGTTACAGTCCAAGACAACAGTATCCATTCAAGAAAATCCACCGCTGATGAATAATGTAACGGGATGAATTATTAAATAATGTGTCCTGGTTTTGGGGGCATTTTAAAAGTGTGTTTCCTCCTGAAACCGCCTGAAGTCAGAATGACTTTCAAGTACTTCTGGAAGGTACCGGTGAGCACATACATGTGTCATATGATCGGCTGCTCATCCATATTTTATTCTCCTGATATTCAAGTGTATATTCGCCCGGTGCATTTCTGCAGCTCCGTGCAAGAGAGAGTTATGTCTAAGCTATGCACGATGATGTTCACTATCAACTCACTTTCATTCGGCTGTCCCGTCTCTGCCTCTCGCTTTAGGGACCGTAGGAAAATTATTGCTGGGGAGGTTTGAGAGAGTATTTTAGTGTTTTAATGTCTTTTAACTGACGAGGATGTAGTCTGGCTTTAATGGAAGGCGACAGGGTGGATCCTCACTCCAACTGCGTATTTGATTTCAGTCTTGTAGAGAGATTGTGCAAACACAGTTAAGTACTTAAATAGAAAAAGAACAAGCAGTTCTTGTTGGCGCAATGGATCAAAATAAAGACAGTGTCTCAGCATCCGGGTCCAATGTTTCCCATCGTAATCGGTTCAGACAAATGTTATCTGAGGTGCCCGCTGTTTCTCTTTCTCTCAGTGGCTCTCAGACACTTTATTCTGCATCTTCACTACATCACAGTCAAATGTGTCGTATTGTTTGTAAAGCAAGCGCACGCTCAAGGACTCGAACTTGACAAACCGAACACTTCTGTGCTGTAATATTTTCTTGGCTGACTTTCACACCTGTTTCCAGTCTTTAAAAAGTAAGCTAATTACCTAATTACCAGCTAAATCATAATAATAATTTAAATTTGTATTGATCTAGTTAGGATACATGTATGAATATGGAATCATCTTCTCATCTGCCTCTTAGTAAAAAAGTGTATTTCTTATTTACCAAAATGTCCAAAAGCAATAATTAATATCATTCATGTTTACTATAAATCTATCAGCACCTAAACTACCTTCTTATGTGCATACAGTATGTGTGTTTTTTGAGTTCGTGCAATTAAAATTGTGAGACATTATATTTTCAATTAAATTTTAATCATTGCTTAACGCTTGGTCTCATCTGGCTGCCGACACAAGTTCAACCAACACTGATTTGTTATCCTCAGTTATTGGAGCGAAGGTGTTGCAGTTTCTCCTCTAAGAAAACTCTCACAGAAAATATGAATTCCAGTAGGAGCGCCTTCCTTTCTTAATGCCTCAGCCCCACCAACCATTTCCACCCACCTGCTTTTAAGCACTAATTGAAAATGTGAATAAAAACAATCTCGATGGAATCGGAGCGACTTTGTCTGACTCAGAGGAGACTGGAGGCCACAGAAGTGGAACAGTGAAATGGGTCACCTTCTCCTCGCTCGTCCACCTCATGAGTAATTCAGGCGAGCTGAGCTCCACACCGCAGACTGACGAGCGTGGAGTAGAAATGTTCTCCTCCCTGCAAGACTTGGATTCCCAAACAGTAAAAAAACATGTATCCAAACAGAGCTGCTTTCCAAAGCGCCATTATTCTGTTGCCTTCACCCGTGGATGACAGATTAGTATTCGGGCTGGGCTACATTTGGACCACATTTGTTGTTGGTGCGAAGCTTCGCGTCCATACTAATTCACCTGGAGGGTGTTCAAGTTTCCTAAGTGGGCCTCAGAAAATGTTAAAAAAGTAAATGTGGCGAACAAGCCTTCAGTATCTCCTCGCCACATTTGTCCCGCTGTCGTCAGACGCATTATGGGGTGTCGGAGACAGCTCGAGCTTTGACGCAGTTGCCAAACATGTTTCATAAAGCGAGCATCAAAGTCCTCTCTATAGCAACCTGGTCAGCCGTCACCAGACTAATTAAAATGCCGTGTTTGCTTTGGAGCGAGGGATGCATATATCAGCTGAAATCATTAGGAGCAAGAAAAACACCGAGGTGCCAAGCAGCTTCGTAACGGCCTCATGTTTGTTCGGTCCCGCCGTTTGAGCGAGCGCAGCCAAAACAAACGCTCCGAGGCCAAACCTTTTCTCTTCACGTCTTTTTTAGATTCCTACACCGGCTGCTGCAGCTGCACGATGACTTCAGATTACTCAAAGAGATGTCGAGCAGCGGGCTGCAGCAGGTGTTGTGTTCACATGTGAAATATGTAAAACCACTGGTGCAGATACTTCTACTGCATTTGTTTTGAATGTAATACTATTGAAAAGTTGAAAATCTCTGAAGAGGGTTCATGAATTTCAGAATATCTAAGTATGTGGTGTGTAATGATATCACAAGTTTGACCCAGCCCGATTTGATAAACATCTTCTGTTTCCAAACTTGTTAAATTTTGCAGCTTGGTCAGCGGCTTTAAGATTCATATCATGATGCTGCATCTACCCCCTAAGTTAGCATACGATGTCCAGTTAGAATTTCAAAATAAAGCTTGCTGACAACTGGTTTGCATTGTAAGATATATTGTGACTTATTGAATGTTAATAACATCGTCAAAAAGTCGCTGTTTGGTTGAGTTTAGGCAAAAAACCTGCGTTTGGACTTTCCTACGTTACATGAATTAAAGAGAAAGAACTCTTGGTCGCAGGACGGGATGCAAACCCTGGTCTTTAAAATGAAAGTCCTGTGAAGGACCCGTTGGACCACCGTCTGACTGAGACTATCTTGTTATTTACACTTATACACCAGAGAGGCTCTTCAACAAGTGACAGGATACAGACAGTTTCCAGCGATGGGTTCACCCACCGGGCTGCAGAATTTGCCGTGTTGTCAGTGAGAACAACTGGATTTGACAGTGTTTCACAAAGCGTCTTGTGATGACTTGTGAGCGACTTGTTAGAAAAAAAAAATTCAAGATTCAACCTGTCATTCAAAGTGTTATGATGATGTTATCGTTTGTAATGAAATGGATATGAATTTGAAACAACAGTGTTTTGCCTCGTGGTCTCTGACTGACGCGACTCTTCAGTTTAATATCCCGAGTGTCAGCTGTCTGAAACAGGGTGATGTATAAGAGCTAATAAAATTATTTTCAGGAGATAGAATGAAAGTTGTCCACTTTATGTGCGTAATAAGTGTTAGTGTCTATTTGATAGTCGTTAAATCTCAATGATATCAACTCAAAAGTGGACTCTGGACCTGCAGCTAGAACCAGACGCTCACTTTCTCGTGAATGTCATTAGTCTGCCTTCCTTGCTTCCTTCCTTGATGTCCCCATTTTATCTTAATGGTGCTTGGCACACTGATACCAAGAGTGTGATTGGATTATTAGCCACAATTAAGGAACAGGCTAGCAAATGGCTTTCAATGAGGCATTAACTATCAGAGGAGAGTAGACGGTCTGTGTGAGAGGACGATGTCATCTTCCTGAGGGCGACGACAGATGTGTCTGTCTGGAAAACGTCGACTTGGAGTTGTCGGGCACGCACACCTGGGTGAGCACACACACACATTACACATGCACACTGACAGTACATGCATATGCTGACGGGTATAAACAGGCAAACACACACTCAAGCTGTCACAGATCCAAGCGAGCGCTCGGAGACGGATGTTAAGGGTTTATGATTAATGCAGACTGCAGATGTCCGTGTCAAATCTTAGAGATTTTTCGGGACGGGAAAGACACAGTCTGCCTGTTTTTACTCCTCTCTTGCATCATCTCCTCTTTTTTTTTTTTTTTTTTTTTTTTTCTGCACAAGAACAACATTCATGATGTAGCTATTCATTCGCAAAAGCTTACATTTGATATACAGCGCACGTCCGGGTGACTTACGCGAAGAAATAAAATGTTCCAGACCGTTACCGAGCCAGCGGGCAACATGAGTAACTCGATCATTACGGTTACACCCTATATGAGCGGCTGCAGACTCTTTTATGGAGCATTAGGGAGGATGCATTCATGCGCCCAAAGTATAGGAAGACACTACTGGTTGGGTCTTTTGGTTAGAATGAGAAACAATATTTCAAGAGGCGGATGAACTGCCAGAATCCTGGCCAGCAGCCAATCAGAGACACGAAGAAGACATGATCGTAAAGACGATCACGTGATCGCGAGATTACTCTTTCAGGCAAGTTCAGGCAAATAATGCTGGATGCAAATTATTCAGTTATTTTTCAGAAAATAGCTCACACGCATCTCTCCTTCAGTCTGATCCTCTCAAAAAACGTAAATAGCAGCCTGGCCTTGGAAAAGAGAGAAAACATAAAACCTACCTGAACTTTATTTGTTGCTTGATTTCTCTACCGAAAAGTTAACGTGTGGGATTTGTTTAAAAGGTTACTCCAGAACCAGACCTCTCCTGTCTCCTAAATGCCCTCATCTTTCAAACTCACTGCCCTTTTGTGCTCAAAGTGGGAAACAATAAGTGTCAGTACTCCCTTTATTCACATATTGGCGTGCAGGAGAAGGAGAAGAACGAGCGCCCCACCGGAGACTGCTCCCGATCGTCGGTCCGACTATGTTGGCGCGTGTCGGTCCCTGGATACTGTCTCTTCTCTTTACTTAAGTGTATCACGAACAAAGCACCTCGAGCCCCGACAGAGAAAAGCCGGCGGGCTAAAAAAACTGGGAGGTAATCGTCACGAAGCCTCCCCTGGTGATGCAGTTTATTCAGGGCCATTATGAATCACACACAGAAGCTGATATGGAGAGGGCAGAAAATAGTACCGCCATTTTGTGATAAGTGCCAGCATGCAGGAAAAAAAGTCACAGAACGCCGAAGAGTGAAATGTAGAAGTGCTGCTGCTGCTGCTGAGTACCAGCCCGCTTCGAGCACTTTGTACCGCAGGTGTTCTGTCAGGTCGTCTGAAGTCTAAAGGTCCGTCTACACCGAGAGACATAACGATAAACATTTTAAATAAAGAACAGTTTTAATAAATGTCCACAACACAACCACGAGGATGGACGTGGAGAGAGAGATCGCAGAGTGATTTGATGAACGACAGAAACACAGTCAGTCGAACAAAATCCATCTTAGCTGATAGCCGACCGCTTTTATTTGAGTTAATTGCTGACATTTAGGAAACACGGATGATACAACAGAATAAATGTTCACATAACTTATGTTAAAGGGATATTCCTGTGTAAATTCAGTCCATGGTCTAAATCACCGTGAAACTGTGTTAGACTCCCTCTCGAGAGATCAAGTTAGCAGACCGCTAATTTACGGAGTTTTATCAACCTCAGAAACGACCGCACGACAACAATACACTGCAGTAAATGGATCCAAATATAAACCGCCACCAAAAAGCCACAAATGATGCTCAGAACAGCACCAAACTTCAGCAACAGTACAAATAGGGTCTCAGCACATAGTCTGGGGCATCTGCTGGATTTCTACTGAAAAGCTGACTAAATTTACCTCTCTTCTGCAGCAGCTTCCTGTTGACGGGAAGTCCCGACGACTCGATTACCGAGTGCAGTAGAGTTCCTATTTGTACTGTTGCTGAAGTTTGGTGCTGTTCTGAGCATTATTTGTGGCTTTTTGGTGGCGGTTTATATTTGGATCCATTTACTGCAGTGTATTGTTGTCGTGCGGTCGTTTCTGAGGTTGATAAAACTCCGTAAATTAGCGGTCTGCTAACTTGATCTCTCGAGAGGGAGTCTAACACAGTTTCACGGTGATTTAGACCATGGATTAAATTTACACCGGAATATCCCTTTAAACGGCACATTTACAGATGCTCGAGGTGCTGATGGGATCTCTGGAGTTTGTTTTGTCTTTACTGATGTCTTCCTTGACGATCGGCAGGATAACTGACAAAAGTGCACATAAAATCTGCCTTCAAATGACCTCAATATATAACACAACATATATATTTTATCATATTATTATCTATCCTGCACTTATTGGTACCTGTGCTTTCTCATTCATACTATGTAGTGTTTATAGTTCATGAATCAAAAGAACAGAAGAGCTGTGAAGATTAAATCAAGCTGTAAAGCAAATGGATTTAGATTTTTTATAATTGTACTTTGCTTTCATATGAATGATGAATGATGAGTCACTCTTGGAGAAGTTCAAATGTTTTGTGTGTGATCTTTTCCTCGGCGGTGTGGCTGCTGGCAGACTCTCCGGCAGCCACTCAAAATTTAAACACCTTATTGTGAAGCGCACAATGCGGCCATTGTGCCGCAGGTGATTCTGAGAGGCAGATTGTGGCGCTGACACATGGAGCCCAGCGAAGGTGATAGAAGTGAGTGACATCAGAGCGCCGCGTCCCCCCTGGGAGAAGCAGGTACAGGCGGTGATGTGCAGGGGTTTTTTGGAGTGGCCACTGAAAGCGACTGACTGACAGAATAAAAGGAGGATAAAAAAAACAGAGGAGGCAGTGAGGGTCCAAACAGCTCAGCAGCTGCATTTGCATTTGACATTTCAGGCCTTCAGCTGAGGCACCTTGGAAATAAAAAAAAAAATGATAGCAGGAGCTGAAAAAGCTAAACAGCACAAGGCAAGATTTAAATTCTTAAAGAAAAACTATAATGGATTTGTGCTGCTGCAGAAAAAAAAAAGGCTATCTCATAATTCCTGACTGAGATGTCACAGATTCATCGTCTTTGCCAAAACCAATTTCAAAAGCCAGGAATCATCGTTGAAGGTGAATTTTCTCTGCAGGCAGAAAGTGACGCATGAACGCTTAAGAGCAAAAACACAAAAACAGTCTCCCGAACAGCAAATGAAAGCTCCCCTGCGTCCATCCACAGAAAGATGGATGCAACAACAAGCGACCCACGCTACCTGCTGAGGAAGCGTTTCCCTTCAGCGTGCACACACTCTGCCGCCGCTAACAAGAAAAGATTTTAAGTCCAAGAAGCGAGCAGTTTGTGTCACAGTACATGACTGCAGCTAATTAAATCCTTTAAAGTTCCAGAAATGAAGTTATCTCTCGCTGACAGTCGGTGCCACCAAATTTGCCAAGTGCAGCCCCGAATCCAAGAAGTGCCACGAACACGAGCGCGAGCGAGGAGGACGACGCTGCAGATCGACTGCATTAATTTAATCTGCTGGGAGAACCAGACGGAGCGGCTGAGAGAGAGGATGCGGTCATAATTGGAAGAGTTGCATCAGGTTGATCATTCTGGATCAGTGCCTCCATTATTATACTTACAAATGAATCGTAGGTTTCACTTAAAATCTGACTCTGTGACTTTTATAAAGAAAGTCTCACTCCTCTAACTCTCAAAGTTACGATAAGATTTTTGTTAAAACCGTGTGACGTCCCAGTTTGATTTCTTTCCTTTAGCGGGAGCAGTTCACTTCATTTGTGTTCGTTTATCACCTCTGCAGTTTGTTAAATGTTACTAGTAGAAACTGAACACGGTCTTGAAGCAGCTTGTCCTCGTCGTACGGAGACCTCTAGTGGCCGTTGCAATTATTACAGCAGCAAAGGAGCGAGTCGAGTGAAGCAGCATAAAGAGAGACAAGTCCACTCGGGCAGCAGGTCGTGGACGGACGGTCCAAGAGAGACTTTTACTCCGGTGACCGTCGTTTGCATCCAGTTAGAAACCAAGTTATTTTAACTCTGTAGGTTTGTAACATTGGTTATTTTAAGCCAAGCCACAATGTTTTCCTGACGCTAACCAAGTAGTCTTAGTGCCTAAACCCAACCTAATAACGAGCGTGTGATAAAGGAACAATATTAGCATTCATGTGGAAATGTTTTTCTGTCTAACAGACAATTAAGTCCAATATTAAACATACCACAAGGTCTCAATGTGATATCAATGCCTCTCTATGCCAGAATAAACATTAGTTAAGTGTTTTTCTGCATCAGTAACATTTCTTGATGCGACTTTAAATTTGTTTCGCTTCAGTTTTCTTTTCCGCTCTTGTGCTCATGTTCTGCTTAGGTTTAGGCACCACTCGGTTAGTGTCTGTGGAAAACATTTCCTCACACTCTCTCCTAAAGGACACAGGACTTTAATCTTTTTTGTTGATTCCGGTGGCTCCTGTAGACAAAAGTGGTATTTTGGTTTGGTGCCCACCGACTCGTGAGGGGAAATATCTGGCTGCACAATCTTCACCACACGTTTGGACAGGCAGAGTACAGTTTATTGGTTTATTAAAGTTATTTTGCTAAAGTAATTGCCTGCTGCTGGTTGATTAGAGCGGTGAGAGTGAGAGAAAACAGTAAAGTTGTGGGTCATAAATCCAAAACAATGACCTGATGGATGTTATAAAGCTCCGTACAGATGCTGGTTTGTCACTGTGAGCAACATCTTTGACGTTATAGACGCTCATGTGATCCATTTTTAACAGAAGAAACAAGCTAGTACACATAATTGAACCAACTAATAAGGAAAGCATTATGATTCAGTTGTCAGTGAACTGACAAATATATCGTGAAGGTGAATCTGTGCTAATGTATCTGACTGGATCGAGGCTGTAACAAGCCTTTTGATTTACCACCTCGTATCAGTATGTGCACATAAAAAGAGGAAAGAGCAGTTGTTTTATTGTTTCCTCCCTCCGAACCGTGGAGTGACTTTTGTTCTGAGAGAGAGTACGAGACAGATTGAACGTCTGTTGAGTTTTCTTTTCTCCTCCTGGCTCTTGGTTGTTCTCCAGCAGCGTGTTGGCAGGAGGATGTGGCAGGAACCATTAGGATGAGAAATGACAGTGAAGTCTGGGCCAACCTTCAGGGCTCGCACAGAGGAGAGTCTTAACAACCACATGCACTCGAACACCACACACATACACACAGTGGAGGATACGTGCATATGTACGCGTGCAGCACCAAACGCCGCTTTACCAACATTCTCACCGTGCTGCAGCTCGTCTGAAAGCAGCCCTCACCACACCAGCAGCGAGCATATTCAGGCTCCAACAATTAAGAGCACGGGTTGACCTTTTATACGTCCGGGCTTCTATCTGCGGTGTCCGTGTGAACCGAAGAGAGCCGAGCCGTGCAGACAAAAGGAGAGAGGCACTTAGGGATAACAACCACAGCAGACTTCTCCCTCCACAGCTGTTTCACCGCTGTGATGAATTATTTCCAGGCCATGGTGATTCACCATAAAGCAGACAATGAATCCACTCTGACAGCTTTCTTACAGTCTGTGTACTGTAAGGCCTTTATGCCGGCGACTGGAACTCCCGCTCTCATTATGGAAATATAAGGCATCGTCGCAAATCAGCGTTCAAATTGCAAACGAGCGCTCTGAAAAGACTCATTTGGAATCTGTGACTCAGGGTAAGAGTTAACTCATCATTACGTCTTGTGCGTTACGGCCGATTTGAAGGGCACCAAAAAATATATATATATATATCCGTACGCAGCCAAAACTATCACATCGATGTGCTGCACTTACTGGAATATGCATGTGTGGCTGTCACAGATGAGTTCAGTTCATGTTATATTCTCAGAAACTTGCTTTTTGTTCCAGACCAGTTGGCATAACATCATCAAATGGAGTGGAAATGAAGGGTTTTCTAAAAGCAGCTCGCAGAGATGGACAACCAGCTGAGTTAATATCTACGCAAAGAGCCAAAGAGGATGCCGCGGCACATAATACATCCATCCAGACCTGTGAGCACCGTGCCTTCGTCTTCTCTCGGTGTTGAGTCTCACTGCTTCCAGTGGCACAACTGTCCGTCTGACGGCGTGGCGTGCAGGACTTTTGGCTTCCGCGCTGAACTTTAAAGCTCACCCATCCTCACATCACGAAAAGCCCTGAGCCCCGGAGGCAGAGCCGAGTCCTGCTCTGTCAGCCGTGATCATGTAATGGCCTCTCAGAGGAATCTCCGGTGGCCACAGGTGCAGGTAGAGGCGCGGGGTCCCCGGCAGGTCACACCCACACATGGTGCCGCGCTCTCTGGGACTCGGGGACGCCGGATCAAAGGGGCCTTGGCAGCTGTAGTTGGGGGGACAGTGCGAGGGTGCGATGGAGCTAGTTATCTTGCAGTGGCTCCGTGCCGACATCGTCCGGGTGGAGTCACGCACCAGTTCACAAGGAGACCAGCACAACACTGAGCCACCACCTCTGCACGCTCCGGGTCCGTTTGAATCTCATCATCTCAGTTTCTCAGGGCAGGAGAAGCCGGGAAAACTACATTTGCATTGAAATGTTGAGAGACGTTGGTTAGTTTTAGAGCACACGAGGAGAAAACAAAGTATCGTGTTTAAACTGGGACACAGTACGATGACTTGTTAACGTTATAAAATATTAATCAGCTGACAAATCTGCTAACAGCGTTCCTCCTCTCCTGTTTTTGCTCGGATTATTATCGGGCTTAATGTGAATGTTACCTAAGTATTCATTTACATGCAACCCACGTGCAAAGTATCTCTCCTCGACACTATTTTGCATTGGCACCGTCGCTGCATCCTCGGCTTTGCGCCGCCAAAGATGACTGATCGGTTCAAAGAAATACAAACACGCCAGAGTGTTTCTATCCCCCGATACCAGAGCTGATGCCAGAGCTGTGCGAGACTAATTCACTGGGTTTGTTGAATGGAATTAAGATGTCCGTGTTGCGCATCCATCACAGGTAGCTTTAAACTGAGTAGTTAACAGGTGAGACACTGTTTTTTTGGACAACTGCCACAGTTTAGCTGTGAGTACAGCACAAAGGGAGAAAGGACGGGATTTTTGGTTTGTGCACATCAAAATTTAGACCTGAATCCAGCCCAAGATCAGAAGCTATATTATTAAAGGGTATTCTGTTGTAAATTTAATCCATGGTCTAAATCACCGTGAAACTGTGTTAGACTCCCTCTCGAGAGATCAAGTTAGCAGACCGCTAATTTACGGAGTTTTATCAACCTCAGAAACGACCTCACGACAACAATACACTGCAGTAAATGGATCCAAATATAAACCGCCACCAAAAAGCCACAAATAATGCTCAGAACAGCACCAAACTTCAGCAACAGTACAAATAGGGTCTCAGCACATAGTCCGGGACATCTAACCTCCGCTAGCTTAGCTGGATTTCTATTGTGAAGCTAAAAACAGACTTCAACTCTCCTCCATCAGCTTCCGGGTCGGGGAAGTCCCGACGCGACGATTACCGAGTGCGGTTAGAAATGCTCAATTCCGTTCTTTTCCCTGTCCGCTCTCGATAATAACTGTTATAAACTGGCAGGTAAGACACATATGAACTTTGATTGCTTTTCCATGGAGCCATAATCATACATTTTCATCCATGAGCCGCGGAACTCTACTGCACTCGGTAATCGACTCGTCGGGACTTCCCGTCAACAGGAAGCTGCTGCAGAAGAGTGGTAAATTTAGTCAGCTTTTCAGTAGAAATCCAGCTAAGCTAGCGGAGGTTAGATGCCCCGGACTATGTGCTGAGACCCTATTTGTACTGTTGCTGAAGTTTGGTGCTGTTCTGAGCATTATTTGTGGCTTTTTGGTGGCGGTTTATATTTGGATCCATTTACTGCAGTGTATTGCTGTCGTGCGGTCGTTTCTGAGGTTGATAAAACTCCGTAAATTAGCGGTCTGCTAACTTGATCTCTCGAGAGGGAGTCTAACACAGTTTCACGGTGATTTAGACCATGGATTAAATTTACACCGGAATATCCCTTTAAGTTGCCTCCTTTTATATACTTAGTCTTAGCTTAACAGACTTCACACTTTATGGGACGTGTTGGATTTGGTTGGGGTCCCAGTTTTTCCCTATTTTTGTCTCATTTTTGCTTTGCTCTTAACAATTTCACCAGACACCTAAAAAGAAGGCAAAACAAACCATCTTTTCTTGAACTGCTCACAGTCTGAACACCGTGCACACTAATAACCTGTGATGAGAGGTTGGAAACTGCTGTTTTAGGAGCGCAAACGATGTGCTGTTGACGGTTCTGCTACCTCGTCAACATGAAGGCACAAAGGAGAACACCTGCATTAAAGTCCAAGCATAAAACACACATTTATCTGACACTGGTAGATTGCTAGTTTGTTGTCTGCTCCTCATTTTGTACGACGCGCTGCCTTCAGGACTGTTCTGAGGGAGGGTTGTTTATTTGTAAAATAAGCAGGTTCAGATAAAGAACGGGTTGATTTACAGTCTCTCCTCTGCTCAGACTTTCGCAAAAACATTTTCAAAAAATCTGATATTTTGTCTGGAAACAGTCAAAGACACACAAACACACACGTACATCGTCCTGGAGTGATTAACGGGCACGATCCAACCTCCCATCCATCTTTCTCCCCTCTCTCTCTCTCTCTCCATGGCTCATCTGTGTCCTGTTGCCAACCTCTCCTCCCCTTGACCCCGTCTTAAGACCCTGTCCTCATGTCTTTTCACAGTCCATAGACAGGAAGTCACAATGATTTATGTCTCTGTGTGTGTATATGTGTGTGTGTGTGTGTTCTGCATTGTGTACATGTTATGGAGTTTCGGCATTAACAGCTGTGTTAGGGAGGAACTCTTGCTGAGTTGCAGCTTCTTTACAAAATGCCAGCGCGACACTGACCTGAGCGCAGAAACCTGAAGTGAACTTGTGCTCAGCAGCTCTCTCAACACCTGTGAACCCCTTGAAGAGGTGACGAGTTGAGTCGTTACAAGCAAGAGTCACATCGTTGTTTTAAATCTTTTAGGAGAGCCATTGTGGAGTCGTACATGATCACACTGCAGGTTGGACTGAGTAAAAACACACGAATCGACCAACTAACACAGCCTGATCTGAAACTCCATCACTAACTTCTGTTCCTGCTCGACAAACTAACGTTACTGTTGATAGTTTTCTCTATTTTGACTTGGCTAGGAGATTAACTATCCTAGTTTACTGATGAGGCTTTTAATCAGAGGCAATTCTAAGGATATCACACATAGGAGCATCAAGCACACCTTGTAAAATCAGTAAAAATGACGTGACTGTGAGCCGCACTTAACTACATATGAATACTGTTCCAGACAACATGTCCGTTGCAGCGTATCAACATCAGATGAGCTTGTTATTTATATCCAAACCGCAATGTTTTACTTAAACCAACATAGTCGTCAAAGTGTTTAAACCTGACCAAACAGCAAACATTCTGTATGACAAAGGTCCAGTACATCTATCACTTTACTTCTTAACGTTAACAATGTTGTACGTGACTTGACTTCAATTTCACTTTTGGTTTTCTACGGGGTTTAACTAAACCGTCAGCCCCGACCTCTTCCTCATGTGGACTTTCTCACTCTTCACAATACTTCACCTGACTACCTCCATTTTCTGCTGGTCATAATAAAATAATAATAATAATAATAAGTGTCTGATGACATTGGTAATAGCTGTACTCTTAGGGTTTTTTCAAATCTGGGCTTTTTAGTCTGGTGAAATCATCATCAAGTTTAGTTTAGCACGGAGACCGTTTTTTGAGGAGGTGCGATTAGTTTGTGATGGGACTGGACCTCGATCCAACCAAACTACTAAGTGTCCTCTGCAAGTTTGGGCCTAACGGCTCCCGTAGTCAGATGTGAATGTGAGCGCTTTGCATCCTGGGATGCAGTAAAACATGCAAACTGCATCTGGTCGTATGAAGCAGTCTTGCGATTTCAAGATGTTTCTGGAGTGTATTTTTATCTCTGCCTGGTATATTTCCCCGATAATTAACATGGTTATGAGAAAAAAGCCAATATGCCATTGCTCCATATTAAATTGCACACAGCACCTTCTTCCCTTATGTTTTCTTTTGCTCCTGCCTCAGACACATTTGACTAATTAACAGTGTGAAAGCTCTCATGTGGTTTGTAGTGATGATGTAGCGATCGGTTCACTTGGATTTATCTCTGTGTGAAAAGAAACGGAACCAAAGTTCATAAAACTCCCCGACTGATTTTTGACGAGAGCAAATAAACTGTAAGTGTGAAAATCTCATTCACAAGTTTTCATTCGGCAGCGTTTTGGAAACGAAAGCACACAAACGAGGTTCAATCCAACAGCTGCAGGTCTCAACACTTGTTCACCCCCCCGAGGCCACAGAGGCACGAAGATATAAATGTAAAGGAAATGAGACGTTTATTTTGTTTTACTTGCCTCAGATCGGAGTAAAGAAATTGCTTCTTTCCTGCATTAGAAGAACATAAGAACGTGTCAAAGTGTGGATCACTTCTTATACATTTAACACTACAGTAGTCCATTAAAAGACAAATAACAGACATGAGAACAGCTGTCTCTCAATGTTTCCACAACCTCTGGTGGTAAAAAGTCTCCAGTTACTTCATCTGAGGCAAAGAAATGTCATTATTGTCAAAGCCTATTAGCCTTGATTTCCAGTGATGCTCAGCATCCATTTGTACTTCAGAATAATGTCATTTTCTAATATCCTTGCCGGGAAGCATAAGAAGAAAAAAGCACAACGGTAAGTTAATTAAATTTGGAACATTCCAGATTTTAATCATCGACTTGAGAGGTAACAGAATGGAGAGAAAAAGCTAAACAGGGATTTTCTGCCCGTGCGCACCTAAATAGTGCGAGAGAAATGCATGTGTTTCATTTACTGAAGGTCCTTCTGCGCGAGGTTCAAAGGAAAAGCTGAGGCATTTTAAATTAGACATGGGGGCCCTGTACTTCTTGACTAGTTTTATCAGTAATTACATTACTCATCTCCAAATCACACTCTCATCATGCTTAATCGAGCAAAAATTGGACACATAAGAAAAAATAATTAAGGGGCCCTTTTCCATCAAAGAAATTCATTTATAAATACAGGAGACATGTTCCCGGGTCTCTTTTTTCTCCACACTGAGGACACTGAGCGCCGCTCATTTTAAGCAATTTTGGACTTTTTTCTTCCAAGGACACTCAGTCATTATCCTCCGGACCAGAACTTTTGTTACAGCGTGAGAGGCTTTTTGATGACCGTCCACGAGAACTGTCAAATTTAGTTAAATAACATCAATTAAATATTCAGCGCAAAACTTTTTTTTGTGCTGAACTTCTTAGATGTATTCACTCTGCACATTTAGACATCTAAACTTGCATTCGCTTTTATTTCAATTATTCATTTCTTACATTTTCACATCATCAGCAGGAGTTTGTCCCAGTCCGGCTTGTTCAGACGGACGGGATATTAAGACTTATTACTGAAGAACACCAGAGTCTGACACTCTGTTTTTTGGCTGGATTTACTGGGTAACCATGTATTTCTGATGAAGTGCTGATCCCTGGAGCCGGCTCCACTGAATATTTTGATCCTCTCCTCCGCTGCTTGGATCTCGCATTAAACTACCCCTTTAAACAAATTCTCTTTGAACTCGGTCGTCAAACCCTTCTGCCCATTCTAACATCACCCCACACACACACACACACACGTCCTCACTCCACCTACACATCTAACTTTAATGATTACCTGAAGTCACCCTTTAATTTGAACTGTGGTTAATGAGCATTGATCATCTGTAAAGACGGAGGAGCTGAGGTAGTTTTTCCCCTTTGAGTCACTAACCGGACAACAACTTACTGAAAAGGAGCATAAAAAAGAATTATTAGGCTTTTTTGTGTGTTTGTAAATCTGAAATAACCTCAAGAACAAAGTGAAGTTCACAAGTTGTGTGTACTCAGCATATTAACAGGAGTTGGCTAATAACTTTGGCCCTGCAGCTGTTTAACCAGGCGCCCTGTTGAGAAACACTGAGGAGGCTGAAAGAATGAAACACGTCCATTATTCAGAAAGCAGCAGTCCTGTGGCTGCATTGCAGCGCAGTGTACTGAAGGTGAAGTCAGATGTGATGGTGGTGTCTGTCCTTTGACTACAGTACGTTATGTGATTGTTAAACAATGAAAAATGGGAGGTTTCCAAAGGTAAGACAACATTATCCATCAGGGTCGTGCCATTGTTCCCCAGAAGTCCAAAAAGAAACACCACACACCAACCCACTGCTGGCGACACCTGTTGTTCCAGAGTTACACATTCACCAATTCATATACTCACCTGACATGACTATTGTGCTTATTTTTAACCCAAAACATGATCTTCTCCTCAACCAAACCAAAGGTTTTGATACCTGAACCTCACCAAGCTGACGGGCAGTATGTTTCCTGAACAACAGGCCGTCCAACAAATGGACTTTTGGTCCAATGGGACATTTCTCTGACTACTGAGATGTCGGAATAATTGGCTGTCAGAAACAATGGGCAGTGTTCTGACCATCCAGCAGGCAAAAATCTGTGATTGTTTACAATTGACAATGACAATTGACAATGTTGTTATTGTTTTTACAGTGTTTTTACTACACTGCTGAATAATAAAGCGCTCTTTAACTTTAAAACTGCAGTTATTGATGTTTTGGCATCCTGTCTTCTGCTCATAGGGCATTAGCATTGATTCAGAGTCCTTTTTATGGGCTCCTGAGAAACTTGTGTCCAATATTCACTATAGAGGTGAGACAAAATTATTGATACAGTTATCATATCACCGTCTTGCGATATGTAATCGATAAACCAGTGGGGAAAATATTAGTATTTTTATCAAAACAAGCAGGTACTTTGAATATTTTGCTCCACAACTGCCTATAGGCTACTCACCTGCACACTCCTCCGTAATCGTAAGGACTGATAGTATGCTATAATAGTATCTTTGTACTGTATGTGTTAGCACTGAAATTTGTAATTGTAATATAAAGATTTGACACCAGAATATGAAGAAATAAACGTAATATTGTAAAGACTTTCTGAGATATCTGCTGAAATTAGCATGCTAACCAGTTAGCCCCATGCCTGCAAACCTCTCTCTCTCTCCCAGCGGTCCACAGCTTTTGTGCTAGCAGTGAAAACACTAACAGCTAACTAAGCTAACATGCTAACAGTAGCTAGAGTCGTGGATGGATGATCAACATGCAGTTAGCAGCAGCTACTCGGGTAACGTGACGGGTTAAATGCAGCGTAGCAGTTCCACCATGTTGTACACTTCCTGTCTTGCACTGCAGATGTGTTCCTCATGGCAAGCGTTACAGATAATTGCCAGTCTGAGCGACACCTTTCATAATGCATGTGGTCATTTGATCCATTTTTAATATGAGAATATTGATAGCAGCTTTGCAGGGAATTTTTGCAGCACTTAGGCCACGCGGCTCCCCTCGGAGCTACGGATCGACGCACGTATTTGACCGTTTCATATAGATTACCAATAACAGGTGTCAACCACTGTCTGTGGAGCAAGTTGAGGATTCAGCAGGCGGTGTGTTTAGGATCGCCTGTCCGGAAATAAACCAGAGGACGAGAGTGCAGCGCTGTTTCCATAGCAATGTGTAGCAAACTGGTGTCAGTCAGGAGGCTGCTGGAGCACAAATCCTGGGCAGAGCGACAATTACAGCGACTGTTAGAGCATCGAAGGCCATTATAGAGGAGTCTGTGTAACCCTTACAAGCACAGGAGAGAGTTATGAAACTTTCCTTTAAGTATAGGTGATAAAGGTAGAAGAAAAAAAAAGAAAACAGTTTCAATTTAACAGCTTTTCACTCGTCTAATTGCCTTTCTTTTAACAAGCAGCATTAGTGTCTTTCATCTGAGGAACACAGCCTCAATACCAGTTTTTTTTTTTTATCATCTTTTCTTTGTTTTGCTTTTAATTAGCGGACCTTCATCCTCATACACTGAGGTTGGAAGAGCACAGTTGTCTATTAATTCGACGCTGACATTAATTCTTCCCCCTCGCCTCTGCCCTCAAAGCCACCGAATCCACTTCATTATTCACTTCTCACTTTGAGTAGCACTGGGTGCAGCATCGCTCCCGAGCCGGCGCACAAATGGTACAGTATCAGGAAGAAGTGTGACTATCCTCGCTGAAATAATAGGTTTCGCACGTTCGGCATGACGTAAATTATAGTAACTTGGCTTTCAAACCATTTCCAACTTCCCTCATTAATTTTTTTTTCGTTTTTTCTTCTGTCACGATGAATATTTGATGAACTTTGACTTTATTTTCACATTTTATCTTCCCCTGCTGTTCTGGAGGGCCCACACAGATTCCAATAACTGATGTGTTAAAAAAAAAAAAAAAAAAAAGACCCCAGTAATCGCAGGCCACAACAAAAGGAACAATTTGACGAGGCACCTTGAAGCCCCCCGGGACGATATCGCAGAGTATTTGCCTGATAAACCTGTGTTGTTTTGCTGGGGCACATTATCAACACACGCCGCCGTGCTGCAATCTTCTCCCTCAGTAAATTACACTCTCCTATCGTTCCGAATCGTGTATTTATCTAAGTGGGGTTGAATTTGTGGCTGCGATGGGGGCATGTAGGCTATAAGCTACCTGTCCTGCCTGAAGGCAATCATGTTTCTCTACTTTGTTTGCATGTTAATTCCAACTGAGATCACATTTAGTCCACCCTCTTTGCAGTCATGTAATATTAATGTTTTGGTGCTTACTGCTGCTCATTATACTGGACTTCCTGCTCATTGGCTCTAGGTTTCATGCTAGCTACCGTTAGCATGTAGCTCTCCGTACGCCATGGAGCTAAGTGGCCCTTTTAGCTGGCTGGAGTCTGCCAGCACTGCAACCGCGGAGGGTCACGGAGGGTAACAGGGCTCAGTCAACCAGCCTCCTCGTGAACACAGCTGGACACCAGACATGCAGCGAACACAGACTCTGAGCCCAACAGATGACAGTTTGCAGACAAAGAGGGGAAGCAGTACAGAGGTGATTCACGGCAGAGGTGGAGCTTGAAAACATTCACATATCGCTCTGAGAATTGAGGATTTATTTCGACCAAACATAAGGGGGATTGTGGAAAGACCAACCAAAACTGATGAGTTCAAAAGATGTGAGTTTTCAGATGGTGTACGGTTGTACATTTCTGTTTGTTAAGAAAAATAGACATTAAAAACATTTACTTTCTTGGCAGATTGGGAATTTATTTTGTTGACTTATTAGACTAATTAGCAAACACAACACTTTTACATCTCCAAGCTAAAACTACAGGGCTATCGGCTTGTGTAGTTTGAAGTGGTATCACAAATTTTTTGATCTGATGTTTGTTAATCATGCAACTAAAACATTTTTTATTCGGAGCAGGAAAAAAGTTACACAACACCTTCAAACAGAGTCGTGGGAGAACAGTGTGAATCCTCAGAAACTTCCAGACTGACACAGAGAACTGAAATGTCTTTACATCTCAAACTTTTCTTATACTTCTTCCTTTATGTCTCTTGAACATCAGGAAGTACACCGTACTGACAGTCTGTCAGGTAAGGTTGTGTGTGTGTGTGTGTGTGTCAGTGTCAGTGTGAGATGCTTTATGTAACATATCAGGACAGTGATCAGATACTCCGAGCTTTACACTTTTGTTAGCACATTACCTTTCAGTTAAAAATAGATTTTCTTTCATGCTTCCTGAAACTCTGACTTTTAACTCTCATACATCTGATCAGAACTGCTTCATTTAGAACAAACTACACAGATTTCCTGGTTATTAAAAAGTGAATATTTCAGAACCAAAAGAATATTTTCACGATAAATCAGAATTCTGTGTTGAGCAGCTGATCCTGCCGAGATCTCACATTGTTCTCAGTCGCCTTCTCACAGAATATGTAACTAGTTCGGTCTTTAGGTTCACGGCGTGCTGACACATGGTGGTCTCACTCTCTTGTAGCCACACATTCCACACTCGATCCCTGTTTACTGCAGCCTTTCATTGATACAAGCCTTGTAAAAGCACGCAGCCCGCCAGACGTTCTCCGTCACCTGTCCTGTTCCCAGTTGTCGATGCCTGCAGCCTCCTCTCAACATCGCCATTACAGTGAGAATTCAGTCGGGTGATGAGTGAGACAACTAGATGAGACCGTGCTGAGGAGATGACGACAAAGTCCCAGGGCCACATTCTGAATCAGACCCCCCCCTCCTCCTCTGGGAACAGAATTTCTTGGAGACTCAGCATTGGCACATCTTAGAGGCCCCGGACTCTGGTGGTGACGGATATCCAGGTGGTTGACAGTGAGGGTGGAAGGGCCCATTAGCAGATGGACGAGGGAGCCATGAAGGCGACGGAGTTAGTGTGAGACGCGGCACAGCTGAAGAGGCCAACGAGGGCTGTCATCATCACCGTCACGGCCCAAAATGGACCCCCATGCTAACGACTATGAAACCATAGGCAGAATTACAATGAAAATATGTTGATGACACCGGTGCTCCATATATATTGTCCATTTGTGTGTGTCGAGTTTCATTTCACCCCGTAGATTCATAAGGTTTATTTACCTACGCGAGGAAGACACTCGAAATACGGCTTCTGCCTGAAGGTACTGGCTCCCTTTAGGCCTTTGCTTTAAATTAATACGCTTCTGTAATAAATTTTATACGGCTGAAATGTTAAGTAGTAAACTTCGAGTGACATTTTTCTTTCAGAAGGCTTTCACAGTGCAATTTAAGTGGGCATAACTCTTTTTGTGCTACATACCTCCTGGAACCGTCTGTGAGGCACCATCATCTGCAATTTCAGATAAACAAAGTTTTCACAGGGTCTTTCCCCCCAATCCAAGAGCCAGAAAGTCCGTAATTCATGGTTCACCAGTTCTACAGAAACTCCATCCTCTTTACCCCGCGGACCCGCCATCAAACCACACAGCTCTCAGACAAGCCGATCCCCGGAGCCGAGAGCGGCGCACTTTCCGGGCTCAATTTTTAATGATTCAGGTCAGAGTGCTCCACGTTGCTTTTGTAATGTGTAATGCTGTCTTTTTAAATCATTTCTCTTTCAGAAACACTCACAAACAGCTGGAACGTTGCAGTCCAGATAATGTTTAGCAGTAACTGGTTACACAGTCTTGATTGAACATCAACATGTTTGACAGCAGTGCCTCCCAACAGTAACACGATACCAGAAACAAGGAACGTCCCCAAAGACCTCAAGTCCCTCCATGGAGGACATCTTTTCACACCTGCAGGCTATGAGCAGCAACACCATGGCCGCCGTCCATCCACTCCTCTCCCAGGCCAAGGTCGACGATCTAAGGGGGCCGGGGGAAACCATCACTCAGCCCAGGTCGGGTCTACTGGGACGGGATAACTTGGGCCGCTTGGTTCTCCCCCCAAGGATGTTGGGCGCCTCCAGTTTGGCTAATGGTTTGAACACCTGCGCCTGTCCGCTGGGGGGAGATGAGCTGCTCTTAGAGAGCAACTCAAGGTTGATGCAGGCTTCTGTCACGAAGCATTCTACTGCAAGATTTACTGCGGGTTATTTAATGACAATAACATCATGTTAACCGCACCCTCTGTGGCTTAAGATGCTCAGCATGGAACCAACATGTCCATGATTCAGTTCTGGTCAGGAACATTTAAATCACCGGCCTTTTCTCACACATTTCCTGTCAGTCTTCAGTGTGAAATGCCAAATGCAATTCATACTCATAACAAATAGGGGGACGTGTATCACCAGAGTCAGTGCAAAATGCTTGGTAGTAGCTGCCATTAGCTAGTTAGCTTAGGTAGCTGTTCAAGCACCAGGCAGGCATAGGTGCTTACACTGCCAGGACCGGAGCTTCGGACCAGGAAGGGCCGGTGCTAGCTGGGTGGCAGGCTAACTTAAGTAGAAATCTCTGGAGCATAATACACAATAGGTTACTAAGATTCTTACATATTGCACCTTTAAAACCTGTAGTGCCTTTTCTTCTGTGATATTTGTCTTGTGGTCCCACAGGGATCCATATTTGTAAATACTCTTTGACCCTTTTCATTTAAATAAAAGCTCAGAAATGACTTCCTGTAACCCAATTCCAGTGACGGTAACCTTCATCTCCTGTTGTGTGTGAATATCTGATGCCCGGTGTTCTAACTGTATGTGATCCTCTGATGTAACACAATGTTGGACACTAGCCATTGAATATGCATTCGTATTAGTCCTTGAAACAAATCACATACCCATTCATTTGTAATAATCAGATATAAGCACTTACGTGAAAGATTACTTAGGGATTCAAAAAATTTGGGGAGGAAAACCAGCCCACTGTGCTAAGTTATTTTACCCTGAGATTTGGTCAAAACTCATTTAAACTACTATTAATTTACCATTTTCGTACAGCTTCTACTTTCAGAAAGAGAAAGCAACCTCCTCTGCCTGTATGGACCAGCCTCCTCTACACCATGTTTGTTTTTTAATGTGATATTTAGATGTTAACTCTAATGGAAATGATGAACGATATGGCCAACAGCAGGAAGAGATGGTTTAACTTTCAGCTTCCTGGCAGTCTCCCTGCAGCCAGCTCACACCTTATTTACATCTTTTGTAGTAAATGGCAACATTTTTATAGATAACTTTGCATTTCAACTCATTGAATCAGCCGTTGCTAGCTCATGTTGAACTTTTAAAAGCGGGCGGCACGATTGCAAATAGAAGCACGCGCAGGGTTCATGACATGGCCAAGAAGGAAACAATGAAATCAAGCTGATTATGTTGCTGATGTTCACTTGCATTGCACACAACTGGGTCTTAATGACACAGCCACAAAACAGAAAACCTATTGTGTGAAGTCTTGGACTGAGGTAGATGGATTTAGCTCAGATGCTAACAGTAATATACGCTCAGCCCTGCATCTTAATCTCGCTTCTTATGAAATAACCAGAATTTCCACTTTACTTTAGAACAAAATCTGGTGTTAAGGTACACGACAAGATATAAGCCTTCCTCACAAATTACCCCAGACGCCGGTTGCCATGGGAATAAGATTAACTTATTTTTTCTTTCAGCGTCAACACAAAAGCAGAAAACAAACAGCAGGAGAGGTCCTCATCAGATATGGCTCCTCAGCCTTTGGGTGTGTTTCATTATCACCCAAGTGCTCAACAAAAGCTAAAAGAATCCAGAGGTCCCTCGATCGCACCAAGACGACAGACAAAAAAACATGCCAAACAACTTATTACAGATACAGAACAAAACTGCACTTCATTTTGCCTCTAATTACACTAATGGAAGTCCCTTTGTAGGCCGTAGTGCTTCCAAACCGTGGAGCTAAAAGAGGATAGGCACTCTGCTAAAGGCCCCATTGTGCTGGGTAAGCCCCTGGCTTAGACAGAGAGGGAGACGGGCCTAGCTGTAATTAGTTTAGCTCCCTCGCTGCTTCACATCCTGCCAGGAGAGGGCTTTGCCCAGTGAAAGGTGTCTCCATGGGGCTCTCCGGCTAAAATGAGGGTGGATCATCTACTAAAGGTCCTATGGAAGGGGGTTGGAGATTCCTAACCTCCAGTCTGACATGCTGTGACTAAATTGGACAAGCGGGAGTCACGTAGTGTAGTCGGTTAGACGAGTGGAGGGACCTAATTATGATGGTAGTATGGGAGGATGGTGAGGTATTCACGCAGCCACTGAGACCTGCAACCCACTTGTATAACTCTTGAAATAAAGGTCAAGAATCCATTAAACAGAGACCTGGCACGCTCAGGAATCATGCGTATGGTATTCGAAAATAATTCTTGGCATAATGAGCACAGGGGAACAGATGGATGGGATCAGCCACATCAGGACAATTCAGTGTCGCACGCATTTTCAATCAGGAATGGTACACAAAGTCTCCTTTAAATACTTCAGCGTGATGTTAGGAGGCATGTTACATACGTCGCATGATTCCATGGAGGAAATCCCGCTCATCTGGCGCTTAAACAGGCCAGTACAAACCATAAACATATTTGTAATTATTGTTGCAACGTTGACTGCGGTCCATGTGGAAAAGTCTGAGGCATTCATGGAAATCATTATAAACAGTTGGTTATATATAAAATCCTGCCCCTAGTTTTCCTGTACAGGCTGGTATGTCCCAATGTTTGTCTTAACCCGAGTTGTTTTCCATTTTCATTTAGATTTTTTCTTTCCCACTGTGGATGTTGTCTTTGGGAGGAGGGTCGTTCACACCTCAGTGAGCAGCCTCAATGGTTCCCATTCCCAAAGTCGGCCATTTTTCCCAGCCCTTTGCCCTGTTTGAAAGGATACCCTCTCCCCTCATTTACCCTCACGGTGAAAGAAAAGGGCCTAAATAATCTCCCCTCGCTTTAATCAGGGGAGCTCAGGAGGATTGTGCAGAACCAGGGAGTTCGTGCCTTTGTGCCGGCCTTGACCGTCTTGATTCCGTTGGCATTTTCTGGCAAGGTCCACCACCCGGGGCCTTTTTAATTTGCTCTCTATTGACTCTGTGTTAATTGGGTTGGGCAGAGATGCATCCAGATTTCAACCCCAAGTTCAGTCATCTTAAACCCCTCATTGTGTTTTTCACACATTTCACAAAAGATGCACAGCCTGCTGCGATGGAGGCAGTGTGAGGGAAGAGGAGGAGGAGTGGGAGAACCAGGGGAGGAAGAAAAGGAGGAGTTTGATTCAGGGACTGAACTGTATGTTTGAGAAAAGAGGGGAGATAACAGGCTGTCGGATTTCAAAGCTGTTAATCAACACTGTGCTGTTGCTTTTGGCAGGATGTTGATTGGGTGATCCCGGAGGTTAACAGGGTCACGAGTAATCTATCATCTATCTGACTCCATTTCCACCTGGAATTAACATGCGATCTGTATCTGCATATCTAATCTGGATAAGTAATGTATATTAATAAAAGGTGCAGTTGACACAGATAGATTGGAAGTGGGATCACATCTGGAGAGCTTCTTACCAATCAAAGAGCCACAAACAACCCCGTCCTGTTGAACAAAGAAAAAATAAGTAGCGCTCGTGCAGCAGGTCGCTCTTGGTTTCGATAGATTTCTTTACGTAACCAGTCATCGCAAAAAAACCCAGGCTCCCCTTAAAAAACACACAATTTTGAGTTGTTGGTTGAGTGAGAGGTAACTTACAAAACGTTGCAACACAGCTACAGAACATCCCCGATCATTCACACCTTCTTAAAAAATCGGCATTAATTGGAAAACATTATGTTGTTTCCGTCCTTTTTAAAATATGTCAGTTTGTCACAGCGTCGCTGTTACCAGCCCGTCTGCTTCTGTGTCTAAAGTGCGTCTTACCTGCCGACGTTTAGCAGCTGTTCGAACATGCTGTTCACACTGATTTCACCATTTACACTCAATTTATATAAAAAAAAAAAAAGATAACATTTGATTGACAGTAAACACGGAGTTATAGCGGTCCTCTTGTGTTAATGCCAGGATGTAAACATATTCTGGAAGACAACAAACATGAGGAAACTCTGAAGCCAGACAACATTAATGCCACAATCCGGATTTAAAGTGAGCAAAGAGAACGCGTGATGTTGCGTAACCGTGAAGTCCAATACGTTTGTAAATGTTACATGCAGACAAAAGAGGCATCTTTTTTTCGAGCCAATATGGTTAAAGGGATATTCCGGTGTAAATTTAATCCATGGTCTAACACACCATGAAACTGTGTTAGACTCCCTCTCGAGAGATCAAGTTAGCAGACCGCTAATTTACGGAGTTTTATCAACCTCAGAAACGACCGCACGACATCAATACACTGCAGTAAATGGATCCAAATATAAACCGCCACCAAAAAGCCACAAATAATGCTCAGAACAGCACCAAACTTCAGCAACAGTACAAATAGGGTCTCAGCACATAGTCCGGGGCATCTAACCTCCACTAGCTTAGCTGGATTTCTATTGGGAAGCTAAAAACAGACTTCAACTCTCCTCCAACAGCTTCCGGGTCGGGGAAGTCCCGACGCGACGATTACCGAGTGCGGTTAGAAATGCTCAATTCCGTTCTTTTCCCTGTCCGCTCTCGATAATAACTGTTATAAACTGGCAGGTAAGACACATATGAACTTTGATTGCTTTTCCATGGAGTCATAATCATACATTTTCATCCATGAGCCGCGGAACTCTACTGCACTCGGTAATCGACTCGTCGGGACTTCCCATCAACAGGAAGCTGCTGCAGAAGAGTGGTAAATTTAGTCAGCTTTTCAGTTTGGTGCTGTTCTGAGCATTGTTTGTGGCTTTTTGGTGGCGGTTTATATTTGGATCCATTTACTGCAGTGTATTGTTGTCGTGCGGTCGTTTCTGAGGTTGATAAAACTCCGTAAGTTAGCGGTCTGCTAACTTGATCTCTCGAGAGGGAGTCTAACACAGTTTCACGGTGTGTTAGACCATGGATTAAATTTACACCGGAATATCCCTTTAAGTAGTTTAGCCTAGTTAGCCTAGTTAGCATGTAGCAAAGTAGCCTATGGACTGTAAGTGTAAACCCGTCACGCACTGGTACATACACGACCATTTTGAAGCCTCAAGACTGTCATCGCGGTCACCGCCATTCTGCTTTTGGCACAGAGGTGACCATGTTTGGATGAGAGGGTGAAACTGTGGAGATTATTAGCCATGCCCTAAAGCTGGGACCAAAATAAACATCACTCTTTCTATCTATCTATCTATCTATCTATCTATCTGATCGGCAGTTAAGAGTAATGCTGCTCATAGCTGCCTATTACTGCCTCTCCTCAGACGGATGTGTGAGGTTAGGGCAGTCGGGCTTTGGGGGGCTGACTGATACAAATGGAGTGTCCTGTTAAGAGCACCGGGGTGTTTAAGTGTGTAATCATTTGTTGCCTCCCCGTAGACCCGCTAGCCAGACGGCAAGAAGTCGGCGCTAAAAGAATCGTGAAATCCCAGCAATTGGAGAATGCACCCAGAGGAATCTCATTAAGGAGCTCCACACGTCGATGGCGCAGCTTCACACTGCTGTTTTTCTTACAGAGCAGGAGCAGTCCACGGAGGATTTAACTGGATAATGGTATTGGTTTCACATCAGTGCGGGAGCAGGAAGACCACAGTGGATAAGCTGTAGGGACAGCCTCACTCTCTCCCCCTCTCTCCTTCTCTCTCCCCCGTCTCCCCACTCCTTGACTGAGTAATTATTCCTTAAGCCCACCTACCCAGGCAACAAAAATAGAATTGATTTCCCATTATGTGAAGCATCACTCCTGCTGGGGAGGTCCTGTCAGGGTGACCAGGCAGCGAGCAGACATGTCTGACCCGAGAGCCTGGGACTGGCTGTGAGCTGCAGCGCGGGGCTATCGATGTGATCCTGTGCTTCATTTCCCAAAACAAAGCAGACACGCTGTTGTTACACCTTCCTGCCCCAGAACAGCTCCTGACCGCAGTCAGAAGAGGGCTAAAAGAGAGAGAGAGAGGCAGCCAGGCCTCACCAGCACACACACTGCTGGATTTATTGACTTGAAAGTGTGTGAGATTTCAAAAGGTCTCTGCTGTAATACAATGTCAAAGTTAGGATTGACTGCGAGGGAGCTTAGCCAACATCATCCAGTGAAACATTGCAGGTAAAAGATGATAACATGCGACTATTTTACCTCAACGATACGGGAGAAAGTTACATGATGGGCCAAACTATCCACAAAAGGATTTAACGGGGATAATTAGGCTTCTGCTGTGCGCATAACTTATTCATATTTACATTAATATATATGGACCCTTTGTGCTTGTTCCATGGGTGCGGTACAGCCCGCTTACACCACACCATGCTGCATGTATTTCCACTGTGACCTCACGACTGTGTAAACCCAATGCATTTCAACGGATGCCAAACCCAAGCTGCATTTAGCGCTAAACTGACTGGCTCAGCAAGTGTTCCTGCGTTGGCAACTTGCATAAAAGCTCTTTTCTCAAAAGTCTCACTGTGCCCGGCTGCTCTTGCAGCTTCTAACTGAATTTTGGAGTTTAGTTTCACTCCCACATTCTCGCTCGCGCCGGCAGACGTCGGCACTTCTTTTGTGAAGATGTATTACTAATGGAAACAGAACATTTCCTGCTGCTGCTGCCTCACGTTTCAATAACCCAGTGGGACGCTCGTCTTGTTGGGAAAGAAATGCAGCGGGGTTCGTCATCAAGTTAGCAGAACTTATCTTTGTGGCGTCACTGTTGGATAAAAATGCCATCTCAGGCTATGAGAGCTGCAGATCCAACACATCATCACAGCTACATGATGGAGTGGATCGACTGCCAGCGCCAGGTGTACCGGACCTTTATCGTACGCCTGCAAGAAACCTACATGTTAGTTTTGGGAAATATCGTGAGTTGGGTTAAAATAACTACACGACTCTTTAGGTTAAAGTCCTGTGCTTGTTTAACACAACTGTCCCCCAGCCTGTAATACTTTATAGCTTCTATAAAGACCAAAAAAAAGGAAATGAAGGAAACAAATGAAAATAAAGTTACGATGTGCAAATTAGCATTAGTATATTTCATCTTCTGACTCATTTTGTGACTCACATGCTCATGAATCCCTGGAATGAAACAGATGTTGAGTGGCTGCAAGTGTGCTGACGTGGGCTCAGAATGATGCCAGACGCAATTCAGCTATTTTAAAGTTTACGTCGGTGTTTGTATTTGACCGTTTGAGCCCATGAAACAAATCCTACGACAGTGCTGACGTCCAGATGTAACGCAGTCAGTGATAGCAAAGAAAGCCTGTAAAGCATTGTCCTCAGGAATTAAGAATATCTCACATGTCGGCTAACGAAGGTCATAAAAACCTCTTTTTAAAAAGCTGATGTGTCTTCAGGACAGAAATATCTAGACTTTGTAATCAATAACTGCCTGTTTGTCTCTCCTCTAATTATACAGCTGATGGGAGAACTGAAGTAAAGGCTTTTCCTTTATCAAAGAAAGAAGTCTTGTTTTTCTTTCGAAGCAAAGACAAACATTTTTTATTGCTTTATGATAATGGAGTTGGCATTCAGAAGTCCCACTCTCAATATCGGGGCTCTTCAGTGTCTGTTCACCGCCATGCTCCGAGGTTTATTACTGAAAAACACTGCCAGTATCCATCATCCTGCTCTGGATGGTTGGATTTCCTCCCTCTTACTTTGCTTCATGCATGTATTTGATGTTTTTACAGACCTGTTTTTCATATTTCTTGTTATATTTGACCTCTTTTTGGTCACATCTGCTTTGTTGATCCTTGATTATTCACCCTTTGTGCCATTTAACCTCAATTTTCTATTTTCTGCTCTCGTCTCTGCTTATTAAAAAAATCTTGTGAAATATCAGCAATGCACTTTACCTGTCGGATAAATTTATACAGGTCAGAGCAGCAAGAAAGTACTCTGCTTCTATGGTTACAGTAGCGTAATGAATTCAGCTCACAGGATAAAGCTTGTGTAACTTAAATCTTACGGCACAGACGTGACTTATCTGAAATAATTAAAGTATTCTGATACATAATTCTGCTCTTTTCTCTAGTTGATAAACTTTTACAGCAAACAGCTTCCACAAATAGAATTTCCTGGCGTCGGTACGTGAAGCAGCTTGAAATAATGAAACATTTTTAACATCATACTTTGCCGTAATCTCAGTCAGTCAAATAAGACCTCGCTGTCTCATTATTGATTGCTGTGAGGATGGACTCAGCTAAACTCTGCTTTCATCCCATTTCACAGCCACACCGTCCTCCTAAGCAGGTGCCAATCACAGCGGGGCTAACTCGCCCAGAGCCCTGAGCGGCTGGAACTCATTAGAAAAAGCTGGGCATGTTTTGGTGCCGGCACAGCCCGTATTCATCCAGAACCCAATGTGAGACGTTCCTCGGGGCGTGGAGAGGTTAATCAGCAGGGCAAAAACAATGAGCTCAGGTCCTGCAGGTAGGGAGGAGGAGGAGGAGGAGGAAGAGGAGGAGGAGGAGGAGGAGGGTGGATGATAGTCTGTGTCCGTGCATGTGCGAAGGACGGCGCGGTGGGTCGACTGTGAAATGAGGAAATGCATCAGGAAGTGCACAAGGACGTCCAGAATGCTTCACATTTCTGTGTGTGCAGCAGATTCTTGTAATGCATAGAAAGTCACAGTGCGCTGAGCGTTATAGACATGGTTGAAATTCAACATCTGTTACAAGTGAAAGGTTTCATGTTTTAGTAAGACAGCACAGTGGCCTCTGAACCCTCTGGGACGCATTTACCATTTTCATTCCTCTCTTTGTGTTGTGAGGCTTTTGGTAGGAGAGGGAATGCACACTGTATGTTCAGAACAGCACGCTGAGGAAACGTCCTATAAAGTCAGCAGCGTTGGTTCCAGCTGCTGAAAGTATCACAGAGGAGTGATGTCACGATACTGCAACTCCTAACTTTAGCCCCTTTTAGATAGAAAAGGTGGCACATCTGCAGCAAGGTTAAGGCTTCAATGTTCAGCCGTGTCTTTCTTAAAGGGAGGTGTAATATTCCTTCTTTTCTAAAAAGTCACCACTGTGGTAGGCGTAAACATGTGGCCTGACGTGAAGCAGGAAGTTGGGCGTGAACAGTGAAGCAGGTCAAATTTGTCTTCAAAATAAGAGCTTTACATTGCACCCCATTGGAGTTTAGAACTGGGTTCTTAGCGGGGGGCTTTTAATTTGAAAGTAGCGACCGTTAGTAGCTTGCCGCTACAACAACAAGCGGACAACGAAGACAGCTACAGAGACTGAGGAGATCTTAATGTCTGCGGATGAAGTGATGGACTGACTGCTGTGATCAGCTGTTTCCTCGTTTAAAACTCCCCGGCTGTGGGTCGCACAACAGTGCACGTCATCGACACCTCCGCCCATCTCACGCAGTTGCGGGCACATCGACAGCTCAGATTTACAGCAATGGAGGTGGAAATTAGTTCACCCTCTGAGGCGTCAAACTGGCGGACCAAAACAGACCCCCAATATACGCCTTCCATCTAAATCCGCGGACCTAGCCGCGAAAAGGACGGCCTAATTGGCGGCTTGCTGCCCAGTATGAAAACAGCTTTTGATTCAAAACTTTGCAAACTGCTGAATTTCAATACAATGCTCAATATCAGGGGGAAACATTGAGGGCATAACATGTTAGTTTTGATTAAAATCTAAATTCAACAGGATTTGTTTGCCTTGTTTTGAGCACAACAGCATCTAAGTTGATTTACTTCTAAAGGTAAATGTGTCAACCAGATGGAGAGGAGAGCAAAGAGGAAAGAAATGCTGCTAGTATAGCGTTTCTTGCTAGTAGTTAACAGCCAATAAGCATTCAGACAGAGGATGAATAGAGGTGCTGCAGTGTGTGAACATTTTCTGGTAGATGTATAAAAAGTATGAACATGAAATTGGCATTGTATGCTACCTTTAATATCAATTGCTTGCCTAGTTGCAATAGTTTTAAAAAAACGAGAAATGCAGAAACTAATCAGCCTTTGCAGGAACAAATTAATATGTCCTGAAAAATGAGAGTCAGAATTGAAATTGAGTGGAAACACGAGGAAATTGAGGAAAACGTGTTTTAGTTCTGACTTGGGAGTTTTTCTTGTTCTGCCTTCAGCCCGTTTTTACTTCACTTTTTCCACCGATGTAATGTGGGAACAGATATAAAACATAATGGAGAGCATACAGCAGTTGGATTCGTAAGCCACGGCCCATTTTGACCGCTAATGGTCCGGGCCCAGTGTCGATTCGAGGCCAGTCCGGCTGTAAGACTCAGTGTGGTTAAGCTTTTATGAGACACTCAGTGGACAAGCCTTTGGCCCCGGCCCATACCAGGCTCACCACAGTTCCCTGGCACCGCCCCACACATATGGGCCAAAAATATTGACCAGGAAACATGGCCATGAAACAGAGTGATTGAAATAAGAGCGCAGCGACCAGTCTATACGTGTATTGATGACTGTAAAGAGACTCAGAACAACCTTGCTCGTCCTCCAGCATCAAGGATTCAGAAAACTTGTTGATAGCATCCGCCCACCTTTTCTCCAGCCCTCCGCTTCACCTGCTGCAGCAGCAGCTGGGCACCTTCATTAGCATATCTGGTCATTCTCCCTCGTTAACATGCGCCGGTCTTGTTTCGTTCCGGCCCCTCGGTTATCAGGCTGCACCATATGCTGTGTAGGTGGTAGCAGAGAGTCTAGACACAGATCCTATGGCAACTCTATCCTCTGACCCCCCTGAGACGTTCCTCTTAAATTGACAGCTTCACGACACGAGTGTATTCATCCAGTTCTATTTTGATAACCCGACTCTCCTGGGTCTCCTGTGTGTGTGTGTGTGTGTGCGTGAGTGTGAAGGTGCCCGTATGTGTCTGAAAAGGCTAATGATGCACATTCTCCTCTACAGGCATTAGTCATTCCCTGGCAAAAGTGTACATGTGTGAAGTCTGAACTATCGAATGATCGTGTTAACTCTTCTGCTGCTCGGTCGTTTAAAGTTTATTGACTTCAAGGTTTTTTTTTTGAGCGCCCAAAAAGTGATTTCATCTGACTTCCTGTCTCTGTCTGGCTCAGTGTCATTGTTCGGTTCACAGTACAGGGCTCTCCCAAGGTTTCAGTCTTTTTCAGGTCTTTTCTAACGTTATAAATTGACTCTTCTCTGATTGACACTGAGATAATGATGACACCTCAGAAATTGTGATAATTTTTTGAGGCAATGATCCTTTACTTCACACAGAACAAGACAAAAGCAGGCTTCTCATCTGTAGTTGGAGGAAATCATATTGGCTGAAATGACGGCTGAAGGAGATTTTAACCAACCGTGGAAAGGAAGCTAACTAACTCTAAAAACAGACATTGTGAGGTTAAAGTTTCTAGCTGACTTGTATGACTATAATACGCTCCTATGAGCTCTGAATGATGCAGATAGACTGAGGCTAAAGCTAACAGAGCCCAGGTAAGCATCCCTGCAAGCTGAAAATCCATTTAAAACAAGAGTTCTCAAACGTAATCACGTCAGGGACTCTTAAACGGACACAAATTGGACCCCTGTTTGATAAGATTCTCTTCCCTGGGTCCCCGTCTGATAAAAATATTGCTTTTAGACGTGTTATTGCAGAAAGGACAGATAAGGACAAGGATAGAATCATAGTGCAAACAAATCATTTCCCTTTTTACTGCGGCCCCCAGGATCCCGATCAAGGACCCACGAACCACAGATTTATAAGACATGGAAATAAAGCAGCAGTATTGTGTCTGTGCTCCAGATCAGATCCAGTCAGCTGCTGTTTTCTCAGTGCAGTATTCTGAGAAAAAGAAGAAGAAACTGAACTGAACTGAAGTGGTTTTTGTGCCAGATGTTTACTATAAATCAGGGGACACACATGAAATATCGTACATACATTCAGATTCCACAGAGGACGAATTATCTTTAAAATGCATGCAGTGTGTTTAGCATGCTAACCTGATAAACATGGCGGATGTTGTAAATGCTAAACCTCAACATGTCCGTGTTGTCATTTTGAGCATGTTAGTCTGCTGGTGTTAGCATTTAGCACCACTAGCATGGCTGTACACTAGGGCTGCCCTCGACCAAGGATTTTCTTGGTCGACCAGTGGTCGTCATTTAGAGCGATTAGTCGACTAATCGACGCATTTATGTATATATGACCTGCTGTGTTAAAAAAAAACACTGACAGTGAGTGAGTGTCACGACTTCCTGTATCTGGCCCTTCACATTAAAAGCCCTGCAGCCTTTTATACACAGGACAGCTGCCAGTCACATAGATTTTGACTTAATTTTGACAAGACAGGGCTCCAAATGTTTTTTGTTTTTTTTTCCTGCGACCAATCGGCCAATGAAATGTTGGCCGGCTGATGAGTTTTTGGTCGACCAGTGCTTGGTCGCCTATTTGGGGGCAGCCCTACTGTACACTCTTAGTCTTAATTACACACAAGGAATGTTTTTTGAGGATGAAGACTTTATGATACAACTAGAAAAGTCTTCTTGGGCCTCTGCATTAAAGATAATTAGCTAATTATGTGCTAATATCTCTTGCACAAACAAATCTCTCTCCCTTTTGCACTGTTATTTTTGGTTTTGGAGAGGCGCTGACAAGATGGAGCCTCCGAAGCCTTCTATTAAGAAGAGTCACCACTGCAGATTGTGCACTCTGCTTCAGAAAATGGAGAAAACTGAAGATTGACAGTCCTGCCATGTTTGGTCACAGCTGCTTGGGGAATGGTCAGTTAGCGAGCGGTCAGAAATGTCCTTATGGTTTGCGTTGATTGTTTTTGGCGAGACAGAAAATAAGACATCCAAACACGTCCCTGGAGGTTGTGTGCTTTTTTTTCTTTTTTTTTTTTTTTTTTTTTAGAAGAGCGGTTTCTGTCACTCATGCTAATGTCAGCTGGCTCACAGCTCTCCCTCATAAATCACTGAATTTAACACAGACGTCATTTTACAGCTAATAAATATGTATGCAGTGTCAACTGGACTTCCCCAACAATTCATCCAACATAAGTCGCATTGTTGCCAAATAACCACTCGGCCCTGTACGTTCCCACGGTGACCTCACTCTGTTCTATATTTATCGATTGGATTTCTTTTTCTGAGGTTAGTTTTCATAACAACGTCAATGAAGCTTTGACTAACATGGGAATCAATACTTAACGACTGACTGACAGAACGGCTGCTTTGAAAGCATATGTCATGAAAACAACAGATGGAGCGTGTCAGCTCGAGGAAGACTTGTGGTCAGATTCACGGTCCCATTAATTTGTCAAAATAAAGTCCTACAGCGAGTTCCAGACTGATTGTTTTACTGCTGAGGGTGGACGGGATTCAACTTGGTGCAAGTCATCATACGTCCTCCCTCGTCTGCAGGATGGAGCAGTTGGACCTCACCCACCAGCAGCAGAGCAGTTACCAACGTGACATCGGATCTCACCTGCAGGGGCTCCGTGATCTCAGCCCAAGCCAGATTTCAGATAGAGGGGCCGGGCTGCCCAGACAGGCTGCTTGGACGCGGGCCAGCCGCACAAGCTGTGAAAAGGTCCCGCGGCCTCCCTCACATTTCGCAAGCGTTACATTTGTTCTAGCTTCTCTCCACTTCCCCCGCCATCTGTGGTCTTAATGAAGCTGTCAAGAAGCTGTCATTCACTCATGAGTGGCTGTGCCTCACAGCACGATGGCTAACATTTAGCCGACAGGGAGTCAGCAAAGCCTTGAGCTGTGGCATAAAGTTCCAGAATTGCTGCGTAAACGACTTCCCATTCACCCGACGTCATCGGCCGCGAGCGACTTTTTTTTTTTACCTGGGATGATGATGTTACAAGCTGCGTGGATTAAAGAACAAAGACCGGCCGTTGTTTGCGCTCCTTCTTGGGAGAATACACTCTGAAGGCGTTTTTTTTTTAACTGAATGACTAATGACAAATCACAGCATGTCATAAAGGTTTGGACCGCAGTGGGATGGAAGTCGTGACGAACAAAAGAGGAAGTCCTACTGTTGGTGGCGGAGGAGTCATGACAACGGCCGACCGCTGAGGGGCTGATGAATGACAGAAGGGATTTTGATTCTTGTTCACATGGTGTCACACATGGCCACGACGGAACCGGAGGCTTTGTGGCGCTCTGTGTGTCCACGCCCTCCTGTTTATTGACTGCCAATGTTCATTGTCTTACAGGGAAGCTGGCCCCTCCCTCTGACTAAAGGTAATTCACCAAAGACAGTCTGGAGCTGGTGAGTGAGGGCGGGTTGGGGGGTTTGGGTTTATTAGATGTAAATTAGCTTCGATGCTGCGGTTGCTTTAATAACACATGCTCTGTAATGTCATGAGCTAAAATAAAAGCATTATTTCACAGAGAAAACAGGATTTCAGGGATTTTCCAGCAGAGTTTCAATCGTTATAAGTGACTGAAGTGAGAGCTGAGGAAAGTTTTGGACCTGATTCGAAACACAGAAAAACCTCCTCAAACCAGATGTGCGTGTGTTATTCGATCCAAAGGAGGTGTGAGGACAAACCACAGATAGGTTGCAACTTTACATTTCTTTATGTTGCGACTTTACGTTTCTTCAGGTTCAGTTTTCAGTTTCATGACGGGACAGCACCGTGCTTATGGTCTCAAAACCGACTTGTTAGGGTTAAAAAACCATCACGTTCTGGATTAAAGTACCTGTTTTCTCACTAACAACACGGCTCGACTTGTCCCGAGGTCTTGTTCAAGTCAGCCAGCTTCGTCAGCACAAACACGGCTGGAAATCGTCCAGTGGTGTAAGGCTAAAAAAATGTTGCAATGCCGCGGTCCCACGTTAAAAATATTCAGTAGTTTCACATGTATAAATGTTGTAACTTGAACTGTGGTCGGTGGCTTGGCGGTGGCTCTCGCTTGCTGCAACTCCACCACCATCCTCCACCTCCTGACATGAAAGTGGAGAGTTAAACCCTCTCCTGCATCACGAGTCTAAATTCTATGTTTTTACATGTTCGTGGAAAGCAAACGTTTGTCTTGATTAATGTTCTTATTCAGTTCTATCTCTCATGACCATCATTTCCACACTAATGTAATAATCACCCTCAGGCTGCTCCTCAAGACGATGAATTGAGGAGGAAAAAGAAAAAAAGTTGCACAGATTTGGAGACAAGTTCAATGTCTTTACGCGGAGACTTTTAACCATGAGAAAGTGTTGCGGCTGTCGCTTTTTCCATCAACGCTCGCTGGGATTGTGAGAGGTGGAGGCTTTTTTTTCGCAAGATGCACGAGTGCCAAACGGGGATGAGTAAGCAGTCCCAGGAGCCAGGGGTTGTTCTGGGCTATAAGGAGTGTGGCCTCGCTGACGTTCGCCAGCGCTCTCCTTTTATAGAGGAGAAGGGCAGCACGGAGCCAAAAGAGGCCGAGGGAGCCGGCCAAAGCTAGCAGCACATCTCAGCGACTGTGGCCCATTCTCATCCGCGGGCTGCTAAGCCTGGACAGACACCCGCAACCGCAGAGCTGGAGTGGACCGCCGCTCGGTCCCTTTCATTTAACCGCTCGCTCTCTCATTTCTCCGACTCCGGCTTCTCTCTTTCGCTCTCTGCACATCTGTCTCTGTCAGTTTCTCCCTTCCACCTCTGGCTTCCTCTCCATCTGTCTTTCTTTTTTTTTTTCTTTTTTTCTCCTCTTTGCACTTTTTTTTTGGCTCCCCGGCGTGTCAATCTGCTAAACCGATTAAGTATTACTAAGAGGGCAAAAATGTGGCGTAATGAAATAACACAGGGAATAACACCCTGTCGTGGGTGAAGATGAAACTGGTCTATTCACGAGCGCTGAGCAAATAAACTAGCTTTGATGGGTGCGCCTGCACTCCGTCTGCCACAGAGCAGTGACAGCGCCCCAGAAAGCAGCACTTTTTCTGTACGACAAAGCTAGAAGGAAAATCCATTTTAATCCCATAACTGAGGTCTGTATGAACAAAGAACATCACGGTCGGCTTTAGCTCGGCGACGTTTCTGCCCACTCTTCCCGAGGCGCTGGCGTTTTAAAACCGTTTGTGCCACGGAGGAGTTTACGTTTCAATGTCTGCTGTTGTTCTTCAACATTTAATGATTTAACAGTTACATGTTAGCGACATATTCCAGCGCTGTTGGTCATCAACCTTCTAACATTGGCAAAAAACTGTACTCAAAAATCATGTTTTCTTCAAGATTTTGATTTCCAACACAACGCTGTCGCAAAGTAACGACTGTTGTCGGCAGTTAGCACCCACATCACGTCTGACAAACTGTTTCAGATCTACGATTTATATTCACGACAGTCAGATCACACAAAATGCCAATTTCTTCATAATACTGCCTTTAAAATAAACATTTTCTATTATAACACAGACAACAAATGCGCTGTAAAAAGTACAGTTGTCTATGTTACATATTAAAATATATGAAAAGATAGATGAGACAAATATAAATAAACTAAATAGATAATAAATCTTGTGACAACATCTGTATGGAGCAGAGCGGTGAGAAGACAACACGGTCACGCTGAAAGAAACTGTCCGCTCCTGGAACCTGACAGCCTGATTGTTTGGAGAGCGAGGTGATTGATCGCGCTCTCGTGTTGGAAAGCCGCGTCACCAGCGTGTGGAGTTACTTACGCATACGTCGCCTCCATAGCAACCCCAAAATCAGATCTGATTTGAGAAACAGATGTGTCAACGTAGCCTCAGAGATACACGTTACTGTCAACAACAGTAATCATCGACAATCATCGTCACGAACACAGTGGTGTGCACAAGGGGGGGGAGGTCGCCCCCCCTTTGTGGCCCAATTGTTGAAAAATGCGCACTAAACTGCCCTCTTGGTTGGCAAAACACACTAAAGTGCCCCCTTGGCTGGTTAAAACATGATAAACTGCCCTCTTGGGTGGCAAAAACACGTGCTAAACTGCCCTCTTGGTTGGCAAAACACACTAAAGTGCCCCCTTGGCTGGTTAAAACATGATAAACTGCCCTCTTGGGTGGCAAAAACCCGCGCTAAAGTGCCCTCTTGGGAGCCGAAACACACGCTAAAGTGCCCTCTTGGTTGACAAAACACACTAAACTGCCCCCTTGGCTGGTTAAAACATGATAAACTGCCCTCTTGGGAGCCAGAACGCGCTCTAAAGTGCCCTCTTGGTTGGCAAAACACTCTAAACTGCCCCCTTGGCTGGTTAAAACATGATAAACTGCCCTCTTGGGTGGCAAAAATCCCGCTAAAGTGCCCTCTTGGGAGCCAAAACGTGCGCTAAAGTGCCCTCTTGGGAGCCAAAACGCGTGCTAAAGTGCCCTTATTTTCGCCCCTGCCCTTCAAAAAGTCTGTGCACGCCACTGCACGAACAACATGAAAATGAGAAGGATTTTATTCTTAGCTCAACTTTTAGCGTCACTAAAAATCAATATTTGAAGAGCGGCGTTACAACGATCAATCAATCAGCCAATCAAGAACAAACCAAGTTTCTCTTACAGCACATTTGATTGTCACTGACAGAAGAAAATATGTACTGCATATTTATTTGTCATACAGACGGCTGACACACTGGGGTTTGATTAAAAGCAGATTTTTTTTTTATAGCATCGACAGTAAATTACAGCTTTTATTGTTCGAATCAGAGACAGAAGGCTTCTCTCATCCACAGCAGAGGCAGAGATGCCGATCCGTGCTCTGTCAGGATGCCTTCAGTGGTCGAGAATGTGACGCAGACAGAAGAAATGCTCCGTCACTGCTGCTCTTTCCACCCTGAGAGCTAAGCCGCGGCATGTTCTCCGCCGACTGTCGAAAGGCACGATGAGAACAACTGGCGATGTAGCACGACTGTTGCCACGGTAACCTGTAAACACCGGTAAAGAGCAGCAGTTATAGAATATATGAAGTGTCCAGAAACGCCAGACACGACTGGAAGAGGTCAAAGTCATTTACAGCGAGGCAGAAGATGTTCAGAAGGCCATTCATATGTGATGCAGGAGGCCGTCCTTCAACAGATACTCATTTCTTTTTCCTTTGCTCGCACTAGTCGAGAAGACTGAGCCATTTATGAGTTACAACAGAATAATCCTAACATATAAACGTGGACTCCTACCGCCTCATCATCACCAGTATTTTCTTCTATTTCTCTTTTTCAAAGGATACTTTCCTTCTCTACAGTCGGGATGAAAAGACTGATATCCATCACGTGTGTGTAAGTTAAGTCAGAAGCAGGAATCACAGAATGTTCATAGCCTAGCTTAGCATGCTAGCAGGAAGATGATGCTAACGTGCTGATGATTGGCACGCATGTTCACCGGTTTAGTTTAGCATTCAACTCAGCACGTAACAGAAAGTACAGCTGAGGCTGCTGGGAAAGTCCTGCAACCATCTCATCAGAGCATTTATTATCTGCTAATGAAAACCATTAAATGTATTTCTCAAGTGCTCCATGTCTGCTTCTTTCTGCCTGAAGTCACATGTCACATGTGGCAGCTTCTCCAGAGGATTACTGGTCCAGTACCTGTGAATGTGGATCAGGACATGGAGTCATTGTACTTCTACAATTGACTAAGTTACCGTCTGCTGGATTTGAAAATGTCAGGACGTGCCCTGTCTTGAAATGAAGAAGGTGAAAAATAATTAGTGCTTCTCCAAAATGTAATGACCTTTGTCAGTTTGCTGACTAACAAACAAACTTAAAACTTAAGCTCCTGGTGGATTAATAAGCAACAAAATGTCAAACTAATCCTGTACTTAAAGTCAGTCCTCCATCAGTTTACCCTTCCGCTCCTCCACCGCTCAGTTATTCCTCTCCTGCCTGCATGGCATCGTCATCGCCTGAGCTGTAGCTCTTGATGCCAGCCCAGGGCTCAGGAGATAATGCTTATAGCTACAGGACAGATTTATTCCAACATGGCTGGCCGTGTACACGGCCAAAAGGATCCTCAGCGCCTCCCGGAGCACCGCTGTCCTCTGGAGCGATGAGGACAAAGAGGGGGAGTGAGCTGCCGGGGGCCTCAGCAGCACCAGAGTGTGCACTCAGTGGCACGGCAAGAGAAATCATACCTTTCCCAGCAGCTTCTTCTTTCTCATTATACAACTCCCTCACTCTGTCTGAGGATCCTCTGCCTCTCACACACACTCTCACACACACACGTATAGAGGTCAGTCAGCCATACAGATTACAACACCCACTGAGGGGGTTGAGGACGGGTTCTTGCCTGACACTGAAAAGAGCTCACACTATTACACTGTTATTTTTGGAGCACCTTTGTCTGATCATCTGCTCGTAATACTCTGTAGTCTCCACTGTAGCCTTCGGATTATCCAGAGAGGCCGTCTGTATATATAAATTACTCTGCAGCAGACATGTGACGTGACATGCAAAACGTTCAGGACTATAATTATGTTCGGGAGAGCGATTTATTTTGGCCTGTCTTCAGCCAACTCTGATATCTATAGTCAACAAAGCCTGGAGTCCTTTTCGTGTGATCTGTAAAAGCACAGAAGGAATTTCCAAAGTTGGAATTTAAAGGAACACTTTACCCAAAAATGAAACAGTTTCCTCCCTCGCTATCTGCTCACCACGATCAATCCGGTGAAGTTTCGTTGTCCACAGGACATTTCTGGAGCTTCACAGAACTTCATTTAAAACGTTAAAAATAATAACTGAAAGAAACTATCTCTGCACAGCTCGTCTGGCGAAATCAAGTCTTCAAATTGATGTGAAAAAATTTTATTTGAATTTGTGACTCACAGTCGAGCTTGTGCTAATGATTTTAGCTCAGCAGCTACAGTGAGGATTTCAACTTAATAAATTGTTTAAATTAGATATTTTTAAATAAATGTGGGATCTCGGGGCTTCTGTAGACTGTATGGAGCCATTTTATGTTTTTAAACAAGTCTCCAGCTACTTCAGCTACTTCTGTCTGTTTTACTGTGAAGCTCCAGAAATGTTTTGCAGTTTTCGTAACTTCACTGGATTTTCAGCAGATAACGAAAACTTTCCTTTTGAGAAAACTTTCCTTTTGAGAAAAATTGCTCCTATAAACCTGTAAACCCTCTCTGCCTTTATTGAAAAATAATAGTATGCTCAACAAAAAAAAAAAAATGTACTCAATAAAAATATAAAATAAACAAACCTAAATTGTCTGAAGCTTCGTTGACTCATTCTCCTTAAACCAAAATGAGCCTGTGAGCTTCCTGCTACATTCAGGCCAGCAGAGGAAGTCTACGAATTATTTGATTTGACGGTAATTCGTTCTCTTTCCAAACCAGTAACTTTCACTCGGGTTTGTCTCACTCATGGGTTAAGCATAGGTGAAGTAGCTCTCCTGACAAATCTGGAAAATCCCTCCTCAGGAAATGGGTCAACATTAATCCCAGATCTTTACAACTGTTTTTGGCAGGCAACCACAAATTGAGTTCAGAAAATCCTCGTGGGCGCTGTATTTGAAATACATGAAGAGTGTTGTTTAACCTCACCCTGTAGCTTCTGCTTCTGTGAGCTCGTGGAATGACTCTGTTATTTAAAACGTCTTTTTTTCCTTTCTCAGGTGCGAAGCTGCTCTTCTCTCTCTCCCTCTCCAGAAAGCAGCTGCCTAAAAAACAAGTCGCTGGCAGGCGGGCTGGTTTCGCATTAGCGTGATTGCAGCTCGTGAGCTGTTGATTTGGGTTTTTTCATCTCAAAATAATGCTAAGCTATCATTAAAATCAATTATGTGTGATGAAGGGCTTTTTTTCGAGTGGATTTTTTATTTTATTCCACTCCTTCTCTCGACCCGGATGGTTGGGAAGGCGCGTGAACCTCAGCCCTGCCTCGGGGCTCTGCAATTCATACCGTAAATTAAAAAAAGTGACCAGGGAAAACAGAGCAGAGACCTGTGGAGAGAAATAGTGGGGAGAAAAAAAATAATAAAAACTGGGATGAGCCACAGCAACAAGCATTAGGTCTACCTCCCTGTGTCTGGCATCTCCTGGGAACTCTTGCAGAGCAACAGATGGTAAACTCTGAATGACTCAGCCGCCGCTCGCTCATGCACGGTCCTCTACTGCCACCTGCTGGCCTCACAGGTGAAGGGTAAACAGCACGGTGGCATCAAAAACCATACACTAAACTTTCCTTAACAGACCTTATTCGCCGTCATGTGAAATTCTTAATGAGAAGTGTAATTATGAAGCATCCCTCTATCTTCAAACAGGTCCAGGGACGGCTTAATGAATCAATTCGGCCCCCGTTAAATGAAGTTTAGACGTCCATTGTGAGTGATGATGAAGAGATCTCCTCGCAGGCTCGGGCTCTAATGATAAACACATGTGAGTCTTCCCACTATCTGGGCCAATTATAGACAGCAGGCGCTAAACAATCGATCACCGCCGTATAGAAAAATGACCCTCCCTGATACAAAAGGAGGGTGAAAAATGACACGGAATGTGAAGAGGTGAGAGCAGATGGATTATGAACTATAAATGTATAACAAATGAACCGAGCGGGGTGAGGGGGGGGGACGGCTCAGGACTGCCAGACCCGCTCAATCAATCACCGCTCTAACAAGACAGTGGGCAGCGTGTTGTCGTTCGAGGGGGAGAAAAGACTCCAAGGAGGCAAATTCCACGCTCGGGGGAGAGTGGCACACACAATCACACACGTCGATATAAGAGGAGACTTCAGGGTGAGAGGTTGTGTCTCTCTGCGGGTTGTTTGTTGTGCAGCTTTGTGAGGTTATAACCTCGATATGAACCAGCCCTCTGTCAGGTTTTATCTTTCCCATCTTATATTTCTTCTCCTCTTCTTCTTCTTTTGTCTGTCGAGATGGATGGCAATGGTGGTGTCTGTTTGATGGACCATGTTTCCAAGACTAAAAAAACCCTTGCCTGAAGACTTTGGGGATTTCTTTGGGGATTTCTTTGACTATTTTTTGGCGTAGGAAGCTTCGTCTCTGAGCTCCTTCAGCAGCGGGTGCACCGGACCGTCCTCTGTGAAAGGAAAGCTGATGATGCCATGTCACAGCTTCTTGCACCAGCATTTAAAGCGACGCTACAGTCGTGACGTCGTCCATCGAGGTCGAGGAAATCTGTCCCTGAAAGACACAGGATGTTTATTTTACGACTATTCGACAGCAGCCTGCATGTTGCACACGCTGCTTTTCAGGTTCAGAGTGAAGAATCTTCATAACTGTTGAATCTGGTTCCATGAAATTAGCTGCAGACATTCGCGGCTCGCTGCTGGATGAATTGTAATAAACTGGTAATTCCTTGACTTTCCCTCCAGCGTCACAAACAGGCCAACAGTGTATCCGCTGGTTTAGTTTAGCCTCGTCCATATTAGCCCGATTAGTTCTGAGGCTCAGGTGAGAGGGGCGAAGTGAGTGGACGAGTATGAGAAGTGGGAAAATGGCTGGAAGGATGTAAACACACTGCTTCTGTTCTGGTTCGTGCACTTGATTTTGAGCTTTTCATGTAAAACACAGGTCTCTTGGACCGTCTGCTTTTGTCTGAACGGTTTAATGTAGTTACCGCATCATTTTCATTATGGAATATTAATGTCTATTACAGAATCGTGCCCTGTAATCCGACGGCGGGGCAAATGCCATCTGGAAGGATGAATTTATCTAATGGAAGGAGGAGGGTAAATATTTAACTTCACCTCCTCCTGGAAGCTGAATGAGGCTTTTCTCCCGTTCTGTCTTTACCTTCCCTCACCTCTCCGTCTGTTCACACACCTCTCATCCTAATCCTCTTTGCTCCTGACAATAGACTCTCCTTCTCCTTTTTTAATCAGTGTCCAAACAGACAATGTCTTTTAGTCGCTTGGTTTGGCCTTCATCCCCCCCCCTCCTCCTCCGTACCGCCACTCTGCCTCCTCATCGTCCCCTGTAAAGATGACCTCATCGTCCAGCCGGGGCCCCCACCTCCCAGACGGTGGTGCTCAGGGGCCCGGGGGACTCGGAGGGGGGTTGAAGTGCCACATGCAGCCGTGTCCAATAAACACATTGTGAGTGCAGGCTGTGCTGTCAGAGTCCAGCGAGTCACAATGAGACAACAGCGTGTACACCGGCCGCAGTGAAGCCGTGGGAGAGGGGTGTCCCGCCGTCAGGGCCCTGGGACTTTCTTTAGGGCCGGAGGGAGGAGGAGGAAGGATGATGGGGATTTGGAGGACACCACACCCCTCCTCACCCGTCCTCACACCCTACTGTCCTCTTAAAGAGTCACAGAGGTGTGGAGGGGTGAACAATGAGTCTCCGAGCCCGAGCACACACAGACACAGAAAACTTTCTTCTGGTTTTTTTTTTCCCATCTGAAGCGTGGTGACATTTTTACCCATTTTTTAAATTGTAAAATCTCAGAGACGTGCTTTGGTTTGCCCCTGAGGCTGGATAAGTCGTCTGGGACTCCAAAGTTTCCATTAAAACCCAGACTAATGACTTGTCGTATGAATTAGCTGCTATAAAAAAACTGGGTGACCCAATACACAGCCACCGGATGGCAAAATAGCTCACCTACAGAAAGGTGATAACACAAGGATAAAACTAAAGAAACGACCTCCCTGCTCAACATGAGAAGGTAACAATATGATATAGTTAGTGAAAATGTCATTACTTATGTTGAAAGAGTGAGAGGAGCAGTGTCCTTATTACCATTCATTTTTCCTTGAGTCCGTTTTGGAACGCTTCTACGGCTCGGATCAGAACAAGGTTTTCACGGTTGAGTCATCAGAGCAAAAGATGGACAAAACCTTTAGAAAATATCTGCTTCTTTAATTAAAAAAAGAAAAAAAAAGCCTGTGCCCTTAGAGGGAGACATTACAAGGGAACTGATTACAAAACTTTTGAAACTCGTCGGAATGTAAAACTCTGAATTTAAAACGTCTGGCTGTCTTCCTCTCCATAGCAACCGTGGCTCAGTCGAGACAATGGTGATAGGGAATATGGAAGAACACTTCGGGGACTGTGCGACTCAGCAGGAGCTTCCTGCTGGAGGGGATCGGGGAAGTTATTATGCGTGACACCTGTGTTGCTCTGTGGAACGAGCATCAGTCAAAAGGTGTCATAATAACTGCTGATAATAAGAGTGTTAGCGGTCATCACTCGATAGAGAGACACTAACCTAACTTGAGTCCAGCGGAGGACATCCACATTCTGTACGGCAATGAACACCTCAACCTAAGTTCTTCTTCATGCATTAAAATCACAGTGATTCCTTTGTGTCAGAAAACAAAGGGTGCACCTCAGAGTCTCAAGGTCAGCACACATGTGCGTCGGCGACGGATGGAGCTGGACCTCGTGCCGACACGCGTGCACGTGTCCACACATGCACTGGCTTCCCTCTCAGCTTCCTCCTGGCTCAGCTTTTATGAGGAGAGCAGTGTGAAACTGACACAGCCATTATCTCTCTTGTAGCAGCCCCACACCTCCTCCTCCTCCTCCTCCTCCTCCTCCTCCTCCTCCTCCTTAACCCTCCCTCCATGCCCATCTCTCACACAACAAGGACAGGCACCTCCTATCAGAATGAAAGGACTGCGACCGCTTTGTCAAAGACTCTGGTTTAAGGTCACTGGTCGGGGTTGTGAAGTCATGCAAATACCAGCGAGGGTTCATAGCAGAACCGGTCTCGGATCAGTGGTCAGGCACGCTGTTCAGTTCTGTTCGGTCTGTGTGAAGCTGACCTCCAGAGTCAACACATTTTCTTGCCGTTTTGCCAGTTTTTTTTTTTTCTCCCCCCCGGTCTCTGTTCTTATTTTTAGATTCTCTTTAATAAGATCCCTTAGATTTTCTGTCTCCATTAACAATAGTGCTTCATCCTCCATCCATTCACCGCGGAGCCAGCGCTGACAGTGACCTCCTATAGGTGAAAGAGCCATTATTTTTGCTTATGTGAAAATGGAGCCTCAGGTTTCATTATTTTTTATGTTCTGCTACTTATATTTTCGTTTGGGGTCAACCATGTATCTTCCTTAGACAATTGCAGCCAAGTGGAAACCTTCCCGCCTGCAGTCGTGTCACCTCCCAAGGCTCCGGCGTTATAACTCAGAGAGCCACCGCAGAGGGCCTTGCTTTGCCGCATCACCTTCATTAACCACCGTGCTGGGAGCTTCTCTGTCATCCCTGGTTCGATGACTCGCCTCTCAACTCCGGCTTAGCCTCCCCAAGTTTATTTTTCCACTTATCTGTTGTGAGGACGGGTTGGGGGGGGTTGGAGGCAGGGGGAGAGAGAGGGGAGATACTCGGGGCTTGGGCTGTGTTTTTTAATCTGTTATTCTCCTGTATTGGCACGGGCGTCTCCAGTGTGGGGATTAAGAATCCAGACAGAGTGATGGAGCTCCGCTCTGACCCCGAGGGCGGCTGAGGACTGGAGGAGGAGAGGGGAGAAACAAAATAAATCATCTCTGTGGAAGAGGCGGGTGGAGGATTGTGGGTTTGTGTATGTGTGTGTGTGTGTGTGTGTGTGTGTGTGTGACAGGCAAAGAAAAGCGATAGAGAGCAGAGCAAGTGAGGTGCTGGCAGGGGTAATGGTCCTGTTGAGGTAGGGAGCGGTCTAAATCCTGAAATGTGACCTGAGAGGTTACCTCACCGAGTTGCACCATGCAGCACGGCGCTGATAACCAGCCGACGGGTTGGCCTGTAGGAGTACCGCCGCGCTTTCACACCTCATTTCCACATGGATGAATGCATCAGATGAATAAACAAGCCCAAGGTTTCGCAGATTCAGGCGTGCTCGGAGGCAGCGCCATATTCCACAGCATGTGTTTTACTTTACTGCAATGTTTGTTCTGAGAGAGCGGTGTCCCCGTGGTTTTTAATTGGTCTCGTATGCATTTTGCCTGCGACTCAGGAAGAGGAAGGTCAAGTTTGCACTTGTTGTTTCAAGTGTTGTTTGCTGTTGGAGCATGTAAAATCAGACTACGTGTACCCTTGACCTGTAACACACTGCAGCATCAACACACTCTCTGAAATAAGCAGATTAGTTCAAACGCCCCCAGGAGTCAAAACATGTGGTCAGCTGTAAGACTGCAATTATTCAAGACAAGTTTCATAAGTTCTGCTCCCGTGAAACTGTCTCACCCTCGGAGGATAAAGCTTCACCCGAAAATGAAAAATTCAGTTTATTATCTACTCACCAACATGCATATAGAAAGTCAGCCAAACATTTCCAGAGGCTGAAAACAAAACAGTGCACAGCATTCCCCTAAAAATAAGTCGGGTCGTGATTTATTTTATTTATTTATTTTTTAACAGAAGTGTTTAACAGCCATGAAAAATATAAATAACGTCTCCATACGGTTCATCTGGTGGAGCCCAAGTCTCCGCAGATCCTGAGAGTTATTCGAAAATATGTTATTTAAGTGCTATTATTATTATTATTTAACTATTCAACTGTGCACAACCTTGACCGTGTGTCGAGGGTGTGAATGACTCTTTTCAAATCAATGTAGGATCGTGGAGCTTCCAGACACTTGCATTATGTTGGATGAGCTGAATGGAGCCATTCTATGTCTTGTTCTGGTTGTTTTTCTGACGAGTCCCCGGTTATTTCAGGTGTTTAGGAGAATGCTGTGACTCTGTTTTTCTGCGAAGCTCCAGAAATGTTTTGTGCACTGCCAAACCTTCAGCTGTAAAGTGATTTCTTTGAATACACTTGTGAATACAATAAACACACCATCCTTTTTCTGAATTCCAAAGTTCAGCCACAGCTAATATGAAGCTTGAAATGCCAGTGTACTCTGTCATAGCTTTTGGTTTTGTGTCCATAAAGTTTTATAACTTTCGAGTCAGACAATCGAACATTCACACCCACTTCAGGGGAGAAAGTAAGCCATGTTTAAACGTCTGTCAAGCTCTTTTCATGCGAACAACGAATATCAGCACACTGTGAATATCTTCCAGGAGAGATTGTGTGTTAACCTACATTAGGAGATGTTTGTGTCGCTGTTTCTTTTATACTCATACACAGTTTTTAATACTCAACATCTGTAACCTGTTAGAATATAAGGAGGCCCATATTTCCTTCCCCTGCACAGATGCACATTAACATTTCCAGTACTATGATTGCAGCCTGAACAGATAGTTGGATGTCTTCTCTAAGCAGATTCTGCTTCTAAAACAATAGCGATCGGAAGAAAAAGAGATGCTTTAAACATCAAATACTCCCAAACCTTGATCTTCGCCTTATTATCTTTCTGGAGAACCTCACAGTGTCACCCCACGGTCTCTGCACGCTGATTTCTTCGGTGTTTTGTTTCCCTGCATCTACTTCCTGGGGCTTTATTCGTCAAGATCACTTCCTCGCTCAAGGTCATCGCTCCTCATTCAACCTTCTCGACGCATCGATGCCAGGAGAGCCACGGATCTTGGCTCCTAAAGCAAAATCGATATCCCTGAGCGCTCAGTGCTTGTGCTCTAATATCCTCCAAACACCACCTGCCAAAATATTTATGCTGTATTCATGGGAGATGCTTAGAGTGAGACACGGAAGAACAAGGAGAGACACAGCCTGTGGCTTGATCTTAAATAGAAACACTGCAGCTCGTATCACAAAAGCTCTTGATTTATGCTTTAATTTAGTTTTTATTAAATGTTGCTGGGTCAGTGGAGCTAACTGAGCCCGGTTTTTCAGTTTTAGCTCATGTTTAGTGGGGAGTGTGAAGATTATTGGTGTGAATGTTATAGCCAGATGAATCACCTCATGTGGAACGAGGACTTTTTTTTCTATTTCCACAAGAGCGAGGGAAGCTGCTCCTCTGATTGTTCCATCTACTTGACATGAGGGTGGGCAAGTTATTCCAGAAGCTTTTTCTGTGATATTTGTGGAAAACCTCTTAGCATCCTGACAGAAATGACTCAATCGAATCCTCGGGCAAACAAAAGATTAAAAAATCCAGGACCTAATCTCCAATAAGCCCGTCTCATCGTCTCATTCAGCCCATATGAAGATTGGACAGGCTGTCTGGTTACCTTTAGACCCGCCTGCATGCACCGCACTCATTGTGCATAATTGGATTCTTCCACAAGGATGCAGGCATATTGCTAAAGCTATTTGCAAGCTAGTGAAACAAGAATGGCAGAGAAAGTGCAGCAAAATGTTCCTCGTGCTATACTAGCTTGACAGCAGCACCAACAATAGTCATGTTGGTTGTTTAAATTCATTATAATAATATTTGTTCTATGTTCACAGTAGCTACAGAGCCAGCTGAGCTTGTTAACTTGGTAGCATGAATCACCTCGTCTTTGAGCCAGTATATAGAGCCATGGGGGCAGAAACTGTCTCCTTCAGTGACTAACGTTAGCACAAAGCACACAGCCCCTGAGTTCAAGGAAAGAGCAGCTGCAGCTACAACACATTCATTTAGCGACTAAGCTAAGCACAAAGCTAACAAACCCTGAGCCAAAGAACAAGTGAGCAGCAGCAGAAGTGACAGACTGTTGCAAAAGCACTAACCAAGTAGCACAAAGCACACAAACCCTGAGCCAAAGAACAGAGTCTCAGTGGCAGAAACAGCCTCCTTCAGTGGCTAACGTTAGCACAAAGCACACAGCTCCTAAGCCCAGCAAAAGGGCTGCTGTGGCATCAACGAACTGCTTCAACAACTAACATTACCACAAAACAGACACTGCCTGAGTCAAAGAACAGAGCCACAGCAGCAGCAACCCAATCCTTTAGCTGCTAACGTTAGCACAAAGCACACAGCTTCTAAGCCCAGCAAAAGGACTGCTGTGGCATCAACGAACTGCTTCAACAACTAACATAACCACAAAACAGACACTGCCTGAGTCAAAGAACAGAGCCACAGCAGCAGCAACCCAGTTCTTTAGCTGCTAACGTTAGCACAAAGCACACAACTTACAGCAGTAACTGTCGTACAGGGGAGCCTTTTCAAACTGAGAAATGTACATGAAAGATATATTGCTTGTGTTTACATGATTGTTGCATTTAACAGAGTTGTTTATTCATGTATTTATGAGATAATAAAAGCTAAAAGAGCTTGTGGTACACAGTGAATTAGCTTCTGACACATCTCCCAGCTGGCCCAGGAGAGCTGCAGGGCTGTCAGGCTCTGGAAGCAGGTCCAGAGGGACGAGGTGAGGAGTTTTCAGTTGGATACATTCAAAATTGAACTTGCTCTTACTTTGTTTCGCAAGTCTTACCAACTCCAGCTTTAACGGAGACAGATAGAGTAATGAGACTGAAAATGCTGGAGGGTGCGAGCTAGGCTATAATTGAGTGGCACAGCATTTGCTTCCAGAGTCAGAGCTTCACTCCTCCATACACTGAGCGCTGGTAGATAGATACAGGCTGTTTGCCACAGGTGTTAGGCCCGCCAGCTTTCAGCCGGACCAGATGGGCAGACAGAACAAATACAGCCCGTGTTAATCTCTCGTTGTCTCCAGTTGTCTTTTTGCCCTTGAGACGAGTGCATGTGACAGCCGTGTGTTTGTATGAGGCGTATTGATGGTTTGACCTCTTGCCTTGATAAACTCCTCCGCACTCCATCGTCCTGGACAAACAAAAGCAAGGAACAAGAGGGGCTTTGGTATTCTGACGGCGCACGTCCCATTGTGCCCCTGTCACATCGCAGTGGGAGGTATCGGAGGAGCGCAGGGGGCGGCCGGGGAAAGCCTCGGTGGTTAACATGCAAATGAATGGTTTAATGGGTCTGAAAAGGTCAGGCGGGTCAACCTCTGTGATAATTCAGTGTCAGATTAAAGCATCGTCAGTGTGCATGTGTAGGTGTTTGTGGGTGGCTGCGTGGACAGCGTTGCAGCTGGACTCTTTTCTGGCTCGTCATTGTCCGAAAGAGACAACAAGGTCTTTAAGTGGCTGCTGAAAACATTGTCTGTCGGGCATCAATCAAGAGCAATAAAAGAATTGCGGCTGGCAGAGAGGCAAAGAGGATTGTAGAGACAGAGGAGCGAATAAAGAGCCAAAGAACGAATGATGATGATGACGCGAGAGGCTGGTCTGATGGTCTGGTTGTTTGGGGACGATCAATTTTGTTTGATATTTTTTTTTTATTTTATTGATATGCACCCTGGGGAGGTAAATGCCATCATGGCCCGCGCTGTGCATGTCTGCTTGGTGGACGATTGATTGGTCTGGCATTTGATCCTCTGGCTCACTGTGAAGGATGGGGTGATGGGAGTCATGGCAGCACCCATGGCCGCCCTCCCCTCCTTTCCCCACCCCTGTATATCCCACTTATCCCCTCCTCTTTGCTCCTTCCATCATTTATCTATCCCCTCCGCTGCTATATATCCCTCACTGTCTTGTTTCTCACACAAGTGCCTCTTAAACTCCCCCGGTGAAGCGTGGTTTTCGAGGTTTAAAGCGTTCCATTGTGCTAAAAGCCATATAAATGGCTGACAGCTAAAAACGTCCACCTATTAAGCACCCCATCAGCTGTCCGCGGTCGTGATTCCCTCTGGTCTCATCTCCCTGGGTAATAATGCAGCTACCAGCCTTTAATTTGCTAAGTAATCCAAGGAGAACGAACCACTTTTCCTTTCTGTCATATTTCAGTCGAAGATATTCAATTAACTGCTGAACGCTCATTTAACGGTGCACAAGACACACAAACAATAAAGGAACACGAGGGACGGAGAAGAGAATGTATCAATCTCATATTTCATTTTCTATTTTAATACGACACTCGCTGCATATGAAATCTATATTCACTTAAACAGGTGATGAATGAAAAAGGCACTGGCATTAACACATGGCACGTAAGAATAAGAGACCAAAGCACGGGCAGAACACTGGGGCTGTAATTGGATGCGTGTGAATTAATTTGCTCGGCGAACATACTATGAATCACATCAGGTCGTAAAAGCCAGATGGAGCAGAGGGAGGACTGGCAGAAGGTGGTGACGGCAGATATTTAACATATCAGCCTGAGTGCAGAGCGACGCTTTCTGCAGCCTGCGCTGCCACCACGTGGAGAGAAAACACTGTGAGTGGGTAACAGTGATTTATTCTGAAGCGAGATCCCTGAAGTGCCCCGAATATTCTACATTTCAAATTAAAAAAGGCTTTCGAGGCTATTAATCAAAGCCGGATAAATATGACAACTGATTTCTTCTCCCCACGCGGAGGAATGTGGAGTACACTCACAGACGGAAGGCTAACCACTTTGTGTGCATGAACCTGTGAAACCTGAGCACCACTTGAACGCAGCTATTGATGAAACTCCATTTCCTACTGGGAGTCTCAGTGTAAAAGAATGCCGAGTGGGAGAGAAGCCTGGAGTCGCTCCTATCACAGCCACCTCCTATTGCCAAATTTATGAAGACGTTTCTTTGGCGTGCTCAACGTAAACGTCGGTATTATAATCCTCAATAATCCCCAACAAGGGGGTGATGGAGGATGTATGTGACAGCCAGAACTGCACCTTTCCCCGCGGATGGGAGACGTTTTTCATCCAAGAGCAGGAACACAAGAATGTTTCTGTATGTTTCAGCAGCCATGCATCAACGTGAAGAATGTAGCTGAAGCTAAAAGAGGAGTCACGCTCATTAATTAGGAGCCGATGAAGTATGTAATATTAGAATAGCACGGGGATAGAGATGTGAGCACAGCAATCTTGTTTTAGCCTCTTCAGAGTCTCATTTCATCGTCTGCTACTTGAATCTGAAGGTCTCACACTTTTATCATATGACATGTGATAATGATTTGTGTCCTGTAGCTTGAGCTGTTCCACATTTACAAAAATGCACAAGTTGAAATAAAGTTTTAGGGGAAAACATACAGAAAGTGCCCTGCTTTCCCTCAGTATTGCTTCGTTTCTGTCTTAAATTTGTGAGTGTTAAATTCAGTAAAAACCTGTTATACCTTTATTAGCTCAAATTATTGCACAAACCCACTAGTGTACAACTGAATTACCACTAGAAGATGGTACATTACAGCAATATCCCCAAGCAGAAAAAAGGAGGAAATGAAAGCACTTTTTTAAAATATAGGGTTTTTTTAAATATACAGTATAATACACAACACAACACATACTATTAAAATCAATATCATTATTAGCAGTAGCAGTTTTAGTAGTGGTAAAAGTCGAATCAATAAATATATTTATATATTACATTTTTTAAGATAAAATGTGAATTATAAGGTTTAAACGTATTTTAAAATTACAGTTTTACACGTGGTATTAAAACGTTATTTTATTCTGCAATATTTTTTCCATTGGTTTATTAATTAAAATAAGTGAAATAAGTATCCGAATACTTTCAGTAAAATAAAATAAAATAAATAGTTGAAATGGAACTTGAGCAAACCGGACGTGTTTCAGCCGGACCCTTTTGAGCGCTGCACACAACATGGAGGAAAATGGCAACTTGCAGATGAAGAAGGCATGACAGCACTAGATATCGCTGAATTTAGGCCAAACCATGCGGAATTATTCAATCTTTGAGCAGTGAACTTACTGATAATCAGGTAAGTCGTTAAACTAACTCGTGTTTATACATTTATGTCGATAAATTCAAACGTATCGTCCATGTTGTGCTAATGTTTTGCTAGCTTGCTAACCTTACCTGTCCCACTTGACCCTCACGCTGAAACAAACATCGGGTCTAACAGACATCTTAAAGTTTTGGAAAGGCATGAGTGTTGTTTGATAAATGATATAAATATTTTAAAGAAGTTAAAGTCGTGTGCTGTTTAAAAACAGAATCTCCTCAGTGCTCTCTCGTTTCCTAAGAAGAGGTATGATGGTCATAAAGTCACGTCATGCTGAAATCCTCCCAGGGTTCATTTACCCTCCTTTAAATTCAACCCTGCAGATCACCTGTCTAAATCAAAGCTGAATTATTTCTTAGGTGATGCTGCACTTGTTCTGACTCATATTCTGTCCTTCTCTCAGCTGCAGGAAGGTCTGAGATCAGCCTGGGAAGATGTTTTGCCTCCGGCGGTGTCTGTGGCTTCAGCCCAGGACTCAGGTTTGCTCTGTTTCCCGGCAGAGAGTCCATAAACTCGCTTCGCTTCAGGAAGCCAAAGCGCTTTCACCAAAGAAAGTCCGAAGCTTACTTTACCCCTTTAAAGAGCTGGAGCAGTACCTGGACAGGTTTGTTTCTACACCTTTCGTATTGGACTAGATTCTACAGGGCACGTGTTTTTGTTCTCTCTGACATGTTTTGAACGTGTTTTTCAGGTCTATAGACCGGACGCCGTTCCAGCTCTTCCATCCCAGTTTGGAGGACATGGTTAGAGCAGAAAAGCTCTTCTGCTCTTCACCGTCTCATAAGATTGATTACTACACCTCTGCAGAGAGGCTGGACCACGTGCCTGCACTGACGCAGCCAGAGGTCAGTGGGCAGTATTTGTGTTTTTCTGCAAAGCACTTGTATCTCTACTCGGTCCACTGAATTAATTAAGTTATATCCCAAACAGTCTCAGAATACTAACAGCACCTGCACCTCAACGTCAGCCTCACATCATATCATTTAAACATCTGTTGATTCCTGCCATCCGCCCCAGGTGTATACTACAACTCCAAATATCTACCTGTGGTAAAAGGTCTCTTCCAAACAGAAACCTCTGCCTTTCCTGAGTATTGCACCTGTCTGTTGGTAAAGAACTTGCTACGGAGCATTTCTGCTTTGCACACACGTAGTTGTGAGGAGCAGAAGTTCAACCCTTCCTGTGTACTCGTAACTGCTCAACGTTTACGTTTTGAATCAGGGGCAGTGAATCCTGTCCACCTCTCTCATTAGACTCATAATTTTGATAATAGCAAAGTAGCAAAGTATGATAAGATAACGACCGCAAGTTTGATAGCTCGTGTTGCTCCCTGCATGTCGATGGTATTCAGGACACTCCTAATGAGAAATCTGTACTTAAGAACACCAAAGAAAAGTTGGTGGTAATGTGAGTTTCAGAAAAGATTTCTTAATTAATTGACTTAATTCATGTGTAAACCAACAATCTGAGGTTTGTGTCATCTCTTAAAATCACCTCATGTATTTGCACACTGACCACTGAGGTCAGTATGACGTGTCTGCACGGTTGTCAACACAGAAACCTCAGAAAGTGTTTTGGAATCTGTTGCATCTGCTTGGACTGAATCATATTTCATGTTTCACCGATGACCTGAAGCAACACGCTCACATCACTGCAGCCCTAAAACTTTTTTTTAATGCAGGATTGTTTTCAGAACGTCTGCCAGCTAAAAGTTACAGGTGCTTCATTCACAGGTAAAAGAGAGAGCAGCCATTGGTGTACATTTTTTAGGTTCCATTGCTTTGAGTTAACACAAATATAGAGGGAAGTTTTTGTATGGAAGGTGGAGAGGAACATGCCACCACACCTTGTGTTTTACACACTTTCTCATTCATCTGATACAGTTTACAAAGAATCGTCTACAGTTTCTATCAGATTTATTCTTTCACATCAAAATGTGAAGCAAATTAAATTTTTAATCTCTGCTTATGTAAAATGTATGATTGGAGAGTTTTCGGCAGGTCTACTAAGTTTTCACACTGCAACAGTTCAGTCAGATTGAACCGACCAAAACAAACAAAAATACAGTTTATTCTTTAATGACCTCATGATTAGAGCCGCAGCCTGACGCCTTCAACCTGCTCACATTACAGAATGACATCACAGACGCTTGCTTGCTTCTTTCCCTCGACCGACTCACCAGTAAAGATTTGTTTGGCTTGGATTCGACAGTCAAACTGTCAAAGACAGACAAGGTGTCTGTTTAAGTAAGTGAGGATGTTGAACATGGAGTTGTTCACATTGCCCGTCCTCGACCCAAACACGGACACCATAAATGAAAAATGTAGCCTAATGTCTTTTTAGCCTCATACATAATTAAGCACAAGTTGACAGCTGATAATAAATGAGCAGATTTATAACCTTTATAGACAGTAGTGCTCACCGGAGGGGTCAGAATGGGACATTGTGTTGATTGGACAATGGGGTCTCTTTGGCATGCCGAGTTAGCTAGCACTCTGTCAGAGGATGATGTATCCGTAGCTTACTGGCAGCGTCAGCCTCCACCCATCTGTCTTGTGTCGGAGAGATGGATGAGCCTGAGTCGTGTCCTGTGGGACTTGGCGGTCGTTGGTACTGCAGCAGCAAAATGGTAGCAGCCAATCGGAGCAGGCCGTGACCGTCAGAGCAGGTGTGTGGGTTATAACGGTTACTCAGGGAAACCTTGAAAAGAGCTTTCCAAGGAAAATATCCCATGACAGAGTAAATCATAATAGTACAATGTTTGTGTTTTCTCAGGTGTGTTTTATCGGAAGAAGCAACGTCGGCAAGTCGTCTCTCATCAAATGTCTGTTCTCACTGACTCCCGAGGTCGAAGTCAGAGTCTCCAAAACTCCTGTAAGTATTCTGAACATACAGGTTGTCTGTTTCACTTTCGAGGTGTAGATGTATCATTTTCATAAAGTCATATCAAACAGATAGAGTTTGATGTTTTGCTTGTTATTTTAAAGTTAAACCTCTTTTATTCGCGTGGGGTGTTCTGGGTTGAGTGTTTTCATAAAGCGATTTGGTGTAACTGATGATTTGTAATTCTTTGTAATTCTGCATCTTTAGCTTTGTAAGAGGCGATAATAAGAGAAGTACATGAGTAAAGACTGAAATGGGTCCTGAGCATCAAGTCCTAAAAAAGTCCTTTGCCAATTATTTACTATATTATGTAGACAGAGTTCTTCTGTGACTGATTTTACTATGAAGACATCGTAAAAAAAACATGATGCGTTGGGAAGTTTGGCATATTTCTGTTAAAGAAATATTTCTGTGAGGTGAAAAGAATTTTGGAAAGTATATCAAAAATTCAGACTAAACCTTGGCGATAAGAATGTGACAGAAGAATCTGATCTCTAAGTCTACTGTCTAGTTTTTCCAGCACTTTTAACCAAATTTAATGGACTTGGCCTCATCAAAGGATCGTACAAGTTGACTTTAGGTTTAGATTTAAGATTGAATAATATTGTTGTTCCTGTTGATGCCCATTTTGCCGTTACCCAAGTTTTATTTGTTGTTTTTCACTCAAAACCTTCTTCTTCTTTGCAGAGTTCTAAAATACTTTTGTGACTGTTTCTAGATTAATGATTATAAATGACTCTATTCATACAAAAGAATATAATTATACCATTGCAATACGCTGATTTTAGGTTAATTAGGTTAGTCTATATATATGAGATTAGTATGTCTGATTGAAAAAAGGCCAAGAGAATCTGATATTTCTTATTTAGATTGAACTCATTGTGTTTCTTGACGCCTCATGAGAGTTTGTGTGTCTGTCTTTGTTTTTCTCCCTCAGGGTCACACAAAGAAGATGAACTTCTTCAAAGTGGGCAAAGCTTTCACCATCGTTGACATGCCTGGATACGGATACAGAGCACCTAGTGACTTTGTGGACATGGTGGAGCCGTACCTCTACACCAGGAAGAAGTGAGACATTAAGCCAGCTTTAGCTGCTGTGCACCGACACCAGAGTCACATAGTCTCGGCACATACTGGGAGAATATATTGCCCTCGTTCACATATGATGGATGTCTGCAGGGCCGAAGTTAAACTCTCATTAACCATCTGCTGCGTAGGAAAACTGCATAAAGTGAATCGGACTTGTGCAACGCTGCTGAGGTCGGAAAGAGATTTTTCTTGATAGCAACGACAGAACTCCCCTCATGGTCAAGATCCTCCGGGAGGAGAAATTCATTCTCGATGCCAAAAACTATTTGTTAAATTCGAAGAGATACAAGAATGACTTTCTGCCTGTGGTATAATAATATTTGTAAATCAATCTAAATGAACTTTCTAGGATAAATCAACTGGTCAACACATTGTTGATGGTAGTCAGGTCAGATATTAACATTTAGACACGAAGACAAACCACTGGGCCAACAAATTCTTTAACTTTTGGTTAATTTGTCATGAAAGGAAAATAAAACCATGAATATATATTTTATTTCAGGCAGGCTGTGCTGATAGGAACATATCTAAAGCCTTTCAGACTGAACATTTCACCTCGGGCAGAATAAACAGCCGCTCTGTTTAACATTTTGTAGATGCAAATATACTTCATGCTTTTCGTTTGCGCTGTAACTCTGAAAGAATCGCACACAGCGCTGTAAACTCCAGCCAGGATACAGATACAAGACGAGGTCAGTGGCGTCGACTACAGTCTCCGTCTGGATTGTCCTACCTGTGGATTGTGTCCTGCTCCACAAGGTGGTGCTGTGTAGTCACCGCGCTGTCAGTCACAAGTATTTATTTGTGTTTTACTGCTTTGGCCATGAAGAACAAAAAACTTTAAGAGCCTCAAGGGAAAATAAAATAAATGCTCTTTTACCCAAGAGGAACCGAGAGGGAGGCTGTAATTCTGGTCGCTGTTTAACTCTCCTGCACCTCCTGAAACATGTTTGTGTTTTTATTTTTATCACCACAGAATCAGTCACATCTATTCACACGCTCAACTCGTCTAACTTTATTATTTTTCTTTGTTGTAAACCTGCAGTCTGGTGAGGACGTTCCTGTTGGTCGACGGCAGTGTTGGTCTTCAGAAGGCTGACATGATCGCCCTGGAGATGTGTGAGGAGATGAGACGTCCGTATGTGGTAGGACACACACACACACACACACACACACACACACACACACACACACACACACTCTCTTTCTTCATAAATAGTAACATCTTTCCTATGTAGTTAGTTTTCAGCTTGAAAGCAAAATATATGGAGTAACCTGGAGTAAAAACTATAAACTAGTCAGGAAGTTGTCTGGTTAACTGACCTGTAACTTGTCTCATATCCCCAAATGAAGTTTTGAGTTAACAATTAATCAATTAGTCAATCAACAGAGAATTAATCAGCAGCTATTTTGATTATCAGGCATTTTTCAACATTTAAACAAGCGCAAAAAACAATTAACAGATCAACCGATGATGCATAAATCCTGTACAAACAGTTCTGGTGTGTTTGTGGCACATTGTGAATTACAAACTCGGAGCCTGCGTCACATACATCAGCTGTGCCACAACCAAGTTAAACAGCAGCAAATATCTAGTGCGAGAGATATTTGGCCAGTCAGTAGTTCACCTGAGGTGAATCTCTGCTTGAAGAACAGAGACTGAACGCTGCACATGCTGGGAACTCGGCGTGGAGGAAGTGAGCGTTACCGTTAACCAGCTCTCACCCCTCCTTCTCACATTTCCCTCATTCTTCTTCCAAATCCTCCTCATTATGTCCACACTGAATTAATGCTGAACGCTCTCACTCAGCTATTTAAAAACTGCTGTCCCCTCTGAAACGCCACCGCCGAGACATTATAATGAAGCACCCCCACTCTGTACCCACTCCGCAGTCAATTATTCATGCTCTCAGGTTATTAAACACTTTGATCATTATTAAGGCGGTGACAGTACAGCTTTTAACAAAGATGAACCCTCGGTGCTGAAAGGCAAAGAAGCCGTGAGATGAAAGAGTCAGTTTGAAACATGAAACAGACTTTAAAAAGGTTGTTGTGTGGCTGTCATGGAGGATAAGAGCCGGCTGTACTAATTTAGTTACAGCTGCGAATGACAGATTTGAACTGAGGGATGCATTTATCATCAATTCATTCATTGTAGGGCTGCAGCTAACCGTTTTTCTGTCATTATCAATGAATCTGTTGATTATATTCTGGATTAATCGATCTATATCTGTCAGAAAATGGTGACAAATGTCATTCAGAGCCCGAGACGACGTCCTCACGTCTTGTTTAGTCCACAACCTAAAGATATTCAGTTTACTGTCACAGAGGAGGAAAGAAACCAGAAAATATTCACATTTAACAAACTGACATCAGAGAATTTACACAAACAGATTAATCGATTATGAAGATGGTTGGCGATTAATTCAGTAGTCATAGATTCATCATTGGAGCTTTTATTTATTTTTGCAAACATTTAATGACAAGTGTGACAAATATTCAAATGTAATATGAATAATAATGATATAATGATTCTACTTTTGTACTGTACATAAAGTCGGATGTGTTAAACATGTCGTTGTGCAGCTGGTGGTGACGAAGATCGACAAATGTGGACACGGAACTCTGCTGACGAACTTGATGAAACTTCATGATTTGGTTAAAACGGAGACGACGAGCTGCTTCCCTCAGCCGTTCCTGGTCAGGTGAGGTGAAATAATCCAACTCTCTTTGTTTTCATGACCGAATAAACTGAATAAACAAACTGACCTTAAAGCGATACTGTCGCCAAAATGCAACCGAGGCTTTTTTTGTTAATGTATATGAGTCAAACCTTCGTGTAAAAGCATAATTACAACGAAAGAGGCATTTTTAAGATTTTCAGGATTTCAAGATTTCAGGTCAAACTAATTTTCAATGGGAGTGCTACGGGCACTTTTATGATAGCATCAAAATCTCTCTGTTTAAAACAGTAAGAAGTCTCGACACAACATGAAACTTTGCTGGTAGTATCACCAGGGTCTCTACACATGAACACGAGCATTGAGAACATTGTTTGTGTACACAGAGTTTACTAAAAAGAAGCTTTTTGAACAACTCACGTTAGCAGTAGCTTGTTCCGCTCGCCGCCGTCCTGCCAGTGGAGAAGTGTCGATCTCAGAATGTGACGTAACCTGGAGGACAGTTAAGGTGGAACTACTGTCTTCTGGCAACAACGCAACACGAGATCTCACGTGACTTTTCCGGCTTTTGATTTTAGTATGGTTTCTTATATGAGGCTCCTTTTTCAACTTCAAGGTCAATATTGTTTTTCACTAACGACAAAACAGCAAATTATCCTGCATTTATATGGAACTAAGCTTTAGGAGCGTTCCACCTTAACTGTCCTCCAGGTTACGTCACATTCTGAGATCGACACTTCTCCACTGGCAGGACGGCGGCGAGCGGAACAAGCTACTGCTAACGTGAGTTGTTCAAAAACCTTCTTTTTAGTAAACTCTGTGTACACAAACAATGTTCTCAATGCTGGTGTTCATGTGTAGAGACCCTGGTGATACTACCAGCAAAGTTTCATGTTGTGTCGAGACTTCTTACTGTTTTAAATATAGAGATTTTGATGCTAGCTTAAAAGTGCCCGTAGAACTCCCACTGAAAATGAGTCTGACCTGAAAATGAAAATACAGTAAATCTTAAAAATGCCTCTTTCATCATTAATTATGCTTTTACACGAACGTTTGACTCGGGTACATTCACAAAAAAAGCCTCGGTTGCATTTTGGCGAGAGTTTTTCTTTAAAGGACGACACAACTTATACCGCTTTACTTTGTTTACATGTGGCGGACCCTGCCACCTTTCTAGCTTCCAACAAGTTTCTCTTTTTCTTTCTCTTTGCAACAGCTCCCTCCACTTCTGGGGAATCTACCTCCTGAGATGCTTCATCACCCACGTGACGGGGAGCATCACTTTAAAAGACACTTCGCACTGACTGAGACAACTTGGACTATTTAACCTCAACATACAATATATCCACCTTGTTAGGACGACAGAAAATTGCTTCAGAGGCTTTTATTTTTTAATAAATGGTTATTTAACACATTTGGCTGGTGTTCCTTTTACATTATAGTTACACATTACATGACTCGCAGGAGGGAGCACACATGTTTACAGCATCAGTCGAGGAAACGCTGAGAAAAGAAGAGCGTCTGCTTGAAAACGCTGAGATGTCACTGTCGTCCCCGATCAAGGTCCAAAGGTATGTGCAGGAAAAAGGGACTGTATCAGCCAGTCTCAAAACAAAACTACACAGATCAAAACCTAACGCCCAGTGCACGGAGAAGATGACGGTACCAAAGTACTTGAAGTCACTTTCAAAAGCTGTTGCATAGTTTGAAGACTGAACTCAGTGTAAGAAGCTGCTCGGCAGCTCTAGACTCTTTCAGGGGTCACTGATGTCGCGGTTAGATGACTGATTAGAGATCGCTGGGTAACTGATTGTCCTGTCCAACTGTCCAACCACATTAACTCACTGAGTTTAAATGGAAGCAGACTTTAATATCATAATTTAGCTTGTCAGGAACTTGGAAATGATTGAAATATCTGCTGTGTAATGATAATCACTGACTGAGTGTGAGTAATGTCGAGGTTCTTAGATGTTGAAGAGGCAAATCATTTATCCGTTTACACAATCTTTAACAAACTGACAACTTCAATTGTGCATCTACAATGAGATTTTTGCGTGTGTGTGTGAAGTTTATCTCGCATTTGTGTCGTTTTTGTACCGAAATCTGTCATTTTTCGAGCCGTTGTTATTCTATGTGGTGTTTTTGAGAGAACTAAACAGATGAGACAAATCAAAGTTGTTCTTTTTGTTTAATCCATACAAGATGGACTTGTTAACCTAGTGCACACACTGTATTATATTTACATATTGCGTGACAGAGGAGAGTAAATGTGTGACTGGAGTCTCGCGTCATCTGATCCACTTTCACACAGAAACTCCTCGACACCACCGGGAACACATTCTGCCCCCCGACCGTGGCAGCGCGACCGCCTGCACCGAGCGAACTCAACAACACGGGTACGTTGTTATTTTTACGATGCACAGCTTTAATGTCACGCAGAGCACCGAAATGTTCTTCGCACATTGTGCTGTTACCTTGGAAACCTGGAAACCGACCTCAGTTTCATGCCATGCTCTATCTTGATGGCTTTTACTCTTATTGTTTTATTATGTTGTATAATCACTTACTTACAGTGCAAAAGTTTATTATAATCCTATAAACCGCTGTGTAGAAACAATGCACACGACTCATTGCGGTGTTGTGTAAGTTATCACCGTGCTGAACGCTACATATACGTTAGAAACGGTGGATATCATACAGATGAAGAGTTACAGAGTTTGTGATTTCCTTCAGAGCCCTGAGGAGCGTTTTAGTGTCTTTCAGCTAATTGTTTTGGTTCAACTGCTCAAGACTTCACTGTTCGTTTCATACGAAGTAGAGCCGGAACTAAAGCCTAAAAATGACCATGATGAAGCATTTAGCAGCTTAAAGAGCCAGGTGTCTTTCTCAGGTGTCGGTGCGACTCTGAATAAATGCTGCTCCGTGTCTGCTGCATGTGTAAATTGTCCCAACAATGAGCTCACACAGAGATCACACAGTATGTCAATGTCAGGATCTGTTTCTTTTTAATTAGAGAGTTACTTTCCTTAAAATATTGCCTGATACATTTCAGAAAGATTGTTTTTTTTCCTGACAACAGATAATAATAATATTAAATCTTGTGTTGTTTCATGTTTACATTTTTCCAATGCAGTATCAAAAGATAAAGTATGGGCTTACTCTTTTTTCATATTGTCAGCAAACATTCACCCAAAATCCAACAATAAATAGTTCTAGAGGACAAGACCTTTCTTTTAAAAGTTTAGAAGATAAATGTTGAGATGAAGCTTCAGTGTTTCTGACTCTGCAGCCTACCAGGCATATAAAAAGTAATGTGGTCGTAGTTCATGTGAGGCAGATTGTGAGTTTCTGTCGCCGGAGACTGACGGCCCCGACCAGGCTGAAGAGAGAGACGGTGTTGTGGAGAACAGTGGCAGTAAAATTATGAATATCCAGATCAAGATGATACAGCTGCACACTGCAGGCTAAAGGGGCACGCCACAGATTCAGACCTAATCACAGTTTGGGATCAGGACAAGAAACAGTAAATACAGGACGGCTAAAATTTAATTTAATTGGTTGTTGTTCAGCGATCACAATTTGATTAGAAAATACAGTCTCGTATTTTCCACTTCCTGAGATTTATTGTGGAAATGATTCTGAACAATTCCTCAGTAAAAGCTTTAAACGACAAGATAAATGTTGCTTTCGTTTATTTCTTCTCCTAAAATCCAGAGATAACTTTAAAATGCAGATGTTTAAAATCAGAGGAAAACAAATGCAAAGTATGGTGGTGTGATTTAAAGATGTAATTCAAGCGGCCTGTCTTCTCTGGGGTAGTTATAACAAGTCATGTAGAAACATATGCACAGAGACATTTCACCAGTGGAACATCGTAGCACTGTGACAGATCCCTCAGATAAAGAGTAACAGTAAGTCTGAACCACTGCAACCAAAGAGTTCATTAATCAGGGTTTGTACGGGTGCTTGAAATCCTTGAAAGTACTTGAATTTCAATGTTGTGTTTTCAAGGTCTGAAAAGTGCTTGGATTTTAGTTTAAGTGCTTGAAAGTGCTTGACATTATAACTCTGTCTTTTCCACAAAATTGGGATCAGACTGGATGATTAATTTCTGAAGTTTTTGCTATTATGAAACATAATTTTAGATGTTTACAGCATGATACAATGTACATAATTGTGATAAAAAGTGAAGAAAAAATAATGAGTTTATATATTCCTGTAGATATGTATTTTACCCCAGCAATAAGGTGCTGGAAAATATTGAAAATGACCCTTAAAAGTGCTTGAAAAGTGCTTGAATTTGACCTTGAAAAATGTGTACGAACCCTGATTAATCCATAAGAACTCATCGTGCTGCGCTGTAACAGACACTTTAAACGTCCTGAAATCTCTAAATATCGGGTTAAATGATGCTTATGCTTCAGCTGGCTGTGTCTGCATTAATGTGATATGTTAAAAGTATGAAGACACTTTAAATGTGGTAAAATAAATAAAAACACTTTAAACTCTGATCTCAAAAAACATCATGAATTTATAGTTTCCAGCTTCTAAAATTTGATAATTTTTATGTTTTTTGTTTGTCAGACATGAAAATAGACCAGAAATCTGATGCTTCTCCTTCTGCTGTGGGAAATTACAATATGTAGCTTTTGATTGATTAATCAAGGTAATAATCATAAATTGCAGCCCTATAATAATTACACAAATATTTTTTTTTTCATGTATTACTATTTTCACTGTCTACTAATTCTGTAAAGAACTCTCTCTTTGTTATTTTCTAAACTTGTAGCCAAAACTTTACATTAATTATTCTGCACGTGTTTGTTCCCTGTTACTGTGACTCACCAAAATATTCACTAGTTGTGGAAAACATTTTTCATCAATCACACAGGTAATTTACTGACATTTTTTGCAATTGAGCTACGAGACGACGTAGACGAGGACAAACGACGTTCAGCGCAGGACAGTTTTACATGTGCGATAGCTCAAAATCTCAGACAAGCTGCTGTATGCAGACACACGTTCTCAGACTTCTGGTGAGCAGCGGTTGTATATTCAGCAGAAAGCTTGTCAGCAGAGTTGTAAGAATAGCTAACCCAACACTCACTGAATGCAGTTGATGGGAAACATAAAGTCTGCAGAGAACGATAAGGGTGGGAGGTTAAAGATGCAAAGCACATCAGCAGATGTGCAGTCATAAACATTTTTTTTTTATAGAATTGACTTGCCAGGAGGTCAAGGTCATTGCATCCCCTTTGATTCGTTCCTCTCGGTCCTCCGTTCAGCCAGTGGGAGAGCTTCTCAAAACTTTTCTTATCTTCGTTTCCTCGTTTTACACCGGAGCGAGAACAAGTCCGCGTTGTGGTGAAATACAACAACGGACATATCAGATTAGATCGTTATCATCAGATCAAACTGAGATAATGGCCGTGACATGACACAAGCCGTCACACACTCATTCACACGTAGAGCGCAGAACGATACTTAAAATTTACTGCTGCCTGATTGAAGGACATGTTAGATGGAGAGGGAGATAAAAGCTGATGGGACAGATAAAGACCGATAAGACTCTCTGAAGAGCTACCATAAGTGTTCCACCTCCCCTCACTTACACATACAGAAAGAATGATTCTCTGCGTACACATTAACAGTTTATGAAAAGCAAACAGGAACACGGATCACCACGTGGAGCTTTTGAAGGTCATGAACGCCCATGAAAATGGGTGGAATCCTAAAATGTTGGATATTTGTCAGGCGGAATATCAGATCTTTAGAAAAGTCCTGCAGATCTTGTTTCCAGGGTCGCTGTTTTGTTTTGTCACTCGTTACGTCACAAGGTCACTGCCATCTAAAAGTAACTTGCGGCGTTATCTCCTGAGAAAAGCAACACTTTAAAGAACTTTAGAGTTACCGAAAGTGACGGTGAAACCTGTTCGTTATGGCGTATATGAACATTTGAATGTATCGACCGTCATTTCGCAGCCGTCTGTACGACCCACAATCGGTAATTCTGCAACTAATGAACCCGTAAACTATGAACGCTTCCATAGAAACCATAAAAGCACAAAGATGATGAAATTGTGGTGACAGAAGACGAGGACAAGACAGCAATTCTTTCCAGTATCAGATTACTTTCATGGAAACTAAAATAAATAACAGATTACTTGATTTGCAGCACCAACTACTATCCGAGAACTCTAACGCTCACTTTGTAACAACCCACACTGAAGCTCGCTGTGACTTGATTTGTATATCTGACCTTCACTGTTAAAGTTTCTCTGTGCTCACCTGAAATCTCACTTTTTTTTTTTTTACACGTGTGCTTACAAAGATTATTTTGTGACATCACAACGACAGTATGGCCCAATAAACATTTTAACGAGTTCAACTTGTTGTCATGCAAAAAACAAAACAAAACAAATCGGACACAAACTTTGAAGCAGACTCTTTGTTTGTCTGCATTTGGAGGATTTTTATAAGTCTGCGTTTTGTTTTTTAGAGGAATTTCTAGTTGTCACAAATATAAAACTCTCTGTAATCGATATCAACAGACGTCTTTGAGCAACGTTAAAAAGTGTTCTGGTTTCGAGCGGCTTTGCTTGTATCCAGGTTGTCCATGTGGAGAAGCAACAGAGGTTGAAATGCGTTCATGGAACACATCAGCTTATTAGTAATCCGTCTTATTGAAATATATCTGCACACATCAGCAAATATCTGTTCATGGAGATCAGACAAAATATTAACATCGTGGATGTATAATGACAACTGGATACATGTGAGGCCTCGTTCATTCCTATTAAAGCTGCTCGATGGTGCATGAAGCCAAAAAAGATTGACATGCAACCTCGATTACTTCATATTTTGCCCGTTCTAAACTCTGTCTTGCGTTTCATGAGTCGGTCTTGCTGTGATATAATCTATTTTGTCTTTTGTCCCTGTAGAAGCCGTGTCATTTTACAGCGTCAGCAGACTGTCTCGTCTTTATCCACGACTTTTTAATCTCAAATCCCAAACGATTCCTTACATAACTGAGCAGAAGTAGCAGTGTCATGATGATCTGCTCAGCCTGGCTTGCTTGTATTCTCCACGTACAACAACTTGACCTGGAATAAAAATGGAGCACAGGTCACACTGTTGTGCTGATATACTGTTAATTTAAATCATTACAGACAAAAAAAAGTGATACCAAAAATATTAAAACTTTGAAGTTATTGGATATCAGTTCCAGTGTTTGTCTAATGAAAGTTTGGCTTTCTGCAAACTACTAATATGTTGATTTTTTACAATTCTTGTTGCAACTTTACATTTGTTTTGTTTGTATGTTATGTTATTTTATCTGTGCTTATGGTCTGGATATGTTTTGGCACCAAAAAACATGAGGTTAGGTTTCAGAAAAGATCTATTGTTGGATACAAATGGTCAAAAACACTCAGCTTGTTGCCACAAACACAGCTGGTAAAAAGCTTACAGATGTTGAGCCGCCGTCTCCAGCGGTGGTCTCGTGTTTGGCAGCCGCTTCGCTCGGCTGTCACACACGTTTCAGTCGACTTTAACAGAACCACAAAGTCTGAGTTTAAATGTCCTCGCTGAACCAAACTTATCTGGCAAAGATTCAACAATTTTATGTGTTGCAAAGGTTGTGTATATTGCCGAGTTCACTGGTTGGACTGCATGAAAAATGCACGGATGACACTGTCGCTTTTATTGTACCCGCTACATTTTATTGCATATGTTTCCAAACGTGTCCACGAAATGTGACTGAAAGGTGAAAATCTTCCTAATGCTCCTCGTTGTTCATACATTATTTAATAGCGAGCAGCTTTTAATGTTTCATATGACACATTCTTTATGGTGTTGACTTTAGAGTTAAGGATTACCCCGATCATCCTGAGGCACAGAACTCTTCTGCAGGACTCTGCAAGGTAAAAAGAAAAGTTTAAGAAATTAGTTTAAGAAAAACAGAACGGTTTGTGTTTGTGCAAGGTGACACATTAGTAGTTTTAAGTTTAAGTCCATCAAAGACACGAACAGTAAGTGCCAACTTTTGAACATTTTATGTAACTGAAGAAAGACCTTTTACCACGCTTGGCTTGAGCAGGAGGCAGATTGAACCAAAGTGCCTATAAAAAAAAATTGGTTCCTTCCCACTCGGACCTTTGTTATTTTATTATTATCATTTTATAACATTGAATTATGATGGATATAATTTACAGGTGGTTTACAGACTTGTAGTAAAAAAAAAAATAATACAACATAAAAAAATCAATTTCAGCAACAAGGAAATGTAGATTTAATAGAAAAGATGTAAAACAAAGCTTGAGCAGAGAATCACCACAGGTTTTCCATCTCAGCCATTAAACCCTGTAACTCAGTCTGCATCTTCTCACACGGACAGTTGTTGCATATTTACAGCTGTTTCCTGATTGAGCTTCCTCTACTTCTACTCTATGAGACCTTCACTGCCTGGCATACCTTACCGTTATTGATAGGTTTCTAAAAACCTGATTGCAAACGTTTCAGAATGTTTATTTTATTTAGTTATCCACTGTGGGACTTGATTACACAAAATAGACAGAAGAATGTCAAGGTGGGTGATTTTTATTGGCTCTGTGCAGAGAACCTTGGCACGCAGGGTGTGTCCAAAGCATCTTCCTTCCTTACTGGCATTAAAGGGCTGATGATGCTGCACAGCGTAGCAGTCCAATAAAGTTTTAACAGGCCATAGGGCAATAAAATCTGGAGCTGTGGTCCAATCACAATGCACTTTTGAGAGTGATTCGTTTTATATGCATGTGCTTCTGAACACTGACCCCATAAAACACAACAAGTGTTGGTTAATTTTTTATTTTTTTCCTCCCAGTGTTTATGTGGCTGTGGCAGCGTGGGCATAAAGAGCAGTGAGCTGGACGCTTCCTCTCACTGTCGCCAACGTCCTCTTGGATATCGGAGAAGGAGAAGCTGGAGTCGTCCTGAGGAATCTTTTGAACTCTGAGGAATCTCTCCTCCACCCTTCGCTGATTATCCTCTTCTTCTCCCGTTGTATTAATCACAATGGCGACGTATGCGGTGCCTGAGGGCTGCGACGCCGTGGCCACAATCTGCTCAGGCGCCGACCTCGAAGGCTGCTTGGTCCCTGAAAGTGACTTCAATGCAGTCCTGGGCTTGGTGCTGAGCACGGTGCTCACCATCATGCTTGCTATGATCATGTTCTCCATGGGTTGCACCGTGGACGCCTTGAAGCTGTGGGGCCACATCAAGAGACCGTGGGGCATCTTCATCGGCTTCCTCTGCCAGTTCGGCATCATGCCTTTCACAGCCTTTGCCCTGTCGCTGGCCTTCAACGTGCTGCCTGTGCAGGCTATCGTGATCGTGATTATGGGCTGCTGTCCTGGAGGCACCGGCTCCAACATCATCTGCTACTGGCTGGATGGAGACATGGACCTGAGGTGAGGAACCAGCTAGTTCACTGTGTTGTTTAAAGCTGCCAAGCTATTTAAAAAACAAAGCCACCTGATGTGCTGACTGTCTGACAGGAAGAGACGGATTCTTGCTTTCAGTTTGAAGGAAGACTTTGAGCACGACACAGTTTTACAGTTTACAAGTTACAGTTTATAACCATGTTTCTATAAATTAGTGCCAGAACCAATGTGATATAAATGTATATGAGTTGTCACTGATAAGGATTTTTAAAAAGTTAGCATTTGCTAATTTGAAAACACAGTAAATCAACACGTGTTTGAGACAGGACAACATTAAATGGCAACTCAGGTGAAATATTCGTTAAATATCCCGATTTATAACCTAAATGTTTGTTCATGTGTGAGTTTCTATCGATATAAATCACGTGGTACAAGTGGGGACCATGTGAGGAATTTTTTTTGTGTCTTAAAATGTAAAAGTACGGGGTCGTATTTGGGCCAAAAGACCCACAAACAAATCCCCTCATTTCCTTTTTTCAGATTTCTCCAACCACCTCCTTATTTTGTAGAACACGTGCCGCTTGAAAAACAGAATGTCGTTAAAGACTTTTTATTTATTTATAATGCGTTTGACATTTCTTATCCGTATTCACCTCGTCCTCAGCATCAGTATGACGGCCTGTTCGTCGATCATGGCCTTGGGGATGATGCCGCTCTGTCTGCTCATTTACACCTCCATCTGGACCTCCAGCGGCAGCATCCAGATCCCATACGACAGCATTGGTAAGCAGAAAAATAGTTGATTAAACTAGTCCATACAGCAAACATGTCTACTTTCTGAGGCTTAAACAGTATTTTATGTGATTAAGTTAATTATACCATGCTGCTGATCACTTTGTGGTTCTGTTCCAAACAGTATTCGACAAGTTCATTACAATCCTACTGCTCTGTATGATATGAAATCTGTGTTTCCTCAGGTATCACTCTCGTGTCTCTTCTTATCCCCATTGCTTTGGGGATTTATGTTAAAAAGAGGTGGCCCCGCTTTGCAAAGAAGATTCTCAGGGTAGGAAAACACTGAAACTGATTCATGCAAACAGACTTCTACACCGAGAGCATTTCTGGGATTTGTTGTGGTATTTAAATGTTCTGACGCTTTCTTTGCGTCTGCTCTGCACAGATCGGGTCCATTGCAGGCTTCGCTCTCATTGTCATCATAGCCGTGGTCGGCGGAGTTCTCTACCAGTCCTCCTGGACCATCGCTCCCTCCCTTTGGATTATCGGAACCATCTACCCCTTCATTGGTTTCGGCCTGGGCTTCGTCCTGGCCCGCATAGCAGGTCAACCCTGGCACAGGTAGGCTGGCAGCATTGTAGTTATGTTTGGATATGATTCCTTGTTTTTCCCCCCTAACTTGCTTTTTCATATTATAGTTTAATGCATTTTTATAAATCATTAACCACTCCTGCAAAAACAATCACCACAATAAATGTTGGCATTGTGTTTCTGCAGAACCACTGATATGTTGAAACATCACTTCATGCTGCAACTTTATTTTTTTTTGTGTTGTGATAACAGACAAAAAGCACTCGGTTAGGATCAGGAAAAGATCGTGTTTTAGCTTAAAATACAACTGTGGCAACTGTCATGGCAGCCTTCTCTTCATGTACATATGAATGTTCTGTCGTAAACTGAATGTGATACGGGACATTTTGTGACACGGGCAAATGCATATTTCTAAAAAAAAATACGTAATTACTGTGTTTATCATCCCCTGCTTTGTTCAGATGTCGGACCATCGCGTTGGAGACGGGTTTCCAGAACTCCCAGCTGTGCAGCACCATCGTCCAGCTGTCCTTCAGCCCCGCTGAGCTGGAGATCATGTTTGCGTTCCCTCTCATCTACAGCATCTTCCAGCTGGTGGTGGCAGTCACATTTGTGGGAAGTGAGTACAGCAGACAGGCAATTCTTGGCAAATGGGAAAAGTTTTCCTCAGTTTTCAGGGATTAGTAGCGTATCGTGAGAAGTGGATGGTGGCTTGTTATCAGGTGAACATATGGCCGAAGCTGTCTCACCTCTCCATGCTTTCAGTTTTGAGTTTTATGGTCAGGTAATAATAGAGGAGAAGTGTGTACCTGATTTTTGACCTGCTTCCTGTTCATATCTGATTCGTTGATACGATCAGCTGTTTATATAACTGCAAGGAAAAATGACCCGAGCAGAGACAGAGAGATGCTGCTTGTCTGCATCGAGTTCAAGGACAATAATCAGATTTAAAGACAATAAAGGATCTGATAAGAAGCTGTATAATTTATATGAAACTGAAAGCTATTGTTAGCCCCTACGCTAGCTTCTAGCTTATACTTGCAGCTCTGCTGATGCAGATATCTGATATCTAAATATCAAAAAGACCATGGACAGAAACTGTACGCCTGCAAGAGAAGTTAAGATCTTTTTTTAAATTCAAAAATGACAAATGACTGCAAAGTTAGGGCAGAAAAGCTGTGTAATTTGACCGCACCTCATTGTTTGTCACATTACGAAATCAGGCAAGGCTTGATCTTGAATGAGTTGGTGGCAGTAAAAGCCTTTGTTTTGTGTAGACAACTCCCTTCAATCATCGTGTTATCATCCCCTCAAAGATTTTACAGTTTCCTGTTTTCCCCAAACAAGAATAATTAAATGGCAGAACAAGAAATAGTCGACCCCTAAATGACAGAAAGTGTCCGGAGGAAATGTTTATTCACTGAAACCTGGTCAATTTCAAGGCTGTTTTAAAAGATAAATAACAAGATGACTGTTCTGAGTTTCTGACACTGTGTTTTTTTTTTCCTCGACAGGCTACCAGGTATATAAAAAGCATCTGCGCCGCAGTCCACCTGAAGAAGACAGCGAGGCTGAAGTCGGCGGTGCTGAGAAGAAGGACCATGCCGTGGAGAACAGCGCCTACGAGTGTGACGAGTTCGGCAACGGTGAAGAGAAGGAAAAGGACATGAGCAAGAACACCCAGCTGTGAGATTACACACCTGCAAATCACAGACTCTGGACTATCAGTACGAACACAGAGAGCCTGACTCAACTGTGAACACACACTGCACTCTGCAGGCCGTGCCGTGACTCAAGACACTGAATTCTGTTATGTTGAATTTTTTTGTCTCCGTAGTAAAACATTAGGCCTTCCTTTCCTTAATTTATTCATATAATTATTTAAAACAACTTTACTCTGTGTGCTCCGTCTTGCGTTCCCTGATCAACACATTTCCACCCAACACGTCTACACAACTCAAAGTGAATATTTTAAGCTATTTATGTGGATTAAACTGGTCCACACACATTTTTATTAACATACACTGAATGGTGAAAAACAGCCGAATACAAACATACTGCAGATAATTCATCTGATTAGACGCCGAGCTGTGTCGCATGAGGAGAATTATGTGTGCACATCTGACAGCCTGCTGTCGACCCCGCTGACAGACTCTAATACTGATGTGTTAAAACTAATATGTATTTTGTATCCTCGCTCTCTTTCCTGATGTAGCAGATGAAATCAGTGGTTTTTTACACACCAGCTTTGGCCCGAGTTGGGCCCTTAATGCAAACTTCTGTTTCAGTGTTCTCCTCTTTCAGTTCTTCTATACCTCATTTATGTTAGTGGATGAAAAGATGTGGGAGTTGTTTTTTTAGGACAGAGCTCATCACATTTTGAGACTCATTAAATGCTCTTTTTTTCCAGTTTATTACATTTTGTAAGCTACTTTTTGTCATATCTATCCAGCTGAAGAAACCGGTTTGTTATGATTACGGTATATTTATGATACATATTCCAACTTTAAAGCTGAGACAGACGGCTTTTCATGTTTCCTAGTGGTATTACAATATCGCAAAGACAACGATAGCAACATGGCTACTGTCAAACACCTGCTTTGATTCATAAGTAGTCAAGTTCTGTTACTCGCTGAACACACAGAAAGAATGCCGGGTTTGAAGCGTCTCAAGTCCTGGTGGTAGAAGGAAACGCATATTCGCAATGTTTTCACCTTCTTTGCCTCCTCGCTCAGTGTGGCAGTTTCCACAGTCACTCCAGTTGTTCCAGCGTTACCCGAGGATAGTGACCGGGGAAAACAAAGAAACTTCTTGTTTTAGTTGAGCAACGGCAGCCATGATTCCTTTGTTCTTCAATTTGCCTTGCAGGAAATATCCGGCCTGGTCGCAGGCCAATTATCAGGAAAACATGGCGTATACACGGAAGGTGTCTTTTCCCTGCAGCCATTACACTGTGCAAGAATCCAGAATCATAACTTAGAGAATATAAAAGTTGACTATTGCTAGTTTAGTTTATTTACTTAATTTAATTTAAACACCTTTCTGTTAATCTGCTCCCAGTCTGTTGAAAGCTCGACTTTTCATGGATGTAAAGAACAAAATATTTGACCAAACCTCCGTGCTGTCCTCTTCACTTCTGTTTGACAACTGTGCCTTCTGTAATAATGTATTTTTCTCTGAACATTTGTGTCTATTTAGTTGTAATAATTCATTTTTTAATATGAGAACTAGTATTCAACTCAATAAACATATTAATATTTGTACACTACGCCTTTTTGTACGTGTTTAATCGACCCCTGTGCCCCTCATGAAAGAAACAAGCACATGTAGAATTTCCTCTTCTATAGTAATGCAATAAAACATTAACATGTACAGAACACGTAGACCCAGCTCAAGGTCAGAAACCTTCCCATCGTAAAATAATCAACATTTAATTCTTAAAGTTGTTCAAAGTCCAAACTGTGATGGTAAAAGCACAAACCTACATAAAATCTAAGTGCTGTCATGTGATGATAAACGTGTCCAGCTGTTTGTGACATAACTGAAGTGCTGAGCCAAAGATGTCCAGAACTTCAGAGTGACCCGACCAACACCCTCCTGTCGACCCGCTCGCCCCTCCTCCGGATCAGTGCACTGGAGCTGCCTTCACTTACTGTTGGATGTAGTGGGAATTCTCATACTTCCTCTTATTTTCTCTCTGACCCCTCCTCTTAAGAAGGAGAAGAAGTCCATAAGTTGACATTTTTTATCATTCTTTGTTAAGTTTGGTGGCAAGTGTTATTCCAGCACCGCTCCACACACCTTCATCCTGATGGGAGGTCCAATCAGCCAGAATAATCAATTTGATGTTCAGGGCCTTTAATACGATATTTAACAAACCTTTCTAGTTGACAATGCACTGAAACAACCAGGCTTTGATAAATGAATTTCCCCTTGTAAAGGTTCCTTTTTGAGTATTCCCAAACTAAAAAAATTGGCTGATCTGCTAACATTTGCACAGCCATGTGTCGCTAACAGGCTCAAACATGAATTACAAAACAAAGTCTTTGTGGGCTCAGGTAGTGACAAGTCTGGGATAGCCTACTGTGTCTTTAATATTAATACTGTTATATTATAAGTTGAGCTATTACATTCCAAGTGAGTGAAACGTCTGCCTATGTACAACCGTATTCGTCTTCATTTTATTTAAGCAGCTTTGGAAACTGCAGAGCAAACACACCAGCTACATGTGAAATAGCGACAGTAATATTAATTGATTGGTAATGTCCCAATAAATATGTGTATATGAGTTCATTGTCATTTTTTTTTAACCACATAAGCTCAAAGGTATCTAGTGTCACAGTCTTCAAATGAGTCTTCAAACAAGTTATGGCTTGTGTGTTAGCAAATGTTTAGCACGTTAACAGGCTAATCAGCACTAAAACCACAAAAGCTCAAAGCTGCAGAGTTTCACAGTCATGAGCTCTGAAACCTGACGCCTTTAAAACATGTTATGGCTAATAGGTTAGCAGTCATGTAGCATGTCAACAGAAGAGATGCCCCAAATATATAAATATAACTAAAGAAATATAGAATACTAAATAATATATAAAGTTTAACTAAATAAATATCTAATATGTACATTTAATTTACACTTTTAACCATTTTAATGACTTTGTTAGCTACAATCACTACATAACTTCTGTTATGAATATTCATAATAATGCTGCTGCATCAGTTGCATTTATTGACTCCGGTCAAACCAGCTTCCACTTCAAAAAGGCCTAATCAGTCTGTTATTAACTTATTGTGTTTTTAGGAGTCAAACTCTGAGTAGAGTGCGTTTTATGTTGCAATCATATCTGCAGTGAAAAATTAATTATATTGCTCTAATTTTCCACTTCTGCAATGTTATGTCCAACCAGGCAGCGCGGTTTCTCTTCGCCACTTTCCAACGTCGGAGCCGCAGTTTACGCAGGGACCCTGAACGCAGCACGGCTGGTCTACAGAGAGACAACAGTCGGACGGAGAGAAGCTGCGTCGTAAGTAACCGATCATTTTTACGTTACAGCAGCATTTTTCACACATCAACAGCCTGTCATACTGTTTTTCTGTTCACATACACTTTCACTTTGTAACGCGAGCTGTTTTTTATTTTATTACTCACGATAACGAACCAAATAACGTTGCAGTCGGCGAAGAAGAAGCTCCAAAAAAAGTTCGTCTCCTCATTTCCTCTTCTCCCTCTTCAAGCTTTACCGTTATTATTCAGCCTCGTCGAATCTGTCGACGCTTTAATGTCTCAGACTATTATTATTATTGTTATTATATAGTAATAACTTACTCAAACAACGTTAGTTACTTCATTTGAACGAGTAAACAGCTCAGTATACTCGGCTGATGCTGCCTGGAAACTGGACCCCTCAAATTAACGGGTCGCATTCCTCCTGAAGTGGTTGTCATGCCGCTCACGCGCTGTTGACGTTAGTAGCTGCTAATGTTAACGTATGTTAGCTTTACGTTTTAATGTCTCGTAAAGATGTTTCCACTCAAGAATAATGTTTAAAAATGAGTCAGAGTTATTAATCTAATCACTTATATTAAATAGGAGTTAGTTAGTTCTCATGGAGAAGGAGGAATTCTCCAAGGCAAGCGGAAGGGAATATTTTAATGTAACGTTTTTAAAGTTTTAAGCTAGTAGCAGTTAAGCTAGTGGAACTTTAGTCCAACAAGTGTGTATTTTTTGGCTAATCAGTGGTTCTGACTTCAACAGATGACAGTGTGTTGTTACTGGGTGTGTCAGCATGTGTTGAAAAGAAGCTCAGATGTGAAGTGTCTGACAGGAAAGTGAGATTTCATCACACCAGACAAGAAAACGTTTGCTATTTGATATTGTATTAATCAAAACATTCAACTATTGTCCCATAATACATAGTGAATTATGAACAGAGGATCTTGTTTGTGTGCCATGTTGTGTCTGAGCTGTACTTTTCCATGATACTTCCTGCTGGTGTGGGAAACTGAGATTAACTTGGAATTTGCATCCAAATTAAGTTGTTGCGGCAGCATCAGTTTTCTATGACTCATCGTGAGAACCACCTCAGACCCAGATGATGACACAGTATGTTGAAATCACTGACATTTAAAAACCTTTATTAATTCACAGCAGGTCACAAGCAGGCAGAGACTTGGCCAACACCGAACACAAGCACGAATACATGTGGAAACAACCGATTCTGTGAGGATTTCACAACAGGAGCTCCATGAAGCAAGACAAGTTTCAGTGAGTACCACCGACAAATTAAATCAAAGCAAAACATATTGAATCTACAGCGAAGTATCAGACAGGACACCATGGACTTATTTATTAAATAATCTTGTTGCTCTTCACCAAGTCTTTAAATTGAAGTACTCGTATGACACGTGTTCATTTGCTTGTATACAATTCAGGATTCTACCATGATGCTAGTGTTATATTACACATTTCTTGTCAGTGTGTTCAATTGACAAAACCTTCTGGGGCATTGTAACTGATTATGATAATAATAATGATATCTGTATACAACCATATACTGTGAAAACAGGAAGTTCTGTGATGGTTTACCTACCGTACCGCGAAAATCTAAGTACCTCTGATATCCAAATGAATTAGCCGGTCCGATATAGCAGGTGGCTGACATTACTGGCCAATATTGACCTGTCACAGATATGTCAGTATTGTGTTTATGTGGTCCGATATGCGTCAAATGTAAAAGCTTGTTGTTACAACACAACAAAAAGATGCTTGGAGTAATAGATCATTATTAAATTCCCAGGGAAGTTAATTGCTTCAGTGGCCTGATGTCATTTTAGACAGTTTATTGTTAAACTATAAAAACATCTTGCCTCTTTAACAGGTCCCTGGAACAAGTATTTGACATGTCAGGGCACAAAAAGCATATAAAACTTTTCAGCTCCATCAACATTATTGCTCAGTCGTGTTTATTTAATTCAGTTGATTTCAGGGTGTGAGATAGAAACACAGCGTTCTTATGAAATGTATCACAAATACACTGAGTTGCATAAGAACAGACACATCTTACATTCAATAAGTTAGTAATAATCAGTCTGGGTTTTTGTTTTCCTAATGTATTCTATTGATTTGTTGATTAGATTGATAAGACATAAATCAATAGATTAATACCATAAAGATAAGCTATCAGATGAGTCAAATAAATTTTCTATTAATGTATTTAATGATAGTTCCTCCTCCACGACTGAGCTCAAAGTGTTTGTTGACATTCAAGTGTTTATTTAATCTGCACTTATCTCGCCAAAATGATCTGAACCGATGGCATTGCTCAACCACTTTCCTATGAATGAAGTGTGAACATTTTTCTTTTATCTCACATAACAAACAAGCGGCGATAGCTCTTTATACAGGTAACAATGAGGAGTTTGGACAAGGGCGAGCGAGGTGTGTTACTACAATGTCACGACCTCCGAGCTGTTTGCTCATGTGACACCTTGATAAGACGCGGTAAAGAAGCCACCACGTAGGTAAGGTCAAGAGTGAGGGAACCTTGCAGCAGTTTATCGTCAGTGTGTCACTGTGGAAAAGCTTAATGTTCCTCCTGGAAAATTACCTTGTTGTAACAGTAAGAGCATGTAAACCTGCCCTCTAATGTAATGTTTCCTCATGAATATTGTAAAAGTTTATTGGAGGGAGTCATCAGTTTTCTCAATGAATATTTCCACTGAGTCCACCGTCATGATTTAGTTATGGCTTCTTAAAAAGCAACAGCACAGAGTGATGGTATTTTATCTATGTGGTTTAGTTGGAGGTGGATAGGTGAGCATTTTAGAGCTGCGACTATTATTCTATTAATCAGTCAGTCAATCGACAGAAATTGACTGGTACCGGATTCTTTGGGCCAATGCTGATACCGTTATTAGGGAGTCAGCTAATTCTGATATTGATAAATCAGACGATATTTTGCACACTTTTGCAATGATCCCTCAACTGTGGGAACACTTGAGTCATAAAGGTATGGTACAGTTTAAAAAAACATATGTGCCTTGAAACAATAACATTTACTAGAGATTCAGTAATTCAAAATCACCTCGTTATATTGCGATACCAATATATCTGTGATAGGTCATTATCGACAGATATGATCGATCTATCGCTGGGACTCTTACATCCACAGTGATGATGTGCTGATCGATCCCAAGTATTTCTGTTCCAGCATCGATTCTCATATTGATAAATTTGATATCTAAACCCTGGTAGAAGTGACTACACTATCACCAGGATCTCGTCTAAATACTACGAGATCAATACTTCAAGATTTCTCCTTCTGTCTGTCACAGTCAAACACAAACTTCAGCTCTATAAATGCTCGAGGCGCCGCTGAAAGAGTGCTGACACTGATGATAGCTGATCACAGTCACAATGGAGCTTTTTCATTAGTCAGAAGAGCGACACCACGACACACCACAAACCTTGTTACACATCTGAGATTTAATCACAGTGCAGAATGATGAGGTTATACATCTGTGGTCTGATAAAGAGGAGAGGAAAAGCGTTATCTCGGAACAGAGACAGAGTGTGTAGCTGTTGGTGACATTTATCACTGTCACTGACCGTGGGAAAGTCGTTCCTGTGTTGATGTCCAAACATCCAGAGTTCTCTCATTCCTAAAACTACGTAAGGCCTTTTTTCAAGCTTTTGTACAAAGCATTGGTATGATATTGGTATCTGCAACACCAGCCTGGGTTTTACTTTGGTATCAGATTGGAAAGGAAAGTGGATTCATTTGATTGAGGCTTTGAATTTTAATATTTTCCAAGAAGTAGATTTACTGTCACTCTTTAAGTCTTATAAAATCAAACCCCAATGTTGTGATTTTGTTATCTTAATTATTGCAAACTGCAGGTTTATGGTTATAGTCTCGGCGTTTATCTAAGCGACTGCAACACTGAACCAAATTAATCATATAAAAACTCAGATATTGATGATCATGATCTAAAAGTTTGATGGAGTTCCTCCTGTACGAGAACATTATGTGACCAGAGAGAGTTTTTCCCCGGAGGGCTGCTTCACACTCTTTTTATGGCGGTGCATTTCCCTCCTGACAACCGAGCCAACAGCCGCAGTCAGGTGCTCTGTGAGTCACAGTCCCAGCAGAACACCCAAAGGAGACCAGCTCTTCACAACCATAACAACTACACAACACACACAGGCCAGTCGTCATTACTGTAGGCTCCAGCCGCTGGAGATACAGCGGATATCAGGTATCGTCACATGTGGAAAGATAACGGATCATTAAACAGAAGCGCTCTCTTTCTGTGGTCAGAGCCATAATGTCACAGAGCACCTGACTGTCATTATCTCAGCATGATTGTAGTTTATAGTGTGCTGAAGCAGGTTTTCCCCTGGTTGTTGTCTGGTGGTTTACATGATGCATCTCAGCCACAGCCACAGGATGTTATTCTCAATTTCCCCAACGTGAGAAAAAAACAAAATCTGCCCCATATTAGACATGGTCTGACCGCTGTTTGTGACTGTGCTTTTCAAATGATGTACTTGTTCCACATGTTTGTGAGTTCACAGGCCCTCCCTGCAGGTGACGGTCCCTTTAACTTGTTATTTTGCAGAAGACGCAGCACCAAACTTATCCAGGAACACATGAAAAGCTTCATGTTATAAATTCACAAGGATATTATCAAGATAAACTGTTTGTGTGATTAGAAAAGAGCAAATGAACTGAACTGACAGAAAACTGCTCTAATGGTGTGAACATCAGAATCGAGCTATCACAGCGCTTCTCTGGCTTTCACTTCCTGTGTGTTTCTGATATGAGACTCACACCTCTGCATAATCAAAGTAAAAAAGTACAGTCATTAACAAGCATTTAAGTTGTTTTTGCATTTTGATATGTCAGTATAAGAGGAAATCAAGGTTGTGAAAGTGCTTTGGAAACATTCCGCACTGTAAAATATTTTGTAACTTTTCTAAATACCCTGATTTTGCTTCTTCTAGGAAATGGTCCAGTGAGAGTGGACGATGCCAGCTATGAGTCAGAGTCCCTGCCTGTGGACTCAGCTCCCTCAGAGCAGCCCGTCGCCATGTGACCGCTACAAGCACGCCTGCTGCAGCCACGACGGAAATGTCTACATCCTGGGAGGAAGAGACAACGGCTGTCTGGGGGACTTCTGGAGGTACAGCGTGGGTAAGAGCCAGAGACACAACCGCTGCTCAATTTATTGTAGAATAGAGACTAGTAGGATTTTTACCACTGCATGCCAAAACACTTTAAACAGTGTACCGTATTTTAAGTTATACATGACATATATAGAGAACTGCCTCTGTATAAATTGATCTCCTTAAAGCAAGAAATGAAGAGAAAGAAAAGAAAGATGAGAAGCATGTCGCATCTAATCGATCATTTAATTCTGTGTGCTACTATAGTGTGTGACGAGTGGACGGAGTTAAACTGCACCGGCGAAGCTGCACCAGATGATCTCGAGGAACATTCTATGGTGGCCCATCAGGTACAAACTCACAATCATATGTTGCTCTGATCTCTCTGCTGATACTTAACTGCTTTGTGTGTCAGTACGTTCGATATATTCACCAGCTACGACCTTTTTCAGGGCTTTCTGTACGTGTTCGGAGGCATGCTGGATTCTGCGTACACACAGTTGAGATGTCCCCTCTGGGTGTTTGACATCGGTGAGTTTGACTGCACGGTACATCTACTGCGTTATTGGCAGCCAGTGTTGGGATTTGCTCTACAAACGCTCAGGCTTGACAGACGAAGCCTGTTGTTGCATGTTGATTCAAGTCCCACGCCTCCAAGCCCCTGTGAAAATATTCAGCCCCTGTAGGTCAGCTGTGTGTGAAACCTGTGTCACAAATTATACGTTAAACACAACTATTCAACGAACAGTAACATTAAAATGAATAATCTATGCTGACAAATACAAATTATGTAAAAATTAAGCTGTGTCAAAGAGTTTTTGAGGCGTCCTACTATGCTAAATGTCCTGGGGACACACTAACAGGACATACTTCCTGCACTGCAAATACCACAACTTGTTGGTTCCTGTCACTCCCCCTGGTTCAACACAGCTTTAATTGTTCCTCATTCACCTGCTCCTTTTCTAAATCTATCAGCACAAGTGTTGCAGGGCTGTCTTGAATACCAGTTTGGGGCTTCAAAGCTTCAGAGACAGGATAGCATTTGTTCACATGGAGCAGAAAAGCTCTGTTGCGGAACGTAGTTGATCTTTACAGACCCTCCTCCACCACATCCACCTGGTTCGCTTTGTGAACCACAGAGTAATTGCAAAATTTAATACAAATAAAAAACAGTTTTACTGCCACTGTTACTTTTGACTAAACTACTAAATCTTGAAGCAGACTTGCAGTGAAAACAAGACAGATGCGTGCTTAATTAAAGTCTGAAGCACACTGAATGGGTTTGAGAAGAGTGAGATTTAAAAGTCGTCACTTTTCGTCTACATTCAGTGAAATCCTGAATCCTGTGACTGGAGGCGTTTTCAGTGGTGTGACTGGGAAGTTAGGCGTGCTTTTCATCACAGAAATAAATCATAAAATAAGGATTGTCATTGCGACTTTGGCAATATCTGCTGCCTTCCCTTCCAGGCGCAGTGCAAGGTAGCACTCTGTATTGATAAGCTATGACTAATGATGTGTTTACTGATTTACTGATACTGATTTGGACATTGATCACCTTGGCAAAGGTAGAGGCTTTGGAGTTTTATTTCAGCCCTGTTGTCTTGTACGTGATATTGGTTTGCGCAGTAAATATTTCCACCGTGCCATTTTTATACAAGGTTTAATTCACTCAGTGTAAAGAAATCAGCCATAAATACTGTTTAAATGTCCAGTTCAGCTTTTATACGACAATTTTATAGCTATTATTAAACTTTGGTGTAGTACATTGGCACTGTAGGGCCAAAATATAGCATAATATGTGAGATAATGATTCAAAATCTGCACATGCTTCAGATCATGAAATGCTCGTATATGGAATCTGTACTGACACGATGTAGAACTATTTTTCACGACTATTTTATGGCCTTCATAACTTTTTTAATCTAATTTGTGCAAACTGTTCATCCATTTTTTAGGTAAGGCTGACCGAAGTTCGATACATTCGAATCAGCTGTGACAATAACTAATCATCAATAATGTATAATTGGTCTCTGGACTCTACTTTATTTTCATTTCCCTTTGTTGTGTGTTTCAGCAAAGCAGAGGTGGGTGCACTGCCAGGGAAAGACGAGCTCCCCTCAGGTACAGAGCTCCTTTCATATGGCAAAGATCCGAAGTAGTAACAGATGACATGAAACCCGGTGCCAAGTTTCTTTCTCTGCATTCTTCGTGAGAACAGTCATCGAGGATTAGAACCTGCTTTAAACTGATTATACACAACATTACCATGTCAGTAATTACATGTTTTGGGAGTGTGATCAGGAGAATTAACAACACATTAGTGTGCTGTGTGCTGTACTGATGTTAGCTGGTGAAGGAAACCAACAAGATTGCCATCAGATACAGGCGGTCTTTTCTGGAAGTGACCCTGTTTTACATTCCAGCTTCAGTCTGTAGCAGAACAACTGCTTTGTTAGCGTCAGCAGTGGCAACAACAAGACCTTCAGAAAGAAAGACGTAACAATGCTGAACAAAACACAAGAAAAGCCATTTTTATTGATAAATTATTATACAGTGTTATGACAAATACATTTAAAGAATGACTTAGAAATATCACAAACATTTGTGTCCAAATCATGGCAGACATCTGATCTGAAGTTCTGTTGGCTCCAAGACACCTAAACAAGACAAAAAATCAACATTAAAACACTGAATTAAATACAAAAAACAAAACTGAAGACAGTTTGCAAGTCGCTTCTGATAACAGAGTTTGTGTGTTCATGCTTTTGTGTCTGTCTGTGTGTGCAGACCCAAACGCCGACCAACAGAAAAGGGCACAGTGCCGTGGTGGTCGGCTCGGACATGCTGGTGTACGGAGGTTTCGTGGACATGAAAGGATCCTCGCAGGACTTTTGGAGTTTGGATTTTGGTGAGTTTGCGTTTCTCTTATTACCACGTAGTACTGTAACACGGATGCACAGTGTTTATTCTTCTTAGTGTCTATGTATTATTAATTTATCAGCCATTTATGCATTAAGTGGGCAGAACATTTTAATCATCAGTTTTTTTTTTTTATCCCTAAACAAACTTTATACTGTTTTATTTTGTTTATATGTGGCGGACCCTGCCACCTTTCTATCTTCAAACGGTGTTCTGGGACCTTATTGTCCTCTGAGAACAGCTCGTTTATTCACTTATGGAAAAGATAAACATTTCTGAGTTCTTTGTATTATTACCTCATTATTATTGTTAATGTAAAAATTCAGAGTTTGAATTTCTTCTCAAAAACTACACAGTTCCCCTTTAAGTAAATACTGCTTCTCTCTGTTTTATTGCAGGCTTAAGTCAGGTATCAAACAGATTCTACTGATGATGAGATGACTTTTTTTTGTATAAGTGTGTTTATATGTGTTACAGATACCATGGCATGGTCCCTGCTGTGTGGTTCTCAGCAGGGCTCATTAGGCCCGGGCCCCAGGCACAGTCACTCAGCCGTGGCCTACCAGAGCTGCATGTATCTGTTCGGGGGCTTGAAAGGCTTGAGGGAGCAGAGAGACTTCTGGAAGTGGAATTCCACCAGCCACATGTGGACTTCCCTCAAAAACAAGTGAGTACAGATGTCAACTGTCAGTTTGTCCCTTTCAGGTGTAACGTCGGGTCAACAGCTAAACGTAGTGATGAGCGTGCAACATGCTTGTCAAGTTGTCAGCATCAAATCTCAGAGAAACATAAATTATACTGGTATTATCATGAACGATATAGCGCGGCCCTGCAGTAAATGTAAGTTGCATCCAGGTCAGAATCATCAGCCGACACCGACAAACTTGACAGGCAGTTTTTCAAAGGACTTCATTGGGCCGTGTCCACATTTAACTGGTGGAAAAGGAACTTGATCCTGTTGGAATGATATGAATACCGAAGCTTTCAACACCTGCTGAACGGTGAGGGATCAGTTTTCAGCTGGCTGTGCTGTGCTGTGCAAACAGGGTGACATGACGAGGCTGTCAGGCTGTACAGAGGAGCTAATAACTATAGCAGTACAGTAGAAAGTAAAGCAAAAAAAAGGTCATCAGTAATCGTAAATAAGAAGTGCTTTCTTGGTTGCCTAGATAACATTCTTATCAAGATTGTGGTAGAGTAATTGATGAAATTAAATTCTGTAACCGTAACAGTGTCGGTGCCAAACCACAATTCAACAACAAAAACCGTTATCATTTCAGCGATCAGGCAGGTCGTGACTAAGCCGAGTGTGAACACAGCCACAGGTACACACTCTCCTGTCAACGTTTAAGAGATGTCTTCTGACAGTTTGCATTTTTCAGGCTCTCTGAACTCATCGTGTGTGACAGCGCTAATTCTGGGCTCTTTGTCAAATAGTTCTGTTTCATAAGGAAGCCCCGAGGGACAGGGGGGGACTTTTTTTCTGGTCATCCATTTTCTCTGAACTTAAATGTTTTTTGCTCTGTGTGAGGAAAACATATTTAAACATTAACATTAAACATGTTTTTAGAAGACATTGTTGTTTTTTTTCATGTGCCAGAGTGAACATTTTTTTCTGTGTGAAACTAAGTGAAAACATTATTTGGGAGGAGTAAACGTTTATTTATTTTTTTATTTTTTTTATACTCATTTTGACCACAAGAGGCTGATGGGTATCCCTAACTCATGTTCTGTGCTGATTATACACAATATTCCATCATGACGCTGATTACAGGTGCATCTAGATGCATTTTGTGTTTAGTGTAAATGAGAAATTAAAACTCCCCTTGAAGAAAACATGAATGCTCTTTGTCCTTGTGGTCCTGGTGCACTTCAGCCTCCTCTGGTCCCGATGAGTATCACAACATTTTTTTATTGTTTTTCCCCATCCTAGAAAAAAATAATTTCTGTTTCAGTCTCAGTGTTTTTACAGTTTCCCACATGGAAAAAATTCTTCTGTAATGTCTTCTCACTTTGACACTTTTCATACATTTTTGGCAAAATGATTGCAGTCCTCACTTGCACATTAGTGCTGCCAGAGTACCTGCAGTTGACTTTTGGATAGTTTTCAACTTGTTTCACTCGAGCTGCTCACAATATTTAAAAACCAAAGTAAAACAAAGATTTACATTTCAAATTAAAATATCAGCTTCATGATTTGAGTGAGTCTCTGGACATCTTTGGAATACTGTTTGGTTTGTCCCCCTTTTGCTTTAATGACAGCATGGACTCCACAGGTTTATGCAAACCCTGATGTCTCATGTAATCCGGGCCCTACGGGGGCCCTTGAAGAATGAAAAAATGTTACCAGAAGCTCTTTAGAACACTGTCCGGGATAACGTGAGTCAAACTTGTGGAGTCCATGTTAAAGCAAAATGGGGGACAAACCAAGTGCTACATATTCTGGAATTTACTGACATTTTTCAAAGATTTTCACTCAGATTTTTGAACTATTATTATCATTTCTAATAAAAAAAGAAAAGAAGAAAAGTATTAAACTCTCCAGCCTTTTGACCCTACTGTGTATCGGTCAGTTGATGATGTGGTTATTGTAACAGGACAGGACACACAGAACTGTGCATCTGAGCAAGCAGCATCATTAACTATCCAGAGTTAGTTTTCAGTTCTCCTCAGCTGTGGGATTTGTTGTATGTGTTCAGTATCGTGAGGATTTCCACTCCTTCCCTGTCACAGCTGGAGATTACATACATGAAAAGACAAAAGGCCAGCGCGTTCAGTCGTGATTGTTCTGACTGTTCCTTCCTGCTAACGCCACCCATGCTTGTGTTCCCCAGGTCCGGTCCCTCCAGACTGATGGGCCACTCGGCTGCGGTCTACAAGGACAGCATGCTTCTGTTCGGGGGAGGCGAGAGCCAGAACTCTCCCAAGAACTGCCTGTGGAGGTACAACTTCAGCACTCAGACCTGGGCGCAGGTAGCCACACTACCAGGCTCCAACGCCCCTGACAAGATCCACCACTGCTGCACCGGGCTGGGCCCCAGCTACAAGTCCAGCAGCAGCAGCTCCTACTCCAGCTCAGGACTCCAACCCAGGCTGCTGGACGGGAGAGTAAGGCCCTTCAAGAACAAGTGCTTCCCTGCCCCGCTCAGTTTTCTGGGATCAGAGGGAGCTATAGAGCTGGAGACATTCAGCCCGGACCGATGCTACGGCAGCAAAACGCTCCCACAGTCCTCAGAACTGGTCAACAGCAAAGAGGGGCTGCTGGAGAAAGACTCACTGCAGATCGGAAACTGTTTGACCTTTGAGAACAAGGCTTTCAGGAATAAGTGCACGGATGAGGACCTGCTCGACGAGGAGGAGGGAGATATGGCCCAGCACCTGCCTGATCTGCTGCTGGTGCTGGGGGGAAGACCTTGCACCGGACTCAGCCCGATCTCCATGTGGCAGATGACTCTGACTGACTCCTAACAGCTCGAAACAACTGACGTTACAAATATTTCTCTATATGAAAACAGTGTTATATTATCACTTTATCTTTGTTAAATCTATGTTTAAAGAGTTTACTGACGTTTTGTAAAGAAAATAACCTAAAATATTTTTGTATCACTGTTTTTTTGTTGTTGTGAGTTCTTATGATGTAAAATGAATTATTTCGCATTTTCTTTTTGCAGAAATGAATGTTCAGAAAATGTCTTGACATCTCCGAACATCCTGGATTCTGCTGTTAGAACTTTACTGCCGGGACACTTTGGTTGAATTTGTACTGAAAGTCTGAAACATTTCAGCGCCACATGTTACCACATCTGGTGGAGCTATATTGCACAACTGCTTTCTTTTCTACAGCACTGAGATGATTGAAATACCTTTAGTAAAACTTAACTTACACACTTAACCCTTGAGGAAAAAAATATTTGAATGTTTTTTTACAAACATTTATTTATTTTTTCCCAAAAAAAACTCTTTCTGTTACAGTTTTTTTTTGTTTTGTTTTCAGTTTCCCACATGGAAAAAAAGATTCCGCCATCATTTTTTTCACTTTTTAAATTTTTGAAAAATATTTTGAAAAATAATCGGACAAAATATTATTAAAAAATCTTTTGAAAAAGGTATTTTACTTAAAACATTGTATTTTTTTCTCCTTTTCAATAAAGATCAGGAAAAACTATTTGAATTTTTTTTTCTTTCGATAATGTTTGTTTTCACTTGGATACGCACAAGAAATACATAATTTTTTCTTGAGGAAAAAATAATTTCACTGGTTTCTGCATGAAAATAATGTATTTTTTTTTTACCCATCCTAGAAAAAAAACACAATAATTATCGAGACCTGTACTACTTTTCATGTAACAAGCAAAGTGAAAAAAAATTTTTATGTATCGAGACATGTTGAAAATTTTATTTTTTTATGTAGAAAAAAAGTTTTCAACAGTTTTACATGAAATCTTTATTTTTTCTAACAGGGTCGATACATGAAAAAAAGTTTTGTTCATCTTCATCAAGTTGATACAGAGATAAAATTATGTCACTGTAAGGTTGATTGTGTTTCTGTAAACAATTGGCAACTTTTTTCAGAAAATGTTGACAACTTTTGTGGAAAAAGTCGATAAACGTCAAATTAACTGTATTTATCTTCATCAGGTTGATACAAAAATACAATTTATGTGATTTTATGGTTGATTGATGATTAAAAGAAAACATTTCGAAAACATTCTCATTATGTTTCTGCAAAAACTCAACAACTTTTTTCAGTAACAACCATGTCAACAACATTTTTGGAAAAGTTGATAAACGTTGTCAAATTAACTGTATTTATCTTCATCAGGTTGATACAGAAATGAAATGTATGTGATGTTATGGTTTATTGATTATTAAAAGATAACATTTCTATAACATTCTCATTGTGTTTCTGGAAAACTTTTTTCAGAAAAAGTCGCAAACTTTTTTGTGGAAACATCTTTTTAGAGATCTGTAAAAGATTTTTTTTTAAATGTGTAAAATCTGTCACTCGGTTTCGTAGATGAAAAACCTCTGTATATTTTTTTATTCACTCTTTTTGAAGAATTCTCAGGTCATAAACACAAGAGCAAAAACTATTTAGATCAGACTTCAAACAGATCACCAGAAAAAAAACAAAAAAAAAACTTCTTCACTTGCCCCTCAGGGCTTCCGTACGTTTCCCTCACAGGCAGACAGACATAAACTTTGGGATCTCTGCTAGTAAAGTAAACTAATCAGCTGTGACGCGGCCTCTCCTCTCTAATCCATCACTGCTGCTGCGCCTCACTTCACTCGGCCTATTTACCTACATTACTGCTGCAACGCTCACACACACCTGCTCTGAAAACTACAAGTACTTTTACTCATACGTCAGAACTTTCTATTACTCACACCGATTCATTGATTATCAAACTACTTGTGTTGATAAGTACTTGATTCATTGTTGCAGCTGTGTACCTGACAGCCAGAACTGAGCTCAGCTGACGTTCAGTCGGAATCTAAATGATTCGATTAATCACAGTTGAGACTTTAACCGATTAAAAGCGACTTTATGGACACAAATACCTCACAGAGTTTTTTTTAAATATATCCAAATAAAACACAAAATACCAGAGTTTCCTTATCCAGACACTTATTGTTTTACAGGTGTTTTTGTAAAAACAAAATGTTATTACAGGATTTTTAAGTTCAGTTACTGAAATGATTAAACTCCACAGTGGACATTAATGTAGTTCATAGTTATTTCAGCACTAATAAAGAAGGAAACCATTTACTGTAAAGGTTTCTAATCATCTGCTGCAGCTTTAAAATGACCTTACAAATAATATAAATATAGATCACAGTGTTTATCGTCTGTTTACAAAGTTTGATAACCATCCATCTTTCTTTCTTTCTTTCTTTCTGTCTTTCTTTCTTTCTTTCTTTCTGTCCACACAGCTGCAGTGTGTAATGTCGGCTCTGTGTCGCTAGATGGCGCTGTGTGTCTGTTAATCAGCTTTACAACCTTCCTTGAACTCACTTGACTCAATTTCCCACTTTTATTTATTCCTTCTCGCACATTTGTTTGAACATTTCTTTGACTTTTTATTGTTTTCATACGTTTGATTTCAAGTATTTTCTGTATATATATACATATATTTCTTTAAGTGTTTATAAGCTGTATGTGGGGCTGATTTAAATAGACTGAAAGGATCCTGTGGAGGGTTTAATATTTATCTTAGTCAAGTTTTTTTTTTTTTTTATGTAAATATAAGTTTGTTTTTTGGATATAAGCATACAGAAACTGATCAGACAGAATCCTCTGTGGGGAGTCTGGACCGCTCCCAGCACTCAAACTCAACCTGAGCTCTTAAAGTCTGATCATCAAAGTGTGTTTCACTCTATCAGCCTTTTTTGGGTAAGAAGAAAAAAAATAAAAAATTACGCAACCTCTGCTCCACCGGCGTGTTTGTGTTACCATAATAAAATCTTGTTCCATCAGAGGAGTCGTGTCTGCGGAGACGTAGTAGACTAATAATCTTAATCTTGCGTCCAGTTGGTGGAAATCCCCACGTGGTTTCCACTCCTGTATAAAAACTTTGGGTGTGCGGAGCCCCTGTTGTCGTGATTGCAAAGGGAGGAACAGGGTCTCAGTGTGCAGCATCTTTGCGAGGACGCACGGAGCTGGCCCATCCAACAGCCGCGCGCACCGGACACGGTACCCAAGGCGCATACACGCAACAACAACACACAAAAAAAGAAAAAAAAAGACGCGGGACTCGCCGAGAGTTGTTGATTCTGTGCGGGGCTGCAGCTGGAGGAGAGGAGTTTCTGTGCGTGCTGTTTGAATGGGAGAGAGCGGAGGGAGCGCGTCTGGACACCGGAGGGCTGCTTATTCTCTGCTTTTAGACTTCTCGGCGTTTTGTTGTGGTAGATTTGTTACACGTCCGCAGTCAGCGCGCTGTGACAGCAGCAATCACAACTCCTGAGTGCGCCTCGCAATCACAAGAGATGAACTTTTTATTTTGGGCTTTGCTGGATAACAAGCTGAATGCATAATGACTGGAGTTAAAGAGCCTCTTGTGTGATTGGGAATACAAAGATTTCTTTGGCTTCTCTGGATGTCTTGAGGCGTCTCGCTGCTGGAGCACAAAGTGGATGTTCTCCCGGAATCTTTGTCAAAAAATTAAAATTAGCTTTAACTTCACTGTGTGTGTGTGTGTTTTAAACATTCACTCGTCTCTTTTCCTCTAGCGTTTGGACTGTGATCTGATAGAAAACATGAGCTTATACAGTCTGGCTTTGTCCTGCTTAGTTGCGTGCGTCCTCTCCGTGCGCTGCAGCTCGGTGGCCGGGACGGACACGCAGAGCTCGCCCCAGGAGTCGTGCGCGTCCTGCGGCCTCAGGGCGCCGGACCAGGCGGAGCGGGTGAACATAGACTTCTTGGAGGCGGTGAAGAGACACATACTGAACCGGCTGCAGATGAGAGACAGACCCAACATCACGCATCCCATCCCCAAGGCGGCGATGGTGACGGCGCTGCGGAGGCTGCACGCCGGGAAAGTGCGAGAGGACGGCCGGGTGGAGATCCCCAGCTTTGACGGACAGGCTGCGTACAACAACGAGATCCAAGCGGAGACCTCTGAGATTATCAGCTTCGCCGAATCAGGTAATAATCAATAATTCAACACATCGTATCGACCTCTTGGTGAACCCATTCACCTTTTGACTTCATGTAACAGGCACCTGAGGGGGAAGCAGGTGACTTAGCGAGTTAAAATCAGCCTCAGTCATGGATGAAATTTCATTCTGTGGAGCTTCATCACGTCAGAAAGAGATGAGACTCTTGTTTTAAAAGATTAAACCAAAAAAAAAAAAAGTCAGTCATCATTTTCATCTGATTACATCACAGCTCCTGTGTGCAGCCGCTGCTGTGTTGCTGTTAAATCCTCCTGTTTTAGCCCAATTAAAAAGAAATGAAACTAAAGACAGAGTCCTTAAATTACCCTCATGTGTTGTCTAGGGGATCAAAAGAACCTCTGAATCCAATTTCATCACTAAAGCTGTGCTCACACTCAATACTCCAATGCATAAAGCCCTCTTTTAAATACGGACAAAGTCCCTCAATTGGCCATTTATCCCTTCCTCTAACAATGTGTATCTAACTAATTCTCACAAGTCCAAAGAGAACACCCTTTCCTCTCTCTCTCTCTCTCTCTCACACACACACACACACACACACTCAAACACACACCCCCTTCCCTCCACAAACACACACACACACACACACACACACCTAAAATCATCTGCGCTTGACAGAATCCAATAATTGTCAGTTAGCACGGTGAGAACGGCGTCTTTGACACAAACTGTTAGTTTAAGGGAAAATAAAACATATAATTAAAGACACCAAATATAGGACGTCCAAAACACACACACACACACACACACACACACACACATGCACGCACATTTTCCCATTGGCCCTGCCGGTACAATTAGCCTGAATGGGCTGCGAGGTCCCGCCTTCCAATGGGAATGATCTGAGCAGCCTCATGACAAGGGAACAAAAGCCAGGCAATTATTATAAGAGCACTATGTGTTCCTGCTGAACCCGACATGTCAACGTTAGGCAGGAAAAAAAAGGGCAAAGAAAACAAAAGAAATCAGAATAATGCATGAGACATTTGAGTTGGTGCGGGGTTGTGTTGGGGTGGAGGGTGGAGGGGGGTGATATTGTGTGTGTGTGTGTGTGTGTGTGCCCATATTGCAGTGTTGTAAAGAATGTTTTTGTCGTTCTAAAGGTTCGCTGGGCTCCTTTGCTTCTTCTTCTTCTTCTTCTTCTTCTTCTACTTCTGTTTTTTTTTTTTCCCTACTTCTATTCTTCCTCACACCTTTGAGCCTTTGTGTGGCATTGTACCATGGAGCTGGCTCGGGTCCCTGCTCCCTAGACCCCGTCTGCCTCCTGGCCAGCTGGCTCACGCCCCCCAGATCGGATGCTGCCAGCCGGGGCATGGCTCAGAGGCAAGGTCTCCAGAAAGCTCTGAAGCCAGGGGAGCTTGTCCCCCAAGCATGAGGGAGCCTGAATTGTTGTTGTCACAGTTTAGGACAGGGCGGGTTGGGGGGTGAGGTTGGCATATGTTTAGCCAACAGCGAGCCGGTAAATGGATGTGGATAGGTGTTTATGTGAGGAGCGGTGGGGTCAGCTCGCCTCCCCCTCAGCACAGGGTTAACCGGGTGCTTGTCAGCCAGCGAAGCCGGCTTCTTATCTCCGGTTGCGGTAGCGCAGAGGTAAGAGGTCTGCCAAGCGGCCCCGGGCAGGTGAGGGAGACGATGCCAATCTCCCTTCTCCCCTGACATGGTCCCGTGGGTCCTCGCTGAGGGATTCGGTGTCCCGTATCCACGGGAGCGGAGCGGGGAACACAAGCAGAGAAGGAGGGAGGGCGAAAGAGAGAGGGGTCGACGGAGAAGTTTAGATCGGCGCTTCTTGATTGCTCGCTCTAGCCGTTCGGACCCAGTGAACTCGCGGCGAGTGGTCCAAGACACGGAATTAAGACTTCATTATGGGAGGTCATTAACTCCGGCCCGGTTCCTCCAGAGGATCGGGTTGGCAGGTTCACTTCAGGATACAACTCTTTCATGAGGAGCTGTCAGTCATGGCCGTCCTGGACCTGATCCAGACATTTTCCACATTCGCTCACAAGTGTGTGTTTCAGTCCTCAGTGGGCCCGGCTGCCTCTGTGCAGCTCTGTGATGCTTTCAATCATTTATGCAACATTATTAAAAATGCCTCTGTAGTCAAGCTTTAAACGACAGAGCCGGTGCTGCAGGAGCTTTAACTCCTCAGCCCGACGTCTCCATCCTCCCTGTGAGGAATTCCTGGAGTGCCGTATCCACGCACGCACGCCTCCGCTCATGTCAGAGCGGCGAGCGCTCCGTGCCGCGCCCTTGTCCTTCCACGGCGTGTGGTCTTGTCGACAGCAGCTTTGAGTAATGAGCTCTGGAGCTGCCTGCCTGCCTCCTCGGCCCTCTTCCCCTGACTTGGTGGCGCAGGTGGGGACACGCTGAAGTAGCTCTTTATCCACACAAGCCCACCCAGGTGTCCTGCCTGCTGATACTCACTCGCAACTTTTCCAAACGGCGGGGTCAGGCGAGGCGTGTCGGGGCCAGCTCCACATTGTTTCTAACAAGGGATGGAAAGAGCAATTTGTTGCTCAGAAGGGAGCTGAGTGGAAATCGGTCATTGGCTTGTTGGTATACGCTCGACATGCTAATGATCACACCGGTGTACAGCGTGAAGAACACGTCGTGCAGAGGGGATGCTGAGGGCGACTCCTGCTCAGTCAGTGCGTTTACATGACACTCGAGAAAACCGAATTACTGTGTTAGTCCGACTATGATTGGATTTTTAAGATGCATGTATACACCACAGTCTGACTAAAACCGGGAGACTTTTTCCCCGGGGCTGTGAGCCGGAAGTAGAGGACGGCGGCGGCGTCTTTCCTCCGAAATCACTGCAAGCGAGAGCGCCATTGTGCATCTAGTTTGTGTAATTATCATGCACACCATATACGAAATGTGCAAAGATGTAGCTTCGTCTCGCTCTTCGTACGCCATCTTTTTCTGGAATGCCGCAGCAGAGTTTGTTGTAGCTGAAAATGGGTACAGCGCCGCCTATCGTACCGGGGTACGACATGCTCCGGACAATAATCCGATTTTCTCACCGGCATGTATACTCGGACAATTGCAGTTGTCCGATTGAGCAGCATAGTCAAACTATGGCTGTAATCTGTGCATGTAAACGCACCGAGTGAGCAACTCATGACCCCGAGCAGCCGCTGGGCAAACTGCTGTGCTTTTATTTAATCAATCAAAATACTTTTAACTTTGACAGAACGGTCAGCGCAAGGTCTGTTGAGCAGCCGGTCTGGAGCTGTCGACCACATCGCTCGATCCTCATCATCGTCTCGAGATTGCCGGTTGTCGTAGAAGTGCAGATGCTCAAATTCGGCCGCTTTCTGAAACTTTTTCAGATCAAACTTTCAGGCAAACATGGACCAGAAAAAGTAGAGAATTGTACAAACGCAATTCCACGACAGCTGGCTGAATGTCTCCTGATGAGAGTCATGCAGCGTGACTGAAAGCTCCGGAGAAGCTGCTCATGTGACCCCGAGGTTAGTTTGGTTTGCTGTAGCCGTCGCGCCAAAAGATCAGCACTGAATTCATATTTTTAGTTACGCTTGTTTGCATTCAGTGCAGTGGTGTCAGTGCTTTCATCAGTTTATTCACAGTTTCACACATCTGTCTTTTACTCCTTTTCAACACGATCAAATAATTATATCAATAATCGATGAATCCTGTCATTTTTCTAGCAATAAAGGCAATCTTTACTCTCCTATTCCAGCCTATCAGTTTAATGGATCCTCTCCACTCACGTATGAAGGCGAGCATAAGAAGAAAATGTACGTCTGAAATGTTTTTTCCAGGAAAAAAGTACAATTATCACACCTGTGTACGCTGAATATAGGAGCAGGATTGGCTTCTGAACTATTTGTGATGTCACTAATCATGCTCATAGTCCCGCCTCAGATTTTTAGGGGAGCTCAGAGGAAAACGTCCACTTTGTGTAACATAAAACAGCCTTCTATTGTCAAACTGCACACTGATCATCTTACACAGTGAAGCTCAAAACATTCAGCCGCAGGAACAAGAAGAAAATCACAGAACAAGGCGCTTGGGCCTGTAGGACATTGTAATAGGCGTTATTTCACCACTTCATGATTGAATAGACCAAAAGATCCATTGATTAATTAAAGAAATGAAATAAAATGTTAGGAGAAGCTACAATGGCTGAGCGAGGGGGTTTCAATGAGACTTTGATAAAATGCCAAAACTGTCTTCAGGCATCAGTTGTGTCCTCCAGCTGTGCCCCTGAAAAGTTGGACTGCACTTGATTTATCCCGTCCTGAAGAAGGCAGATATCCTGAACGTGAATCCATCACGCTGAACAAACAGCAGCTGAGCAGTTTGATTCAGGATCACTTTGAGTTTCCCTGCCTGTCTGTTTATCACTCCGTCACTGCGCGCTCGCTGCTGCGCGATCCCCCGGTTTTCTTTTCTCAGCTCGGAGCTGTCGAGGCACGTAAGAGCGCAGAGCGCTGAATGAGGTGAGGGTAGTTACTTGTAGCCCTGAGGGGCCTTCACGGCAGTCAGAGCAGGCAGGAGCTGCAGTTCAGCTGATTCCTTTATGTCGTTCACTTCAGATGCATTTCAATCTGTACTCAGGCTGCACTTGATACGTTGCCCACAGGCTTTGGTATTTAGGCGGCTGATGGTTAATGTATTGCTCACCGTGGGGTTGGGTGTGTGTGTATGGGTGTGATTTTGTGCATGGGTGGATGCAAATGTGTGTGTGTGAAGTGCTTGAGCTCCCAGCTGACATGCTACAGAGTGGAGAGCTGGTCTGAACAGGTTTCTGTGTGAATGTAAAGCTGTGCTTTACAGGAGGAAGAGGCGTGAGGCGCCTTGAGGAGGGGGCCCGTCTTTGGTGGCCACCTATTGACACTGACACACACTAATCAGTCGGCAAACAAAGTAATTTAGCCGCTTTCAAAGGCGCTGCTCTGCTTGAGCACATTGTACCAAATCTCCTGAAATAGAAACCTTTCAAGTTACCTCGGGGTAATTTGGAAGACATCATTAGGCTTGGAAAAAAAAATACTGCCAGGGAGAGCCCATCGCCACCTTAAGACTCCCGGGATCTCTTCATTGTGCTGCTGTAGAAAGTGGCCAGTGTCATGTAAATGGCTTTTATTTTTGCCTCATCATGCTTTTTGCTGGAAAGCCACGCGTTTCAATGCGGGGCTGCAGCGCGGCTGTCTCCCAGTGCCTCACAGGGGGCTTTGTGCTGTCACTCTCAGGGTGCTCACACTGGAGGGAGGGGGGAAGGGGTGGGGTAGGGTGGGGTTGGGGGTTCAGGGGGGCGCTAACAGCGAACTCAATGAACCCCCCGGGAGCCTTGGCGTCGTCCGCCAGCCTCCCACCTTTCCCACTCGCGTCCTTCCTCCTTCCCTCGGTCTTCCTCTTCCCTGTCGCTCTCTCGCCCTCTCTCTCTTCTTGGCCCTGTCACTTACAAAGCTGGACCGGAGGCCAACTGGGCCTGATCCCAGAACTGGCTCGTCACAGCTGGCCTATCAGGAGCTGCCACAGAGGTCACCTGACACAGTGATTGAGGGCGAACAGAGAAAACAAGGCCCTCAAAAGACAGAGCTGTGGCCTTTTTGGGAGGCTTTCTGCTTTCTATGTGGGCACATGTTGTGTGTGTTTATGTGAGTGAAGAAGGGAAACAGTCATTAGCTGTGGTGGACCGAAAAAATCAATATTCATTCAACCAGGATACGACTGGCACTGTTTCACTGATTAAATTAAAACCAAAAGGAATGAGCAGTTCACATGTTGCTGCCCGTTCTCCTAAGATTCCCTGATTGACACATGCTGCCTTCAGAAAGATCTGCCATGTTTTTCTACAATTACATTCCATCCTTAATGACGTATGAATGTTACATTGAGAGTTAACCCCGTCCTTGTTTGTTCTGTCTCCAACAGATGACCACTCGTCCGCCAAGACCGGTCTGTTCTTCCTCGTCTCCAACGAGGGCAACCAGAACCTGTACGTCTCCCAGGCCAACCTGTGGCTCTACTTACGTGTGCTGCCAGCCGGTCCTGAGAAAGGCATCCGGAGAAAGGTGACAGTCAAGATCCACTACCAGGAGGCCGGGACCGCCAGCAGTGCAGAGGGAGGCCCGGGAGGCGGCGGTGGAGGGGGAACCGGCCGCTGGGGGTTGGTGGAGAAGCGCGTGGATCTGAAACGCAGCGGCTGGCATACCTTCCCCCTCTCGGAGGCGGTGCGGGCTGTGTTCGGGAAGGGCAGCCGGCGGCAGGACCTGGAGGTCCACTGCGACGGCTGTGAGACAGCCGGCGTGGCTCCAGTGCTGGTGGACCCGAGCGATCCGTCCCACCGGCCCTTCCTGGTGGTCCGTGCGAGGCAGGTGGACGGGAAGCACCGCATTCGCAAGCGGGGGCTGGAGTGTGACGGCACCAGCGGGGGCCTTTGCTGCCGGCAGCAGTTTTACATAGACTTCCGCCTTATTGGCTGGAACGACTGGATCATCGCACCAGCTGGTTATTACGGCAACTACTGTGAGGGCAGCTGCCCGGCCTACATGGCAGGTGTGCCGGGCTCAGCTTCGTCCTTCCACACTGCAGTAGTTAACCAGTACCGCATGAGAGGGATGAGTCCCGGCTCAGTCAACTCCTGCTGCATCCCCACCAAGCTCAGTACTATGTCCATGCTCTACTTTGACGATGAATACAACATCGTAAAGAGGGACGTGCCCAACATGATCGTGGAGGAGTGCGGCTGCGCTTGAGTCCCACGCCGACCCGACATGACCTTTGAACTTGGAACAGTCAGAAAGGCCTTTTGTACAAACAGGACGTTATTGTACGGTACACATATACAATATATCTATACCTACTGTATGTGCGAGCAGCGTGCACACTGGTACAATCTTGCAAAGTGTCAGTGTTGTGTCCATGTGTGCATGTGTGCAGTTGCACGTGTGCGTGCGAGTGTGTGTATTTATCAGAGTGACATGCTTGCTGCCCGAGTTTTGTCCGTTCGGCGACAGCGATGGGACGAGAAGGGAATGATTATCACCAAATGATACTTTGCTCTAGTTTGCCATTTCTAGTCAAAAAATAATGGCTCATCATCTCCTCTTGAATGAAGATAACAAGCGCTTAAGGAAAGTGACAGGATCAGCTGATGACATTATCGGCTTCACCCCGACGCTCCCGACCCCGCTCCTCCGACCCTCTTAAGTACTTTAAGCACATGACAGACTTTTGGTTTTTATAAAGCACTGACAATTCATCAGCTTATACAATTCAGAACACCAGCACTTCCCTACTATGCCGACAGACACAGTCTGACTGTCCTCTCTGGTGGAATTAGACCGGCAGCGCTTAATGCCTTGCAGGATTAAACCCTCCGCAGAAAGGCAAAAGAAAGTCGTCCGCAGAGCTGCCGCCGCCGCCGCCGCCGCCGCTGCTGCCGTTGTCGTTCTCGCTGTTGACTACGGGCCTCAACCTCTACTTCCTGCCTAAGAGTGCTGCAGGCCCTGCTACCATGACAACCAGGTGAAGATTGATCTCATAAGTGCACTTCACTTGTGCACTGGGAGCGACAGAGAGAGAACTGCTTCCTCCTGCCCCCCCTAAGGTCCAGTAGAAGTGGGCCTGCGGACGTGGAGACTCTAGTTTTGGCCCAGTCGGTCGCCACAGTGCAGTGCAGCACTTGCAGAAACTGAAATGCACACCCTGAATAGCACTTGTATAAAGAAATGCCTTCCAAGGGGTACTGAGTGTCCTGTCCTATCGCTAAATAAGTGCCACATGAGCTATGCAATGTATAGTAACCTATACCCATACTCAACATGCTCTATTAGACTGAATTCTCTTTCCATCTTTGCTCTCTCTCCTTCTTTTCTCTCTTCACTCCTCGACTCTTTATCAATACTTGAAATGTAATCTTTCGCCTCCTTTCCAAAGCGAATGATTGTTGTGACGTTTGCACTGAAAAGTTGCGGGATTAGTGAAACAAAAAACTGCCATTGAAAAGTTATTTTTATAGAAGTAAATTGAATTTTGTTTCAAATGTATTTTACCTAATTAATGGAACCAAAGAGGCCAAGATTTTTAGCTATTGTACGAAGATGGCAAGGCCATTGAGTTACTGTGTACAATACTGTTTTTGATCATTTGCAATAGGCCTACCACTGTATCAGGGTACGATATATGATTTCATTTCTTAGCTCTATTTTCATTCTCTGTTTTGTACAATAAGCAACACTTCATTTTTTTCATCTTTTAATTCTATTTTTGTTTCAGTTTTCTATTTAATAAGAAAGTTATTTTTAGTTCCTGTCTAAGAATCATTTAGTCAAATAAATGTCATCTGTACAGTTTATGTAAAATAAAATGTTTTCTTAAATATTTTGTATCTTTACATTTCTTTCCTGTGTGTGTTTTTCTTCGGAGTGGATCAAACCTGACAATGTTTCTTTTTTTCTGGGGTTTCGGATAAATGACCAACCCTCAACATCATATAACTTACAGCACATAGTTATAGGGTAAATACAAGGATGTGAAAGTGAAATTTTATTTATCTGGTCTTAAATTCATCATTTACGATAAAATAAATGTGTAAAAAGGTGGTCAGAAATCAACATCACAAATCCAACTCAAGGTTTTTGATCATCACTGGCAGGCAGACCTCTAAAATAATGCAGGACTCCAATCTACAGTTTATTTCTTCTCCTCTGCAGCTGTTTCATCCATTTTTTGAGGAAAACGATAAGGGGGGGGACGCACATCCGGCGTGGTCGTTTATGTGTGGCACACCCGCCTCTGAGTCGGCGTTGGGTTGCCAGATACCGCGATACACATCCCACACAGACACTTAAAAAACAACCGTGTGATTTGAGATCAATAGGGATAAATTTACCTGGGAGCGTGACGAGAGAAGGGGTTAAAGACGGGAAGACACGCGCCAAAATCAGGCCTGCTGCCAGGTACGGTCGGTGCTTTGGGCTAAGACTTCGTTAGAAACAAAAAGGTGGGGCTGAAATAGCTGCGAGAGGAACACACGCAGACTTCGGTCTTTGTCCGTTCTGGTTGAAACATAAAACATCGTTCCCCCCTCCGAGAGTGTCTCTCGTGTGCTGGAGCTGTAGAACAGTAATTACAACTATGATTAACAGCCTCACAACTGTGATTAATGTAGCCAGTGTGACGACCTTCATGTAACTGCTCCTCTCGTTAAAATGTCTGCATGTGCATGTAGATATGCGTGTATTAGTATCTTTATTTGAACGAGTGTGTGTGTGTTATGAAACTTTTGCAGCCACGCAGTCTGTTACACGCGAGCGGTCTCCCCCGCAACACGTCTCTCAGTGTTTCTGTTTCTCAAGGTAGGTTTACAGTTGCCATAATGTCAGTGTGTCAACACTTTGTGCAACAGCACGAGGCTTGCCCGACTGCATGTCTGGCCTGTGCCAACACCCACCAACGGCTAGATTTCATGTAATGTTTCTGCAAGGCTCCATCAAAACACGTAACGCGTCCCTGTAAAATATCTGCTGGATAATTGCTCTAAATGTATCTTTTAGGATCTGCCAAGGAGCGCAATGAGATTTGTTTGCCTGCGGGGCAAATAGCACGTTAGGGAGGGATCAGCGTAAATAACTCTTTACCTGCAACTGGATGGATGAGTCAGGAGGAGCAGCGGTGGCAGCGGCGGCAGCGGCACCGTCTCTCTAAGAAAAACAGAAAACAAATCACGGTGACTGTGCGTGTGAGTGACAGGCAGGCAGACGAGAAGATAAATGATCTGTCAGAAATGATCTGAGGCCAGCTGAGGTTTGGTTGTGAGCCTCTGACAAATGACAGGCTGTGCTGGGAGCAGAGAGATGTGTAGCTGTCTTGTCATGCTTCCCGACGCATGCCAAAATCTCCACAGCTGGAATGTTAATGACGCCGAGCGAGAGCTGCAGGCCATTAGGAGCGCTGCTGGTCATGGATGCACTCGGGGGGGCCACACACTCGCTCATGCAGAATCACATCACAAGCGTGTGTGTTTGTATCAATAAAATCCGTGTCTGTGCACGCTCATGTGCAGACTTGCATACACGATCACGCTCCCTCACATGTCCTCTTTCCCACACGTATGCGCTATAAACACTAAACACGAATATGTATGCACATACACACAAGCTTTACAGCGGCTGGTTATCAGCTTAAACAAATATTGTCCCTCCGCCCTCCCTCATCTAATGCCGCCACAGGTTGAGGTCATGACAGCTGCCAAGTTGACGGGGTCAGCTGGTTTATCGCCGCAATAACGTTCATTCTTCCCAATCAGCCCGGTACACGTTCACTAATGAATTTATGACTATTCATCACCTGAGGCCAGGCATTCTTCCGCTTCACCTCGCTGGTGTTCAGCCCTGTGGCTCCCAGCGATGCAGCACACGCGTCGATGAATATTTTTCTTGATCACTCATCTGTCTTTCACCAGAGGAATTCAGAGAAGTTTTCATTTTCTTTCGAGTATCTGACAGCGTCAAAGATTTCCCCCCCCACCCCACTGAAGCCCTTTGTAAGTTCACTGAGCTAACTCAACAGGATTTCTATTACCGGCGATTAAAGCTTGACCCTTTGTTTCGGCTTCTAGAGACCATGTAGAGGCACTCTTATTTTAAGGATTTATGGTGTGGGCCCCCTAAGACAGGAGGCTTATTCCACCCGTGTTTACTTCTCCCTACAACCCGAAGTGACATTTTGACCTTTGGAGCTACGTGGACTGTGGTCCCTGCGAGCTCTCTCTCACAGGCGGATTACTGGAGTGAAAAGGGCTTTGCAACTTGAAAGCATATTTGTGAGCACTAATGAGCAAAAAACTTGATTAATCCTATCATTCTTAATGGCTGCGTTCTGTATCGCTGCATATTTTCCCTCCTTTTTAAAAGAAAATGTGCCATTCTGTTGTAAAAACGACAGCAAGAACAGAAAAAAACACACTGATTAACTAAAATGACAAACTATATCTAACTGCTATAAAAATCATGGCCGCCTTGGATACTGCTGCCATGACGGACAATGAGAAACATGGCGGTGTGATGTCGGTTCTGTTCAGCCAGGTGCTGCAGTATTCATTAGATGAGGGTCTAATATAGCTCGAAGAAGCCGACATCAACACGGCACAATGTTGAGAGTTGAAGTCATTCCGGTGTCACGAGAGAAGCCTCGATCAAACTATAGTTCATGTCAGCTTAAAAATGCATCAGCAAACTTTTCCAAATCTTTTAAACGTCACCACAGAAATGAGGACAACGCAAACCTCTCGATGCAACGTTAGCTAACTGTTAGCGAGCTAGTTAGGAAGCGTTTCGCAAACATTAGCGAACCCAAGATGCAGTTATATACAGTGCGTCCGTGAGAACTGTAGCATCAGTACAGCGTCACTTTACTTTGTAATATCGTGGTGATGGTGTTCAGCTGATAGTGAATCCACTCTTTACATTTACAGAATTTGTCTTCTTCCTTCTACAAACCAATCACCAATCAATCCGGGTTCATCTGCGTGAGAAGCATGTTGTTAATGCAGCACAGAGCAAAAACTGGCTGGATCTAAGATCAGATCTTTAATTTAAAGTTTAATTAAGGATATTAACACATAAAAAACAATTAAATTACCTTTAAACACAGATGAACACTATAAAAATACAAATAATTAGACTTAACATTGCAGAAGAGTCTTCTTATAAGGTGAGATCTTGTATATTAAATCAATATTCAGTGTGATAAAATGATGTCACACCGAAAGATTTGATTTATGTTTTTGAAAATAGAACTTGAATGTAACATTTTCTATTTAAAAAAGTGGAAAAGTGTTTATCTTTATTCAGTTACAGAATTGAAATGTTTTTTACAGTCTTTTTTGTAATTTTATTGATTTTTCATGTATTAAAAAACAGGGAAAATCTGTGAAATTACAGATTTGGCACATTATTTGACAGTGTAGAATATATTGATTGGATCTGTAATCGGTTTCCTGAGACATTCATACTCGTGTTAACGTGTTTTATTGAAGCAGACGAGATGACTGACACCAGCTCTGACTGACTTTTGGTTTTTAACAAACGACCACCATTAAGAAAACAGCGCTAACACTGCCTCTGTATGTCGTTACCAGATCAGTAATTCTATTTTCTCTCTCCTGAACGTCGTAGCGGAGGAGGTGACGGGGTCAACGCGCCATAATGCGCGGTGTGTGAGTGTATTTTTGTGAGCTCACAATGTCATAATGTCAGGGTTGTTTCTGCCCATTTCGGCAAAACAACTGAAGCCTTGTCGCCAAACGCAGCCTCCCCCCCGCTCCACCCGCTTCCCCTCCAAACTATGTCTCCCCGTCAGCCCCTGAAACCTTCTCACCTCCTCACCCCACCTTCCACCGTCCTGACCTGCTGACTCCCAGAGCACTGAAGGCACACTCAGGGGCCACAAAGCGCTCGTTTGTGTTTGTCTGACGAAGGATCGTCTCCGCTCGCCTCCAGTCAGTGAGTGGAGCAACGTGATCCTGGGAATGGAAGGAGGCAGTGAAGGTGGTGCCATGGTTGGAGAGTCAGGGGTGCAAGTTCACCGTCGGTGTGGGCTCGTTTTCTCCAAACGCAGAGTATAAACGTTTGGTTTGAATCAGGGTTTGTACAGAAAGTCAGTGGATCAACAAGCTGAACACTATTTCAAACAGGCAGTAGTCAAGTTTTATTGCTTTAACGTTTCATTATGAAGTAAATGTTAGTTGGAGAATTTGTTGGAGTTCACTGTGCTTGCGTGGGGAAATGAAGGCTAAAAGTCTTCCTGGCTGCATTTATCTGCTCAAAATACATTCCCTTTAATCAAACTATAATCTGAAAACAAACTAGAAGCTACAGCTGTCAGATAAATGTAGCCGAAGTGTAAAGTAGCACCAATGGAAATATTCAAGTACCTCAATTAAATAATACCAGTTCAAATACTTCAGTAAATGAACACTGAAAACACTTCAGTCCAGCATAAAAACTGTGGTGGAACCAGAGAGTGTTTGGTGTCTTTACTCGGTAAAAGACTTAAATTACTATTTGTTTCTGAACTGATTATATATCATAAATAACTGTGATTAAGCTCCTGTGTCTCCTGCGGCGTCCTGTACGGCTTCACGTTCGCTCTCGGGGGTTTATTCATGGCAGACAAGAAGCTACAGGTTAGTCAGGTAATTGTTAACTAACATGAAACTTCCTCAGTTGATCACTTACAAGAGGAAACTGTGTAAAAATGTAAATGGAGTATTATCTATTAAAGTAACCGCGAGGAACTGTTTAGTGTTTATGAAGCAGTCTCTGATTCCTCTTGATGATTATAAATGATCTGTAACAGCGAACGAGACCATCAGTGAACAGACTGCTGTTATTATCAACCTGTCGCACGTGAAATCACGTATAAATACATCAACTCGTCTCGATCCATCCTGCAGTTTCTCCGTCACTCGCTTCCAAAACGCCGGCACGCTCTTCTTGCAAAGATCTGTGCAACAGATCCGAACACATCTGCGGAACAGAAATGTGAATATAAATAAACACCTAAATGTGTATTCTGGATGTTTGCTGAAAGAATTTTATAGAAGCAAAAAAAAAAAAAAAAAAGATTCAACAATGCTTTGTTTCAGAAACTGCTCCAACATGTTTGGTGTGAACACAACATGTGGCTCTATAATCAGCTCCCCCCTCCCTCCACTCCTCATTATTCATGCCTTTGGACATCTTGCTGTTGTTTTTTATCCCCCCGGACCTGTTGACCAGCTAAATTTAGCTCACTGCTGGTATTTAGAATTGATGGGGGAATTTTTTTTACAACCTTAAAAAGGGAAAGGAATCCTGGTGACTAACGTCCAGTGTGCTCTTAGGAGTTAAATGTAGAAGCAGTGTGTAAACAGTCTGGCTTTTGTTCCCCCAGGAGGAGCATAGTTTCTGTCTACATTCAAGTGACGTAGCGGACGCGATAGTCGGCCAACTGATAGGCCGGCGGTGATGATGGCGGCGGTGGCGTGTCTGAATGAACCGACTCGCACGCTCTGAAGGAAAGACAAACAATAATGCTTCATTGTGACAAACGTGACTCAAAGAAAAAGTAAAAAATAAAAGTTTCCTTGTGCAGGATGAGTGTGCACCTTGTGTATGTGTGTGTGCTTGTTTGAGAGCATGACTGCTGTGTGTGTGTGTGTATGTGTGTGTGTGTGTGTGTGTGTCAGAGGGGAAATTCCAGCCAGGGGGATATAAGGTGTGGCTGAGGATCATCTCTGACCACTTTAAAGCGGGGCCATCATCAGCGTTCCTGTATGACTCTCGGCCCCAGCTGCATTTCTCTCTGAGGGCTCATTATTCTGGCAGGTGCCCTATTGTCCCGTCTTTTGCGGGCCTTTTCATGAGCATACCAAAAACACAACACCAAAATATGCAGGGAGGAGGAGGGCAGGGGGGGGGAGAGGGGGGGTGGTGGTGGTGGTGGTGGCCTGAGTCAAAGTGAAGAAGACTCAGAAAAACTGCAGCATCAAAAGAAGAGAAGACGCTTTGTTCAGAGCGGCTGCATATCAGAAGAAGAAGAAGAAGAAGAAGAGGAGGAAGAAGAATGGGAGCCGTTAAGATGTTTGGTGGTGAGAGCGGTGGGATGTGGTGATCGCAGCACTATAAAGGAGAAAAGTCAGACACGCTGATGATGTGAGGATGATTGTTTTATTGTGAATGAAAACACGATGGAGGCGAGCTGCAGCGCTTCGTGTTGCAGAAGTGTCCCCGCGCTGGCCTGAACTTTACTCTTCTTTGTTTCCTTCTCTCTCTGGGTCGCGTCTGATGAACTTCACCTTGTAGTGTCAGAGGCTTGCGGTTGCAGAAATTGCCATGTTGTCAGGGCACTAACATCCCCTGCTGTGTGAGAGACTGTGCGTGTCTTTGTATGACCTCATGGGAAAGTCCTTTTGGTCTGGAATAAATACAACAAAGGAGCTGTTGACAGATGTTTCAATAATAGAAGAACAACTGATGCTCTTGTGTTTTAATCTGGCGATGCATGAGTGTTTGTGAGTCTTACTCGTGTCCAGCCAGCAGATATAAAGATATGTACACACAGTGTGTGTGTGGCCTCAGCCGGGGGAGGTGATCCCAGTATGTTCTATGTTATTAGTGTTAATATGTGAGATTTAAAGAACGAGGTCATATTTTTAGAAAAGTCAAGATGTTATGAGACGTTATTTCTGATTAAATAATTGTAAATTGTAATTTTGAGATAAAAGTCTGTAAATATAGAAACTTTACAAAAGATGAAAAATTGTGTTTTCTGTATTTGTTTTTTTGCCAATAAATTTGAACTTTTTTCTCTTTTTTTTCCGTCAGCTGTTAGCCAATGTCTTGCCGTCGTTGAGCATCTATGACCCCAAGTTTTTGCCGTGTGTTCCGGCCCGGTTGGCACCAGTCGGCCCTTTTCTTCAGTTTTCCGGGTGATTGAACACGTTGAACTGGCAGCAGAGCCTTTAGGCGAGAGAAATCCCTCTGATTGGCAGTTCAGCTTTCATTGGACGAGAAAACAAATAGAAAAAGAAAGCCTGTCACTAGCCATTTTTATATAGAAGAGGCTGCACATTTGCTCCAAGGTAAGGGCGGCAATGTGCCGGCCTGTCTTTCTAAAACCGAGGCGTAATATTCCTCCTTTTCCAAAAGCCGCCTCTGAGGTAGGCGTAAACATGTGATGTGACGTGAAGCTCGAAGTTGGGCTGTGAACAGTGACAACGAATTTGTCTTCAAAATAAGAGCTTTACATTGCACCCCATTGGAGTTTAGAACTGGGTTCTTAGCGGGGGGCTTTTAATTTGAAAGTAGCGACCAGCCCTTAGCTTTCTGACACAACAACAAGCTAACACAACCAAACAGCTACAGAGAGCGAGGAGACGCTGCATCTCCTGGATCTCAGCGGCTGTCCAGTTGTTCATCTTAATTTCCGCGGATGAAGTGATGGACTGACCGCTGTGATCAGCTGTTTCCTGGTTTTAAAACTCCCCGGCTGTGGGTCGCACAACAGTGCAGGTCACGCAGAGGCCGGCACATTTCCACCTTGTTTTTAGATAGCAGGCGAGGGGGAAATAAGTGTACCCTCCGAGGCGGATAATCGGCGGACCAAAACAGACCCCCGATTTGCCGCCCTCTGTCTAAAAACACGGGCCGAGCCGCCAAGAGGACGGGCAAATTGGCGCCTCGCTGCTCTGTCTAAAAACGGCTACCGTCGTATTTACGATTCCAACAACCAAAAGCCCAAGAGCTAGTTGAAACTTTGAATCAGACAAATTCTCTGTTTTGAGAAGAGGAATCTTTATGGAAGAAATACAGTCATACGATGTAAAACGTAGTGAAGCTGGATCTCTAACTCCACATAGAAAAGGCTCTGCCAGGGTTCGAACTCACAACCTTAGCCACTGTGCCAACGAGAAGAGAGTGGGGCTAAAATAGTTGGCTAACGCTGCTTTAATCTTCAAGTTTTCCCTTTTTGAACACGAGTACAAAGTCTACCGCCACAAGTAGTCTTGGCGTTGTGTTCAAGGGCGGCTTTTTGGCGAAGACAAAGGAACGCAAGAGTTGGCCTTTGTCTACACAAGTTCCTTTGTCTCGTCTGGGCCGGCCCAGAAAAACAAGAATATAAGTCACAGCTCATATTGACACATATTGATGTTTGTTGTGACCTCCGGTGGCTGTAGTAATTATTACAGCAGCAAAGGAGGAGATGAAGTCAAGCACAGGACTTTCATGAAATCTTATTTTCGAAACGGTGATGTAAGTCATTTTGGGATTCATTGGAAACCCACTGAGACGTGTAGAGATGAGCTGGTGTTGGTCTGGGCCCTAACAATGGCCTGATATTGTGCAATGAGCACAATGTGTAATGTTTTCTTTTTCAATTGGGGTTAATTGCGATGGTTAGATGCAAGATAAGTCTAAAAGTTATTAAAGTGAGCCTTCCAAAGTTCTCAGAAACATGCAAATCTATTTCATTTGCATGTTTATATGTGTATCCACCACCTTTATACATTAATCTGATACACTTGGGGCTTAAACAGGCTCCCTGACAGTGTGAAGCAAAACAATGCTCCACTCTTCCAAACACACGCCTGGCGCCAGCTGCCAGGGGAGATAAAACCGCGAGGTGAGGAAGAAACAAAAACCAAAACAACAAATCCCTCGTATCTCTGGGTGATGAGCTGCGAGAGAGAAACTTTGTCCTCGCTATCAGATCGGACAAGTCCGCATAGCCCGGCAGGAGTAGCGCATATTAGAGTGGGTGGCTGACATACTGACATTCCTGTAGATTTAGCTGCCCTTGCAAGTGAGCCACTGCCTAGTGCACAGAGTGAAAAACATCAGAGGCGAAGATACGTAGATGGCTCGGGCTGTGGGGTCCTCTCTGGGCGTGCACACACGGCTCGGGCTTGTGGATATCGCCGAGATCAAAATTAATTTTGCGGCGCCTTGGCTCAGGATCACTGTGACTGAGTGTGCCACACACAGTCTTTGATTGTCTCTGATGGCTCAGATGATGCAGAAGATGAGATACCATCTGAAGTTACCCACCCTCTAAACTCTTTTCCCCTACACTTCTTCTTCTTCTTCTTTTTTTCCTTATCTCAGATTACGGCGCTGGAATAGGATCGCTGCCTGTGCTGCACCGCTGCGGTGAGCTGAGAGTACACACAACAAAGGCGTCTGTTGTGCCAGGCGGTCATTGTGTGCAATTTAATGTCTTCTAAATACTTTTATTGTTGACTTTTTTTCAGGTGCATTCTGAACATTCCTTGCGGCCGTGCCAGGAAGCAGCACAGGTTACTGTTCTAGAAAGATTATTGCTTTTGAGGATGTAACAAGACGAGACAAGGACTCAGAAACTAGGAGAACTGGGCCCGCTCTGCATGCATCTCAGCCTGCACTTCACTCCCCAAACAAATCTGTTATTTATTTCAGCTCGTAAGTGTTAAAACACTTAACAAATTGACACGCTCTATGCTCGGAACAAGAGCAGGCATGGACTTTAATTACATGCGAACCCAGCCAAGCTCATGATGTGAAATTATGAGTCACAGTGTTTTCTCCCACCACTGCAGACGATCATAATGAATCAGGGCAGGGTGCCTAAAATAGGTACCACCTCCGGGGTGTGTTTTTTAAGTCTTTATTTTTCCTCAGCCATCACCGCAGAAGTCACTCATAGCCCTGCGCACTGAGGTAATGCCCTGTGAGAGATTCCTGATGCCTTACCTCATGCCTGTCTGACTGAGAAACGCCTCAGTTATCTCAGCCACTTCCTTCTCTTGACCACATACATATCAGCTGAGGTAAGGATGGAGTGGCCTGGTCCTGGAGCAGCAGGCTGGCTGCAGTGACCTGATTAGATTGGGCCTCTAGAGTCAGGTGGCACAGGGGGGTAAAGTGGATCACATGTACACAGTCAACAGTCTATTTTAATAAGAATATGCTCATTTGGTCCTTATCTAAGTCCTTATATAAGACTGGAACTGAAGGTTAAGACAAGCAGTGTTTTTGTGTGTGTGTGTGTGAGGAAAAGGCTGCTGTTGTTGCTTTTGGCTAATCCTTCACGCCTGTGTCCGATCCTTCAGTTTAACAACACATATCTCGTCCTCACCTCGTCATGATTTGGTCATCACAAAGCAAACTTTCCCCTTGAGTGTTGACTCAGAAATCTCAGAGTCAAAACACACAGAAGTCCAAGCACTCCATCTTATCAGAGCTCGACTCCCTTCCTTTCTGCCTTCTTTCTTTCAGTCTTTCGTCCCCTCACCTTTTCACCCTCTCTGGCCTCACCTATCCACATCCTGCCCTTCACGTCCTCCCGTGTCCTCTCCTGTCCCTTCCCCCCCCTTTATTTTTTTGGGTGTTGTTCATCCGAATGTTCCTTATAGGACCAGCAGGATTATCGACCATGAGTAATAGGGCTCTCGCCGGGACAGACCCAGATGCTTTGCATGCTTTCCCAACACCAGCGGGATCAGTGGTAACTGTAGCTCTAACTGGGGTTGGCTTTATTGAGAATCCCTTGCAATAACAGGGAAGGGTTGTGTTTAAGTCTAACCAAGCGGTAGTAAAGCCACGGGGATTTAACAGAAAATCCACACAAGGGGTATCATCAACATATTAAGCAGCGGCAGTAAGTTAACACCCTCTCCTTTGCAAATCACAGAGTGGACCTGTCTGGAACGTGCTGTCATGGTACCAAGGGTTTCCTGTAAGTCTCAGCATCGCGTCCACCTACGCATTTGAATGTTACACCTCAGTGTGCGTTACTATGGGGATCCAATTGACACATGAGCATCACATTTTCCGTGTTTACCGTTCTCCTTAATGACCAGCAGGGCTCTGTTTCAATTGTTTTGGTGCTTACAACGTTTCTATATAGCAGAAGAGCTAAAGTTAAAGTGTTGATCTTTATTGACATTAGCTAACGCCATGGTAACAGTGGACTGACTCACCGGAAACAGATGATCTGCTCCCACAAATGGGCTTTTCTGTTTCTGTTTGTTACAGCGACCCAATCGCAAGAACAAATAGCCCTTTCTAGATAGAAAAGTAGGCGTAAACATGTGATGTGACGTGAAGCTCGAAGTTGGGCTGTGAACAGTGACAACGAATTTGTCTTCAAAATAAGAGCTTTACATTGCACCCCATTGAAGTTTAGAACTGGGTTCTTAGCGGGGGGCTTTTAATTTGAAAGTAGCGACCATCCTTTGCTGTCCGATACAACAACAAGCTAACACAACAGAACAGCTACAGAGACCCAGGAGACGCTAGCATCTCCTGGATCTCAGCGGCTGTCCAGTTGCTCATCTTAATGTCCGCGGATGAAGTGATGGACTGACTGCTGTGATCAGCTGTTTCCTGGTTTTAAAACTCCCCGGCTGTGGGTCGCACAACAGTGCAGGTCATCGACACCTCCGCCCACCTCACGCAGAGGCCGGCACATTGCCGCCTTGTTTTTAAATAGCAGGCGAGGCGGAAATAAGTGTACCCTCCGAGGTGGAAAATCGGCGGACCACAACAGACCCCCAATTTGCCGCCCTCTGTCTAAAACCGCGGACCGAGCCGCCAAAAGGACGGGCAGATTGGCGGCTTGGTGCTCTGTCTAAAAACGGCTAATGTTAGCCGGGTTTGTTTTAGCAACAGAAGTTAAAACTGAACGTTTTCTTTATATTACAACTTCACTTTTGTCTTGACCCCATCAGGTCAGGCATGTTAGTGATATAGTTTGATACGAGTAAAATTTAAAGCTCCAAATTTTAAAATAGATGATTATCACTTTGAGGTGGCCGGCCCAACCTACCAACCTAAAGTGTAAATATCTGATGAGTTGGAAAATGAGGCTCAATAATCAACCATCTAATTAAATTCAACCTTTTGGTAAAAGATGCTTTAAGTGGATCTTGCTTTGCTCTTGAAATCACCTCTCATTGTGTCACGGCTTGCAGCTGAGTAGATCTTCTGGACCAGCTCCAAAACCTTTGGTAATTATGAATCATTTACAAACTAAAACATGTAAACATAGAGCGCATGTTTTAAGACACCAGAATTTCCCTTCGAGGGGAAATCCAAAATCAAAACAATTATGAAATTAATTGCAAGTTACGCAATACATGTTTTGTGTGTAATCCAAGTCACAGCTCATTTAAGTTGTAAGTCATCCATCTCAGCAGTAATGAGACGAGTTCCAGTGAAGTTTCATGTCATTCGAGCTATGAGTCATCCAGGTAACACCAGGTAGGTGGTCTTTGAGGGGCCAGATTAAGTCCCAAGTCTTCTAAACAAATTGTAAATCATGATAGTAGTCTTTTTGGGTGTTTGCTGATCATAAAAATGTCATGACACTAACATTAACTGTGATTTTACCAAAGCTGAACCCATCTTTTCAGTGCAAACGCTGGATAATTGTAGATTTGAGGCTTTTCATTGAATTTATCAGGGTTATTTCACAAGTGACGTGCAAGATTAATAATGCAGACTGAAAGTAAACTTCAGGTTGTCTGGAAACGTAAAAATGATTTAATTATTTGGATTATCACGACCGTCTCAAACACTCCACATGACTCAGATGATTAGAGGAAGACAGCCAGTTGTAATCCCAAGGCCAGACAATCTAGACTGTGTGTATCTACTGTATGTGTGCAGTCCTTGTGTGTGTGAATGAGTAAGTCAGTGTACAGGTGCTCCACCTCAGCAGCTGCTGAGGCAAGGCCCCAGACATTAGTCTGGCTACAGACACACACACACACACACACATACCCACGCACACAGAGCGGATGAGGTTGCAATGTGGAAACTACTTACTTACTTGCTTGAGCATAAAGTAAGCAGCAGGGAAAGGGAGGGGTTTTTAACAATTAAAGCCACGCTGACAACTCGCAGACAGTCATTTCATAACTCATACGCGCAGGAGGTCGGCTGAATCAAGGGCTCGAGGGAAGCTGCCCTTATAAGGTGAGACTACGAAGCACACGCAGGACTGACACACGCCTGACACAAGACGCAGGTATGCCGTATTTATCATTAGTCTGAGGTTCTTAAGCCAGACAGATGTGGCTCAATCACACCTGTGATGGACGTTCACTGCAGTGACTGTGTATTATGATTTCACCCACCATAACAACCCACTGATGTAATTTTCCGTGAGTGGTGGAAAGTTTGGTCGATCAGACCACCCTCACCTTACAGATGCATCGTGATGAATCGATGAGCACAGTGAGGTCAGAGGGACCGGTCCTCATCTGGGGGACCAGGATCAGACTCAGTTCAGTAGCTGTTTAAATGATTCAACCTGCGAGAGAAAAGATGAAGGAAATTGTTCCCGTTAGATCAAATCAGACTCATGTTGTTATTAAGAGCAGCATCGGACAACTTCTCCTTCACACAATACGCTCAGCAAACTCCCTGTTAAATGTAATTGGATACCAAAAAGAGAGAGTATAAAGACCCCACTCCTTGAGTTGGTGAAGTCTCTGTAACCAATTGGTGTCATTGGTGTCAATGAAAACCTGTTCAAAGTTTCCATGAAGTCATAATTGCTTTCATTTTCATTATGTCTCATTCTATATCTCCTGTCAACGCCAGTATAAAGCCCAAAACATTCCTTTTGCAGGTGTTTTAAATAGCATTTTGAAGTTTAAATCGACTGGAAAATGATAAAGGAGATGTTAATGACTCATCCTGCACTCATCCGGGATGCTGCCATGGACGCATGAAACAGAGGACATCAGTCCTTCATAGTGTTTCTGAGGAGTGGGCCTCACAGATTACTATTTATACTTTATTCACTGATTTGGGTGAAACTGGATAAAAATGTGTTGCTGAAGTGACCCTAACCGCTGCTACAAGTAGCTGCCATTAGCTTGTTAGCTCTGTTAGCTATTCTGCTAAGTTAAGTGGTCCTACTTCCCAACTCAACCCTTGAGTGCAAGGAGCCAAACCCGGCATGAATATCAATTCAATCTTGCATCTTTAGTTTAAATGTTGTCAGGTCTAAGTTAAAATCTAGCGACTTCACTCCAAATGGAGTCCTTTCAGAGGAAACTTAAAAACACGGGGACATGTAACACCTCGTAGACAGCTCAACTGAAAGAACGAAAAGCAGTGATGTGACATGAAAGCAAAAGTGAACCGTGATGAAGAAATCTAGCCCTTCACACTCTCAGCATCTGTCTTCACACATGGCATCTAATGATACAGTACGCGTTCGATTCACAGGTGGTGTTCCATTTAACAGGAATAATTATAGGCCTGTCCCGTGCTCCTGTCAGCTTTAGCTCGGAGGACCGCTCAATCCAACGCCGACTGCAAAACAAGGAGCAGGGTTTTACTGGATAAAGCCTCAGTTCTGTGTTTACGCAGATGGAATGCATGTAAGCAGCGAGGCTTGTTGTGTCCTCGCAGTGGGGCGACCTTGTTTCCTGGAGGAGTTGTGTTTTCTTAGCCTTTTGGCGTCTCAGCCGCAGAGGTCAGCAATCAGAAGTGGGAATAAGCCGGTGTGTGTACCAGCCACCTGAAGATTATCTTGACATTCTTGTTGCTGCAGGGGGAGGCGGATGGGCCTCCCACCTGATTCACGCCGCTCAACGCAGATGTAGCAACGAGGTAAAGAGCGGATGGAGGGGAGGGACGGTAGGCGGCATGAAAGGGACAGAGAGGGTGGAGGGTGGCGGAGCGTTTGGAACTAGCTGCTACATGTTGCAGCACGTCCATCATGGGCACATTACAGACAACCTCTGCCATTTAGAGGTGGAGGGCCCCTGTGCAGCCTGCTAATCCGCTGGTATGATTGACTTTGTCACTCAAGGAGGCAATGGGGGCCAGACTGTATGGCGCATTATCAGTAAGGGGCTTATACAAACCCGTGGTGGTGGGAATGGGAATGCCGTCGTGCGACTTACAATGACCCCTTTCCATTCTCTGATTCGCCTCGAGCTTGTTTTAATGTGTGTTTTTTTAAAATTCTTGTAAGTCACTCTCTCTAAAGCCAGGCACTTAAGGGACCTTTTAGATAAGGTTGTCAAGGTCTTCTCTGCAGAAAAGCACGCTGCCACATCCTGTAAAAAGTTTGCAGAGAGTAACGTGTCCTGACACCCGTGAGCTTTAAGGGAGCTGGTGGAGAATGCGGTGAATGCCAAGTTTGCATTGTGTCCGTAAAGAGAGTGTGCTTTACGTCTCCTGGCGAGAAGCTTCCTCATAGTTTCGGGTCTTAAGATTGCCAAGCATGATGTCTGAGCCAAGATCCTGTTTCCATGTCACACTGGCTGTGATATACTGTTCTACTATAATGCCGAAAAAAAACTAAACAACGGCAACATTTATAACATTAACAAAAGGATTTCATGGCAATTTGTCACAAGTTCTTTTGGATAATGTCTGTTGTGTAGAGTGAGCATTGGGGTATTTTTTGGGGGTAGTTTCTACATAACGAGCTAAAGTTAATACGTTTGAACATAAAAAATGTAAATATTCAACATATTCGTTATTAGCGGATGGGTACATTACCAACAGTTTTTCTGGCGATGGGGTTTGCAGTCCCTGAACACAATAAATCAATCGTTGAACTGTGATCCATCAACGTAACTTATCACTTATCACTTTCAGCAGCACTGTCCGCTAATCGTCTTTTAACTGGAACTTTTTGGGATTTTTGGAGCTGAGAAAGACCCGAAGTTCAAAGTGTGAATCTCCCTCAGTGTGAAGACAAATCCAGAAGCCACGTGGCCCGAGCGAGACTGGCTGCCACAGATGAAGCGAAAAATAATTAAAGGTGTCTCTTGTAGTGTTTGGCGCGGCTGGTCTGATTAGGAGAAGTGCCAGGGAAGTCAGTCGACCGGAACGTGTTGTGTTAAGACTCGAGCCCTCAGGCCACGAAGAGAATAAACAGTTGAATTGCCGACATGCTACTTTTTTTATTTTAAATACATGAAAAAAACTGCTTGCAATAGACTCCTAATAACAGTTTATACTTCTACAACTTGCGGCAATTGATACAGGATCATTAGAAGTGAATGTTGGAGGGTTGTTTTAACGTGAGAGAGAAATACACAGGTCTCCGCTTTACAATATATTGTTGCATCTTTTAGCTCATTGTTTTGGTCTTATAGTTTGCAAAATCCATCCTCAACAGTTTCAGAAAAGGTTTGATAAACAATTGTACCACTACAGTGCTGACAAAGACAAAGTTAGTTATAAGCTGGGGGCTGGAGAGGGACAGACATTTCTCCAAGAAGTTGGTTCAGACCAAAACAGAGCCAAAAATAATAAAAGTTGCAGCTTTCAGGTTGAGTGATGGCAATCATCTTGGTTTAAAGGTAGGGAAGGCAATTCTGGAGAAAGAGACTGATGAGGCTTATTCCTAGCTTGTCAAATACCAACACTTTGGGTAAGAATTTTGGGCCGAACACTGACCCAAAGAGTCTGAAACGCAACAATCAACTATCTTTTTTCCAGAATCAACTCCTCTACCTTTAAGGGGTGAAGGAGATTGTGGGTTGGGTTTTAAAAGAAGACTACTAACCTTCTTGGTCATGATTAAAAGAAGAACTACTCTGGTAGGATTAAATCATTCTTAAAAGAACCCAAGTCAATGTTACACCACTTCTGCTTCCGAAACACAAAAGTCTTCAATCAAACAACTGATCAATTTCTGTCCCTTGTTGTTTTAGCATGCCCGGCAGCTGGATTCAGAAGCTACTGGAGCTACTGGCAGCTACAAGCTTGGTTTGGATGCGACGACCAGCCAGAGAAGCGACTGTTCGTTTGAGAACGACAAAAAGCGACTCCTGAAGACGTTGCATAGATGCGACACCATCAGTTAAAGCAGAACTGGAGAATACATTTCCCTGAAAGAAGTGCACAGATTGGCGCTGAAGGCGACCAAACTACTCATTATAGAAAATTATAATGAGGAGTTTGATTGGTGGCAGTGCTCTCCTGTTGTTGCTCTGACTGGTTTGTATCTTTTGAAAGTGCCTTCCCCTTTTCTGAACTGTTTCTAAGGGCGACTTCACAGACTTCTGTGTAACAACTTTTCATGTGAGTGTCCATAGATGGCACCCCCTTCTGATTTAGTTTATTTTTGACTTGGACACATCTCTCCTCGTTTCACACTGTGTTGAAGACCTTTTTAGGAAATTGTACTCGTGTAACATTGTCTTGACCACATCAGTGGTTAACGCAGTCATAGGACAGCTTTGTTATGTAATACCCCCGTTCCTTAAAATGTGAGTTTAAGCGTACGGGCCCTCACTGCTGCAGGATACTAGAAAGTTTCCTGGCAGTGTGTGTGTGTGTGTGTGTGTGTGTGTGTGTTGTATTTGTGTGTGGTCATCTGGACATAAAGAACAGCTCTATTGTCTCCATTCAAAGGTGAGGGGGACGGGGACGTGAAAAGCACCTCTCATCCAAACCCTTCCTTCTAATGGCTACACTTGACATGCAGGGGACAATTCCCCAGGCAAAGAGTGAAAAGGTGCTGGCCAGCTGAGCGGGACACTCAGCAAAAAAGACGGAGAGACAGAGAGAGAGAGGCCTGAGAGAGGAAGGATGAAAGAGAGCGGGGAAGAGAGGGATATATGGAGAAGGTGGAGGTGGGGGTGTGAGTAAAACACATAAACAAATAATCTTGGAGGAGGACTTTTGTTATTTTTGTCGCTGCATTTTTTTCCCCGTGAATGAACCCACCTTCCATTTTGAAATGGAGGTTCAAGGGGTGTGTTTGTTAAAACGTGCGAGTTGGGGAGGTGAGTGGGGCCATTAGGAGGGCCTGAGATCTTTAAAAGCATATCCTCTAGAGCCCGGGGCATGCTATGAGAGGAATACCAAGCTCTGGGAACAATAAGGAGAGGGCCGAGTCACCCCGGCCCACCAGCCTTTCACCGCAGCGGCCACTCAAAGGGCAACTACCAACACTGCACTGCAAGCTAGCTCTGTCTTTCTCCCTCTGTGTAACCAACAATCCATGGCCTCGGTGAAAGCTGCAACTTCTGTCACATTGACTGCTGCCTGAACCAAAATCACAGATAACTAACAACCATTTCAATCGCAAAGTTTGTGTACAATAACTTCTGGGTGAGATGTTGCTGTCCGGTAGATTTGGTCCCGTTAACAGGCTACGTAAGATAAGCACAGCAGAAACATCAGATTAGCTTAACTACATCTCTTTAAACATTACAGTTTGGCTACAGCTGAAAATTACAACAGAAATAAACAGTTTGCCGTTTTTGCACATCAATGCAAATCAACCAGCGTTTGTCGAGCTGGAAGCGACTGTTGCTGTTGGCACAATGTTGGAAATTACTGTAAAATTGAGTCTTTTTGCTTAGCCGCTAGAATGCTACCTGCTCAGCAAAAGCACACAGACGTATAAGCTAGCTGACCACGAAAGTTATTTAAAAGCTAAAAACTAACTCCTTTTTTTGGGAGCTGGTGGAGACCAAAAACTAGCAAAAAAGGGGAAAACCAGTTGATGTAAAAGTCATTTTAACACTGACAGATTTTGGTATTTTAGCTGCTAATATGTATTGATGTTCTGTCACATACATGTAGGATGTGTCATACAAACCATCCATGTTTCTACAAAATAACAATGTACCTGTTACACAGATTAGAAACATTCGACAAATTGAAGTCAAATTTATCTTTAAATCAAGTTTAAGATACACACATATGTTGCGGAAATGCCATAAAATAGTAATGTTCTGGCTGCCTTTTGCGCCACATGGCACTCTATCTGCGTAATTTTAGTTTTTCAATAACCAGTGAAAAAGCTAACTTTTGTTCAGGCACAGTGGATAAGAGAGAGTTCAGATGGAAGACGAGAAGGAATTCTGCAACACTGAGGAAAGAACAGCTGGTTCAGTGGAGGAAACTCACAGAACGGGTAAACCACTACAAAGTGAAGTAAAAAACAAGAGTTCCCTGAGCAAACAATAGGTCAACCATAACTTCAGCTTCAAGAATACGCCCAATGCCAGAACGGGTCTTTGAAAGAAAAAGCCATTAAGATGACTGACGGGGAAGAAAGCACGTCGTGAGAAGTTGCATGTTGTGTTTGTGTCCTTGACTGGGCTGCAGACCTCCATGTGTAAAGACTCAAAACTGTTTATTTTTACATTTGATGGTGCAACACAGAACACATTAAGGTTGTTCCAAACAGTTACTATCAAACTTTGCATGTTTTATCCTATTACTTCTGATTCTCCCGCTGCAACTCTTTTTATCTCCCTCCCGCCTGCTTCATTATCTGTTTTTTTTTTTCCTCTTTCTGTCCTCATTTTTCTCTTCACTCCAACCCAAAGAAACCATCTCTTTAAATTTCATCAATCCCATGCTGCTCGGGACGATAAGAGACACCACAGACAGCCTCTTTGCACCGCTCACCAGTACAAAGGGCTCATATTTACATACAACCCTCTTTATCTCAGCTATGGGCTTGTTTTTTTGATTTGTGGTTAACTCCTCAAAGGCTCCGTGGAGATCCAAGGCTTGTACAGCTTGTACTTAATGACTGTAATTTCCAACATTAAAAGCTTATGGGTTGCCACTGCAATAATAAAAAGCGTGCTTTTGTCAGTCAAGCCTTTTGATCTTGACACTTTTAAATACCAGTCCCCTAGGATGTTGACAATGAAGCCAATTGACAGGCCTGTTTGTAGACCGCAGAGAAAAGAAGATTATTGCTCTTTGTAGACGTGACCCCATTCGTCTTTTCGAGAGGTTTGAGCCGTCTTAGAGGAATTTGGGGATGTGAAGTTGTACCCATGTTTCAGATGAAAAAGAACAAGCTTTTAGAGAGGGAGTAAAGCCACACAAAACAGTGTGGTTTCTTTATTCTGATGTGATAAAAAAAAAAAAACAAGGGGCCCCCGAACACAAGAATAAAAGTGGAAACCAGGCAAAAATGTCATATGCATTTCACAAGCATGATAAAGATCTTTTAAAAAATACAACTCGGAAGACATCTGAGCAACGTTTACAAGTTTTGTTAGTTTTAGTGCACAACTCATTTTAACACCATCGCCACGAGAGGACGAGCAGCGACTGTGAAGGCTGCAGCACTGAGCAGCTGTCATTTTGCTCATTGACATTATGCATGCTCGATATTTGCCATGCTGTTTTTTCCCCTCTCCACGGGGGTAATTTGGGGCACAATAAAGCACTCTAGTGGGTAACAGAGCTCTCTTTGTGGCACGGGCCCCTGGGGGCCGCTAATCTCTGCCAAGGAAAACAATGGCTCGCTGCTGCACCAGGACCCGCTCCTAACAGTAATGCATCAGGTTTAAACACACGCATACGTGCACATGCACACACATTCACACAGCTGACGTGGTTGCCGCCCGTCATTGTCCTTGACAACCACAAGAAGCTGGCACCTGGCTCACAACCGGACTGTTTGGCAGATAATCAAGACATAGTTTCCCAAAAATAAAGCAACAGATATGACAACATACTCACCTCTGTGCAAACGGAGGGCGTTTCCCTTTTCACAGGAAATTAATTATCATGCTTGCCATCAAGAAAATCGTGTTGTTGACATGTCGGCCTACTTTTAATCATCAATAGATTAATTAGACAATGCTGTGAACACAGTTGAACAAAGCAACCCTCAAAGTCAAATCATCAAAAGTAGTTGCTGCTTTGCTTTCCTAATTGTTGAAATTACCTTTGATTAATATCTGTTAAAACCATTTTTCTGAGCGTGCCCACACTCTGGTTAGGTTTAGGCACAAACACCACATAGTGAGGGTTAGGAAACATCACGGTTTGGCTTAAAGTACCTTTCTTGGTCGCTACACACCTGGAGACCTGAGGTCGCCACAAACACAGCTGCAGATTCCTTTTGTGTTATCTGTTTTTTGTCGCAACAAACATGGCTGGAAATTCTCCTGAGTTCTCAAAGAAATTTCTAGCGGTTTCACACTTACAAAATGCTGAAACAAGATGCCGTCACTGGCTTGGCAGTCACCTCCAGATGTGAACGTCAGGTAGTGAACATGTACTGTGAACATGACATGACATTTTTTGTACAAATGTTGATATGAGGCGTGTTTGTGTATGACGTGTACACACTTGGACATATCAGTGGTTTGCAGAATCTCCTCACATTTCATCCCGGCGACTGAACAATCACTGTTTTATCATTTGGAAAATATTCACCAACCTTTTTAACCTTCAAGCCTAAAAAAACCTCTTAAGTGCTTCGGCCTATTAAGTGGGGCTGAGCACGTTTAAATCATCAATCGTCCAGACAAGTATTACAAATTATTTACAATAGAGAGCCAGTCTCAATGATGAGTCAGATGTGGACCAAAGCAGCAGCAGACTGCGGCAGCTGAGTCACGACTGCAGACTCCATGTGGATTCAGACACTTTCCCCTCATTCCTCATCAGCAGACAGACGATTCAAGCATACAAAAACTCTTTATCCCTACTTCAACAAATATCTTCAATGGTGGATGATGAAATAGGGATGGAGCCGCTATATTTTCATTTTATTGCTAGTTTCCCACTTTTCTTCTTGGTGACTGACTACAGCTCAGTGCCTCTTGGTACTTTTCTCTGTAACACAGCTCGCTAGACGTTTAGCCCGTTCTCACCAGCAAAACCAACATATAAGTCGGCTTTGAAAGCTCGTTTCGACTCTTATTTACATGTCTGATTGGCGGCTACGTCTGATGTTCATAGTTATTGTTACGACTGCAAAGGAGGAAGTCGGGGAAAGTAGTGTAAAGAGTGAAAAGTGTTTTGCCAGCGGTGATATCGGTTCTTTTGAAAGTTGCAGGCAATCAACAGTCTTTTATGTAAGTGGATTGTTTTTAATGGACGGACGCCAAATTCAAATGTCTCAACAACGTGGGATAATTCAGCGAAACTTGAATCTTTAATTTGTGATAAGTGGACTGGACCTTGCTGTGTATAGCTCTTGTGGACCTCAGTGGACAAAGCACTTTCCAGTTAGCCTCTCATGAGGAGGAATTTGGGTTTAGTGTCTCCCTCAAGGACGTTTCAACATGTGGACTGCCAGCTAAGATAATCAATTTTCCCTCTTTACAGCGGTTTCGTGCCGTCGCCGCCACCGCCAAGTTTATTCTGGAACATTTATGAAATCGAAACTATCTCTGCACTGTTGACCAGAGCTTTGATTTTGAGTACTTCAAATGAGTCTGGTATTGCACTCAGTGACTTCCCTCCGTTGCAAAGACGACTAATCAAATGAGGGTTTTGTAAGTGTAAGTGTGTAGAATATGAGTGGTGACAGATAAGCTTGTGGTCGAGGTAAAAAACAGGAAAACACATCGCCTTTCTTCACTCACGAGGAGCGTACAGATCATTCTTTGTAGAGGTTCGGCGTCTGGGATCTCCGGAAAGTGTCATTGTCACTGTCAAAATTCTTCTTCTCGGGGAAGAAGGTAGTCGCCCTGTCGGCGTCTCATCGGGTGAATAGGACGGATATTGGACGAGTTCATATCCGATTTCCTGAATGGAATCGTTCAACACTGTGGTGACTTTTAATTTTCAACTACCCCAAACACAAACGCCACAAAAGTTTTAACTTCAAACTTCCTGCGGAATCACTCTTATAGAATTGAACAACGGATGGAGCAGTTAAACTAATCTCCTTCTACCTCAGGCTATGAACTTGTCAATCACCCTTTGTGTTAGCCATGACATGGTGACAAATGTGGATGAGTCATTGCTGTTTCTCAGTCACTAAGGTGGAAAGAAATAAATATGTGAACCTCTCATAAGAACTTACAGCGCCTGCATTGACTCAGATTTATGTCTCTCTCTACCAACTGGTTTGGGTAGGGCAAAATAACAATCCACCCAAACATAATTAAATTCAACTAAAAGTGAAGCAGAAGTAAGAAAGCAAGCATTCAAAGCCTTCCTCGACACAGACCAGAGAGTCACATAAGGTGGTGATAAACAGGATCAAAGCCGAGGCCTGGCCTGTGTCGCCACAATCAGACAATAAACGCCGCTGCTCCCACCTTGAGCTGAAAACCTACATGCCAGCAGGTTATTGTTTCATCATAATGGAGACAGACGTGTGTGGAGGACTTTTATTTGGCTGGGCCCTTTAAATGATCTGCCTTTAAACAAGCAGCAGTGGCGTCCTTCAGGCAAGTCCCTTGTCAAATACAGCACCTCTGAAATCAAGTGGAAAAATTGGAATCCCCAAAAACTAGGTCACGAGGACTGATCCCACACAAGTATGCTGGATTTCCCACCCTGCCCTGCAACTGTTTGAATCATCCTCCAGGATTGATAGTATGTCATCACTTTTATTCCTGCCACAGCTAGAGAAACGTATTGCTATATTTTAACTTGTAGATAGAGCAACACTTGAACTGAGACTCTAAAATGTGCTTTTTCTGTTTCCTCATTTCCTTTAGTGTCTTAAATATGTTCTTGTGCATGTTGGACATCTTTAAAGTAAAAAAGGCAGAAGTCTCCACCAACAGAAGCTCCTCTCTCCCACAGAAAACACTGCTCCTGAAACGCCCCGTCAGTAGTCACGCCTTTGTGACATCACACTACATCACCATGTGACACATTTGTATAGAGCTCAACAGTGACCGCCCACTTTTTTAACAGCTCCAGTTCCGGACGTGAATTTGCCATTCATTTACTCCATTGACGTTTCATAAAATCCTTATATAAAGAGTTTTAGGCCAATCAGCTCGGAGATGAATCGTGACCATAAAACATTTAATTCGGCGCAAAAAAAATGTTGGAAAACGGAGAAAAAAGCAAAGGTACAAGACTGTGTACATAATTAAAGGAACTACTCATCCCATAAACCATTGCGAATGTAACAGCGACGTCTCTGATTGGTGGAGCTCGCTGTTACCATGGAAATGTTTACTGAACCCGCAAATTTTCATGTTGGGCTGAACCCTTAATAAACTCTTCTCCTCATCACTAAATGAACGCAGCAGGTCAGAAAGTGAAATCATGGTCGCTCTGTGGGAAACCATCGTAGAGTTCAGTGTTAGCAGTAACTAGCTAACATGAAATTCGCGGGTTCGGTAAACATTTCCATGGCAACAGCGAGCTCCACCACTCAGAGACGTCGCTGTTACACTATAGGATTGTGGGTAGTGTGGTACTTCTCCATGACATCGCGAATAAAACATGTTTTTCTCAAAACGAGATTGATATCATACGGACTTGTGACTTCTACAGGATCATATATCATCGTTTGACAATCTGATAACTCGTGGTGAGTCTACTTTGGATGGTTACGACATTATGGCCAATAATCAAAATCTATATGCAGAATATGAATGGCATTTTCACTTCCGGAACCTCACTGTTGAGCTCTGTAAGATACACCTAGCAGCTAGTTCTGCACGTAATAACTGATGTAGCACAGCCGCTCTGATGTTGTTAGCGCTGCTATCTCAGGCGTGTGTGAGCTAACCAATCATAGTTTTCGGGAGGGGGAGGCCTTAAAGAGACAGGAGCTAAAACCGAGTGTTTCAGACAGAAGGGGGAGAAGAATTATGTGTTTTTTGGGTGTTAAAGTGTGTAAATGTATTCGAGTAGCAATCCAAAATAAAATGATGAATTTGAAAATGAGCATAACCTGTCTCTGCGCTCCCACTTCAGACAGGATGCATGCTAATGTTTTTAGCTTAGCAACCAATAAGCTCCAGAAATGTTTTTGTGGGCTACAAAACTTCCCCAGAGTTTCCATCGTCACGGGAGTGAGGAAATAATGACTGAATACATTCTATATTTAGCTGAACTGTTTCTTTAAATGGAAAGCAGCTATCATTTAATACACCTGTGCTTTTCCTCCTATGACGTGGCAAAATGTCTGCTGTTAATAAAGTCTATTCACTTGGTTTTATCATCACCATTAGGACATTTCTGGCTGCTTGTGTTCACTTGCTGTATTTCATGAGAAAAGACACTTAGTTCCTGCTATTTTGAACAAGAAGCATGACGGAAAAACCTATTTAAAAACCTCTGAGGTACAATAATGACAGGTTGAAAATATAACATGCGTTGCAGTCCGTTTACCAGCCAATGACAATGTAGTGAGTTGAATTAGAACAGGAACCAAAGCCTGTAATCTGCATGTCCTCTTCGCATCCAAGCTAGATCTGTTCTTTATTGGGTAACCACATGTGCTACAATGGCCAAACCACATGTGAGAGATTGTATCAATAAGAGCAAGTCATCAATCAAGCCGGAGCGCTCAGCATCGTGTTTGCCGAGGATTCCCTGCCTTCAAATGAAAGGCATGACCGCTGTCTGGCTGAGATCGCTTCAAAAAAAGAAAAACATCAGAGCGTTCTTATGAGCCGGAAACGGGCGGATGAGCAGCCGACTGTGACACGCTACACCAACAATACCACTAATATTTAGATGAGAGGTGTGAGAAAGAGATCTGCCGAGCTGAGGACCGAATTAGGCGCGCTTTATTTTCTCTCTATATATCCGTTGAGATCTATGTTGACAGATTTGACAAGACATGTGGAATCGTGCACGCAAAGCGAGGACGGCTGGCAACGTTAAAGGAAGTTGGACTGTGAGAAAAGGAGGGAGAGGAAGTGACTTTAAGATGAAACGTTGAGCTCAACGATTTATGTAAAGACTTATTTCCTTGCTACAGTTTTATACAATTGCAAGATCACCTTTTCAAAACTCTTCACACCACGGGAATCATTGTGGACTAAACTGTGGAGCACTTTTCCTCGCTTTTATTCAAAATGCACTCAGCGACGACATCTTTCAAATTCCGTGAATGGTTTTCTGAATCAAACTCAACCATGGACGTTGCATTAGAAGAGAGGATGTGATGTGGATGGGAAGTTGTGGTCAAAAGACAGGGATGGCGAGCAGATGACGAGCATTGTTGTGGTAAATAAATAGCTGCATTACTGGAATCACTGTTCATAGAAGACTTGACCCTGAAATGTGCATCAGGTGATTCATGAAGCGTTGGTGGATTTTGGATTTAAATTGTTGTGTTTTGCAGTAAAGAGAAAAATGTGATAACAATTTTGCATAACTATAATAATAGTATAGTGAAGCTGTATGCCATCTGAAGTTTGAGACAGCAGCTACTTGTTAATAATATTTCTTCTTATTATAAATGATATTTAAAGCTGCTACGAGACGTTTTCATTGATTGATTCTGGCGCCTCCTGTGGACGAAAGGCGTTCGAGCTCAACCACCTCGAGCTGTACAAAATCTAGCATTTGCATTTGTTTTGAAAGCGAGTAAAAAGAAAAGACACAACATATTTTTACTGCTTTTTTTTTCTTTTTTTAAACACTGCTGTTTGCAGGATGCATGTGGGTGAGGTCATGTATCTATTTGTGAATATGTAAGAGTGAATATGACGATGTTTAGTGTTTACCACAACAGAGCAGTTTCAGTTTTGTGACTCATCCAACCAAGACAACTCAGATTCTGACCCGATAACAGTCATTAAAAATAATAGCAAGTTTACAGAAATATTCAGTGTTTTCGCCGCCGGTCTTGTTTGCTTATGTAGGTCACGACAAGCAACTTTAAAAACTGTGCCACAGCTCATTACATGGTTTTCAGGGGGAAAATGTGCTGAATTCTTTTTGCCATCTAGACATTTTCCAATCAATTTTGATGAATGTCTCCCTCTTACACTCGTCCTCTGAGCTACAAAAGTCTTTCACACCCGTACTCCCCTCCATTGCTTGCTATTCTGATCCAAGCGGAGAGCTCAGAAGTGTACGAACAATGTTTGCGTATGAAGAACTAACCCGGTCGGGGGCAAAATAATAACCTACCCTCATTACCCACATCTAACACACACTTTAGACCCTCGTATGTGTTGCCAGCGAACATTCAATGGAAGGGATTAGACCCCTCTTTCATCCCCTTCTCACAGGTTTTGTGTTGATTCTCCGGGTCGTCAGATCCAGCTGGGAGTCTTCACTTTGCCCCCGAACGCCTCCCTGTGTTGTGACACAGCCAAAGTACAGACTGAGGAATCAAACTGTCGAGCTACTTTGAAGATCAGCGGCTATTATTCCTCAAGTACCCGCATTGTTCTACGCTTGAATTAGTGCACCTGAATCCACTAATCGATGGCTGTTAGTTGTGTGTGCACATGAATGGCATGTGAGGGCTGTTAAGTGATATTTGAGTGTTTCACGAGGAACGGCTGCCTGAGGTTCAGTGTACCAAGATGGCTGTTTGAGGCTGTGAATCCATCGGGAGATATTTTGGGAGCGTTTGGACTCTTTTGTTCCTCTCTTGACTTAGCAATGTTCAAAAACCGTCCAGTGTAACAAAGAAAGAAAGAAAGAAAGAAAGAAAGAAAGAAAGAAAGAAAGTACTGCATCAGTGATTCATAGCTTTAAGATGATTGTCCTGTAGAGCTAGTTATCTCGGTTTGACCACAGGAGTTTTTCATGGCCCATGTGTTGTTTAAAATGTCTCAGAAGAGTCTCTTAATGTCTCCACTGCAGACCGAGAATCTCAAGTGTCACTAAATGTCTCGTCGAGCGCAAATAGATGTTCTGAAAAATGCTAACAGCCCAAGTGAAAGTCATTCTGGCCACTTCTAAGAGTTTGACAGGAGGGTGTGAGTACGTGTCTGATAAACAGGATGAGGAATATTTATCGTCCTTGAGAGCATGAGTGGGCAAACTGCATAAATGTGGAATTTGCGTTCCGCTTTAATTGAAGCATTTTGTGTTTTGAGAGCAAATTCTTCGGCGATATCGAATTCCTGGAGTTTTTGTATCTCGGGGGGAATTTCCAGACAGTTTGTGCAAAGTCATTCTCTAAATAGAAGTGTTGGAAAAAGGGACAGTCTTGGAATCAGGGTTCGTCTCCTGTTCAGGCCTTTAAAGTACATGTTGTTGCTCAACCTGGCTCAATCAAAGGTGCCTTCGAACAGCTGCAAAGCTGCTGGATGTGTCACATCTTCGGTTTTACACATGTAGAAACAGGAAACACGACATTGTGGTACAAACACACAAATATCTGATGCAACTCGTGTTGAAACTTTCCCGGCAAAGGTAATGTCTTAAAGTTTTTCCATTTCATGTTATGTTTGTCATGCACGCGGACTTCCTTCCTCTCTCGCTGAGTCTCTGACGGCAACCATGTGGCGAAACTTGTAATTTTCTCTCGGTTTAAAACATCTTAAACATTTGGGATAGTGTAAATACACAACCCAACAAAATATATTTCAAGGGAACAGCTATTTTTAGACACTTTAATGCAGAAATGTTGCATAATATATCTTTAAAAACCAGCAGTTTGTGGTTGGAAGATATTTACGGACCATCACCAGCTATCTGCATCATAACCTCACTGATTCATGAATGTTAGATCACCGTTGGCTAACTAGCAGCTAAGAAGACAAAACTGTGACTGTCAAACTGTCACCTTGCACATTAGCGCCTATGTCACGCTCACAAGTTTGTGAACTGTGGTCTATATAAAAGCCGCTGTAACGTCAAGTCACTTCTGCTTTTGCTAGAGAGAACAGGAATAAGTGTTGCATCAGCCAGAAGTTTCAGGAAAGCAGAAATACTGTCAGTGTTTCTACCGGTTTAGGCATCGTCATTTTCCCTGGAACGACCAGAAATTTCATCACTGGTTCATTAGAAAAACAAATTTAGCAATTATGAACTGGCGGAATTAATACAGCATCAGAGCAACAGAGAGTCGAACAACGTGTCAGAATTTAACTTTAAACCCTAAGACATACACAGTGGGGGTTTTTCTTTTTAACGGCGCACATCTGTACAGGCAACCAGCTCACGTGTTGCTCAGTGCATCCCACTGACAGCAGTAAATCATCCACCTTCATGCTAATATATGGCTGAAATCAAATCAGCATGGGAGGGTGGAATGACATTTCCCTGAGCAGTTGATGAATGTTGTGACAGCTGTCCCCTCCGAGCAGCACACCGAGGCGTCTGCAGCCCGACGGTGGGCAGCGACCGGTAAAGGCTTTACAGGGATCAGCAGGCGGGACCCTGCGGTCTCGCTGAGTAATGGACAGTTACAAATCTGTTCCGCGGGGATCTGATGAGGAGGCGCGGAGGAATGACATGTGCAGCCTGAGATGCGGTCGCACACCTGCACCAGAGCTGGAGTGGGGTTAAGGGAGGGGGCTGCATTCATGTGATGCCTCCTGAGGGGACTATGAATAAACCCGAGACACACTGTGTCCACGGCGGGTCCCAGTGGGAGGTCAGAAGTGGTGGCATAAGTGATAAACTGTGTCATGCTATGATACAACGACACGGTGAGTTACGAGGCGTCAACTGCACACTGTGAGAAAGGTCAGACAGGCTGCGGTAAGCTGAGTATATCTTATCACTCGACTCTCACGTTTACTGTAAATGTCACTCTTCAATGCAGCGGTGCATTTTATTTTTATATACGTATCCTTTCCTTTTGTTGATTCACTTTTTTGCGCTCACAAGCAGCAGCAACAGATTTAAACCAGCAGTAAAACACTCACCGGAAGTTCAAATATGTTCTACTTCAGACCAATTAATGTGAGATTATGAGGTGTTTAAAGATTCAAGATGTTGTAGTATCATCGTGACAATTTATTTGTGAATGCAACAACAAAAAAGAACTCGAGAGAGCATCATACTGATTCAATTCATCAAATTAGATCATTGTTGTCTGAGCTGTCACAATGGACAAGCTGACAAACCCCTTCGCCCCAACCCCGTCTGATGTCATTGTTTAGCAGGCAAATAAATAATAAATTAGGGGCATAATATGATTAATCAAAGAGTGTCTGAAAAATGGGATTGCGACACAATGCAGTGGTATGTGTGCATGTGTGTTTCTGCGGTTTCCTTCAGACATGACTGATGACTGATTGTTTCCTGACTTTCTGGGATAATCCCACATAATTCACCATGACAGATTCAAACGCTGAATTAACAAATATTGTATTAAACTGGACCAAAATCAAAGACACCAGCTATTAGGTAATCCAAAACAACGAAATAAACCATTTATTCACGTCAAACGTTGGTCATGTTGATGCTGAAATGTTGAGTCACTCTTCCAGTCCTGTTGATGACATCTTGGAAGTCAGCTCATGTTTTTGATCCACGATTGTTTCGCCAAGAATGAAACACGAGACGCAATTATCTCCTTCTCAAAGTGCAGCTGTCTTCATTATGTCACACAGAACAACCATTGTGAGCGACCTGCTCGACCTAAAGTAAACAGCCAGCGGAGATAAACCAAGGTAAAAAAGAACAGATTGTTTATTCATTTCGTGTGGGATGATGTAGCACGAGGACTGCAGGGCCCGGCTCCATGAAAGGGTAATCTCGAGAAATAACATTTAGGGATTAGCTTTAATTTGAGGTTGTGCCCAGCGCGAGGCAGCGTCTGTCATCACGGGCTTGTCTAGCAACGGCCTGAAAGCAGCTTCTCATTAACTACACTGTCATTAAAAGATGATAGCATGTCTGATTTTAGCCACTCCTAAACTGATCGTGACTCCCGATGACGAAATACGACATTTTTTTATTGTATGCTTATGTTTATTTCTAACATAAAGTCTACTGTCCAATCTCACCTGCACAGAATTTACATTAGTCATCTCTGGATGGTATAAAACTGACTGATGATATTTTCATCTCTTGTGTGATACTCAGATTAAGATCTGTGAAAGTGAAAACAACAATTTGAAAAATCTGACGGGCTCCCAGTCAGCATTTTGACAAAACAGCAACATGCCCGCTAATGAAAAACACCACTAAAGCTGACAACAGGTTTATGTCAATGTGTGTGTATTTTGTGTTTCCACAAAACTGTTGCGTGCGATGAAAGAATCAGTCATAATCTGGGATCACCTTCGCTTCTCCCGTTGGAGTTAAAAGACTCCGGATTGTCACTATTCTCCTTAAGGGCCGGGCCCAAACCAACGTGTCACGGATACTGGAAATGACTCTTCAGCAGGAAATCGCGTGTCTGAACGGTTTCTGGTCAACATTCATTAGAAAGTAAGAATAAATCTTCTTTTCCCGAGATTTGCCTTAATCACACTAAATGTTATTTCACATTTTGGTGTTTTGTTTATATATGCTGCTCAATACAGATAGTGTAAGGGGCTTTTTTTTATGTTGGCTTTTGGCCAAACAATGATTAATGAAATGTTCCCTGTTAGCTGGAAAAGGGATTCTATCAGGGTGTCACACCGCTGGGGAATTTTCCAACTGTTTTTCTGGATATTTTTCTCAGGAAGTCGGACGATTCCCTTCTGCAATCATGGTGACCAAACATGCAAGTCGCAACATATAGAAAGGTTCAGTTTGAACTTATCTCTGGTTTTGCAAGAGCACATTTAGCTCACATTCATTCCTGCGATTTGGTTGGGGAGGCTCATCAACACCTGAGTGCTTAGGTCAAGGCCTGATTCATCCAACAGTCAACAGCAGTTAAATCTGTGGTGTGTTGCGCTTTTATCCTGATCTCTTTCGTACCAGAACGTGAATGCAGAGAGAGCAGCAGTTCTCTGTGTGGAATGGTATCACGGTGGAAGATCTGTCCTGGGACTAGCACATATTTCCCTTTCTGTCCAGTATCTTAGTGTGTTTTAGCAAAGTCAGTTTCACAGGACATTTATCTCCATGTGTCACGTGAGAATGACGAAAAATCCCAGAAGCAAACGTGGCGCTTTGTCCACAGATGTCCGATGCGCCAAAGCAACAATTTCAGTAATTTACAGAATCAGCACAAACACTTAAAATACTTAAACTGTTGAACGTATAGATGAGTGTGTACACAGCTCCATCCAGTTAAAGAACAGTGCGTGAGGTGTTCCCAGCTTGTTCTCACTGTCTGTGTGCCAGCCCTGAAGCTATGTAAACAGCCATTAAGAAATTACAATCTCCAACCCAAACATTAGGGCCTGTGATTTAAACAGATAAATCAACTGGAACACGCTCCAGCAACATGTTTCTTTCTCTTCTGATGATGTGAGAGTGGGATTTTTTTTTTTTTCTCCTGTAAACTATAAACATTGTTTGTCGCAGATGAGCTTGTTCATAGTAATGTCGCAACAGAAAAACAATAACGTGTGTGTCACTCAAAGCCCATGAGACGCGTCAAGCTTGAACAGATGATACCCGGAGCTGGCAGTGGATATTGTGTGATGTGCTGGAACAATGGACTCTATTTTCTAAATGCTACAGCAGAGGAAGATAGGAAATAACCGATGGATCATCTGCAGTATCATTTTTCAAAGTGTTTACTGTAGAAATCATGAGTTTATCCCAAACAAAATTCCATTCAATTCTGTTTGCGTCATGACAAAACAGGGCGAAACTGGCATCAAGACAAAGCCGACTATTCTTCTCCTTCAGCTTACAATTAAACATCTTAACAGTCCACTTAGGATCAAACAAGACAGGACTCTGTAATGCCAACGACATTAAAGTGTGTCACATTCCTGAACACAATTATGGCCTGTGGTGGGGCTCATGTGTTGTCTGTAAACATCCATAAATATCTTTCATTTAATGTGACTGCACTGTTCTGTGAGCATCATTAGAAGTCTGCATGACAGGAATGTTTCCTCCTCTGCAGCGTTCGGTGTTAAACCGGTTCTGGATTAACAGTTCGATGGCTGTTTCCTGTTTGTCACCCATCCACCAATCTCAGCCCATAACCTTAAACTCAACTGCTCACGCACACATTCGCACACAACTCTGCTCAACATCTGCAAAGGTTATGACATGGGAAGCACTGTAATCTACTGTTCTGTGCTGAACTGAAACACATTAAAATGGGGGCATGCTCACACATGCATCTGATAGTACAGCAGAGTAGCTTCAAAGGTGTTTCTGCAGGATTTTCTTTCCTTCTCAGGGATATTTCTCATGATAAAATAATAATAATAATCCTGCAGAGGTTTGACAGTACGCTGTAAAACCTCTGCACGCACCTCTGCACACAGTAAGCATGAAGGGTTTTCCCTGTTTTTTTAAGGATTTTTTACAGTGCTCTAGGTGCATATCACAACTGATTTACAATTGATAAAAGTCACCATAAATATCACTGACTGTGAAACTAAATATTTTGCCCACCACATCTTTCGTCAATCAAACCTGAACAGCCGGACCGCCCCAGGTAGCAGAGGAAGAGAGCTGGGATAGGACTCGTGCCAAACCAGCTTGGATTTAAGGCCACTCCTGGTTCTCCACCTCATCTTTACACAGACCTGTCTCCACCTCATCTCTACAGAGACCTGTCTCCACCTCATCTTTACAGAGACCTGTCTCTACCACATCTTTACAGAGACCTGTCTCCACCTCGTCTTTACAGAGACCTGTCTCCACCTCGTCTTTACACAGACCTGTCTCCACCTCGTCTTTACACAGACCTGTCTCCACCTCATCTTTACAGAAACCTGTCTCCACCACATCTTTACAGAGACCTGTCTCCACCTCATCTTTACAGAGACCTGTCTCCACCTCATCTTTACAGACCTGTCTCCACCACATCTTTACAGACCTGTCTCCACCTCATCTTTACAGAGACCTGTCTCCACCTCATCTTTACAGAGACCTGTCTCCACCACATCTTTACAGAGACCTGTCTCCACCACATCTTTACAGAGACCTGTCTCCACCTCGTCTTTACAGAGACCTGTCTCCACCTCGTCTTTACAGAGACCTGTCTCCACCACGTCTTTACAGAGACCTGTCTCCACCTCGTCTTTACAGAGACCTGTCTCCACCTCGTCTTTACAGAGACCTGTCTCCACCTCGTCTTTACACAGACCTGTCTCCACCACATCTTTACAGAGACCTGTCTCCACCTCATCTCTACAGAGACCTGTCTCCACCACATCTTTACAGAGACCTGTCTCCACCTCATCTCTACAGAGACCTGTCTCCACCACATCTTTACAGAGACCTGTCTCCACCTCATCTCTACAGAGACCTGTCTCCACCACATCTCTACAGAGACCTGTCTCCACCTCATCTCTACAGAGACCTGTCTCCACCTCGTCTTTACAGAGACCTGTCTCCACCTCATCTTTACAGAGACCTGTCTCCACCTCATCTTTACAGAGACCTGTCTCCACCTCATCTTTACAGACCTGTCTCCACCACATCTTTACAGACCTGTCTCCACCTCATCTTTACAGAGACCTGTCTCCACCACATCTTTACACAGACCTGTCTCCACCACATCTTTACAGAGACCTGTCTCCACCTCATCTTTACAGAGACCTGTCTCCACCTCATCTTTACAGAGACCTGTCTCCACCACATCTTTACAGAGACCTGTCTCCACCTCGTCTTTACAGAGACCTGTCTCCACCTCGTCTTTACAGAGACCTGTCTCCACCAAGTCTTTACAGAGACCTGTCTCCACCTCGTCTTTACACAGACCTGTCTCCACCTCGTCTTTACACAGACCTGTCTCCACCTCGTCTTTACACAGACCTGTCTCCACCTCGTCTTTACACAGACCTGTCTCCAACACATCTTTACACAGACCTGTCTCCACCTCATCTTTACAGAGACCTGTCTCCACCACATCTTTACAGAGACCTGTCTCCACCACATCTTTACAGAGACCTGTCTCCACCTCATCTCTACAGAGACCTGTCTCCACCACATCTTTACAGAGACCTGTCTCCACCACATCTTTACAGAGACCTGTCTCCATCACATCTTTACAGAGACCTGTCTCCACCTCATCTCTACAGAGACCTGTCTCCACCTCATCTTTACAGAGACCTGTCTCCACCTCATCTCTACAGAGACCTGTCTCCACCTCATCTCTACAGAGACCTGTCTCCACCACATCTTTACAGAGACCTGTCTCCACCTCATCTCTACAGAGACCTGTCTCCACCACATCTTTACAGAGACCTGTCTCCACCTCATCTCTACAGAGACCTGTCTCCACCACATCTTTACAGAGACCTGTCTCCACCTCATCTCTACAGAGACCTGTCTCCACCACATCTTTACAGAGACCTGTCTCCACCTCATCTCTACAGAGACCTGCCTCCACCACATCTCTACAGAGACCTGTCTCCACCTCATCTCTACAGAGACCTGCCTCCACCACATCTTTACAGAGACCTGTCTCCACCTCATCTCTACAGAGACCTGTCTCCACCTCATCTTTACAGAGACCTGTCTCCACCACATCTTTACAGAGACCTGTCTCCACCTCATCTTTACAGAGACCTGTCTCCACCTCATCTTTACAGAGACCTGTCTCCACCTCATCTTTACAGACCTGTCTCCACCTCATCTTTACAGAGACCTGTCTCCACCACATCTTTACACAGACCTGTCTCCACCACATCTTTACAGAGACCTGTCTCCACCTCATCTTTACAGAGACCTGTCTCCACCTCATCTTTACAGAGACCTGTCTCCACCACATCTTTACAGAGACCTGTCTCCACCTCGTCTTTACAGAGACCTGTCTCCACCTCGTCTTTACAGAGACCTGTCTCCACCAAGTCTTTACAGAGACCTGTCTCCACCTCGTCTTTACACAGACCTGTCTCCACCTCGTCTTTACACAGACCTGTCTCCACCTCGTCTTTACACAGACCTGTCTCCACCTCGTCTTTACACAGACCTGTCTCCACCACATCTTTACACAGACCTGTCTCCACCTCATCTTTACAGAGACCTGTCTCCACCACATCTTTACAGAGACCTGTCTCCACCACATCTTTACAGAGACCTGTCTCCACCTCATCTCTACAGAGACCTGTCTCCACCACATCTTTACAGAGACCTGTCTCCACCACATCTTTACAGAGACCTGTCTCCATCACATCTTTACAGAGACCTGTCTCCACCTCATCTCTACAGAGACCTGTCTCCACCTCATCTTTACAGAGACCTGTCTCCACCTCATCTCTACAGAGACCTGTCTCCACCTCATCTCTACAGAGACCTGTCTCCACCACATCTTTACAGAGACCTGTCTCCACCTCATCTCTACAGAGACCTGTCTCCACCACATCTTTACAGAGACCTGTCTCCACCTCATCTCTACAGAGACCTGTCTCCACCACATCTTTACAGAGACCTGTCTCCACCTCATCTCTACAGAGACCTGTCTCCACCACATCTTTACAGAGACCTGTCTCCACCTCATCTCTACAGAGACCTGCCTCCACCACATCTCTACAGAGACCTGTCTCCACCTCATCTCTACAGAGACCTGCCTCCACCACATCTTTACAGAGACCTGTCTCCACCTCATCTCTACAGAGACCTGTCTCCACCTCATCTTTACAGAGACCTGTCTCCACCACATCTTTACAGAGACCTGTCTCCACCTCATCTTTACAGAGACCTGTCTCCACCTCATCTTTACAGAGACCTGTCTCCACCTCATCTTTACAGAGACCTGTCTCCACCACATCTTTACAGAGACCTGTCTCCATATCATCTTTACAGAGACCTGTCTCCACCACATCTTTACAGAGACCTGTCACCTGTTTATAAATAACTGTATTATGGTCTGTTTGTCATTTATATATTCATGTAGAAATGTGTAGCCTTTAAGTCAATTATTCTTTTTCATTGCACTGTTGTTGTGGTTGATGCCCCTGCAGAAGAACGCAGAAGGTTTCTCTACCATGTCAAGAACACAACTTCCTTTTTAAGCTTCTTTTAGATCTCCTTTAATCAGGTGCAATCATACGGCGTAGTCGTCTGTTCAGAGTTACAACACAGCATGAAAGCCTCTGGGGGCAGTCCGTGGATTTTCATTCAGTCTTTTTAATTTCCATATATAGTTCCCATCCAAGCAACAACAATTGGAAATGTGTCCACAAATACGGAGAAAAAACATAAATATACAGTACAAAAGATTAAAAAATTGTGTTCACATTTATGATGGCGGAAATCCACATGAGTTTTACTATCGCTTACATCACATCTGTTAAAAAATACTGATATAATTGGGGACCATTTAGTCAGTACTACGTCGTCTTTATTTAATTTTAATCCTGCAATTATGTTTCCCATGTGGTAATCATTCTGACCTTTCTCCCCTCCAACAAAGTCCTAAATTCAAGAGAGACAAGTTCAGTGCAGCCACACACATACAGTAGCCAATTAGCAAAGGGAAGGTCTACAGTCAGCATAAGGTAACACTATCGTTAATCCTGCTGCTTGCAGTAATCATGCATGGGTTATTATTACGCTATATTTCATTAAGATGTAATCATGTGGTTTTAGTTCTTTTTCATGATTTAGACCCAGATGTGAGACTGTAGGGGATTCTCCAAAGTCTGAGGGATTTTAGTGAAAGGCTGTTTTATAATTGGCCTCCATTTTTATGAAGATTAGGAACTTCTTTCTCCACCGTGTCTCTCTCTAGGTCTTGCAATTTTCACATTGTGTTGAGGGAAGTTGCTAAAACTATTTTGGATGCACGATACACAAGTTGAACGTCAGAACCTGCTGATGTTCTCCTTGATGGCCGCAAATGACCCATCAGTAAATATGATAGCATTCGCCAGTGGCAAAGAACAGGCTAGAGAAGCTTTTAATGAAATAACTTTTCCAAAAAAAATGATTGTTTTCATATCAGAATTAGTAGGAAAAGTAGATTTAGTCAAATACTGATGTTTTGAGACTGTATTTATCCCAAAGCATCAGTATTTGGTAAGTTGAGAATGAGACTCGAAATTCAACTTTCTTAACAATTGGTCCCTTAAAGGTTCCTCCAATAATTTGTATGTTTTTTTAATTGTGGTTAGTTTGTTTTCCAGGCACAGACAGGGCAATAAATAACTAAAACAAAATGAACAACAAAAAATGAAAAATGGTTATTTAAACATCTGGATCAGCCTAGAATTTCACAATCAGTGCATCCCTTGTGAAATATTTGGTGTTAAAATGTTTCTTCTGTCATCTAAAGCATTCGTTAAAGTTGCTGTTAATCATTGTGATTTAAATTAAAGTTCTTGAGCATTTACAGTGGCTAACTTTTCCTCAGCAACCCCAACTTGATTGCCTTGTTGGCAGTGTTTAGTGATAATTCTGCATAAATACCTTCTTTGTACCGCAACACAAGAAAAATACTTCTTTTTTTTTTACTGCATTACATCATTATTTGCATCCTTACATATCATACCAAATACCTTTTGGTGCTGAACCTAGATAGCTGGTCAGACACAGACAGAAATTCGATGCTTTTTTTGCCAGAAGTTTGAAATCACTCAACACTCTCTAAGTGCAAAAATGCTCATCTGTCAGTACTGTCATAAGCACAGTGGGGTATTTTCTCTGCTGTAAACACCGAGCAAAAGAAAAGCAGTGGTGAGAGATCCAGAGCGGACATTCAGCTTGAGGGATTCCCTCATTTGGCAGGAGCAACGCTGCCTGGGAGACTGTCCACAGGGACACATAAACCACAGAGAGGAGAACAAAGGTCACGACTCAGAGACCAAGGTCTAAGCCCCCCACACTATTCAGCCATGGTCATCGTCTTGCTCACTCTTTGGCACCCACTGATCCCAACAAGCTCCCAGCTACAAGCTCGACAAGCTGGAAGCTGCTCTCCGTCCCGTTGTGCTGTTCCTGCCTGCCTGCGTGGCTAAAAACTCCTTACGTAGGCTACGCCCTTCACGTGTCACTGCCTGGGCCCTGAGTGGTGTAACAATGCCAAATGTATGCCAAATGTTCGTCTTTAATGGTGGGTAATTTATAGACACTGGCAGGAGCAAATTTGGACTTGTGGCCAGAGGTGTTGATTACCCTTTTTATCTGGCCGTTTGTTTGGGAGCATGATCAAAGCCATCACCCGTTAGCGATCATGTGCTTTCCTTCCCCCCTCCTCTGCCCCCTGCTAAAACTTTGGCACACGGCCACGCATCGGCCTACTTTTCTTTGTTTTATTACTTCAAAAGGTTGTGCCTCACCCCATTCATCACAGAACACTGCTCCCGTCAAAGCTGTAACAGAGTCAAATTGTTCAGGCATTTGGGCATCTAACAAAGCCCGGTGAGCATCTCCAGATCTGATGTAACTCAAGGAGGGATAATTCAACACCGAGAGTCATCTTTGATCTGTGATCTGTGCCATATCTGCACCCACACTCACCCGTGGCTCATTTTATCTCGCTTTATTAAGCTTTTGATATTTCATCTTCACACAGCCCAATTTGTGCGCATCACCGCAAATTAGCACTGTGATGGAATATATTCCCCCATAACGCCTTTGTTGTTCGTGCCGTCTGAGAAGTCGCTTTGATATGGGCGCCGATTTGTTTACCGTTGATGCTTCTCACCGTTCTGAAGAGTTCACATTATCATAGTTCAGGGCAGGGTGAAGAGTTCAGCTCAGTTTTTCTGTTACGCAAAATAGCAGCCAGGTGTGAACTTTTAAAGAAATACACCCCCCCCCCCTTCCTCAACCTTTAAATGGCTTCAACTATCGTTACGCGGTGTGTCCTGTCCCTGGATTTGAGCTTATTTATCTTCCGGCTCTGCCTGTGCAAATGTTGGCCGTGAAGTAAAGACACATGAGGCAGAGGAAGCCACACGGACTCTTTCAGAGGCGCCCTGCCCCTATCTTGAAGCCTAATCCGATGAGCTCACACTCAGCATGTTCCTCTCGTGAGTTCTGCATGACTTGCGCTGCCCCCAGAGATAAAGGATGGATGGGGTGCTGCTGTCCTCATGGAGAGGCGGGTGGAGCGGGTGAGGAGGTGGTGGTGGTGGAGGGGGGGTTGTTACAAGAAGGTGGGAGGGAACGGGTGGAGAGTTAGGGTATGGTTGTAGGGAAATGGGCGGAGAGGGGACATACTGAGGCCTCTGTGTGCATGTGTGGGGGAGTCTCATCATCCAGCAACCTCTCCCGCCCTCGGACACTGACCTCTTTGTAGGATTCATATTAAAAACTCCGGCCCTGTGAAGATGACCCCCGAGACTAATCCTGTGACCTCCAGCGCATTAAAGTGACCGTTAGTGGACATGGCAAGGACAGTCTGTCATTTCGGACTCCGGTGTGGTGTGTTGTGTGCGTGTGGTCAATATTTGTATGCGAGCGAGTGCAAGGTGGGGTGCGGGGGGTGTTTGTCAGGGAAGAGGGGTGTTGCGTGCGGCATCGAAAACACAGCAGGACTATTGTGGTTGAGAAGCCTGATGTTAGAGTCTCACTGCCTGCACGATACAACAGGAGTTCCAATTTGTCCGCAAAGTCGTTTACTTTGGATTGTTCTCTTATTGCTTTGCGCCACTTTCAGATACGACGATGTGATATTTAAAACAACAGTAAATATTTTACAAACTTGAAGGAAAACTTTGCTGATGGAAAGTTTTGTAGCCAACAAAACATTTTTGGAACTTCACAACAAAACAAGTGTTGCATGCAGCTGGGGACTTTTTTCAAAACATAAAGAAAATGACAATTTAAAAACGCTAAAATGGCTCGTCTGGTGTAATCCAAATCTCCAGAAGCCACAAAATAATTTTATAGGATGTTATTTACAAACCTTTAAAAGAGAACTCTAACGCTTTGGGATGGTGTCTGACACAAACGCTGCAATCTCAAAGTGGCACTTATGTTTAACAAGATGGGATTGAGACTCAAACATCGACGCTCTTACAAACTAGACCCTTAAATGTCACAATCACTCACAAACTACTTCCCTTGGTTGTACTTCCTGCAACGATCTGAGCAAACTGGCCCACAGCAGTTTTCAAGAATGCAAGAACACCGGTGGAAAAACACCTTCTGTACTGGAGAGGCGTATTTTCTCTGTAGGTTCCTTACAGGCTTTTTTTTTTTTAAGAGTGCTCAGACCTGAGGGAATCCTTTATAGCTTCCGAAGTCTGTAACTAGCCGGCCATTTGGTCGGTAATGTTCAATGACAGCTCAAAGCACCGACTTGTTGTCTCTGGGACCTGTGGACATCTTCTGAAGCGCTCGGAGGCCACTTTATGTGGTGATAAAAAAAAGGGCCCAATAAAGCCTTCTCACCAGCGGCAGATCCTCCCAGCGAAGCAGTCCTTGTTAATCACAGCAAACAGTTGGAGATCCTTTCAAAGGGGATTATATCAGGGTCAGGAGCATTTGGACCTTAATTACCCTTGACATAATGTTTGACCATTCTGTTACCACTGGGGAGGGCAACACTTATTAAGGGGACATGGGCCTAGGGGTCAGCGGGGTTACCCGGGTCAACAGTGCAAGCACAGCCCACCACATCCTCCCCCATCCGCATTTTGTCGTCCAGCCACAGATCTCTGAGCCTAACTCCAACAACAGAGATGGAATCCGGCCAGTTTAGTCGCTGGGCGGTGAAGTTAGTTGTTATCATCACGTTGAAGACCATCAGCTGGGACAGACTTCGGACAGCAGGGCCGAGCCATGACGTGCAGACACATGATTTGAGGGCAACTGCAGCCAAAGGGTCAGAGGTCACCGGTTCAAATCTTCAGACCAGCAGAATACATCTGCACATGAGAGCAACGCATGATTGTTTCTTAAATTTAATTCATCTTAAGCTTGAAATACCTCTTTTGGTCACAACACACTCTGCTGGGGACTTCTTGGCAAAAATAAAAGGGTTTTTTTTGCACACAAAAGTGACTGGAAATGGTCCTGAGGTCTTTTTAAAAATATCAGGTGGGTTCACACTTACAAATGTTCAAACGCAGAGTCAAACTGCGGTCATGGGCCTGCGAGCCTGTCGCATGGAACTTTAGCACCGTCCCCTCAGCCTCATGATATGAAAGTCGGGTCACACATGACACATTTTGCAGCAATGTAATACGGAACGTAGCCTATGAAACATAAAAGCGTGGTATCCTTGGAAACATATCCACGGTTTGCAGAAATGTGCCCAATTTTATCACTTTGAAGTGCATCTTCTATCAGTGCAATGTGAGAGAAATGCAGCAACAGATCTCTCAAATCATGCTTCACTGTTACCGAAAATCATCCTCCATGTTCCTGTGCATCAGTGCACCACCATTTTTTAGGCAGCATGAGAAGTCACTGAAATCAAAGTCAGTAGAAAACAGTTACTATTAATATTTCACATTAACATTTCATGGTCAGAGCAAAGATATTCATGGATAATCTTTCCTTTAAGAGAAGCAGCAGAACTGATATTTACTGAAAATCACTATGTTAGGTGGAGGCTCATCCACTGCTCATGTCTCAAATGAGGCTCCAACAATGTGAGATTTTCACATTGCGATAACCTCAGAAAAATATTACGGTTTCAGAGTATAGGGTGTTACAGATTACTCTTAACAATTTCAGTGATCCTTAAAAGAATGAAAACAGAAGGAAACACTACCGCAGATAAGAAAATGTACACAGTATGATGACCATCAAAGCGAGCTGCTGCAACCCAAGTCAGAGTCCCGGGTCCGTTGTTTGTTTCTGATAAGTGGTTGGCTGATTGGCTCGTCCATTAGCAGAATGTCAAACAAATCAAACTTTGTTATCAAGGAGATTTTCATATATGTGTTCAATGCACAGTAGATAAAGTGAAATGCAATCAACAGATGGTTGGTGGAACATATCCTCCCCCTCCACATGCAGAGAACATATTTGCTCTCCCGTCACCTTCATAAAGAGCCTCTGTTCATAGCAAACCCTCAGAAGTATGTAAAAACATAACCATGTCCACCTCTAATCCCTGTACAATGATGTAAAATACCATCTCTCAGTCGCTAATCCCCAGACACGCGACAGATAACGCACGACAGATAAAAAAAAAACAGAATAAAGCTAATGAAAAATGCGAGCTTGTATCCCTCATGGTGCTGTGAATGCACATGTACATGTACATGAGGGTAGCTGCAGCCAGAATGTGAAGCAGATAATATACAACATGAGGATACAACACGGTATGCAGTCAAAACATCCAGATGCCGGGAGGCTGCTCACTGTATACATTCTGTCACGGTCGTCTACAGAACAGAACACGTCGTCGTGTAAACACACAACGCTGCGCTGTGGATCACGGAAGGTTTCTTTTTTTTCTTTTTTTTTCAGCTGTTCTGTTGCAGTTTTTGAGAAAAATGTAAATGTCTGTGGTTTAGTGAAATCTGGTCCCTCTTTGCTGCTGCATTCCAGCACAAATGGACATTTTCTAGGTCATTTGTTTGATCAGTGCAGCGTTTATTCTCATTTAAATCTCATCTGCTCTATAACTATCTTCATGCCACACCCAGGTATTATATAACTCAATAAGAAAAGATATAAAACTATACGCTCAACACGTCCTGCTGTTTGCCTCCGATGCTTAAGTGTCTTCAATGATCTTATGAGGCCCGGATCCCATTTGCACATGCTCAATAATTTACCCAGAGTAAACAGCCTTTTGTTCGGCCTCATGCTCGACTAGGCGAGCGCATTATCTCCATCAACACGTGCACACAACGCAAAATCCCCAGCACCACAAAACGTAGCCCTCCTGTCAACGTCACACACTCGTCTGTCAGACTTAAAGTGCATGACATCGTGCGTCTCAGAATAGAAAATAAAAACAGGCTTCAGTTGACATGAGCGGGAGCACATAATTGGAGGAGTTACTGTAGCTGTAGGGGAGGATTGAGAGGGGATTATGGAAAGGTAAGGAGGGCTGGGAGGAGGAGAAGGCAGGGAGGGGGTAATCTGTAATTAGTTTGTAATTGCATCTTAGATGGTTCAGATTGCCATTGTGCTATGATCCATGACTGACAGAGGACATGAAGAAACTTAGTGAGACACAGTTTTCACATAAACACGGGAGGATAAAACCATGACTTCATGACATCACCTCATTTAAGGCGCGTTAAGACTCATTATTCTTGCAACTGACTTTGAGTCTCTACAATTACTAACATGATGGTTGTCTTGTTTTGTTTTTTTATATTCTGCTAACTCAGATGCACCGAAGTACTCAAATGCACCGAATGCAATCAAAACAAAACACGCTTGCAGGAGTTTGATTTAGTCAAATGGTTCATTGATCTGAATGGTTGGAGTGAGGCCATGACAGACAGTGATAGAATCCAATGACTCATTCAAATCTTTATTAAAGCCTATTAAATACAGAGGTTTCTCTCATTTGCATTAATGTTGGGATGTGGAGATATATCCGGTTACTGAGAAAAATGCTTCATTGTTCTGTGGAATTGGTTTCAGGCACAGTATTAAATGGCGGCCGCCCAAAACACAATCACTGCAGATTTGCATTAGAACAGAATAAAACACGTAAACATACACTTCGGGTTGTAGAGAAAACAGAGAGGAGAATCTTTTTCTCTGAGATGAGTGTGTGACAGACGGCTGCAGAACGTGGCTCAAATGCCTCCTGTGAAGGCACGCCGTCGGAGGTAAACAACGAGGCGAACACTCGTCCAATATGGACGGAATTCCTCGGATATCCATCATTCCCTCATCCGTGGTTCTACAGAAATGTCATCCTGCTTCCACCTTTGCTCCAGACAGGCAGTAGTCATAAATCACAGGCCTGCTCGAGGTCCTTGTCAGTTAAGTGTAAACGCAGCTCATAATTCAGCATTTGACAAATGATTGATGCTGAAGTCAAGCCGCAGTGTGGCCTCTCAATCCGTACTGAACAAGCCGACCCGAATCCAACCGTCATAATGTTTATCCTTCCCTACAAAGAGAGGTTTTCAATGTGTGATTCTTGTGGCGCATTAATGGCACGAGTTTGTAATTCTACACTGTATTCAGCACAAGCAGATATATTGATAGCGACTAATTTGACCTTGAGTGACACAATGTACGACCAGTCTGGCTCAGTGCGAGTCAGTCTGGCTGCAGCCGCCTGGATCTGAGATTAATATGTTTAAATTAGCGCTGTAACGCGCCGTGAACAGCACCTCAGTGTGACAGACAGCTTATTGTAGTTCATATAGGTAGATCAGCGGCATCATGAAGCTAGAATGTCCCTTCGGACGCTTGTCAGGGAATCAAAATGAATAAACGTTTGTATTAAACGAGCAATCAGGGACCGAAAAACTCTTGTAACTTTTACGGCGGTGCCACACGGGACGTCGACAACATACAAGGCATTCATGGGAGTTTCAGGAGCAGTTGCAAAAAAACATTTTCCCCCTAATGAAAATGACAAAAGTGCTAAACGTGTACAGTGAGCTGCTGTTTTAGAAGCTGCTTTACGGCCTCCCTCGAGTTTTACATGAGACATGGCGACACAAGAGCGCACAATGAAATAATGAACAGATACTGAGACTGCACTTAAACTGCAGGCTTTTTCCAGAGAGAAGAGTGGAGCTTTGACTCTTGTCCCCGTAAATCTCTCACTGGATCTGTTAAGTGATCCTAAAACAGGCGCGGGTGCTTGTTTGTTTTTTGGTGTGCCTTACAGTAGTTGGTGATGCGAGCGAGTGGCAATTTGAGAGCGAGGTAAATTAAGGATTTTATGGACTCTGGTCTGCGTGGTTTTATTGCAACAGTGGAAATAAGCATGCTAAAGTTTCCAGTGCCACATTCCTCACAGGTTCACAATGGAACAAACCACATTACAGATATTAATCTGTGTATTAATGAATTCCTAATGGCCTTTGGGAGAGAGGCGAGGACAGAATCACGTTTTGTCATCAGGCTTTTTTTTCTTGAAGTTTCACCAGCCAGGAAAAATTAAGAGTACGAGGGAGAATGAACACATTGTGTGCCCGCCTGGCACCGGCAGCGACTAAATATTTGTCGAGGAAAATCCGTTTTATGGTAAAATTCGACAAGTCAAACAGTGAAAAGCTAATCCAAGGTAGATGCACATGATACTATACAAGCAGTACTTTGTAAGTAACAAAGGCTTGAGGATAATGCAACTATCCTGCTTTTGTACTGCACAGAACTAATAAACAATACCTGACATACTTTCATCTGCTCTTTCTTGATATGCGTGTCAGAGTTAAAAGAACAATAATTGCTCTTTCAGTCGTGCACACGCAAGCACACGCGTGTCCAAACCTCTTACAAAATACAGTGTTTTAATTGATTAGTTTTTTATTAGTTTGGTCTATTAAATGTCATAAAATGGTGAGAAACGTTTCACCGTTTCCTTGAACAACCCCAATCACCAGAATACATGTTGGGACACAGCTAGAATCTGACATTTTAATGTTTCTCTCATCACAACACTGCGCTCTGTTGAAATTGGGCCCAAAATCCACTTGGCAACACAAAAAAAACACACGTTCAGACCAAAAGTGTTGGTCCTGCATTTGGGTGAGACATGAAATATGATCCAGGACGTCCAGTTTGTGACAAATGCATCAGTCTGTCGTTTTCTATGAGACAGAATTTTACGACTCTGTAAAAATTTATGCTGACAACCACTTTGTCAAACATGTCAAAGTTCACATGTTAACATTACTCAACCTAATTTTTTTTTTGCTTCCTTGCTGCATCCATGCATCGTCTTCACACACTGTTTGCGTCCGTGTGCATCGACAAAAAGCAGCATGTGACCAATAAGGATTGAGGATGCCGATGCCGAGTGTCGCGTCAACGTTATGATCCATCTTTTTAGAAGCATTTGCAAATTTGTATCTGCAAAACAGCACTATCCTAAAACTTGTCAAAAGATTTCGAAGAAGCCTGTCCAACAACGTACTCGTCGTCATCATGCATCACCTGACAGCGAACCATCTGACACAATCTTCAACATGTCACATCAGGCACAGGTGAGCCTCGTGAAAAAAGGCCAGGGAGGAATTCGGAATCGGAAAGGGAGCAGGGAAGAGGAAGAGATTGAGAGAAAGCCCCATTTTTCTCTCTATGGTTTTCATAAAGGCAAGCTCTCTGATTGCCAGTGTCAAAGTGACAGGGTCTTTTATGAGCACTTGGCGGGTCCCCGCCCTGGTTTGTGTAGCCAAGCAGTGATAGCAGTGCCCATTGTTGGGCTACGGGGAGAGGAGCGGCCCTGTGCTATTGAGAGGGGAGGGGCCCGGCCCTGCTTGCCCGCCCTATGCAGTGTGTTGGCTGAATAGGCAGCTAAGGTGTCCATGCCCTCCAGTGCCCTTCAGTGTGGGAAAGCTGGTGCAGAAAGCACCTGCAGCATTTTGACAGCGGCTGACACAGGATCGCGTGCTAGCTTTGGACGCACAGGCCACGGAGAGGTGACACTCCACGCTGACGGGTACAGTAGGAGTGTCACACTCCCATGCTGTGTTAACATCTCCTGTCAGAGATCAAACAGATCAGGTTCACATGCTCCGTAATGTACAGTACTCGTGCATTGTGCATGCTAGCTCCGTGCACACAGAGCTGTGGTCTAAAGCACACTGAAAGTGTAATATAATACTATGTACAGTACAATAAGTATACAAACACCATGCATTCACTTACACAATCAAAAAGCTCCTGGGGACAATATAAATATAATGATAAAAGACTGAAAACAGCAAACAAAGCCAGCTCCAGCGTCTAATATTACAAATATTTTTTTAATAATGTAATCTGTAGTGATTTTGTCAGCATGCAAATCTGGAACCAGGGTCAGAAAGTGAAGAAAATGCCATCAGCACTCTTTAATATTAACTTTGGTGCATCAATCAGTCTCTCATTTATTGCCTGGCATGTCCCATGTGATGTGTCTGTGTTGCAATGCTGCCATTCCTGGCATTCCTCCCTGGAACGCACAAATAGGACCCCACAGAATGGGACCAAGACTGCAAAACAAGACAACATTCCTGAGGCAAGTTTTAACAAAAAATACTCTGCTGGCTTTTATACTGTAGGCAGGACGTAGGAAGGAGACGTACGATATACATAGAGCTGAGAGAAATAAGCACGTCATGTTCTTGAACGTATTTAATGGACTGTTACCTGTTATGGACGTGAAAATCTGCTTTGTTTTGATTTTTGCTGGTGTATTTTTAAACTTGTTGCATTTATTACAAACTGCAGCTCCTCAAATGGTCACTTAAGTTCAGCTCCAAAAGTGAGTCAGTCCCCAGAAATAAACATACTTACAGCCTAGTGAAAAAATAATGTTTTGGTCTCTACATACAACTCACCCTGCGTAACTTGTATCGATATAACTAAGTATCTATATATAATTAAATGCACAGCTGTGCAGTTAATCGCACACACAGACTTGGCATTGGATGGACGAGCGACAGACAGCTGCCAAAGACAGCGTTGGCAGAGCCTGGAGCTTCCGGAGGAGTAAACACCCAGCGTTGAGGATAGCACAGAGTTTGTCTTTTAAACTTTTTTCTCGTTTCTCAATCTGTTTAAAGCAATGAGCCGCGGAGGTGCTTTAAATCCATTGTAATGTGAGGTGACGCTAATTCTCTCTTATCTAAATTGCTGAGTGGAGGGGAAACGTGCACGTACAGACATCTACAGAGTTAAGATGGGGAAAGAAAAGACACTGGAGGATCACAGAGATCCAGAATCAGCAAAGACGCTGTTGATGCTAGCTTACAGCTAATGTGGAGCACGGTATTGTGACTGGGACGAATAAACCTTGCCCAGGTAAGTCAAGGCAAAATCTGCATCGAGGAAGTCATGGGGCTGATTCAGCTCCGCCCACGTTCCACCGCTCTGCCCATTTTAGGGTTAGCCAGAGTTAGGCCGAGTTATCCACCCACTGTGATCTTCACACTGGCACTTAGGAAACCTACGTGTGACGTCACGGTCGCTCTGCCCACCATTTTTTACAGGGTTAACCCATAGAAGGCATGACGTGTAACACCTTATCCAACTGGTGTGGACCAAAAAACTCAAATATTTCTGCTGATATTCACAAATATCTCAGTTTTTCTAGGATTTTAGATTAGTGTTATCTGTCCGTCCACATGCTGAAATGACTCCTGATTAGCGCTGATTGGTCGCTGCTGTTTCCCGGGACAACAAGTGAGCGGGCAAAGCCACTCGACACATGACAAGCAGCTTGAACTAACTTGTTTTCTGAGGGGGGTGCTCCACTGGGTTCACCACAGTGTGGCTGTTGTTCCAGCGCCCAAGGATTACAATTAACCAGCCACTCCTGTTGGGGCTTAATGACCGAACACTGCAAAAGCCAGCAGCAGGGACACTTCCTGAACAGCGCCGGGTCAGCCCTAATTGGTTCTGGCACAGCAATCCTTGCTGCTTATCTCATAGCCAGCTGAGAAAAATCACCAGTGAAGTGTGAATCAAAACATGTTGATTGCAGGAAATTCAGATTGAGCAACACAGCTGATGAAAAGGCTTATTTTTTATGCTGTTAGCTTCAATCATAGTCCCTTGACTTTGCATTGTCCTGCTCTTCGTAAGGTCACAAAGCTTGAAAATTGGTGTGATTAAATATATGTGATGCAAGATTATATTGCCAGGAGCAGGTCAAATCCAGTATTCCAGGACCCAGATCCTTTTCAAAACTGGTTCTGTCCTGAGGCTTTGCAATTAAATACACAGATAAAAAAAAACATTTGGGAGGGAATCATGGAATCTCCTTTTTTGGTAAAACAGGACCCTGCCAACACATGTCCAAGCTCAGAGTCAAATGGGGCAGGGGGGGGTGGGTTAGATGGGAGGTCCAGGGGATTTGGGTAAACCATCTGTTGACCAAAGCTTTTGGGAAAGAGCACTAATATGGATTTAGGATATTATTCTCTCTGCAGGTGGGATGGTCAAAACCCCTGTGGATTTCTCTGCGAGGAGGGGGCAGACCTTAGGAATAAAAAAAAAAATAAAAAAAAGATTTCAAAAGAGGAACAGGGCGAAATAGACTGAACAACTGAACAAAGATGCTGCACTATTGAGCTTTTCCCCCTAATCTCCACAGCTCATTCGTAACCCAGCGGAGTCAGGTATGAGGGTTCAACAAGGAACAGAAAAAGTATGACCCACTCACTTTTTCACTGCAAATATTCACATATATTTGAGGTGGCATGTCCTTCCTCCCACATTCCTGGCACAGTTAGAACAGCAACAATAAGGGCTGTAGGACCTGGGTGGCTCTCCACATGAACCCCGACACCATGCAGGGTGGACTTGGGTAAGCCCAGACTCTGACCCTTGTGTTGGGCAGAGAAAGAGGGAGTCAGGAAGTAAGAGCGCTCTTTGGTTCTCTAGCCGCCAGGGGTTATTCTAACAGCAGCCGTCTTTACTGGGCTTAACACCGATTTGCCCCCTTTTGCTTACTTGTTTGTTTATCAGGATTGTACAACAGAGCTTTAAGCCGCCAGGTGCTTTCACTGTATCGCTGGTGGTGGTGGTGGTGGTGGAGGGGGGGGATGCACAGCTGCTTGCATCTGCGTCAAGAACAGTGAGAGGAATATGCTCGCCGCAGCCACAAATAGGCACGATGGCTGTTACAAGTTTTAAATGAAATTCTAATCTGCTTAAACTCCCAGACCAGAGTCAAATGACTTCCCTGTGACTGTCTAAACATCAGTTCAGCTGGTATCTAAAGCACGTATGCCAAAACAAACCATTAAAGGTATTTGCAGGAAAAACTGCTTGGCACGGAATTTGGATTTTACAAAACCCTAATCTAAGCCTTTGGAGAATAATGCATTTCTTATGAGGCGGGTTTTCCCACCAAAGCAGCCGGGCTTTGTGTAGTCAGGTGAGGTATAGACTGAAAGGTAAAACATCGTCCGCACATGGACGCAACAGCTCCTTTAATATCCCGGGACAGATGTTGAGTTATAAAACCGATACATGCCGCCAAAGCACCATATATAAACTGTTAAGTACGCAATTTCTTCGAATTGGAAATAAGAGGAAAAATAAGAAGAGTACCGTGTTTCCATAGCCTGAGGGCACTGACCTGAGAAAGAGCTGGCGATGATGGGAAGCTCTTTCCCAGCTCCCAGTCAGTAAATTACAGCTTCCCTCTAATCCGGCTCTGATCCTACCTCCCCCCCTCTCTGGCATCCCCCTCCCTCCCATCACTCCAATTCCCAATCTGAAGTACTGAGTGAATTGATTCCAGGAAATGTCTATTTTGAGGAACAGATTGTGGCATCGTTGTTGACACAGTGCGTTAATATGAATAAAAACACCCATTGTGTTACCTCCAGATATCAGAGATATTATCAGAGAGCACCACGTGGCCGTCATGCCTTTTCTACTCCGGCCTGTCATGTTGAACAGAATTTATTCCTCTAACATCTGCCAACCCAATCAGCAGAATAAACATTGGCAATGTATTGCTTCTGCAAAGCACGGATATGTGGAAACTTTTCTTTATGTTGCAGCGCATACCATGACAACATAATCAAAATAACTTGTAATATGCTGCAAAAGAAGACGCACTAAATATCAGACATCCAACTCAACTGCCAGAAGAAACGTTACTTCATATTCTACATGTTGAAGCTTGTAAATGCATGTTGTGGTTACGCTGAGGCACAAAAACAGTTGGTTAGGGTGAGGAAAAGAATATATCTGGTCTTTGTGAAACATCAAAAAATCTATGAAACGCCTTGTTAAAAATATCCAGTGGTTTTCTGCTTTTAAATGTAAAACTCCATCTCGAACAGTGATCTCTGGCCGCCATCAGCTCCCTGACATGGAGGTAAGTTAATGTACACTGAATGAAGAAGATATGATGAGCGTTGTTATGTTGATGTGGTGCCTATGACATGTACAAATTTTAGCTGCATTTGCACAAATGAAAGATGCCAAAACAAGAGTCTAGTGCTTCAAGCTAACATCTACACTATACATTCAATTACAAAGTGAGCATTCTGATGTTAACCAGGTATATTGTTTACTATGTTCACCATCTTTGGTACTTCAGCATCCTGACGTTTACAAATGAGCAACATAGTTTTGAGGATATTGGATCCTTCGTGTAAGTTTTGGCAAGAGTCATCAGGATTCATCAATGGGAAGATGAACGTATCTACAAAATGTGGTGCCAATGAATCCTATACATGTTGATATTTCATTAGAAAACTCTGCTGGTGGCACTACAAGAAAAGCCAGTGACAACATTTGTAAAACATGAAACCACTGGATGTTTTTTATAAAGACGTCGCGACATTTTCCAGACAATGCCGTGTTTGTGGCAACAAGGTATCTTAAATCTTGTCCTAACCAAAAGGTTTTTTTGAACCTAAAGAAATATAAAGTTGTGAGATAAAGAAGGTTTGCAGGACCGACCACCACCGCCAGACCGACATTGTCATCCCCTTGAATAATATCGAGGCTAAAAATACAGAAATTCAAAAGAAAAATCTCTGGCCCGATGTGGATTACATTCAGAACTGGAGAAAGAAAGCTCTTAGACAGATTAATTGTTCCATCATTAAGCCATTAAACGTCCATCTCGGTCAAGTTATATGTGGGGGGTCTTTGGAATTAATTCATGGTCAATAAAGATGACTTAAAGCCCGATTAGTGGACTTTGCTCCTATTAGATACAGGATCTGGCTGGGGTGATCCCATGCGTAAGGATATGTGAATCCGGCCACTTAAGGGGCTCTGCGGTTTTGGGTTGATTAGTTTCACGGATGTCCTTCCTGATGCTGTTGGGATATCCTGCTGCTTTCCGGTAAACTACACATCTCCTGGTCATATGCCGCAAGAAAAAAAAAAAAAAAAAGAAATCCTTTCCCAGCAAGCAATTTAATCAGAACCGTAAATGATTTAACAATTTAGATTTCAAAAGACTTTGCAGCTTAACACAGGATGAAAAAAACCCTCTAAATATTATTTCTGTAATCTCCTGGTCTACCACATTTTGGATTACACGGTGGGTTCATTTGGATCGTTGGCAAATGACCAGATGAATGTTCGCTATTAAAGAAGGAAGAACGGGTCAAAGTAGACCGTGAGCTTGATTAACCAAGAGAGGCGTGTTGATCAGGGACACATGGGACACGGGTCCTACTGAGCATTCAGCTCTCAATGAAACAAGACAAGGAAACACAATCTCTCACACTGTAATTCAGAATAATAGGCTGGCTTCCTCCAGGAATGGTTCATTTTGATTGCTTAATTGTTTGCAGACATGTGGGTGAACTAACTGGAATCTGGTTGGATTTTTCCTCCTGGGGATTAATGAGGAGCACGTTGGGAGGAAACCCGGGAAGAGTTCAACAGTCTGGGCGGAGAAGGAGCTCATCAATACGGCAGAGAATGATTCACTGTGGATGAATTTAAGAGTGTGTGGGCACTACATGTTGTAGTTACCTTGCTTGAAAATAATAACTATTATTGCTCAATAATATATTTTTGGAAAATGTATGTGAACATTTTTTACAATATAAAAATATGACATGAAAAATTGGTATATTTGTCGCTGAATAGGGAATATATCATTTGAAATATTCAATATTTCTTGGGTGTTTTTGGACATTTTTGTGAATTTCTCTGGGAATAATGCATGGATGAGGATAATTGATTGGCTTAGATGTCAGGGCTTGGTGGAGGTATGCACTCTGCGGAGGGCTATTGAAGTTAACTTATTAGACAAAGTAACAAACTCGCTTCTCGCATACATCTCTTATGAGACAGGCGATGTTGGTCCGATTGGCATATGATGACGTGTACGGTGAAACATCGTGATGGAGGATGACATCATTGTTCACAAGTTTAAGGCAGCCTGTCCCTTCAGTGTTGTCATAAGGCAGCAGTTGCGTATTAGCTCATCTCTGTAGCCGCCACTACTAAACAGACTGGAGTACCTGTCACACCAAAGACACCTGGAGACATTTCCTGTCATGTTAGTGGCGACTAAAGTGATGTGAAACGTCTTTGACATAACGTCAACACTGTTGTTTCTTCACATTCTGCTGACAAAGTTTTATTGTTTCAAACTAATATGTTCTTGTTTTGTTTCAAGTCATTGCTGTTTGCCGACAGAAATCATCTCTTGCTCTGAGCCAGAAAAGATTTTCATCCAAAAGACATTTTATATATTTTCTCTGAGCAATAAACCAACAAGCTTTTACGAACTGAGAACAGGCTGAATCACCACCATGTTACATCAGTCACAAACCACAGTGACGTTACAACATATTGAAACACAGTGTCAGTGATCATTACCTCAAACATATCTTTTATTGCGAGCCTTGTTTTGGACTCTGTGAGTAACTTTGCAGCTGGTTTCAGCTACAGTCACTCGTTCTCCTCTTGGATCTCCTCCTGATGTCGGAGCTAATTCAGATGGAAAAGCCCTGCAGAGTGACATCATGGTGCCGATTCAGCCCATCTGAACTGCACCTGCGATGAGGCCACCCTCCTCCGAGCCATAAAGAAAACACCTGGACTGCCTCTGACCTGAATAACATCACGCTGTCAACGTCATCTGACCGCATCAGATCAACCAAGACTGTAAACATCACGGGTATTCTATGAATAAAAAAGCGGGGCTGTAAATCACTAAGAACACAAACATTTGAACAGATAAAGTGAATTATTTACTCACTGTTTTAATTATTATGTTTGCGTTGTCACATGGTCATATATAACATGGACTTGAGTGAGTCATGTGTTTGTCCGCGAGGACATCACCTGGGATCTCTCTGTTCTCTGACAGGACGTGTTCACACACGTCAGCTATCCCCTGAGTTTTGGTTACGCCCATACAGCTCTATCTGGAAGTGTTTCCTTGCTTTGAGTGTTGTGGGAGTAAACAGACAAATGTACAGTTTGAGAGAAAAAAAAACAATAAAATAAATGAGCAAAGACACCAAAACACAGAGCTGGGATCTTATTCAGTCACATGATGAAAAAGGAGGGAAGTCAGCCCGGAGGCTCCGCACACTCTGCTCGGAGGAATATTCCAAAACAGTAAATGCTGCTGCTTGACTACAGGCAAGCACACTTCCAAATAAAACACACTTCCACCTAGCAACACCGGGAGATAACATTTTCCTATGCACAAGGTATTTTGGTGCATGTGTTGTGTACATACTGCCCGACCCAAGACGCCTGAAATAGCAACGCCTTAGGCATCAAAACTTTGGTCGGCTGTTGCATTACTTTCTCATCGCATGCCATCGCAGCACTCATGATCAAATAACCCGTAATATGCTGCACGAGGAGAACTCTCTTGATACCAGTTAAACATTCACATTCTGCGCTTACTTAAAGCTGCGATATGGGATATAAAGAGAAATGCGAGCTGTGAGGATTCTTGTCAGCGACACAGTGTCCGCGATCGGTTTTATGTCCACGGCTCTGTCTACGAAAACATCAGACATCGTTTGAGATTGTTCTTTTTTCCTCCAGTAGCTCGGTATCCAACTATCTTTCCCACCTGGGCAGATTATCACTTTATTTTTATCCTCCTCCCTAAATGTTGGGCCTTTGTACTGACTTTCACACCTGGAGATACTTCCATCAGAGCACAGCAGTAGCTCAGCACAGAACATATTTTTGTTCAAAGCCAACAGATTATGTCATTTTTTCCTTTTCTTTATCATGTCACAATTGAAGAGGCATAGAGTTTAATAGGGTGTTATACTAGGAATTACGATCTGAGGAATTCTCTCCACATCTACACCCTTTTCCCAGGAAAGAATATCTGTGGGAACACAAGATGTTTAGCAGGTGTGTGCTTGTGTGTCTGGATCAACTTTTTAACCTTCAGCTGATTTCTCCAATTTCTTTTTATGCTAGGATGACAAAATACTAGAATGGGAAAATACAGGCAGGTCAACAAGCGACTTAACCGAACATGCAGGCTTTAAGGGAAGCGTTTCTCAAGGTGTGTGAATCAGCCCGGATGTTTTTCTGTAATGCCACTGCGTCTCAACCACACGACTACCATTATCTGCAGTTCTGTGTTTTAAATCAAACAAGTTTATGGTGACAAAATCACTGTTTTCCCAGGAACAGAGTGATACGTGCTCTCCAGAAATAACAATAAAGAATCCAGACACATTCCTTCAGTGATCCTGACACGGCAGGAAACAGATTGCCCTCACATTCCTTTCTGAAACCCGATTGAGTTAATGCATGCCACAGTGAATTTATCTGGTAAACACGGAAACAACAGCCACGGTCAGGGGCTCTCCCATTGGCACTTTTGGTCGTGAATCAACAAACCACGGCATGTTCATTTCCATTATCAGTTTAATCGTGACAAGTTGAACCAAGCCACACCCGCGATGGACCATTTCCGAGGTGGGATGGATACTCGCCCGATCCCAACTCCAAGATTTTTAACGATGACCACCTTCACCCACTCAAAGACACAAACCTCAAGACATAGACACAACTTGATGTGGGTAAGTCCTGTTGTAGTGAATATGGGAAGGCCCAACTAGTGGCTCTGTTAGCCTACAGTGGTACTGGGAGCATGCTAACACTCGCTAATTAGCACTTAGTCGAACTAAAACTGGTGGGAATGTCGCTAGTTTTTCTCGTATTTGGTCATCAGCCAAAGTGTTGGATAAATTTAACGTTTGACAGATGTTGATCTGATGACGTGTGAGATAAATGATTGAGGGATCAAAAAAGTCATTAACATCCATCTCATAGAACGAACAGGAATCCTCAAACTGAATTATATAAAGATCCTTCTGTTAGCTCAAGTTCAAGAACTGTTAACCTAATGACTGAACTGCTTTTTTTCTGGAAATTTGATTAAAAGTTGCCACATTTGCACAGAAACTTTGCTTATGGGATATTATAAGGTTTCTGAATGTGCTAGCTTTACATTATTGGCATGTTTTTTTATCGTTTGGTTAGTTTTTATATGCAAATGTTTAAGCCGTTACAATCGACATTGTTGCGACGTGGCGTGGCGTTTCTGAGAGAGGTCAGCAGGTCACCATGCTGTCACTGAAAAGACTTTCAGTTGTTGCATGACTAACACAATTTTCTTTGCATTCCAAAACTTAAACCGCTTTGTTTTCTTTTTAACGGGCACACTCATAAACAAAAGCCAGCTCATAACTCATACGCACAAACGGTTGTACTCCCTCGAAGCTTACATTTAAGACAATGCAATTAAAGTCCTCGGGGCAGATTTTCCCTCCGCTTTGAAGTGGGAAACAATATAATTTTTTGTACATTCTTAATACCATCACTTCTAGTTTGGTGACTTTACATAAAAGGCGTTTGTGTAAACAGCGCCGTGCGGCAGGAGGCCCTTTTTTTACGGTGGAATAAAACAGCTTTGGCCTTCATGTTTTTTTACAGCTGAGGAGGCTGATCCTGAACCCCTGTGTTTCAAAGCTTCTTGAGCCCTGCACAATCCTCCAAACCCCGGCAAAACCCCCACCCCCGCTCCTGTGCAGAGCTGCTTACAATAGGCCCTCATTCACCCTATCTTCTTTTAAACACCAATAAAATCTTTTACATTTCCTCAGCAGGCAGTTAAAATTCGGCTGACTACCGTGCATTCCCCCCCTGTACGCCGCAGAATCTCTCCATGTCAACTTTTGGTTTTGTTGTTCTCTTGTTGTTGTTCCCTGCTCTCACATATCGTTATCCTCGCTCTAACTCTTGTTAACCTTGAGGAGATAACACGATGGAAGAAGAAGAAGCTTATTTTACGACCAGAGCTTAAGGTGCCCCTTGTTTGTTTTCCTCGGGTCACCTTTTGGCACTCGGGGATTTCTTTTTTCTGACTTATGAGAAGCGTTCCAGGCCTTTAAATATTTCACAGCACAGCGGCCATTTGTAAAAGCTGATCTCATCCTTCCTCTGTCCCGGTCTCGGTTCCTTTCGTGGTTCTTTTGTCATGCCCATCTCCCCCATCTGTCCGCTCCTCCTCACCCTCTATCCTTCACGCTTTCCACTCTCGCTTGTCTCTTTGTTGTCCCATCTGCCTCGCTTCCTTTCTCCGGTCGGAAAAGAAGGAGAGAAGCATCCTTGCCTCCATCCCCGTCCCTCCCTGCATACCTTTTCCTGTATTTTCCTTGGCTCTACAGATACAGAAAGTAATACAACCCTATCATCTCTTCCTACCTCCTTCTTTCATTCCCTGCATTCTTCCCTCCTCTGCCTCCCTTCCTTTCCTTCCCTACATTCATGTGCCTAGTTTCCATCGCTCCCCCTTTCTTTCTTACATCCCTCCCGTCCACTCCCTCCACATTTCCTATGTTTTCTTTGATTTTGGCCTTCATGCCCACATGACCGACATCATGAGAAAACCCTCATGACGGTGCACTCTGCCAGCTCTGCCATGCGGACAGTTACAGCCCAGGAGCAATTAACTGGTTTTTGCACAGAGCGCCTCAGACAGGCATTGTCCCCTCACTTAGTCAACTTTGAAACATTCATAGTCCACAAACCAAAGAAATGTTCAGCATCTCAGGAACCTTTGTAGAGAGACCAGGGTTTTAATTTAGTTGTTCATTGTTCTTGGCCCCCCAAAAAGTTCGACCAGGCCTGCAATCCCAAAGTTGGGCCTCAGACTCAAAAATCTACTGGCTTAAAAATTGGACCTTTAAAGACCAGTGAACTAAAACATGATAACTTTATATTGTGTTTGTCATCAGTTGTTGTATTTTAAATGTGTTATCTGACACATTTTCTTAACATTTACAGTTCATCAGTTGTTCAGTAGCATGAAACAAAATGTGTCAACAAGCCTTGTTAGTTTCAGGATTCATTTCTTTAGTCTAGCTCCTGGTTTAATGTCATATCATGTTATAAATACATGCATAAGCTTACTTCTTTGTTGGTAGTGTTGCATTTGGGTAGGAAGCGTGCCAAACCAGAGACCACGGTTCGAGATGGTGTTTTAGCATTAGCAGATGCAAGACCTTTCAATTTCTTAATGAGTTTAATATGTTGCATGTACTTCAGTTCCTTCACAAGTGCTTTTGTGCCTAAACCTAACCAGACCAACATCTGGGAAACCATGAAAGCATCCACCAAATTTAGCACCATACCACATTAATCCAGTAACTGTTGAGATATGTAATTGAAAGACGTGCTGGTGGCACCAAAAGAAAGGCCAGTGTCAACATTTGTAAGAGTGAGACCACTGGATATCTTTGACGAGACGTCGAAACATCTTCCAGCTGTGTTTGTGGCAACAAAACTAGATATTAGAAGCCTAAACCTAACCAAAGCATGAAAACTGACCCAAAAGACACGCGAAGTTGCCAACATTTATCCTGGCGATTGGACTGCGGTGTCTGTGCAACTGTGAGCCAATGTTTCTTTTTCTTTTCTGCATGGTTGAAGATCAGTAGGATGGGAATGTTAAGCCATACAGAAAAGGAAAACCAGAAAGGGAAGACACAGAGGAGATCAAGTTCAAAATACCACCTTCATAAAGATTTGAAGTTAAATCAGTAAACACGTCAGTTAAAAATGTTCCAGGCAGTCGTCCCTCATTAAAGAATCATTCCCAACGTGACAACACATGAAAAGGTTTGACAACTCGTTGCATGTTCAATCCAGTTATTATTATTAATCGTACAATTAGTGAGAGTATTAAAAGTATTAAGAGTCAAGGAGCAGACAACAGTTTCTTGATGTTTCAGCTGAATTTGAAGCAGCACTGCTCGGAGGTGTGGGTGTTAACCGCTGCACGCTGAGAGGCATGTCTAACATGAATGCAGCCTACCATTAGCCTCGCAGTGAAGATAATACAACTTCCTCTTTCCACATGTTAGAACCTGACAGCCAATTGGAGCCATAAAAGTCCAGAAGGTTCCCATAGCCAGCAGTTCACACCAGGGAGACTGTTGTTAATGTTAATGAGGTGTGATGGCAGGCTGCTTGGTTGTCAAGGTCAAGGCTAGCACAGCTTACAACACAGAGGTCTGGAGACAAGTGGCTGAGCACCTCAGTGACGCTGTGATAAAACAGGAAAGAAGAGGGTTTTGTCCTGGATAAGGACCGTGGGTGAAGGTTTTCTCAAAGCTGTATGCTGCCTGTTTTAACAACAGCTAGTGCAGCTTTGAAAATGAAAATGAAAGTGAAATCTTTAGATCTTAAACAGACCCAAAGACAGTTTGCCTCTGTTTTAAAATCACGTCTGAAATGTTTATTTCCCTTCAGAACAAAATCTAACTCAACTCAACTTCATCAGCTCCATTTTGCACTTGGCAGCTGTTCCTCGCACATCATATACGAGCCATATATGATGAAATCACGTCGGTCGGGAAACAATGGAGGGCCGATCACCAGGAGGGCCACAAACATATTAAACTGTGTGCTTTGTAATTATCTGCAATAAAGATGAAAAATGCTTCATGTATGTTTCTCATTGCGGTCCTTACTGTGGCAGTGATGAATGTGTTTTTTATGTATGTGGAGCTTTTATGTGGTACGTTTCTGTGTTGCACGTTTAAATTAGTGCGTGCTTTATGTTCAAACTGGTGTGTTGTGCAGTATATATGTCTGGTAACATATTATTCACTGCAGCATAGCGATGCTCTGAACGAGCTTTACTGACATAAATAGTCTTTTTTTTATTGCATTATATGCTTATAAACTATTTTAATAACTTCTTCAAATGCTTTCCTGTATTCTTTTTTGAAGACATACATAAAATGTGTGGAAGGAGATGAAAAACATGTAGCACACTTAAAGCAAAGTTTACTGATGTGCACTGTCAATTATAAATGATCTAATAAAGTAGTAGTGAACTTGAGTGAAAGTAAAGATAACGTGTTAAAATATTACTTTATTATTACAAAACACATGGGGAAAAGTCTGAAAGTACCTTATATTAAATATACTATATACTTTTGATACTTAATATATAAGTATCAAAAGTCAGTTTCTGATCTAACTCTACATGGTTGACTGTATATGATGGGTCGTCCTATTATCTAATATCAATCGTTTTTTATGATTATAGGAATCAGTGCTAACTAACATTATTAATTGATTAAAAAATGTGTGCTACTTTGGCTCTCATTCAGCAGGCAGCCAACTAAAACTCTAAAATAAATGTAGTGAGATAAAAACTAAAGTATCTACAAGAAAATGGAAATACTTTACTAAGAAAAGTGCAAGTACAGTACCTCAACATTGTGCTTAAAGTACAGGTATTTAAGTAAATGTACTCAGTTACATTCCGACACTGGTAATAAACGTCTTATCTCCCCTCAGATTACTACGGTGAAACTCAGAGACTTTTCCTTTAGAAGGCTGCGTGTCATAGAGAATAAAAAGATTTGCCAATTATTCTCACATTTGATTGATTACTCTATAGAAACATATTGAAAAACATGCCACTGTTTTTTTTTTTTGTTGCCTGAACAATCTGAAAAATGAGTTGCACAGCGATTTTCTGTCGACCGACTTATTGATTAATCGACTGTTACTGTGTTTGTTTTTTTAATTCAGTAAAGAATAATTGAGGATATTTGACTGATGATTCACAGTCACAGTATGTGTGTGTGAGAGACAAGAGAGAGATGAGGTTATGAACCATATACGGGAGGCATTTCAACTGCTGTTTACACAGATTCACATACACTGCCTCACCATGCGAGGACACTCACACGCACACTTTCAGAGACACACCCGTACGTACCATCTATATATATATACACTGAACAGCAAAACAGTCCAGGTTCTGCCTGTGATGGTTAAAAACAAAACAAAAAAACTGAGGGAGCCAGCAGCGAGGCAGAGTCTTATCTTTAGTCCTGATGAACCCAGAGCAGATCCTGACAAGGCCGGGTCACATATTTAACCTTTGACCTGCTGCACCACCACTGAGAGGCCTGCCAGGAGAAGCCACAGTGTTCAGAGGGGAGGAGAGAGAGAGCAGGGATAACATGGAGAGAGAGAGAGAGAGAGAGTGTGTGTGTGTGTTTATGTCAGACTCGGCTCAATGTAAACAGCTTGGATGCTGTCTGTCACCACAGCCCAGTAACGCGTTTGTCCTGCGTTCACTGACTCATTTACAGCTGTTATGAAACTGCTTTTAGGAGCCGGGTTATGGAAGCATACCATGTACTGAAGCTGCACGCGGCCGTTTTATAGTGCTCTGAGGAGGGTGAGGTAGTTTGCTGCATTACCTCTGTTTGTACAGAGGAACAAACTGTGCTGAGGTTTGCCAGAGGTCAGAGAATCTGCAGGCGGATGGGACACGCTCTCGTGTCTGCCTTTGCACGTATATGCCCACGAGCAAGGCACTTCGTGATCACTGGTTCTTCAACTGCCGACCCGATCGCTAGAATAAATATTGGTAATTTACATTTCTGCAAAACATGGACCTGGTGAGACTTTAGGGACATGGAAAAGGTCGTGTTGTGGCTTAAAGTACCTCGTTCTGTAGCCACTAACACAGCTGGAAGATATCCTGACATCTCATTACAAATATCCAGTGGTTTTACACTTACAAATGGTGAAACATCAGCATATCGTTGAGGTTTCGCAAAGGACACATTAGCAAAATAATTGCCAAAAGCACCGGAAGCCAAGATATTCGTCAGTGGATTCAAAATGTATTTTTCAAGTCTTTGTCAGTGTGCAAAACAATGAAAACAGCAAAGCAACACTTTAAATAAAACAATCACTGTTGTTTAACCACATTAATGCTCACATTTGTAAAATTCTGACCCCAACTTCTCAACAGGCTTTCTGGTAAAGATTTGTAGTCCACCATCCCAAAAGGAGGTGAACCCAGACAGCTAGTTCAGTGGGTCGTTCCGAGATATTTGTGGTGCAACAATTCTGAAAATGAGGCCGTAGCCCCATCACAAATGTTCTTGGCCTGACGTCAGCATCTCAACTTTGGGAACTCCGACACCCAACCTCCAACCAAACGACCGCCACCGCTGCTTCACAACTTCATCTCTTTAATTTTTAATATTTAACCCGTTGCATGTTGACATTTCAGAAAAACTTCATTTCAAATGTTCAAACCAATCCCAATCCAAAAACACTGACCGCCGTCTACATGGTGCATTCAGGGCGTGCTTGTAAATCACAAACTTTGTGTTATATTAAATTCACATCAAACCTTTAAAAGAATTTTGGTTTCAGAGAAGTATCTTCTTTTTATTCATTAATTTAATAATTTGCTTGTTTATTTGTTTTTATTTGCTTAGTTAATATCGTCCTCAGCAAACTTTAATTAGTTTTTAATTTAATTAGTTAATTTATGAACTTAATATACCCTCATAGTGCTCTTTGGTGTTCTTCATAGGTGCATTAAGTCGCTTGTGTCTTCAGAGGCAGCTGTGTGAGAATGAAAATGTCCTTAAGTGGCTGTTGAGTTTACGAGGAAGAAGGTTTCGACTAGGACAAACAATTTGTAGACTAAATATACCCCAGTGTCTACTGGATCGATTCTGACGCCCTTTTTTTTTTTTTTTTAAACTAAAAAATGCTGCTCTTTCAAGCCTTCATTCCTCTGCTCAGTCTTTTGCTGCCTTGCCAGCTCATCTGAAGGCTGTGGTGTCACTTGCTGCTCCTGCTGCCTCCACTGCTGCTGTGCACGAAGCATTTGAAGCCCCACCTCCACCCCAGCCTCCACCTGCAGGCTCTGAGTCATCCCCTGGAGCACAGTTATCATCATCACTCCCCTCGCTGCTGGGCTGAGATCAGTTTTTGTCTTTGCGGAGAGTGACGAGGTCAGAACCTAAACACCAAATATCATCACTGTACGTGCTCTATAGTCACATAATTATCCATTCCACGTGAGTTTTGGGGGATTGAATTGACATAACCCTCATGACATCAGAAGGGATTATTTTCCCACACTTGACAAATCTCTTTCGGAGCCACAGCAAACATTATACAACTGTTTTCATAGACTAAACACTGGTCCCCATGAAAAGTAATCTGACCTTTAAGTGTCAAAATCTTAAGAAATGCCTTGTGCTCAAGTTTAAGCACAAAGTCACTGTTTACTGCCTTCTGTTCTTTGTCTTTTAGCTTTGCTCTTAATCCCTGAAATAGAATTACCAACTCAATTATGGAGGTCTTAACTGAACAGAAATGTTTTATGGTTACTACTTTGTTGCTGCAAACATGGTCTGCTTTTTATATTATAACCCTGAACCCCTGGTCTATGTTTTTTATGCACATAATAATCCAATTATAGATAATAACAAGAGAAGGCTCTACTCCAATTAAGATGTTTCCATGGGTCTCATATGGGGCTGGGCCATTAATATTCCAGCATAGAGCCCATTACATTACAGTGATGTCAGAGGTGCCGCCGCGGTGTTGTGGCAAACTTTGCAAGAGTATTACCTCAACATAGCAGAGCATGTACATATATGTTTGTTTAATTCAGCTTTCTTATGAAAGCTTGCAAACTCTTCCGTGCTGCACAAATTACAGTTTACAGTATATATACAGTTATCCATATACAAAATATACAAGAACACGTAGGCCATCTTTTGAATCTGCGACAGGGTGAATGTAAGAAACAGCAACAAGATGGTGATGATACTGTGGACGGCATCTTCATATCAAAAGTTAAAATCAACTTTGGCTGAAGTGTGAGCGCCAAGCATCAATGTTATAAACACAGAGTCCACCTCTCCTCATCGGCTCAAAACACTGTGGCGTCCATCGAGTCCAACAGCTTGATCCGAGATGCTGTGTTGGAGACAGGTCTCTGTGGACACAACAGTCTCTGGTTTCATATTGTTATTCCAGCCTGAGTCACATATTGTCCATTTCCTTTTCCTGTGACCAGACATTAGCCAGGAGCAGCCTTAAAACAAGATCGATTGGCACGGCTGTTATTCTTCCTTCCTCTGGCGGTCCAGACAGTTGAATGGTTGAAGACGCCGTGGGCCGTGATGGTCTCAAAGTCTGATGACAGTATTTCTGCTATCAGCATTTATTTTATTTTTTTTTTAATGTAGCATAAATTGGAGGAGCAACCAGCTGCTGCATCTTCATGACCTACCATTCGCCACAGTTTTGTTTTTATTTGCTCTCGTGGTTATGAATCACATACATAATTTTCTCCCAAATTCAATAATTGTAAGCATGGCCAAAAATATAATTTAGTATGACCTAATGTTTCACGTGTAGTCAGTCAATTAGGCCTTGTGCAGACGCAAACAGAAGGCTTCATATTTTGGCTATTAATTGAAAGACACAGGCATCACTTCTTATTAAGACCCACTTGTAACATCTTCTCTTTGAGCTTGATCTTCTCTTCACCATCACAGTTATGTCCAATCATCTGGAACTGTATTTCTGAAAAAACACAATGAAACATATCCATGTTAACAACATGATCTCTGTAGGATAAGACTGGACTTTCAAATCCATTGTTATAGATCTCTGATTGGCTACCATCCACCTTTCCAGCATGTTCTTTGATAAAAAACTGGGACAACTGAATTCATTATTTTAGCTAGGCTACATGTTGAAAAATTTCTCTTCCTTCTTCAGCTATATAAATCATTTGAAATTCCTCTTGGATTAGCTGGAAAACAGAGTCTCAGACAGCTGAAAACAGGCTGTTTTTCTGACTTTGTAAAGAGACGTGGTTTACACAGGACCACCTATTTATTCTATACATAAATATAGAATATGATGTATTGCTGTAGATTAAACTGATCAACAGTATATAAAGCAGTAAAAATAAAACTCCACCTTAAACATCTACAGCAGTTAAATGAAATATATATATGTTAAAGCAGCTATAGCTATTAGATATAATGGTAAAACCCTGTCAGGAGAGATTTTACTATATAATGAGTAGTTTTACTCTAATTTGCTGATTATACTTTCATAGCTTTACTTTATGAATGTTTTGAATGCACAACTATTGCTTGTTATGGAGTATTTTCACATATAGTGTGGTATTAATACTTTTCCTTAAATAAATGATCTGAATATTGATCAATATTCAACATAGTTTACCATTTTGACAGTTGTCACTCTCACTTGTTGTTTTTTCCATCATGGACCCTGAACGCATCACCTTCGTTATCATCCTCCAGCAGCAGCAGCTAGCCGCTATTAGCCCCGCTAGTGCTAACACAAGCAGGCCTGCTTCTTACTGCTGTTTAGTAATGTTGTCATCAGTGATATCCGCCATGATGAATGTAGTCACCTTTAGTAGTTCTGCCACAAACTTTCTGTGTTTCTGTTCCTCCGTTTTTCTGCCCCGTTGCGGTGACTTTGCATCACTTCCGTTCGTACATCGCGCCATTAGGTTTGTTTTGCTAGTGTCTTCCGGAATCATGTTGGCACATGCGCAGTAGCACGGAATAGTCCAATGCAGCGGGGACTGAAGGGGGGGTCCGAGACACTTAAAATGCATTTTAGCACTCCAATTAAAAAGAAAAAACATCATTAATTAGCGAAAAGTTGGAGAAAACTGTCTATAACTTTCTTTAGAGACAGAAAAAGTGCTGCTCAGCATTGCTAGCAGTCTGGCCTGGTGGCCACACGTGGTACTGCAGTGAAATATTCCCCTGTGGCCCAAAAACATTTTCCCCATAAACCCCCATTAAAAAAGGGACATCTGTTGATCTTGATCCATCAATAACTGCAAACACAGTCGATTGTGATTCTGTTACTCATATTTCATCCAAGCTACTGCACATATTTAAAGACCGCATCACCGGGAAGTAAACGCTGAACCCAGGAAACGTTTTTACACGTATGCGCTTCTCTCATTGGACTGAATGACCCCCAACTTTGCACCTGGTATCAAATTCTTATATGCATTGCATCACATCCTGGTTGTTAATGAAAATTAAATGCGTTTTTTTTATCTGCTGAACATGTAATGCACACTAGCATTTCCCTGGTTCCCAATGCACACAGTCTGGAAGGCTACCCAAGCTAATTAACTGACGGCAGCTGCAGTTAGCAGAACTTAGCAGCTACTCTGGTGATTTGCTGCCCCCCATATATTTATTTTAAGCTTTAATTTGACAGGTGGCCAATTCTTGCATATTGCACCTTAAAATGTCACCAGAATGCAGGAAGGAGAGACCTCCAGAACTCCACTTTGGCTCGAAATCATCCCTTATTTTGAAGGTCTCAGGGGTGGCAAGTTTGCATGTGTTGTGGTAAGTTTCACAACATTACGTCACACAAACAGGCCATGGAATGTAACTCCCACACTGCCACAGAACCCTGTGGCTAATCGATGCAACGCCTGATTCTGGCCTGAATGAGGCCTTAAAACGGTCACCGAGGTGCAGGAAGTGTGTTCGCTGCAAAAGAGAGACAGAATAAAGAGCTCCCGGTACATGTCCTGCATGAAGATGTACGTGTCACTGTATTTACTTGGTCTCCATCTTAGCAAAATTGCTTCCCCCAGTGATTCTTCAGCATGTCCCTGTATCATCATCAGTTGTATATATACAGGAGTTTTTTCCCCCCCCGCGACTTCACGTCCGCTGAAAACTTCAAACAGATGTTTTCCTGACCGCACTATGTGGGATTTCGATGAAGGGAAATTAAATGCAGGGGAAATGTGGAAGGTATAGAAGGCCGGTGCCCATGTGTCACTCATCTAAACGTGGATTGCGTGGTGTGAAAAAATTATTCCACACCTCTCTTCATCATCGCGAATCTCACCGTGGTCACGTTGCCAAAGAATGTTCTCTCGTTTACATGATCCATCATCTCTAAGTGATGAAACGTGTAAACCGAAACACATTCTTTGGCAGCATGGACAGTTTCAGAGGTAATATTATGAGAGGAGATATATTCTGGTACTTTTATCCTCGAGATGTATTTGTTTCATGAGATGGAACAAAGTGCTGCAGAGGTTTAAGGGTCGATTACTGTAACTGTGTAACGGCCTTTAAAGCCCTGAATACCAGAAACAGTGTTTGCGTGCCACATTTTTGTCAGCACTAACTCAGCTTTTATGATGTGCTGCTTGACAAATAAAATCCCTCCAGTATGCTTCTTGTTTTTAAGCCCTTCATCTGTCAGAATTATGTATTTTTCTATGTAGAGTGTTTAAATATTTAACACTGTTATGAATCGTGTGCCCTGTAGCGCACCAAGTTGATTTGCTCCGCAGTAAAATTGATTAATGGAAATCATAAACTTGATTTTATGAAATCGCCTTGTTATTCTTTCAGTTTTTACAGAAGCTTCATGCAACATCATCAGTGTGTTTATTGCCCTGCTGCAGGCAATAAACTGAAAAACACAGATTCGAGAGGCAACCAGGAAGAAACACAGCACAAAGAGGAAGGTAATGGCTCTTTATAAAACATGTCATCACAGTACTTTTTCTTTCTAACTACTTTAATTAGAGGCACAACTGCAAATGCGTGGAGCTGATCCAGCAGGCTAAAAAGCAAACCAGGATGTCAGTCCGTTGAACAGTGATGGGTGTTTAGAATGAGCACTACTCTGTGGCTTTAAAGGGACAGTTCACTACAAAATCCAAAACACATATTTTCCTCTTTATCTATTTAGATTGTTTTGGAGATGGAGCCTCAGAGATGTTCACTTTCTCTCCAGTATCATGCAGCGAGATGAGACTCTGCTTGTGGGACTCAAAAAATACGTTTGAAAACTGATGTCATTTTTCCAGAATTAATGACCCGGTTAATCAAGATAATCCACAGATCTTGTTGTGAGCAGTTTCATGCCAGAACTACTTTATTTCTGTGTCACCGTGCTGATGTCAGGGTGTAATTACTCATGGACTAGATAGTGTGACAGCTCAGCCAGGGAGGACGGCGTTAATGTTTCCAACACGGTCACGAGCAAGCAGCCTTTTCATCCTGAAACTGTGCATCATCTTGAGCAGCCGGGTCATGATTTCTAGAAAGAGACATTGATGTTGAGGTTTTCCAAATTGTATTTATTTTACAATACATTGAAGAGAAGGCAGACATCGTCAGTACTTGGCAACTCTCGCAAAACCAATCTAGATGAATAAACAGCCCTACAGGTAAGGCGAGAAATATGTTGTTGATTGGGTTCTTTGTTTCTTTTTTACCGCCCCTTTAAAACCTGTCTCATCAAGTTGCTGCTTCACAAACTCACCTGACTGTTGACAAAACTTGTTGTTGACAAAAGCTGATATAACTCAACACACTTGTGTCCGCTGGATAACTATTTTAAGAAAAGGATTCATCAGAGTGCATGTTGTTTCATTGTTTTGTCTCCTTGGTCAAGTGATGCCGATGCTGAACATGTCCCAGAAAAAAAAAGTCACATCACATGTGACTCAGACTGTTTTTAAGTCTAAGTTCTGTAAAGTTGTTGAATGTTAAACCTGTAGAAGTATTTCTGAACTGGCTATAAACATGCATTTGTCATCTTATTCTTTATTTATGAAACAGTGTTATTGGTCGCAGATGTGGACTTCCTCTGGTCACATGAGATATGTAAAAAACAAGCAAATATTCGACCATTTAAGCATCCAGAAAAGTTCATCCCATTCATTATATTTAAAAGATCAAACCAACCACAAACTCTGCAGATCTATAGCAGGCGTCCATGCAGACAGTCCGGCCGGGCCAAGCTTAATGTCAACACAGTTCTTCCCGGCTGCACATTCCAGCCTAAAGTCCAGGCAACAGTCAAAGGAACCAGGCAATTACAGTGCAGCCGCCTGCGTCACTTTTCTGTTTACTTCCTAAATGTTCAGAAGTCTCGGAGGCTTTTGAAGTCACTTCCTTGTGTGAGGGGGCTCCTCTTTCTCCTCCGAGGGCAAGAAACTCGCCGCGAGCGAGTGTGCTCAGTTCCATCTGCGTGCCGTAAGAACGGACTCTGATAAAACTGTGTTACGGTCTCTTAGCAGCAGGAGTGCACATGTCAGACAGAGCCCAGAGAGTGTGTGTGTAGTCTCTTCACCTCAAAATGAGAATCATTCAAATGTTCAAATTGATTTTAAGTCACTGTGTTCCTCATGAATCTGAAATTAGTTGCGTTTCATCAAACAAGAGGTCAGTGTTTGTTTACCCTCATTTACGGGAAATGCAACTGAGCTGCTGACCAGAAAGTAAAATAGAAAACAGTGATCAGATAAACTACAGAGTGAGAATCTGCATATTTTACTCTCCTGCACACATACGCAGCCTTTCTCAGGTATTCTGTCCTGACTGATGAAGGAGTACATTAGGAGGCAGAGGTTAATCAGGCACAGTCCTGAGAACAAGTTAAATCAGCCAAGTGAAAGCACAACACAGTCCTTGATTTTTAGATTTGTTAAATCAGCCCTGAACCCACAAATAAGCAAATAAATAATGATAATATCTGCTTGTTAACGACTTCTAGAATTGTCACATGAGTACCTTGTTCTCTGATATGCTCACATTAAACAGAGTGAACCACAATGATACTCAGTAGAGCGCCTACCTACACCGAGGCCACAAGTCGTCTTTATCTGCATCAAACTGTACTGTAGATACCATCAAGGTGAGAAAGGTAAGTTTAGTTTTTTGTCCTGCAGACAAACCAACCAACCAAAACACAGACACGGGTGAAAACATACCCTCCTCGTCGAGTTTAACAACAGATTACAAAATAGAGTTGTGATAGCATAACAGGTCTAAATGTTATTTGAGGATTCATATGCATAATTAAAAAACAGGACATTTTGAATTATATAGTGTCATTTAAGTTATGGAATGAGTAAAGTTCCTGGGATTACTGGGTGAGTGTTCCTCCATCTCCTTCCATCAGCCTTGTCCTCCAGTTTCTCTTTGGTGATAACGAGACATTCCTCGGTGAGGCAGGATATGTAATCTCTTCAGCATATTGTGGGTGTGCCCTGGGCTTCCTCCCAGGTGAGTATCCCCTCCTCAGGGAGGCTGCCAGGAGTCCTCCTGATTAGATGTTCAAACACCTCGCTCCTCACAAAGAGCTTAAAGCTCCTGCCTGACGTGTGAGCTCCTCATCTGTGAACACATCTCACCTCAGATGCTCGTATCTACCGTCTTACACTTCTGGTTACTTCCCGGAGCTCACCAACATAAATAAGGGTTCGAAGCGTCGCTGCTGACACTGCACCAGTCACACTGTTAATCTCAAATTCAATCTCAAACCCGCATCATTCTTTTCATGAGGCCTCGAGTGTCTGTGAGGTTCAAGTGTCCACGGTTGTATAAGGTTTACTGATAACAGCACTCCTTCCAAAATAAATAACTTTAGCCTCCAGTATGAATGTATAAAGGCCTTCAGCAGTGAAGTGTAATCCAACAGAGCCACATCATCGTCGAAAAACCAACCACGTCCACTTTTCTCCAACTCATCCAGTTCCTTGTGTTGGAAGCAGCAGCATAAGTTAGACGTCCCTCTCTCCATCCACGTCCATCAGGTCATCCCAGCAGATCCTGAAGCATTCCCAGGCCAGATGGGATATAATCCCACCAGCGTGTTTTGGTTCTGGCTCAGGATCTCCTCCCTGTCGGACGAGCCAAGAGTACCTCTGAAGGTATCCAGGAGGTTTCCTAACAGATGCCTGGACCTCCTCAACTGCCTCCTTTTGATGCAGATATGTACAATAACAAATCCAGTTCAAAACGAACCACGTGACATCGCAGAAATGCCTCCATAAGAGCACTTGAAATCAGAAGATTTTCCCCCAGTTGTTGAAAAAGAAGAAGCGCCGTTCAAATGGATCTGTTACTGACGCCAACACAAAGAAGCCTCTCTCTGTTTACAGATCTGTGCTGCAGGAAATATTCTCTGCCCTCATCATGCCTTGTTTCTTTCTGTGCAGAGTGACTGAAACCGTTGAAAAGTCTTTCCTGAGTTTAGAGGCCTGAAGGAAGCCCAGGACAAGTCAAGCAAGCAGCTCTCAGCGAGTGAAACCAGAGAAATGTCAAAGCTTACGAGAGCAGTGAGTCAAAGACAGCCATTCACCGGCCAAACACTCGATACTCGGAGGATCACAGCTCCAAATATTGTTATTAATCCATATTTTTGATTGATCATGTTAGCATGCTGTTATCTGTTGATACAATCTCTGACTTTAATAGCAGGAAAATCAGATCAGGACGTCAAGACAGCGAAGAAAAGAGAAAAAGTATTTATAAAGATTCTAATCTCTCCGGTTTGTATCTGCTAACAGACAAACGTCCTCTCTGAGTGTGTTTGTATAACAGCAATTTGATCCTACGAGCACAGATCAATACTCTGATTACTGCTGTCACATGGACAACTTACCAGTGGTGAGTAATCGGAGAGTAATGAGTGTGAATCGATTAAAAGATCTGTCAGTGTACCAGTGTGAGAATGGAGCGTAATCTGGTTGGAACTCTTTATAAACTCCCTCAATCACAAAAGTATCTTAACAACGTTAATTGTCATCTTAACGACAAGTCTAAATGTCAAACTCGACATAATTTTAAAATCTCACAATGTTAAGGAAAGTGAGAAACAGTTCCTGGATCTGTGTCTTTATCCGGATCGGCACCAAAAGTCAAGGGGGCCTATTCTGGGCTCAGACCCATCAAACATCCAAGTTCTGTGGAAATCGGTTTAGTAGTTTTTGTGTAATCCTGCTGAGAAACCAACCGACGAACAAACGGAAACAGACAAAAACATGAGCTGAGTAACAAAAGACGTAGTTAATCAATCAATCAATCAATCAATCAATCAATCAATCAAACTTTATTCACAAATGACTTAAAACATGGGATGAAAACAGGTTTTAGAGATTGTTGCACACCAATTGTAATTAAATGAATAGTTCAAATAATAAAAGATGATCAAAAAAAAGATAAAAACAAGCATGAAACAAAACAATGATAGAGGTAAAATAAATTATTGCAGAACGTTTAGAAAAGATAAGAATTAGAATAATAACAACAGCAGTAAAATATAAATAAAAATCCTTATAAAATAAAGTAAAACTGAATATAGGGCTGTGATAAAAACAGAGTTAATCAGCTTCAGCTCTTAGCAGCTTCATACTTCATCCACAGCACCAAAGAGCTGAGAGGATTCACGTTGTCATATTGTTTTCATGAAGAGCTTCAACTCACGATCACATGTTTTCTCCTGCATCACCTTCTGCACAAGCGCGCTTTGTTCCTGTTCCTGGAATGCACATCGTCAAAATGTAAATATAACAGCGAGGTAATCACGTGGCTCTAAACTCATTGAAGTGGGTTTTTATTTGCCGGAAATGCTTCCACTCATGTACAAAATCCTAATTCTTTGCTGCCCTGCGTCTTTCTGGATAATAACCGAACTATTAACTGTGAAGTTGGGGTCACGGCGAATTATATAAAGACTTTAATCTATTAACATAATCTGGATTTTCACAGTAATCGAGTTGTTTGTGAATGTTCTGCGTGAATATTGCTTTCAAGTCTTATTTGAATGATGTTTGACTGGAATAACCCCGCCGCCCGCTGCCTGTCCCCTGCTGCCCTCCCAACACAACATCACACACTAATCAATATGAATATTACGACGCCGTAATCTGTGTGTGTGTGTGTGTGTGTGTGTGTGTGTGTGTGTGTGTGCTTTCTCTGGCTGCAGGGGGAAACAAAAATCCAACTGTCAGCTCCCTGCGCCTCACACAGCCTGTGCGAGTCATTTAGCACACATTTAGCACATTAAACAATTAGGCTCCCCCCGCCTCCTCCCCCTTCGTGTCCACCCATGTTCAACAATGGGACTACACATATGTCACATACGTACGTGCGTACGGGGCCGAACATAACCATGCACGAGTAAAAAAAAATGAATAGATTAACCGTGCTTTACGTGCCAAAAGACGCTCATGCAGCACACACGAGTTGCGTCGGTGTGCGTGCATCAAATGTGAAAATGTGCAGAGAGGGTGAAGTGGGAGCAGGCGGCGAGGATGGGGGTGAGGCGGGGTGATGACGGGTGGGGGTTTAGCAGCAGAGAGGGTTTTAGCAGCAGCTGCCCAGAGAGCGACGACTGTACGAGAGGGAGAAATAAAGAGCGAGGGAAGGAGGGACGGAGGGAGGGAGGATGGAGTCTTAGCTGTCAATCGAGAAGAAGAAGAGGAGGAGGAGGAGGAGGTGGAGGAGGAGGAGGTGGAGGCAGTGGTAAAAATGCAAAAAATGTCATTTAGCTTCATGCATTTTAAGTCTTTCAGGGAAAAGGTGCAAAGAAACCGCAGTGAATCTGCCTGTTGTGAAGTCCTAGCGTGATGTGCTCCTGTTGTGTTCTCTTCCCTGTGATATCTAAATGTTGCACCACAAAAATTACTAATTAATATGCCTCGTTTTTTGTTTTTTTTGTGTGTGTGCAGCGTGCATGGCTTCCGAGCTCCCGGTCCCACCAGCTGCCAGCAGTGTCACAGGGTTAGTGGGGCCTTGGGCCACACAGATAATCAGCTTTATTAGTGCTGCCGCTAAAACCAATTTAAGAGCAGACTAGAGGGATCAGACGGGCCAGCTGTCCACACCAGCGCCTCGGCAGGCACCCCGGCCCCAGCCCACACAAAACACCAAAACAACAACGAGCCAACTGTGTGCGCTGCCAATTCAACTGTGTGAGCAGGCTTATTACCATATCTCAAACACTGGCCCAGAGGATGTAAATAAAACACTGCCATTACAAAACCTGCTCTCATTGATACAGTTGAGATAACGATTATGAAAATATTCAAAATGTTTTACAGGTCCATGGTCATTTAAAGCAGGATTTCTTTTAATATTAACGAGATGTTTTTTAGCTCCAGTTTGGTGGGTTTTTTTCCAAATCACCTCCAGTTCTTTCCACAGGCCGACTAACTCATCCGCGCAGTCAAAACATCCTCGCCTCATTAACAAGTCCCTGACCCTGACAGTGACCCACCAGCAGCCTCATGACCTCATGGTGTTTCCTCTCCGCGTACAGTGCATCGCCCAGCCCTCCCTCCGCTGATGCTAATTACAGAGCGGTGAAAGGAGGCTAACTCCATATTAGACGGTGGCTAGCGTGCTGCTGCCGCTGCACTCGGCCCCGGGCACAACTTCAACCTTACGTCACGTTTGTGTCTGGGTTGAGAACGAGACGAGTGGGAAGTTCCTGCAAGATAATCTGGTCCGGTCGCAGTCTCAGTCCCCATCCTCTGCAGAGAGGCCAGGTCTCGTCCTCTCAGACAGAGGTTTCAAGACCAGATTAGACACGAAAAGGGCAAGTGAAAAATAGGACACGGTAATAGATGGGCCGTCCAATATCAGGGCACCAGGGCAGTGAACGTAACGTCTGAGGACCCAAACAGAAAACAAATGAGTCCTGTACTCTTTAACGGACTTTTCTTTGCAAAGCGCGTCACGTGTGGTTGTAAAATGGTTGCCCAACTTTGAGAATTACGCAACCCCGCCGCGCGATTAGCTAACATTCTGCTGCTGAGCCCAAACAATTACATTCAAGGAAAGTAGAAAGTAAAAAAATACGCTTCTCATGAAACGTAACACCAAGCAGAGAGGACATGTGTTGCTCTTCTTTCTGCATTTGCTGTGAAGATCCACAATTGTTTTGCAAACCAACAAACCTCCCCTGAGTTTAAACTTTCCCTGGACAAATGTGTCTCTAACGTGGGGGAAACAGCTGTCAGAGAACGCAGCATTGAACTTCTTTGGTGGTAAAGTATAAAAAAAATAGTGATGTCAGCCATCATTTGCGAGGATGAAGAGCAAAGATACCTCTCTCTGCAGCTCCTAAATATGTTCACACCTATTAGATACGTTTACAATCCATCAGGGAGCCATTAGAGTCTCAAACTTTAGTTACACATGAGAGGCTCGAACTCCAGCAGCGGCGTCCCAGAGGAGACAGAGCGCAGGGCATGAATGATCAGAGTGTGTGTGTGTGTGTGTGTGTGTGTGTGTCCATGCACACACATAGCGGCTTGTATTCCTGTCATTTGTGTGTGTGTGTGTTCAGTCAT